>NC_090440.1:693728735-694342172 GCF_031143425.1 Pleurodeles waltl | reverse complement strand
CCGCTTTCGTTATCCAGGACTTCGTTGTTCGGGAGTAGGCCTTAAGGCCGTTTCCCCTGAGGAATATCATCTGTTCCCTGATGGGTGTATGGCTTTATCTCTCCGCTGACCAAATCTGGTAAAATATGACTCATGGACTGCCTTGTTGTCTTTTCTCCTCGTCTTTCTCCTTGTTTGCTCTTCTCTTTTTTTCTTTTCTCTTTTTTTTATTTTGGTTATGGATTTATCTCTATTGAATGTATTTTGAATGTTGCCTATATGTTACAGAACACTGTATTCATCCTCTGGTATGCCTTTTTCACTTTTTCTGGGACACACATTTATTTATACTTATATTTCCTTTTTTTCACAAAGTGCTACTCTTCCTGTAGATAAAGTGTAAGGGCGCTTCACTGAAAACAGTTGTAGAGATACAATTACACAAAAATGTACAAAATGACTATAAAGTAACTATTGCACAAAGAAGCATGCTAAAAAAAGAATCTGTACAATGTAGCGTTACATTAGGCAGGTTCATTTTGGAGGCAACATTAATTGAAAGCCAAAGGCAAGTCAGAACATAGGAATGGAACAAGCAGAAAACACTAAAGATAAAGGAATAGGAAGGAAGGAGAAGGGTGACCCAATAAAGGTATTTGCGGACTACGCTTTATGAGAGAGGTGGCCAGGACTATGTATTAGAAAAAGAGTAATTGCTTGAATAGATAAATGGTTGAAAAGGTCTATTTTCATATATTCCTGGAGAGTCAGAAGCATTCTTGACATCGGAGGCCATCAGGTTATGCTAAAAGAGAGATTGGTGCCCATGAGTGAGAAGAGTAGGTAGCAGCCACGTGAGATTTAAACGTCTTTGTTTTAACTCTTAGGTCCCAATTTTGAGTCAGGCAGAGCGAAATTATCACTTTGAATTGTGCTCCGCCTGATTAAGAGTGGGTAGGCATTTCCACACCTGTTTTTCATACATGGGAGAACCAAACCCTTTTTTTCGGGCCAGAGAAATCACTTGAGGCTTTAACCGCCACAGTAGCCAAGCCTCATTCCATACTATTTTTCACAGTGGGGGAGCATCCCGTGACATGAGAAGCCATTCCCTTTCTTGACTTACTGCCTCCACCACGCTCCCTCACCCCCCTACTCCACCCACTGATAGCCAGATACATTTACCACCTGCTGTACAGGGCGTAAAGGTATGCAGTAAAACCTCATGGAATTGGGAATTCTGCATGATTTGTTACCGGAAAAATAGATCCCATATCGTAGTTTCCCATTCCATGCTGCAGTATTCACAACTGCACAGACCTGTTAAAATAACGAAGAGTGTTGAACATCAGGCAGGCTAATTTACAATTAACTCTGGTTTCAAGTGGACACCAGTAGCTGTCGTTTAGCACATGTGGAAGGTCGTCAAACTATTTCTATCCTGATGCTAGCCTGGGAGAAAGAATACAGCAAAGCATGGCAAGGTCACAGGAGAGTTTTGTAAGCCCCATTAGTCTGGCATACCATAGTCAATATATGAAATCACTAGTACGCAGAAAGTAGAATTAATTTGTTTTGGTTGTATAGGTTTTAACTTGTTTTAGGCAATAGAGAAATATTCTTACAGAGCTGAGAGAATGTTCAACATGTGAATTCATAAACCCTTACCTTGCAGTACACGGAGTACTGTCTCATTCACTGGATGTCGATCTTCCAACTTGAAGGAAAGTCTTACTCTCTGCCAATCCCAATGGCCTCTTTGACTTTACTAGTGTTGCTTACCATTGATTCTGGTTAAAAAAATCAAACTCCTGCGGATTATTGCCACTGAGTCTATGTTTAGGCCTAAGCTAAGAACTGGATGATAACAAGTTTACCTGTGTAGTTTGAAGGGGTCAAGCAGCTAAAAGGTAGGGAAGAACCTCAAAGGAAGTTTTTACTTGGATCAATCAACCCAAAACGCTTTTATGATTGTTCTGTGAAAATATAAATTTCCATGGCTCCTGCCAGATCCCTATTCATTGATGAGAACTGCTCATGCAAGTACAATAAGGGTGGTGGAGGATAGTGCCACCCTTTCAATAAAAAATAACCTTTGACTGCTGACGCAATATGCACTATGCAAGTAGAGTCAGGGATAGCTTCAGTGTAGGATATGATTGTTCAGGACAACAGAAAGAACAAGAATTGGCAAAGCCAACAGAGCTATATATAATACTGTGCTAACACATGCAAACACAGACAGGCACAAATGCGCCAAAACTAATGACACATTGTCTCTGTGCGAACTGCCTCTTTCTGTGTCTCCAATGTTGGTATCTTATTATATCATCAAGGACGTGGTGCTGCAAGGCCCCACACCACAAGATTGGGGAATAAAAAAATAACAGCGTATAAAGCATGCATTCACACATAATGTCAGGCATATATGATTTGCAATGATTGTTCTCAATGTTTTTGAGTTGTCTTGCTTTTACCATTTCCATCCAGATTAGCATGAGGGGTGCTTTAAGGTCAGGGCTTTGAAAGGAATGAAGAAGCGGTTTAAGCAATCCAGTTTGAGAGGGCTGGAGAGTTGTATGTGGTGTTTTTTTTTAAAAAAGGACCAGAGTAGTGACCGTATTGTGGAAAAGAAGGATGTGTGCTGTAGGTTATTGCCCAATAGGATTTTTTTTAGGAGGATATTTGTGAGTGTCGGTCTTTCTCGCAGTGGAGACTGAAATTTCCCACAAAAAACACTACAGGTGGTGAGCGCTGTTATCAAGGAAACCATGAATATAATTATTTTTCCTGCGAGGTGGGAGGTGAAAGATTTCCAGCCACAGCGTTTGAAGTAGGCCTGGGTGGAGTTTGCTTAGCTGTGCTACACTGAACTGCGCAAAGTTGTTAAAAAACTCTGTCACAATATGCAGAGTTCTGTTAGAGGACGGGATTTCTTGCCGCGCCCTTTCGTGTGACGGTTAATGTCACTGACAATGCGAAGTACTTTCTTGCATTGGAATTCTTGCGCGAACAGCACCACGCGACTCATATGAGTGTGGCCATCTTGTTTTTTGCTTTGTCACGGTGCTGGGGCCTAGTTTTATCCCTATCTGTCCCATCCCACACTTTTACAACTTATTCCCCCTTATTTTTGATTACTATATTACCTTTTCTCTTTGTGTTTTTATATTTTAACTCTTTTCTCAATGTTTTTTTGTGACTTTTTTAGTTTTTAATGTTTTTGCTTTACTTTCAATTTTTTTCCTTCATTCCTTTTTTTCGTTTTTTATCTCCCCACCCCCCAAGTCCCCAGCACCATGTCAAAGCATGGGAGCAGCAGCGCAAGGTCCCCAACCACCACTGGCAGTGGCCTTCCTTGCGGGCGGTGCCGTCGTGAAGGGGTGCAGCCCGTGCCATTTTTTCCGAGGTCGAGGTGGCTGCATTGGTGTGTTATGTTCAGCGCCAACTCCCCTCCAACATGGCAGCAGGTGGCAGGCCCGGGTCTGGGTACGGCCTTCGGAAGTGCCAGCAATGCTAGGAGGGGGTGTGCCAGGCTATGGGCCGCAGCTCTGGGGTCCATCGCACCCAGCAACAGCTAAAGCAGTGGTGGGACGATATCCTGGACTGTGAAATAGGCCTGCTGGACCTGCTAGGCATGTATGTTGTGGGGCTCTGTTGAGTAATAATTAATTATTAGTTGTGTTCTATGCTAATAGTTTGAAGTTTCTTCCCAAATTGCAAGCATGCTGCTCACACACAGGTAAGTTAACTTTATGTTACAAATATAATATTATGTGATAGTCTTGTCATCTAGACAGTTGCTCGGTTCTACCTAATTGTATTTGTTTTTGGCGCTTGCTTGGGCTGATAAAGAAGTAATGCAGAGACTCCTCCTGCGCCCTGTCCTCTCTAAGATAGTTATAGTTCATAATATTATTAGTGAGTTAACATGTTCTCTCACTTTTCTTTGCCTTTAATTTTTGTAGCTAGTAGAGTGCCAACTGCCAAGCAATTTCCTAGTGATGTGTAGTAGTTTTGCGTGCATGCATCCATCTATGCATTGAGAGATTGAGAATAAGATAAGAACTGTAGAAATCATTAATTGCAATTTATTAGTTATTCCAAAATATTGTTTAGGAAATTTGGAATAGGGTTAGGAAATTTGGAATAGGATGGTCCATGATACATGGTTATCAAACAGACGCTCTGAACCTCTGATGTAAAAATGTTACTGCATTTGCCTTTATCTTTAAATAAATGAATATTCTACGAGAGATTATTCAATAGCAGAAAAACTAATCTTTTCTATTTTTTTCCTTACATCATCCAGCATCCTGGGCAAGAAGAGGGCTGGTGAGGCGGGTGATGGAGCTGAAGGTTGCCCCCCACAAGTGCTGGGACAGATGGCTCTGCTGGCCCCAGTAAGTCCTGTTGTTGTTAATATTAATATTTATTTCCCTGACTTTAACCGCTCCACATTTTTTACCTTTTTACTGTGTCTGTCTCCTAATTTTTTCCAACTCCATTTCGATGTATGTGTTTTGTAAATTCTTCTTATCCCTGCATTACCAAATTTACTTATTTTCTATATTTCAAGATTTTTTACTTCAAACTGTCTGGCTGTACTAGTCTGTCTGTAGCTTCCTTTCTTCTGCTTTGTCAGTGAGCTTTCCCTGTCCCCTCATATATCTTGTGGACTGGTGGTAAGGCTCAGAGAACCCATGTACTGAAGATTGCATGTTCATGTAAGGTATTCTACACATGTTTTCGTGAGAAGGTTTTCTTTTTCTTCCTCCAGCTCAATCATTAAAAAAGTTTTTTGAATATGGTCATGTCATTGTTTGTACCCTCCAATGTTGTATATGTATTATTATAGTATACTAGCAGTTGATGAGTGTGCACCATGGTTGGAAGTATGAGGAGGATGGCCCCATTGTATTAGCCAACCAAGACCATATGTCCTTCATTGACCAATTCTTGCACCCTTTTCTCTTGAAAAACTCAGATTCATCAATAGCTAGTTCTGCCCCTCCATTACGAAAAGTTTTTTTTTTACTTGCCTTCCCACTTTGAAAAAAATTGCCAACCAACAAAATGGCAACCTGATATTTTGATAGAAGAAAAGTCTGTAACGAAAATATAATGATGTTTTGTGGTTGTATTTTGCTGTTAAAAAAAACAATAGAGGGAGGCGTATCTTGCGTCTAAATTGTGTAATGTTTTTTCTAGCCCCACAGACCACCAGTACCGGGGCAGACAGCGCCAGCACAGACAGGGAACTGACTCTCTAGGAGGCACTTGCAGAGATCCTGGGAGCATACCAACATTTCCAGGACACGATGGGCCAGATCCTAGACAATGTGCAGGAGAACAGCCGGTTGGAGGGACAGTACCAGGGATCAGGGAGGACTTGCAGGCCATCAACACCACCCTGGTCTCCATAGCAGAGGTGCTGGCAGACATGGCCAATATTCTGAGGGAGGCAGTCTCACAACAGTGGGCCCCAGCCACTAGCCAGACATCTGAACTGCCTTCCACCTCCGCAGCCGCTAGTGGACAGGAGGCCCCGCCACAGGACCAACAGGCCACTAGCATCCCTCCCCCTGCAGAAGGAGAACCACCCGCAAATGTTCCCTGTGATCCAGGCAGAAGCCAGAGACTATTGCCAAGACCCTCACCAGGAAATCACCCTTGTGTCCCACTCTGTCACCCTGTCTACCTTGAACTGCCATTGCTCCCCTTCCTATCCCTATGGACAATGCACCTGTTCTATAGACTGGAACTATACACTGGAATTTCCTCCATCATTACCCCATCCCATTGCACTTGCCTTCAATATCTTAGCACTTTAATAAACACCCTTGAAAAAAATAGAAGTATGGAGTATGTCACATTTTTAAAGTATGTATACGTTTAACCATGTACAAACATTTTAATTCAACTGTACAGTAAATGAGAGCATATGAAAGACCTGTAGTTGGCTGCGGTGATCACACCTTGAGGTATTGTGAGGCAACAACATCTAAAAATGAATTGGCAAAGGGTACAGTAAGTGGGCATAGAAGTGGTATATAACAGCATGCCAGTGCCAATGAATTTCAAAATAATGACAATGAAATGTGAAGTAACACTGTCTTACCTGTGTGTCACTGGAAATACTGTCTGATCACTACTGTTCTGTTGTCCTCATCCTCATCCTCTGCCTCCTCATTCTCACTGTCCACAGGGTCCACTGCTGCCACACAGGCATCTCCAGCCTCCTCCTCCTGCGGAAAAGGTACATGGCGTATCAGGGCAAGATTGTGCAACATGCAGCATGCCACTATTATCTGGCAGACCTTCTTGAGTGAGTAGCACAGGGATCCACCTGTTAGATGGAGGCACTGAAAACTGGCCTTCAGGAGGCCAAAGGTTCTTTCTATAATCCTTCTGGTTCACCCATGTGCCTCATTATAACATTCTTCTGCCCTTGTCCTGGAATTCCTCACAGGGGTCAGTAGCCATGATAGGTTGGGGTAACCAGAGTCACCTGAAAATATTGAGGGACAACATTTAGCCACACACTATTCCATATGACCCACACCATACCCATACACCAACATTTACTGGGTGGGAACCAGGGCTCACCTATTAGCCACACCCTGTGCCTCTGTAGTTGGGCCATCACATTTGGGATGCTGCTATTCCTCAGGACAAAGGTATCATGCACCGACCCAGTATACTTAGCATTGACATGGGAGATGTACTGGTCTGCCAAGTACACCATCTGTACATTCATTGAGTGAAAACTCTTACAATTTCTGTACACCTGTTCATTTTGATGGGGGGGGGGCAAATGCAATATGTGTTCCATCAATCGCACCAATTATGTTGGGGATATGTCCCATTGCATAGAAGTCAGCCTTCACTGTGGCCAAATCTTCCACCTGGGGAAATACAATGTAGCTGCACATGTGTTGAATCAGGGCAGACAAAACTCTGGTCAGCACAATTGAGAACACTGGCTGTGACATTCCTGCTGCCAAGCCAGCTGTCACTTGGAAAGAACCTGTCAGCAGGAAATGAAGCACTGCTAGAACTTCCACAAGAGTGAGGATCCCAGTGGGGTGACGGATAGCAGATATCAGGTCAGGCTCCAATAGGGCACACAGCTCTGTGATTGCAGCCCTGTCGAGTCTATAGGTGAGGATGATGTGCCTGTCCTCCATTGTTGCAAAGTCCACCAGGGGTCTGTACATGGGGGTATGTCTCCATCTCCTATTCATCCGCAGCGGTAGCAATCTAAGGGACAAAAGAGTGAGGAGCCTGTCACATACTGAACAATGGGGCAACTACAGTATAATGCATGCTGTCAAATTGTAATGGGTCAGTGAGAATTGTCCTGTATGTCCAAATTTAAACAGTGATGCAGTAGGTATCCAGGGGTTTCACCCCCCCCCCTTGAAATGGCATCCGCCTGTCCTGTGTGGAGGGACAGGTGGAAGTGAGGTAATTCCGTTGACATTGTGCGCCATTGCGGGAGGCAGTCGGGAACCGCTGTGCTACTCCTCATTGGTTAACATTGGGCCCTATGGGTTACAGTGGCCAATGGTGATGTACGCCGGCTTTGACGGTATGCACCGCCGTGGACGTGACCCCCATTTTCTATCATAATTCTCACTTGCTACCTGAGGAGAGGACCTACACTGCATATGCTGCTGTGACCTGTGTCTGGAAACTACCATGGCCCGTGTGACTGGGGAAAGGCCTCCTGCCTTCACTTTGGCATAGTTGGAGAGACTGGTGGACGGGATCCTAACCCAGTAAGGACTGCTCTATGGGCCTCCAGACCAACAGGTGAGTACACTGTTGGCACGATGCATGTGGATAAATGCATGGAGTGGTGTATGAAGGCATTGTGTAAGGGAGGTGGGTGGATGTCCCCTGGGGGGTGTACAGGTTGTGTGTCGGGCCATGTGTGTGTAAATGGTGATATGAAGGGGTACGGTGGGCCATAAGTGTAACAGGCAGGACTGTCTGACTAATACTATTTTCCTGTGTATATTCCCTCTGCAGGTCAGCGCCCATCAAAAGAAGGGTATATGGCGTGCCATCGCCAAGGACGTGCGGACCCTGGAGGTCTATGGCAGGCGGAGCACCCACTGTTGAAACGGTGGGAGGACCTGAGACGCTGCGGAAGACGGCGGAGGCCCAGCTGGGGATGGCCTACCAATGAGGAAGGGGTGCCCATCTAACCCTGACCCCCTGATGGCCCGCATGCTGGTGGTGGCCTGTCCTGAGCTGAATGGGCGCTTGAGGGCATCTCAGCAGCCACAAGGGGGTGAGTACAGTGCCCATCATTACAACTTACGCATGGTAGGGTGGTATCCGGGTGGGGGATGTGTGTCAGTGGGTGCCCCTAGGCCAGGCCTGACATTGCAGCATAGGTCTCCTGGTGGCAAGGGTCCAGAAGGGATAATCCTGCTACCTAGCTCGTAGGCATCCGCTACTGGTCAAGGATGCGTGGGTCCCAGGTGTGCTGGATTTACCGGTGTGTGCCCCTCCCCATGCCTTGGTGGCTAGCAATATCACTGGTAGTGCAATGAATGGTGCATAGTGCATAGGCCTGTTCCCTGTGTGTGAGGGTGCTGTGTATGCCAACAGTGGTGTTGGTGCAGCCATTGACCAAGTGTATCCTTTGTCTCTTCCCCCCTTTTTGTTTTGTCATTCTGTCCATATGTGCATTAGCATAATCTGGCGGAAGAGCAGAGGCACCAGCGACGGAGGGAGCTGCATCCCACAGGACCCAGGAGGCGGAGTCCACCAACGCTGAGGGCACAAGTGGGACGGAGGGCAAGGGAAGCACTACGTCAGAGACTGGAGGGGACAGTTGAGACACAGATACCTCCTCCAATGGAAGCTCCCTGGTAGTGGCGGACACCTCTGTGACCACCCCAGCTACAGGTACAGCTGCCACCCCCAAACCAACACCACCCTCCCAGCAATCCCTCATCGAGTTGCCTGTGCCCGCTCACCCAGGAGGGTAGGCATCTCCTTCACCCCAGGCACCTCAGGCCCTGCCCCAGTTAGCCCTGCTGCCCTGAGTGAGGAGGCTATTGACCTCATGAGATCCATCTCTGTAGGGCAGTCGACCATTGTGAATGCCTTCCAGGGGCTGGCAGCCCAGATGCAACAGACTAATGCATTCCTGGAGGGCATTCACATGGATTGGCAGCCCAACAGAGATCAATCCAGGCTCTGGCCTCCTCTCTGATGGCAGCCATTGTCCCTGTTTCGACCCTCCCCCTCCAACTTCCTCCTCCCGATCCCATTCCCCCCAACCCCAACCTATCCCAATCACACAGGCAGACGAGCATGCACACATGACAACACACAGGAGTGGCACAGACAAACACAAGCACCACACATCATCCCACAGGCACTCACACAAACACCATCCAGATGCAGACATACCAACATCCACAATTTCCACTGTCTCCCCCTCCTCCTCCTCCTCCATCTCCCTCCCAGTTCTGTCTACACTCACACCTGCATGCACTACCTCCTCACCCACTACCAGTATCACCACCACACCTAGCAGAACACACACCTCACTGGCAGACACCTCCACCACAGCCATGCACACGTCCCCTGTGTCCTCTCCCACTATGTCTGTCCCCCCTCCTAAAGTACACAAACGCAAGCACTCAGACACCCAACATCCATCCACCTCACAACAGCATCCAGCCCATGCACCTGCACCCAAAATCTGCAGACAGACACTTCCTACAACCACTCCCTCTTCCTCCAATCCAAAACCTGTCATGGAGTCCGGATCCTTGGGGTTTGCGCCTGTTCCCAATATGTCCACCTCTTGGCAGCTCCAAACTCCACTAGCTATTATAGCACAGAATTAAAGAATGGCCAAGTGGGGGATGGGGTTTTAGGTTGGGAACAGCGGGGAAGGAGACCTGTGGAACCAAAAGGTAAGAACACAATAGCAAGATTATTCACATTGACTTTCATAAACTTTGTTTCTAATATTTATATACTGATAACATGAATGATCAAGAGCTTTCCTATATCATGACCTTATTAGCTATGGGTAACTGGAAAATAAAGAAGGATTATGCAAACTTTCATATGAGCGTTTTTTAGAATAAAATATTATGCTCTAACCCTTCAACTGTGTCAAGTTATTCCTAGGGATAGCGACTACAATATAACAATAATCAATGAACACATTTGTCTTCAGGAATAAACTGCGATAGACTCATGAATGATACTGCACGGTCACACTCTGCATTGACTTTCAAGATTCAATTGCTTAGAAATTATTATAAATTTTAATATCAAACTGTGCATCAAGATTTCAATGCCTAGAAATTATCGCGCACTCTGCTGATCTGAAATGCAAGAGTTAGTTGCCAAGAATGAACCGCGCACACTGCTGCCGATTCAACCATCAAGGTTTGAATGTCAAGATACGATCGCGCACTCTGCCGATCTGAGCTGCGAGGTTTAATTGGCAAGAATGGATCGCGCACACTGCTGCCAATTCCACCATCAAGGTTTAAATGCCATGGTATGATCGGGCACCCTGCCGATCTTAGCTGCAAGGGTTAATTGCCAAGAATGAATCGGCCACACTGCTGCTGATTCAACCATCAAGGTTTAAATGCCAAGGTATGATCGCACACTCTGCCGATCTGAGTTACAAGGGTTAATTGCCAAGAATGAATCGCACACACTGTTGTCGATTCGTACATCAAGATTCTATTGCCATGAAATGATTGCGCACTCTGCCGATCTGAAATGCAAGAGTTAAATGCCGAGAATGAATCACGCACTCTGTTGCCGATTCGTACATCAAGATTCTAATGCCATGAAATGATCGCACACTCTGCCGATCAGAAATGCGAGTTAAATGCCAAGAATGAATCATGCACACTGTTGCCGATTCCTACATCAAGATTCTAATGCCATGAAATGATCGCGCACTCTGCCGATCTGAACTGCAAGAGTTAAATGCCAACAATGAAACGCACACGCAATTAACAAAAGGGGCCCAAAACTCGAATGCTCCTGAAAACGGAGTACTGGGGCCAACCCGACCCTGCCTTACTGCCCTGTTTGAGGATCACCAAGGAAATGAGGACAGGGCCTGGAAATCCTAGGTAGGCCTCTGGAACAGGAGTTCAGGAAAATGCTGCTCCTCTGCACCGGGACCTCTGAATAGTGAGCACGTGGAGCTGGGCTGGGTCCCTTAAATAGACCCAGACCCCGCCCACGTGCCACACCCAGCCAGACTTCAGGAGAGGATTCTAGAAGGGCTCAGAATAGGGACCACACCCTAACCACACTCTGTAATCCTGCAACAAAGTCTTGAAAATGAGTAATACATTGCAAACAGCATTAATGACTTTTCAAGATGAATCTCTGCAATGCAAAAGGTTAACATACTGCATTAACACATAATGCATGAATTATTACATTACATAAGGATTGGCTTTTTGCATTGCGTCGCCCCTTGGAGAGCGCACACTGTCCTGATGTTGACAAAACCTTCTCCCTCTTCCTGATCCAATGTCCCTAAAAAGCTTTTCTATCCACCATTGACCTCTTCCCTACCCCTCCCCCCCATCTTGCACGTCTGGCCAGTGTGGCAAAAACCCAGCCAAGCACCTCAGCCACGCAGTCCACGGGCCCAGTAGTCACCACACCCACTCGTGGTGGGAAAGGATCCAGGGCACATATTCTGAGGGAGAAGGAGCCTGCACCAGGCAGCCTCAAGGGTAAGGAGCCTGCCCCAGCTGCTGTCCGGAAGAACAAGGAGCCTATCCCAGCTGCTGCCAGGAAGACCAAGGAGCCTGCCCCAGCTGCTGCCAGGAAGACCAAGGAGCCAGCACCAGCAGGCAGGAAGGGCAAGGGGCTTGGGGCAGGAACATCCATGGTTGTGCAGCCATCCGCAGCTGCAGGGGATGGGCTGGAGCTTCGCCCCCACCAGTGGCTGCAGCACCACCACTACCACCACTGAGCAGCCATCCGAGGCTGCAGGGGATGGGCTGGGGCTTCCCCCCACCAGCAGCAGCAGCACCACCACCACCAGTAGGCAGCTATCTGAGCCTGCAGGGGATGGGTTGGAGCTTCCCTTCACCAGCAGTAGCACCACCACCACCAGTGGGCAGCCATCCGAGGCTGCAGGGGATGGACTGGATCATACCCCCACCAGCTGCTGCAGCACCAGAACTACCACCACCACTGAGCAGCCGTCACCACCAGCGGACGGTATTTAGTCCTACATCCATGGGCTGCTGTGCGGCCTGCCCCCTGCTAATCCAGTGGGTATGACACTCACCTGAGAGGCTGTGACCTTGCACTCGCCCTCTGGGATCAAGAGCACAGGGCACAATGCCCCCTCCAGAAGCAGTGGGTAAGACACCCACCAACCCCTGCCTCCCCAGGATCAAGAGCACACGGCACAATGCCCCCTCCAGAACTAGTGGGTAAGACACCTACCAACCCCAGCCTCCCCAGGATCAAGAGCACAGGGCATGATGCCCCTCCAGAGCTTGTGGGCAAGTCACCCACTTGAGAGACTGTGGGCTATCACTCCCCAGGACCAAGCACAGGGCATGTTGCCCCCTCCAGAGCATGTGGGCAAGTCACCCTCTTGAGAGACTGTGGCCTTGCACTCCCCAGGACCAGGCACAGGGCATGTTGCCCCCTCCAGAACCAGTGGTCTTGTTCCATCTCCCGGCTGAGGTGCCCCCCCATCCCCTGTCCCCCTGAGGTGCCTGCCTATTTATCAACTGATGCCCCTGCAGTGTTCTCTCTGTGCTGATGCGGGTGACAAGTGGAGTCTTGGACTTTGGCCTGTGGCCATGTGGGCCACGCAAGCTGAGGACTAGGCAGTGTCCCCTGAACTGTACAATTGTAAATATCTGTAACATTGGCTAAGTTATTTTTTTTACTGTGATGATATTATTACACTCACTTTAGTAAATTCTTTTGCCCTTGCATTATTCAGCCGATTTAGGGGGAATAACTTGTTTTCTTGTGCATCTGGTTGTGTGTATGGTGTGTGTGTATGGGGTGTATGTTGTGCGTGTTTGTGTCACTCTCTTTTTCCTCCCCTCCCTCCCTTGTGTGATAAGCAGCTGTACTCACCGTCATCATCTTAGCCGTCATTGGTGCTCGTGGTGGAGCAGCATATAGAAGAGCATTAGGAAGACATGCAGTTCGGGCTCCATGGCGGCGTGGTTGTTCCCTAAGTCTCCAATGGTGAGTCCTTTCCCTTCTGTGCTCAGTTTCCGCCTGGCTTTTCATGTCGTTGGTGCCGTCCCAGAAAAGGTGGCGGTTTCCAGGGTCATAATATGGTGGGCGGCACATTGACTTCTGTCTGGCTGTAGGCGGCTACCGCCGTGGTGCCTGTTGTTTCCGCCCTGACGGTCAGTGTGGTAAAGTGGCTGTCTATCTGAGATCTATCCGCAATGGTCATAATTTGGCGGTAATTACCGCCAGCCTGTTGGCGGAATTAAAATTACTGCCACTTTTACACCAACCACCAGGGTTGTAATGAGGGCCTATATGTTGTCACAATATCCGAGTGTTTTGAGGATATATAGCGAGGGTCCGGCCTATTAGTTCTAAACCCCCCCTGAGGAGTTTACAAAACATGTATGGCACCCATTGGTGTCTACAGGTCACAATAACCATCCACCAGGACGTGATAATGACATGTTATATGTTTCATTCTAGACCCATTCATTAAGTTGATCTTCAGTAGAATTTATATACTTTTGCCTTTTGTTAAATTTTGCAGGGAACAGGGATACTGGGCACATTCAGTTCTTTGATGTTTGCCAAGCCTAAACAGCTAGTTTGTTGTAATGGGGCATTTAAAAATATCATTTGAACAGGAATCATACATGCTCTAAATAAAGCTTCTGTTCCTCTAATTTGCCAAATCTTTGTTCCCCACACACTTTTCAAATCAATCGAATTTAACCAATGTTTGTTCTATTTATTTAATTATTCTATTTTATTCTATGGCCAGTCGGGAAACAAACGAGTCAGAATATATTAATTTTGTATCAGTCAATAATACATGCAAATCTTCCATCATTGGCAATTTGAAATAATATGACTCAGCATTCTTGATATTGTGCCCAGAAAAATATGCAAACTTTTCAGTATACATTTTTGAACTGCCCACTGTTGGACTAAGGCAGTGTTCCCATTGTGTATATTTGGGTTACTAGCTTTGGGAATGAAATGGTGTACATAATGATTATAACAGACCATATCTCCATAATTTCCTTTAAATTGGTACACATCATAATTTTCAAAAACTGTATAATACTGTAGATCAGACATCATAGTATCAACTGTTTTTACATCCCAATCATCAGAAATCACTCCAAGTGTAATTACATTAGTCAATGAAACTTTGAACACATAAGGAATTTGAATGATCTCTGTAGGACGATATATGTCAAATAAGACTTTATCCCACACAATTCCATTGGGAATTGGCACAGCTGTGATGTTCATTAGGGACAAGTCTCTGCGTATTTTATGTGTAGAAAAATGTGGTTTTAAAACTTCATCCACCAGTTCAACTGTACAGCGATCTGGAAGGTAATGACCACGTATGAGAAGAAAGAAAACAATGACAAACCCAATCCAAAGACGTAAAGCAAACACAGTTAGTGATAACCACAGATAGTTCCATGGGCGAGTGAAATAGTTAATTTTTAGCCAATGTATTAGCTTACGTGCTCTTGACAGTTCAGTCACAGAGGCAGATGCGTCTGAAGAAAAGTCGGCAGCATCGACGAAATAACCATCATCTGTACAAACAAATGCTGGAGGTGTATTTGGAAGAGGAGAAGCTGCTGAGGATTCCCTCTGTGGTGTGCAGTAGGTTACAACATCCGTTTGTGTGGAATTTGTAGAAGGTTGCTCTGCATTAACAGAACTCATTGTAGAACTAGTCGTCAGTGGAACCAATGAAAGCTCATTTTTCCACCCTCCCCTAGCACGGAGAGGTATCAGCAATGCTGTTGATGACTTGTAGGGGAAACTCCTGGTTGGTAATTGGAGGGATTCAGGTACTACCTTGGGGTCCCCTAGGTCTGCTGTGCAGGATCAGCCACATGGTGTAGTTTGACATTGTTGATTGAGACAAAGCAATTCTTTTTTTAACTGGGCAGCGGTGGTAGTATAACAGTTCTGGTACCGTGTATTCCCAGGACTGGAACCGGTGCACGATAAGAAGGACCAAACTCCTTTTTTACAGAAATCTTTTCACATACTAGATCCCCTAGCTTAGGAATCCAGCCGGTAGATGTTACTGGTACATCCCTAATTCCACAAGAGGCAGCACTGGCAGATGCGTTGTCATTACGGATTTGTTGGAACTCCTGCACAACAGTGACACATTCATTTATGTCAAACGTGTATCTGCTGCTTCCATACCAGGACCATCAAGATCTGGAACTACATTTGAGTTCCAAACAGACACTCAAATGAAGTACACCCTCCCAGGGACCTTCTGGGCAGATTATTAAGTGCTCTCTGACCTCCATACAGGTGTGTAAGCGAACTATGACCCATGCCTAATACTCTAGCTGTTAAGGATTGATTTAAATTGCGGTTTTGTCGCTCCACTACACTGTTTCCCTTGGGATGAAATGGAGACTAGTAATGCAGTTGGACCCCTAACGAAGCCATGGCGTCCCTGTAAGCCTTTGAGGGAAATGCAGGGCCCCGGTCCGAATGGAAAGCCCCAACAGCATATGTACCGACAAAGACTTGCAAATCTTTGATAACAGTTCAAGTGTCAACCGAGCGTTGTGGCCAGACCCATAGAAATATGGAGCATGAGTTGATAGCGACTAAAATGTATTTGTATGCACTGTTGGTGTCAGGGGACCACAGTGGTCCAAGTACACACATTGTGAAGGTTGTTGGAAATTAAGAGGTGTGTCTGAGGTGGGCGCTTTACACTGGAGCCTTTTATTTGTTGGCAGATGTCACAACAAAGGACATACTGGTTGGCCTGTTTGTAAAGACCTGGTCACCAATAGCATGATTGTAATATCGAAATTGTAGCAGCCACACCAGCATGTTCAGATGCAACTCCCCCAAGCTCTGCTTTTACTAACTCTGGTCTTAGGTCTTTTTTGGAAATCACTCAGACCTCCACTCCTGGGTCTTTACTTCTGCGTCAAACATTCCTCCCATCCGGTAGTAATATTTATTAGGATATGCTAGGTGTGCCATCGGCCGTTGCTCCTATAGCTGCTAGTGTTTCATCATCCACTCTTGTTCTAGAGCATGTTACTGCTGTGAAAGAAGCCATTGTGACTACCGACTTTGCTGCTTAATCAGCTAAAATGTTGCCTTCAACGTGTATCCCAACACGCCGGTGTCCTAATGTGTGTACAGCATGGACATTAGGTAGTTTTTTCTTCAGATCCGCTACCTTCCCACGTAAATGTCTGGGTTTTATGGTATTACCTTTTGAATTTCTGAACCCATTTTGTCGCCAGTAATGCAGTTATTCATTGAAGGATTGGACACAATAGTACGAATCACAGACAATCAGTGTCATTTGTTCCAGATCCGTATGTTCCAGTGCCATCACCAGAGCCCTGAGCTCTGTGAGCTGTGCTGTACATTTCCCAGAGTCTGTGTGTATGATTTTATCTGGATGAAACTTGCCGTCCTTCATGTACCCAGTCATGACTGTGCAAGCAGCTGAGTATTGGTGTTTGGTGTTGGGTGTCTATAGCAGGATTGTGCTGAACCATCAGTGTACAAGATGGTCTGGTATTGCTCAATAGGTAATGTATTTGCTGGGACTGGATACTCAAGTTCATATTGTAGGAATTCTTGGGTCTGAAATTTGGAATCAAACACATAATTAACATGAGTGGCCGTCAGAGACGTTGCCCATTGAATCCAACGTGGATGTAATGCTTTAGTGCGTTTGGAACGCTTGAATTGGTAACAGCCTCAAGGGCTGGGATTGGGGATATGACAATGATGAGTTCCCCTTGGGCCAGAGGTCTCTCTTTAAGGACCACCATCTGAACAGCAGTGAGAATTTTCTCAGTGGGAGCAAAGCTTGTTCGGCTGTGGAATATAAGTGTAATTTGTATGCAATAGGGACGGTCTCACCCTCATTGAAAGTCACATATGTGAAACCAATAGCAGCAGCAATTACTCTGATGAACAAATGTTTTTTGTTGTCCCTTGTGAAGATGTTTTTGTAGTGCTTTGAGAATGCGTGTGTGTTCCACTGTCCATAATTTGCTGGTAAAGTCAGGACGTATTAGGTCATATAGGGCCTCATTACAACCCTGGTGGTTGGTGATAAAGCGGCGGTAACACCACCAACAGGCCGGCGGTAAGAAAATTGGAATCATGACCACGGCGGAAACCACCAACACAAACAGCCACTTTAACACACCAACCGCCACGGCGGAAGCAACAAATACCACGGCGGTAACCGCCAACAGCCAGGCGGAAGACAATGTACCACCCACTGCATTACAACACGCCTATCTGCCAGCTTTTCCCGGGCGGTACCAACGCCATCAAAAGCACGGCGAAAACAGAACACTGAAGGGAAACGACTGTCAACATCAGGGCAGTACGCGCTCTACGGGCGACTAGAATGCAAAAATACAGCACTCTCAAGATAACGTAATTTATGCATTGTGCTGATATGCTGTTGTTTAACCTTTTGCATTGCAGAGTTTAATCCTGAAGACTTATGTTCAAGGTGCATATAAGTACTGTTCATTTGCAATGTACTGCTACAGGCTTTCAGAATGTGTCAAGGTGTGGTCCCCTTTCCAGGGCCTTCTAGAAGCTTTCCCTGGAGCATGCCTGGCTTTGGTTTGTGGGCTGGGCCAAGACTCTATATAAGGGAGCCAGCCCAGCTCCACGTGCTCACTATTCAGAGGTTCCGGTGCAGAGTAGCGGCTGCTTCCTGAGCTCCTGTTCCGGAGGCTTACTTTGATCTTCCAGTCCTCGCCCTTTCACTTTGCTGGGTGATTCTTGATCAGGGCGGTAAGACGGAGGTCGGGCTGGGCCCCGATCCCGTTCTCGAAGGATTTCGAGTTCTTGGGCCTAATATGCATGATAAATCTATTTTTCTCTTGTGCGTGTGAAAGTGCACTTGATGTTTAATGACATTTACATGCTGGCATTTGAATTGGCTAGACGCGCAATTCTTTCTTCGTATACAAATCTTGATATTCATTGTGCGCAACAATTTAATGGCATTTACAAGGTTGCATTCGAATAGGCAAGACGCGCGATTCTTTACTCAAGTACAAATCTTGATATTCATTGTGCTCAACCATTTTATGGCATTTACAAGGTTGCATTCGAATCGCCAAGACACGTGATTCATTTCCTGTGCTTAATTCATGTTATTCATTGTACGCTACCGTTTCTTTGCATTCATATAGTGGTATTCGAATCGGCAAGAAGCGCGATTTATTTCTTGTGTCTAGATCATGAGATTCATTGTGCGTTACCATTTCATGGCATTCACATGGTGGTATTCGAATCGGCAAGACGCGCAATTCATTTCCTCTGCTTAATTCATGATATTCAGTGTGCGCTACCATTCCTTGGCATTCACATGGTGGGCTACGAATCGGCAAGACGCGCAATTAATTCCTTGTGTTAAATTCATGATATTCAATGTGTGCTACCATTTCTTGGTATTCACTTGGTGGCCTTTGAATCTGCAAGACGCCCGATTCATCTCTTGCGTTTAATTCATGATATTCATTGTGTGTTACCATTTCATGGCATTTACTTGGTGACCTTCGAATCGGCAAGGCGCGCAATTCATTTCTCGTGCCTAACTCATGTTATTCATTGTGCACAATCATTTCATGGCATTTATAAACCTTTGTGGAAATCTGCAATGTGCGCAATTTATGTTCCTGCATTTTAAGAAAACTAAAGTGTTAGAACTCTAGATGTTATATTGTATGTGCATAATAAGTCCCTCTAGTACAATTCATATAATGTTATAGAAACCTTTCAGATTATTTCCTGGTCCTCATACAAAGACTATACTCAAATTTGAAAGTGTAATGCTAGAAGGTTCTGAGGTTTCTAATCCATGTGTAAAATTTCATTGAGTGGTTCATTAGAAAATGGTACTAATCTTTCTTGATTCCCTCACAGGTATCCAGACATCTTGAGGCCTAGTTATTTAAGTTCATGCTTAAGTTATCCATGTTTCCAATATGACAATTCTTAGAGTCATAGCCTAGTTATGATTAATATGGTATAATCTTGATATTGTGTGTTTTAACCTTTTGCTTCCTACAGGTCTCCTTCCCAGCTGTTCCCTACCTAATCGCTTTTTCCCCACTTGGACTCTCTTAGACTCTGTGACATTCTAATCAGAGTATTGGAGCTGTCTTGTGGTGGACGTGTTGGGAACGTGCACAGACCCCGAGGACCTGGTGACTCTTACAGGAAACGACTCACCTCTCGACACCCAAGGAAGAACTACAACGCCATGGAGCCCGAGCTGCACTTTTTCCCAATGCTGGTGTACCTTCTCATACACCAGGAACACGAACGCCGGCGAAGACGACCACAGTGAGTACTGCACCTAGCACACAAGGGAGGGGGGAGGAAAAAGAGAGTGACACACACACGCAACACGCAACACCCCCACCCCCGACACCATACACACAGACAGATACAACAACATTACATATACACCCCGTAACCCTCAGGAATAACGCAAGGACAAAAGGAATGGAGTAAAATGAGTGTAATAGTACAGTTTTAGAAAAATACGTACTTAAATCAATAAACAGTATGTACAATATATACAATATATACAGAAGGAGGGACAATGTCCACTCCAAAATGTCTGTGGCCCACTGGGCCATAACACATAGGCCAAGGCCACACTTGACTCCTGCCTCAATACGGAGAGAACACTGCAGGGGCATCATGTCGAAAACACACAGGCACTTCAGGGGGACAGGGAATGGTGGGGCACCTCAGCCCGAAGATGGTACAACGCCACTGGCCTAGAGGGGATTCCATGCCCACTGCTTGCTCCTGGGGAGTGCAAAGCCACAGTCTCTCAAGTGGGTGGTTTGCCCACTGCTTGGTCCTGGGGAGTGCAAAGCCACAGTCTCTCAAGTGGGTGGTTCGCCCACTGCTTGGTCCTGGGGAGTGTAAAGCCACAGTCTCTCTAGTGGATGTTTTCTTCCACTGGTTCTGGAGGGGGTCTTGAGCCCAGTGTGCTTCATCCTGGCAAGGAGGGGCTGAGTGGATGGCTTCTTCCACTGGTTCTGGAGGGGGCCTTGTGCCCAGTGTGCTTCATCCTGGCAAGGGGGGGCTGAGTGGATGGCTTCTTCCACTGGTTCAGGAGGAGGCCTTGTGCCCAGTGTGCTTCATCCTGGCAAGGAGGGGGGGGGAGTGGACGGCTTCTTATACTGGTTTTGGAGGGGGCCTTGTGCCCAGTGTGCTTCATCCTGGCAAGGAGAGGCTGAGTGGATGGCTTCTTCCACTGGTTCTGGAGGAGGCCTTGTCCCCAGTGTGCTTCATCCTAGATGGGGCAAGGTCACAGTCTCTCACCTGTGTGTCACACCGACAGGTGTTGCAGGGGCCAGGACGTACTGCAGCCCATGTAGTCACCACTACACACTGCTTGCCGGCGGTGACAGCTGCTCAGTGGATGCCAGTTGCGCTGCAGGTGGCCGTGCTGACAGTGGTGGTGGTAGCCTCCAGGCCTTCACCTGCAGCCTCGGACGGCTGAAGTGCCATGGCTGGTGTTGTGTGCCCATCCTGCCCTTGGCAGATTGTGGTGCCTCCTTGCTTCTGTCAGCTAGTGTCTGTTTCTTGCCCTTGCTGGATGGTGGTGCCTCCTTCCCCTTGCTGGCTGGTGCCCCCTTCTTGGCCTTGCTCGGTGGTGCTGGCACACTGGCTGTGCTGACGGGTGCCACCTTGGAGCCCCTCCCACCTGATGTTGCTGCATAAACCACATTGGCTGTGGACTGGGTGGCTGAGGTGCTGGGCTGGGTTCTGGCCACCCTGGCCCGAGGTGAAGGATGGGGGGAGTGGAGGGGCAGTGAATAGGTCAATGTTGGTGAGGAAAAGCTTCTTAGGGACACTGGGGAGGGAAGAGGGTGAAGGTTTGGGTGTGGAGGAAGAGGGAGTGGTTGTAGGAGGTGTCAGTCTGCTGTGTTTGGGTGCAGGTGCAAGGGCTAGATGCTGTTGTGAGGTGGATGGCTGTTGGGTGTCTGAGTGCTTGTGTTTGTGTACTTTGGGAGGAGGGGTCACAGACACAGTGGGAGAGGACACAGGGGACGTGTGCATGGATGTGGGGGTGGTGACTGCCAGTGAGGGGTATGTAGTGATAGGTGTGCTGGTGATGGAGGTAGTGGATGAGGATGTAGTGCATGCAGGTGTGAGTGGAGACGCTACTGGGAGGGAGGTGGACGAAGAGGAGGAGGGGGACACAGTGGAGGCAGTGGATGTCGGTGTGTCTGCATGTGGATGGTGCTTGTGTGAGTGCCTGTGAGATGAATTGTGGTGCTTGTGATTGCCTGAGCCACTTGATTTGGGCGATTGCTGGTCTGAAGGTGTGCTTGGGATAGGCTGGGGTTGAGAGGATTGAGACTGGGTGCATAAAGTTGGGGGGGAGGCTGGAGACAGGGACAATGGCTGCCATCAGTGCGTTAGCCAGAGCCTGGAATGCTCTCTGTTGGGCCGCCACGCCAGAGTGAATGCCCTCCAGCTATGCATTTGTTTGTTGCAAATGCCCTGCTACACCCTGGATGGCATTCAGTATGGTTGACTGCCCAACAGAGTGGTACCTCAGGAGGTCAATAGCCTCCTCACTGAGGGCAGCAGGGCTGACTGGGGCATGGCCTGAGGTGCCTGGGGCGAAGGAGATGCCCACCCTGGGTGAGCGACACAGGAAACACACTGAGGGGCTGCTGGGAGGGCGGTGCTGGTATGGGGGGTGGCAGCTGTACCTGTAGTTGGGGTGGGCATGGAGATGTCCGCCACCACCAGGGAGCTTCCATCGGAGGTGTCACTGTCGGTACTGTCCCCTCCTGTCTCTATCATGGTGGTCCCCTCACCCTCCATCCCACTGGTGCCCTCACCGGCCTCCAGGCCCATGTGGGATGCAGCTCCGTCCATCGCTGGTGCCTCTGCTCCTCCGCCAGATGATGCTAATGCACACAAGGACAGGGTGACAAAACAAAAAGAGGGGGAGACACAGAGGATACACTTGGCCAATGCCAGCAACAACCCTACCGTTGGCATAGACAACTCAAAGGGAACAACCCTATGCACTAGGGCATGCACTACCAGTTACAATGCTAGTCACCAGCCCATGGGGTACAATGCCTAATGCCATTAGTTGCACACCTGAAACCCACAGGACCCTGCCCAGTAGTAGATGCCCACTAACATTATTGGGGTTGGAGTACATCTGAGCTTGCCCATCATTGAACATACCCTGCCATGTTCGCCCTGGCCTAATGCACCCACAACCCACATCCCCCACCCAGGTAATAACTTAACGCATGCAAAGTCATGAATCAGAATCTGTACTCACCCCCTTGTGGCTGCTGTGATGCCTTCAAGCGCCCATCCAACTCTGGAAAGGCCACCCCAGGATGCGGAACATCAGGGGGGTCAGGGTACGATGGGCGCCCCTTCCTCATTGGGAGGCCATCCCCAGCTGGGCCACCACCGTCTTCCTTGCCCAGCGGTGCAGGTCCTCCCACCGTTTGTGGCAGTGGGTGCTCTGCCTGTCAAATACCCCCAGGGTGCGCACCTCCTTGGCGATGGCACGCCAAATACCCTTTTTCTGATGGGCGCTGACCTGAAGGAAAAAAACAGCAAAAAAGGTATTAGTCATACCGTACAGACTGTTATACTCATGGCCCAACATATCCCCTCATCCCCTTATGCACATACATTGACCACCATACATGAAGCACTCTGCCCAGGACCCCTCAGACTCCCCCCACACGAGGCTTACACACACAGCAATCCATACATTCATGGCCCACACATCATGCTCACAGTGTACTCACCTGTTTGTCTGGAGGATCATAGAGTAAAGGGTTAGGCCCCCATCCACCAGTCTCTCCAACTCATCTGAAGTGAAGGTAGGGCCCCTTTCCCCAGACACTCGAGCCATTGTTGCTTCCAGACACAGGTCACAGCAGCACTTGTAGTGTAGGTCCTCTCCTGTTGAAGGTCAGGTAGCAAGTGTGTGCACAGATAGAAAGTGGCAGTCACGTCCGCTGCGGTGCGTACCATCACCGCCCGCGTACATCGCCATTGGCTCCTGGAACCCATAGGGCCCAATGCTAACCAATGCGGTGTTGCGTGGCGGTCGCTGACCGCCGACCACAACGGCACACAATGCCAGCAGAATTACCTCATTTCCACTTGTCCCTCCTCACAGGTCAGGCAGCCGCAATTTCAGGGGGGCACAGGCCAGGGCACCTAACTGCGTCACAGCAGACATTGGCACATCAACTGACTTACGAGTTCACATACTGCTTCTGTAAAGCAAAAATTCAGATTAATGTTGAAATATGTGTAAATATGACCTTCTACGCACTGTTTTTCACCCTAGAGTTCAACCGGTGAGGATGAATAAGAGATGGAGACATCCCCTCGTGTACAGACCTCTGGTGGACCTGGTGACAATGGAGGACAGGCACATTATCCTGACCTGCAGACTTGATAGGGCCACAATCCAGGAACTGTGTGCCCAATTGGAGCCAACCCTGATCTCAGCTATCCGCCACCCCACAGGTATCCCCCCTCTAGTGCAGGTCCTGTCAGTGCTTCATTTTCTGGTAAGTGGTTCCTTCCAAGCGACAGTGGCCATGGCATCAGGTATGTCACAGCCTATGTTCTCAAACGTGCTGACCAGAGTGTTGTCTGCCCTCCTGAAACACATGTGCAGCTACATCATATTCCCCCAGGTGGAGGACTTGGCCACAGTGAAGGCTGACTTCTATGGACTGGGACATATCCCCAACATCATTGGTATCATTGATGGTACACATATTGCATTTGCACCCCCCGGAGAAATGAACAAGTGTTCAGAAATAGAAAAAGCTTTCACTCTCTGCATGTGCAGATGGTGTGTTTGGCCGTCCAGTACATGTCCCATGTCAATGCCAAGTATCCTGGCTCTGTGCAATATGCCTTTATCTTGAGAAATAATAGCATCCCATATGTGATGGTTCAACTCCAGAGGCACCAGGTTTGGCTAATAGGTGAGCCCATGGTCCCCATCCAGTTGATGTAGGTATATGGGTGTGGGTTTGGCCCTAAGCGTGAGTGTGTGGCTAACAGGTATCCATTGATATTTGCAGGTGACTCTGGTTACCCCAACCTCTCATGGCTACTGACCCCAGTGAGGAATGCCAGGACAAGGGCAGAGGAACGTTACAATGAGGCAGATGGGCGAACAAGGAGGACCATTGAGCGAACCTTTGGCCTCATGAAGGCCAGATTCTAGTGCCTCCATCTGACAGGTGGATCCCTGTACTACTCACCCAAGAATGTGTGCCAGATCATCGTTGCATGTTGCATGTTGCACAACCTGGCCTTTAGACGCCAGGTGCCTTTTCTGCAGGAGGATGAGCCTGGGGATGGTCGTGTGGCAGCGGTGGAGCTTGTGGACAGTGGCGAAGAGGAGGCAGAGGAAGAAGATGTGGACAACAGAACTACACTAATTCAACAGTACTTCCAGTGAAACACAGATAAGACACTGTAACTTCACCTTCCATTGCAGTTTTGTGTTGGACATTGATCATGGTAGCCTGAATTCCCTATTTTTATGGCCACTTACTGTACCCTTTGGCATCTCTATTTTCAGATCTCTGTACCCCACTCTGGCTCCTGGTGTGTTTACTGCTGCCCACTACAGGTCATACCTATGTAAATATTACAATACATTTGAATTGCAATGTTTACAGTTTGTTAAACTAATACATTTGTCAAACAATTGACAGACTCCATATTTGATTTTGTTCCAAGGGTGTTTATTTAGATGCTAATAAGTGGAGGGGGTATGGCAATGGGCTGGGTTTCTGATGGAGGAAAGCCCAGGGTAGGGTAAAGTCTATTTGTATCACAGGTGCATTGTCCAAGGGGGCATAGGTGGGGGAGCAATGGCAGTTCAAGGTGGACAGGGTGACAGAGTGGGACACAAGGGTGACAATCAGAAGAGTCATATTTCCTTGCGGAGGTCTTGGCAATGTTCTCTGGCTTCTGCCTGGATCGCAGGGACCGTTTGCATGGTGGTTCTCCTTCTGCAGGGGGTGAGGTGCTGGTGGCCTGTTGTTCCTTTGGTGGGGCCTCCTGTCCATTGGCGTCGGCAGAGGTGGAGGGCTGTTCTTCGGTTTGGCTAGTGTCAGGGGCCTGTTGGTGTGCCACTGCCTCCCTCATGGTGGCCATGTCTGCTAGCACCCCTGCAATGGTGACCAGGGTGGTATGGATGTCCCTCAGGTCCTCCCTGATCCCCAGGAGGTACTGTCCGTCCTGCAGCCGCTTGGTCTCCTGCAACTTGGCCAGTATCTGGCCCATGGTCTCCTGGGAATGGTGGTATGCTCCCAGGATGTTGGTGAGTGCCTCATGGAGAGTAGGTTCCTTGGGCCTGTCCTCCCCCTGTCACACAACAGTCCTCCCAGCTTCCCTGTTGTCCTGTGCCCCTGTCCCCTGAACCGTGTGCTCAGTGCCACTGACCCAGGTCCCTGATCGTCCTTAGTTTGTGGAGTTGCCTGGGGTCCCTGTAGCGGTGGACACACTGCTGATTGACGTGTCCTGGGGACAGGAGGATGGGCCCACTGGGTGGGTGCTCTGGTGGTGTTTCCTGAGGGGGGAGGCTCTGTGGTGGATTGGGACTGTGCCTGGGTACCCGACTGTCCAGAGGCCCCTGATGGGCCAGGTTGGTCATCATGATCCAGGTGGGCAGAGCTGCTGTCATCACTGTGGGCCTCTTCTGGGGGGGGGGGGGTCTGGATGTGATGTTGAGTGGGGGTCCTGTGGGGATGTAAATGCAGTGTTATTGTTCCTGCGTGTGCCATCTTGTGTATGGATATGTCTCCCTCTATGGTTGTTATTAGCAAGGCAGCTTTGGCTTGTGTGAGTTGTGATTGGTTTGGCTAAGTGATTGTCACTAGAGTGCATGCTGTGGTGATGGGGGTCCATGCAGGTCTGTGATGGGGGTCCATGCATTGGTGTTGCATGCAGGGATTGGCATTGGGAGGGGTAGGTTGTGATGGTGGGGTATATGTGAGGTGGTGGAGTGATGGGGGTGAGGGTAGGGGTAGGAGTTTGTGATGGCATGCAGGTGGGGGGGTAGTAGTATAGATTTGACTTAAAAGAGTCCAGTCCTCCTGCTACTCCTGCCAGGCCCTCAGGATGCATGATCGCCAAGACTTGCTCCTCCCATGCTGTTAGTTGTAGGGGAGGTGGTGGGGGTCCACCGCCAGTCCTCTGTACAGCTATCTGGTTTTCTTGCAACCACGGAATGCACCTTCCCCCGTAGGTCGTTCTACCTCTTCCTGATGCCATCCCTTGCTCTTGGGTGCTGTCCCACGGTGTTGACCCTGTCCACGACTCTCCGCCATAGCTCCATCTTCCTTGCAAAAGATGCCTGCTGCACCTGTGATCCGAATAGCTGTGGCTCAACCCGGATGATTTCCTCCACCATGACCCTTAGCTCCTCCTCTGAAAACCTGTGGTGTCTTTGTGATGCCAAGGGTGTAGTGTGAGTGGTATGTGTGAGGGTGTGTGGGGTGATGTGTTGGGGTGTGTGCTGTGAGGTGAGTGTATGCTGTACGGGTGATGGTGTTTTGTGGCTCAGATTCAGTGGGTGCTCCTGGCTTGTCTCTCTCGCACTTGCCAAAATCTTTGGGTTGTAAAGGGTTGTGGGTTGTGTGTGTGTGTGTTTTATATTGGTGTGGGTGTGGTGTGTGTATGTGTGCCAGGTGTTTGTAGTTTGAATTGTCCAATGTGGTGTTGTTTTGTTAGTGTGTGTGTCTTTTGAGCGCAGCGGTCTGTACTGCCAATGGTTTACCGCGGTTGAATGACTGCCACTGTGATTCGTGGGTCATGATGCTGTGGGTGTATTTCTGCTGGCGTAATGGTGTGGGTTTTGGTACCGCCAGTTTATCACTGACCTTTGGTATGGCGGGCTTGTGTGTGTGTCTGTATAGTGGCAGATTTCTATGTGTGGGTGATAATACGAGTAGCGGTATACGTATATGTTGGCGGCAGTCAGCATGGCGGTAAGCAGCACTTACCACCAATGTTGTAATGAGGGTCATAATGGCTTAATGCGTTGTGCATAGTCTGGGATGTAAGTTCTGATAAAAGTTAGGAAGCCCAATACTGATTAAAGCCTTTTTATTGTATTTGGTGGTTGTAGTTGAGCGCATTTTTCTACAAATTGGGGTGCCAGGCTCTTGCCTTCATCTGACAACTCGTATCCCAGAAGCAGGACACTGACAACGGCTATTTTTGTTTTTTTTAAGTTAAATTTGTAGCCGACTTTCGTAAATCCTAAAATAATGCGGGCTATCCATCTTAAATGTTGCATGAGGTCATCATCCGTGAGGTAAATATCATCCACATAGGACAACGCCTCAGGGTCTATGTTGTGTAATCTTGATGTAGCCTAAAGGGAGTCGGCAATTTTTTTTCCGAGAGCCTAAAGCGCTGAAGCTTGTTAAGTCCCTACTTTCAGGAGCTATGTTTTGCCAGAAAAACCCATTGGATATATCCAGGGTTGTTTTGTATTTTCTTCGCACAATGTTGTTCATAACTGTGTGCATTTTGTATAGCATATGTTCTTGTGTGACTGCTCAAGTGTCTATAGTCTATGACTATTCTATATGAGTGGTCAGATTTAGTGACTGTAAATAATGGATTATTCATTGATGAGTCCGAGGGTTCAATGACACCGTGGGGCTTTTGCATCATTTTATTGGGCATTGAGGTTGGGATTTGATTGGTATTATGTGGTAGGGAGAACTTTGCGCCACCCTACATGATTGCAATATAGTGCAGGTACCTGCACCACTGCCCAATCAATGGTGTATTTTTCAATGAGCTTTTTCAGAACAAGGGGCAAGACAGATTTTTCAATGATGTCCTCTCCATATGGGAGATCACGGACAAATACCCGTGGCAAATCTTTTTCGGCCAACAAGATATCATAAATAGAGACAACGCGGTCCCAAAAGTTGGCGTCTATTATGCATTCGATATCCCTCTCTGACTGAATATTTACTTTATAAACCCTACCAGGTGTGAAGACACTTATGCCCACAGTCTCTACTTGTAGATAGTCATTAGTTGCTTTCACCTCCAGATGCTCTAGAAGATCCCGGCAAACTATTGTGACTTCTGCTGCACTGTCTAGCAGTGCCAGTGCCCACTTCTTGTTCTTTAGTAAAGCCCTCTTCTTAAGTGGCATGTCGTATTGCAACTCCTGCCACTTTTTTCTTTTTAAATTGTGGTTTTTGTTGTAGAAGTTTCTCTTCTTTTTTAACAGAAACTTCAGACGAGCATTGTGAGTCCTTTCTCGGTTTCACGTACTCGTTCTGCTGATCTGACCACCCACCTCTCACACTGCGTTTTCCGGTGAGTCCTGAAAGGAATGAGATTAGCGTGTATCAGTATACTGATATCTGTCAGGCGTTTTTATATTATCCCTATTTCTAAGGTTGTACCTATTTTGTGGGGTCTCCAAATGCAGAGATTCTCCCCTTTCTTTTTTAGGTGTTTGTTGTTTTTTATTCCAGCGTTCTTTAGAACCCTCAGATGTTTGTTTGGCAGCATCCTTTTTGGATCTACCTTGTACTTGTGGCTTAGTTAGACTGGCTCCCAGTCTATCTCGACCTATACTGGAGTAAGTTTCAGTGATAATCTTTGGCAGCTCTCGTTCTTGATCCTGTACTGGAACGTCACGGAGCCGCATGTGCACTGTTAGTGCAACTGCTTCCCCTTTAATGTTACTTAATATGATTGAAGACACTTTGGCAAAATTGCCTATTAATTGCATCCCCTAATCTAGGGCAGAGCAGCCCCATATTCATCTTGAATTTGTTTCAACACCTCCAAAATATTGGCAAGCGTTGGTGTACCATGTACCGTTGAGTAGAGTGCAGCAAATACTGTGCACCATGTATTGCAGTTTTCAATTGTGGGAACCATCTCGAAAGGCTATTTTAATCTATTCTATTTTAATCCTGAGGTCCCATATGGGGAAAGACTGCTTCCAGTGCATTTCTTTTTTGAGCTAACCAAAACAGAATTTCCTCCTGCTTGGCGGGTTCTTTACCTATGATCAAATGCACAGTTGCCGGATTAATGCTTAGCGTTGCTGCATGTGCTTGCGCTGGAGCAGCCCGTGCTGGGTTTGTGTTTGATGTTTGCATAACAATTTGTACTAACAATCTATATATTGTTATGATCTCTGTATATAAGCGGCAGACCTCATCTACCACCAAGCCTGCTGTGTCAGTTTGTGGTGTATATGTGGCCAATAAAGGCCATGTCGGGCCAGCATTACTCAACGGACGTAACCTAACAGGTAGAATTGTATGGGGTAGGGCTCCATCAAACCAATTATTGTGGTCTTGATAAGGTAATGGTGTCTCTAAATATGCATAAGCTTTGTATTGTGCAGGTGGATTTACAGGTGTGTAGTTATGAAATGTATTTGTGTTCCCATCTACTGCCGGAAAGGTGACCCAAGAATAAAATAAATTCTGTTCTGTAGGATGCATGAGCTTCAACAACAAATGTAACTGGACCTCCCTGGGCCTTTAGGCCGCTTGCCAATAAATGTGCAGTAAGGGGGCTTCTCATATTTACTGCAATTGCTACCCGTTGAGGGTTCACCATATTGCTGGTTTTAAGTGTTCCGAGATAAGGATACCAACTGGGTATTAATCCTTTTATGGTTCAAGCTTGAACATCCTACAGCTCAGGATAGGTCCTGCCTTTCTAGCTGAGGAGGAAATCCTCAATACCACGGACGTCTCCGTACATAGTATCAAGGTGTCTTTAGCCTTTAGTGAGACAGAGATACTTAGGAGGATCTGATTATTAGTGTCTGACCAAACGTTGGTGGTGGCATGTCACGTAGGTTCTCATTATGGTAATGAGGCTACTGGATTTGGGCAGTAGGATCACCTGGATTGTGGGTACTGAGTACTATTCCACACCAGGTGACACCTGTCAGCCTAATCTAGGGTTTCCGGCTAACTAGCAGTGCACCATCTCTGACCGAGATTATTGTAGCAACCGGGCTCATGGCAAGATAGACTCCTCAGGTTATCGTGGTACATCACATCTCCTCCCTTTCTCTCAATTACCAAAATCTTACTCATGCAAAGGCAACGAAAGCAGAATATATTTCAATAAGCACTTATTAAAATATCTGCATCCTAGATAAAAGCATGTGCATGGCAATAACTAGGTTGATAAAACACAATAGGACCAAGCATGTGACTAAAAGTATAAAACACAAAAACAGTCCTACAATACTGTTTAAACAGGGTAGTGGATCTATAATCCCCACCTATGCTAAGTATGAGCACAGCATACTAAAACTAATCTGCCCTTCGGGTTTCCCCCTTAGAGAACATCATCCCACATACGTGTAGAAGAGGCCTGAAGTCTAAAAAGACACCGTCCCCATCTGGATCAGGGGCTCGGCCGTATAAGCAAATAGCTGTAGCAAAGCATGCAGCAATCAGCATGCAGTCGTGGTCATCTGGCTGGAATCTCCCTCTAACATGTCTAGGACAAAGAGGTGTTCTTATAATAAGACTACTAACATTCTAAGAAACAGTCCCCTCTGTGAATGTTAAAGACACAGCATACCACATTTGTCGGCAAACCTATCTAACTGCAGCCTTAGAAGGAGCACAGAGTTTCTGCTAAGAACCCAGTGTTATCCTAAGCGAAAGGACAGTGCAATAGAAATAATAAAAACAACACAGAAAAGTTGATAGAAAAATAAAACCATGTTGGCGAAAGTGCATCTAGGTGAAAGTGCACAGCTGTAGGCCTAGATGGCTAAAACAACATGTGTAAAACATGGCTAAAATAGCTATATAGTTACTGTTGCATGATTCAGAGCACCATTACAAAGTTCAGCAGTGTCAACACCTGCAGATATAATTTCTCTAACCCCCACAAAATAGATCCAGTGTTTAGTGATGCTCATGTAATCAGTGGCTTGGCAACTGGTCCACATGTCTGTTGTCAGGTGGATTGTGTGTACAGCACTCTGCCGCAAAGCTTGTCCAACCAATTTCAGCACATTGTGATGTAGCGCTGAAACAGCATCTCCGACGAAATAGGTCAGGGTGGAAATCTTCCATTTCAGGTAGAAGCCACCACAAAATCTAGAAAACCCACTCCTTACACAAAAGAAAATGGGAGGAGGTCCAATGCTAACATTTTAGCCAGTTTCCCGATGTACAAACATGACATTGGGTGGTTGTGTTCATACTGCCACTCTTGCCTAAACATGGCAGTAATAGTAGCCTGGATTTTTTACTTTACTGGTGCCACTGATGCAGGCAACTTTAAAGCAGAAGGTGGTAGTAGGCTCAATGTGCGTTTCAGGGGGGCAGCCACTGTATGTTCTTACATTGGTGTTTCACATTCAACATGAATCTGAGTCTTCTTGTGCCATTGCGATGTTGCTGATGTGGGCAATGATACTACTGCACTGCTGGTGACAGGTCTGGTTTGTGTAATGAAAATATCACCCTCTTCTTCACCTCCACCTTCCACAATGATTGGATGAGATTCCCTACTTTCAAAACCTTTACCAACATCACTTGCAGCCTTTCGGTCACTAAGTTGTGCCTCCCAGCGGATAGCATTGAGTTTTCTCAAATGGGTTGTTTGGGCTCCGGTTCCATAGTTTATACCGAGCTTACCCCGACTATCATTTGCTCTGCAAATGAGGCATATGGCGAAGTTCAGCTCCTTTTCACTAACCATGAAGAAGTCCCAAACTGGGGAGGTCATCTTTCTAACACTTATCTCACTGCCAATGTCTGAAGAAGTGGCGGTAGGTTGATGTTGTTTTGATGATGTTTGCCTCTCTGCAGTGCCTTCTTCTGCTGAGGTGGCTGTGGATGTAGACCTGGCTGCCTACACAAAATGGTCAACAGCCACATGGTCAAACAACAAGCAGGGTGAATAGAAAACAAAAAACACATGTAGATATAGGACTATAATTGACTATACAAAAAGGGCCCCTGGCCACATGGCATCGGGAACAAAGACGAATGGTGGCCTATGACAAACACTCTCACTCACTGGCCAGACAAAGAAGCCATTGATACAGGTGAAAAAAAGCATTGTCAGAAATTCCAAAAACGAAAATTAAAGGGCCTAAAAAATTTACAACAACAACACACATCATACAAAGGCATCAAGTATTACCCCCACCATATACTGTTTACAGAAAAAAGTGAAGTACTGTCTAACAACATTTTGATATATTTAATCCAATGCCATGCATGGAGTTTCAGTTCAACAGACACCACAAACATTTGTTTCATCATGCACTCATGACTAGTACTGGGCCTACAACTGGAAGGCACATTCCATTAGCAGACTAGATTAACATTAACATAGTGAATTAAATGAATATTGCAAATTTACAAAACAAACATGGAGACAATGTAGTGAACTTTAACAAAATGTTCTTTTATAGAAGAAAAATTACAAGTAATATCATAACTACGCCCCAAATGCAGGCCACCCTCCACAATACATTTAAAAAAAGGAATAAAAGTACAGATAAATCCTGGTATATGCCCTCTATCAAATAAACAAGTTGTACAATACCCTTTATACAAGTGTTTTTGAACTTACTTGTGAAATCTCAAATAAAACAAAGTCCTTAAAACCAGTGATCCATCCAGGAGACAAAAAGTGGTCCTTTCAGCTCGAAATCCAAGTGAAAAGTGACCAGGGAATGGACAAAGCACTGGGAGGAGCCTGGTGGACAAGAACAGGAAGTTGGAGTCTGTTAAGCACTTTCTGTTGTTGGAAAAAAAAAAAAAGTACTCCTCGCGCAAAAAAATCAATGCATACGTCCATTAGAAAAGATTTTTCACTCAAAGTTGTCTTTTTGAGCAGATTTTAGCTGCTTGAGCTTTGCCATGTTGCAGGCGTGGTCGATCACGCTCACTAGCCTCCTTCACAAAAGATGTGCCAGAAGTCACTGGAGCGGCGCTAGATCTCGCGGACGGGTAAAACAATCTCATTTGTGCTCGCGAATGACCGGAAGTCTCTCATCTCACTTCCCGGACGAGCAAAAAGACATCACGCGCGGGCCAACGGGGGGAAAAACTTTGCTCCACTGCGAAGTGCAGAGTCTATCAGTAACTCTGCATTTTCCGTGGAATGCGGAGTTGCCGAATTCCTCAAGCTCCACCAGCAGAGCAGAGTTTTTCACCCAGGCCTGGTTTGAAGTGACATGGTTTTAATCTTTACATTAAGGAAATGAAGGAGGGGGAATGTATTGAAGCAATAATTTGCATTTAAAAGATTCTTTGTGGATGCCAAGCACTCAGGCTAAGAATGTTTGTCAAATGCCGTTTTATATTGCCTGAGAAAAGTGTGACTATTCCCAGAAGTCATGTTGGACAGAATAATATACGTTAGGGGTGGCAGGGATTTCCTTTAGAGTGTCACAGCTTGGAGGCAAAACCCACAAAAAGGAGACATTTCTCTTTGTAATCGTAGCCCAAGTTTGGCATCCAAGGTGCGATACAGCTTTCTGGAACCCCACTGCTAGGGCCCCTGGTCTGCATCACCTTCAGCCCACAGGAAATCACTTGAGGTCACTGCAAATGTGGAATAGTGGAGTGGTCCAGCGGTGAGAGAACTTTGAGTCTGTCTGGACATGGCATTCTGCAATGCCCCAGTGTGAAGCACATAAGAGACTTCTTTCGCTCCTGAATCTGCACAACCTTAGGTGAATTATTGGTACTGTCTTCTTCAGTAACGTGATAGCATGCCCACCTCTAGAAGCTCTGGTATTTTCTGAATGCTGTCAGACAAAATGGTAGATCAGCACAAGTGCAAGAGTTAAAACATAATCCTCTCAAGAACGTTCACTTGGAGGGCATTCCTTTCACTGAATCAAAAACCCTAGTCAAAAAGTCAGAAGATCACTAATTTCAAGAATTTCGAATGCAGGCTATACTTGTACCTTTACTGGTGTAGGTTCAGGTGGAAGTTGGTGATAATGATTGATAAGATATGGCTTCAATTGAGAAGCAACATCAACCAGAAAGCCACAGGATTGATTTCATGAACTGTCACAAATAGACTAAAATGTGGTCAAAATGTAACTGGTAAAGAATGAACTGGAGAAAAATGAGAAGGCAGACAAACTTCCCATCTAGGCAAAAGAATAGATTTAGATTTTGGCTTATCTACATCCTTCTTCATCATGAATATAGAATTTGTTTTATTGATTTTTCAGATCATGACATTACAGAGATGTAGCCTCCTCAGCCATGAGAGCAGCGAGCATGGTCTTGCAAGAAAAAGCGAGAAAGGAAACATCTTTGTAACATTACTACTGTTATCTGTCTTGTGTAACAAACAAATAAAGTAAACATTGGTATTCAAACAAAATATCAAGAGTAGCTGTGGATTCCCTTGATGGGATTACTGCATAGCATTGTGTAAAGGGTCCAATGTTTAGGGATCCATCATTGGGTTAGAAGTGCAGAGGGGGACTCTCATGAGCAAGGTGGTCTGTAACATATGGGAGGGGAGTATCCTGTGGAATGTTTTAGTACCCAGTTGTGCGGTGGGCATCCTCGGACACAATGATGAGTGTGTTGTTGTAAGGCCAACTGTGTGTTGGAGCAAAATCCTTCTGTGTTAGTAATGGGGTAGGGTTCAGATGGGCATGTATCATTTTTCCCCTCAACATAAGTAAAATATGTGTCTAGCATTCGCCGTCAGTTCTCACCCTTGTGTGGAGCACCTTGAGGGTATTCGCTTCCACTTATGTCCACGTCAAGAGTGTGCCCTACCAGCTTTGGATGTCCGGCAGAGCACGCTCTTTCCAAAGCACCACTATTTGCCTTTTAAAGGGGACGAAAGCAAATTCAATGGTGGTGTTTTCACCATCGACATTGTATGGAGACCCAGAAGGCAGGATTCGGGTGTGGGTGCCAGGGGGTGTTCTGCTACCTCAGCGACTATGGTTGTAGCCTCGTGCCAGGTCTCCTGTAGTGGCAGGCAGTCCCATACCATGCTGTAGAACCCAGCTTGCACTAGTTTACATCAGAGGAATTCAGGGGTCAGGTTTGGAAACATGCGGTGGATGAGCTGGGGAGAAAGATGAACCTGGTGCAGGTAATTCATTTGGGTGAACCTGAATCCTGGATTGTGGAAGACATCTTTCACCTGTTGGAGGGCCCTGGCTCAAGCCCTGGGTGACAATGGTTGTGGTAGTACATCAACCCATCTAGCACACTCACCCTATACATACCCACAGGTATGGAGTTCAGGGAGGTGTATAAGGTGGAGATCTCATGACGTCTACTGTCCCCAATCACAAGTGTATGCAGATTGGGGGAAAGTGGTGGTTCATCATCTCCTGCATTCCATATGGCTTGCAGTGTGCGGTGTATGGTGTGGAGCATCAGAAAGTGACCAGCACAGATACCGTAAGTATCCTCTACCCCAGGAAAATATGAGAGGGTGCCTTCATGATAAAGGTCGCCTAGTTTTTCTATTCCCACCTCCCTCCATGGACACCGTTGTGGTGTTGTATTAGTGTGTGGACACAGGACAGATTTGAGATTCCTTTGGACAGGGAGTATGGAATGTGGAATCCCTTATCATACAAATCTGTGCCAGATGCAGGCCTCCAGTGCTGTCAGCCATATGTATATATTCGGGTCACCTAAGATCTTGCGTACAGTAGCTTGTTCTGGATTTGCAGCTGTGCATAACCAGGACATTGGCCATTGTAGCTGTGCCGCTGCATAATACAGCTCAAAATTGGGTGCTCCAAGTCCCCCTGCTGGAGAGTCCTGAAGTCAACCTGCCCTTGACCATCGCTCCATATTAATTCAAGTAGGAGGCCATGTAATTCACAGTAAAAGCTTCTTGGTAGCATTATCGGCAGTGGTACAAAAACACATAAAGCAAACGGAGTAGGGCCAGCATCCTAGAGACCACTACAGAGCCCAGGTGGACAAGGTTAGGTAATGCAATACAGGCAGGGATCTGGAAATAGATCCCACTGCCCTTTCCATGTTGCCCTCCTTGCTGTTTTTCTCTGAGTGGTAAATTTGGATGCACAAATATTTTAAGGTGTTGTAGCACCACCGTAACCATAGTCCCACAAGAGCAGTCTGGAGTGAGTCGGGTGTTGATGCGAATGGAAACTGCCATGATTTTAGGCAGTTCACCTGAAAGGGCCCCAAACTCATCCAGTAATGACATCAAGCCAGCAAGGATGCCCCTGTGTCTGGCAGGAAGCTTACAGCATTGTGTGCATAATGAGAAATTATGTGATGTGTGGCTAATTCGTGGATCCCCCATTGCTGTGCAAGTTGCCATAGGTGAGAGGCCAGCAGTTCCATTGTAGGAGCAAAGATCAATAGGTCTAGAGGGTACTACTGCTGGTGCCTCACTGAATAATGGAGCTGTCTGAGAATAGCTGATCTGTTCTGACTTGCACTGATTAATGACTGTTGGGTTATTATAAAACGTACAGATCCAGCTCAGATAACCAGTGCCGAACCCAATGTGTTGGACGGTCAGTAGGAGGAATTTCCAGCTCAGGGTATGAGATGCATGGGGGGGTGCCATGGATGAGGTGGAGCAAATGACAGATGTTAGTGAAGGTGACGTGCCCCAGTGTGAACCATGATTGGTGTGCATGAGCATGGTGGTCATGAGAAGCAGGCAGTTCTCAGGAACTCGGCCTAGAAAGTTGTAGTCAACGTTCTTGAGAGACAGGGGGATGATAAAAGCAGACATCCAGGAATTCCCTGCCAGGTTTGGGTAGGACTACTATCAGTGCTTCCCGGAGGGAGACTGGGATCTGTTCAGTCATTTTGGCCTCCGTGAGCATCTCCAGCAGATGTTGAGTGATGTGGGTGAAGAAAGTGGTATAATACTCGATTGGGACCCCATCTGGACCTGGCGTTTTACTCATGGCTCGTTGGGGTACGGCTGCCCTTCTTTCTTTTAATTGCAGGGATTCACAAAGTTCAGCCTGTTGTAGTGGCTGCTCAGCTGCAGATTCTGTAGGAATCAGTGTATGTATCATGATGTAAGGGAGCTTTGTGCTGTGTACAAACTCTGGTAATACTTTGGGAATGCAGCATTAATGGCCAACTGTGAAGTTACCATTGTGTTGTCTTCTAGTCTATTCACCCCAATTGAGATCCCAATTGGGGTCTGTTGTTTATCTTCCCTCACCAACCATGCCAGTGGTCTCCCCAAGTGATCCCCCTCCACGTGCAGCATGGTCATACGTTTCTTCTAATTGTGTTTCCCTAGATGTTCCTCGGCATCAGTATGTTGCTGGTGCACTCGCTGAAGGTGTTCGGTCATCACTGTGTGCTCAGCCACTTCAATCTCCAGTGTCCATAACTCCAGCTCAAGGGCTAACAGTTCCTTTCTTAGAAGATGGAGCATACCCAGGATGCTGCCAGTCAGTGACCCCGAATTACAACTTTGTGTGCATCCCGCCCGAGTGCAGGGGATGGGGTGGAGCACTCCTTGTGTTTGACGCAATTCATTTTGCATTGCAACAGGTCGTCCCAAAAAAAAGGGATTGAGAAGTGCTTCTATCTGTAGCATCCAGGTCGGTATCGTAGAGCGTTGTTTGCCCAATCAGAGGGTGAGCTGCAAGGGGCAGTGATATGAGAGGGTGCATGCTAAATACTCTGCCTGGGTTAGCTGTGTCCCCATGCCCTCCGTGCAAAGGAAGAGGTCTATTCTGGTGTGTATGTCATGAACTGGAGAATAAAACAAGTATGCATGATCCAGTGTGTGCATAAGACACCACACATCATGCAGTCAATGGTTGTAGAGCCAGTTGTGGAAATGATGTGTTGCCTGGACACACGCAGACAGGGAGAGAGCGGTTGATGCCTACATTGGGTACACACTTTAAGTCCACACTCCACAGTCCCAGGTGTTGCGGATCCTGGAAAAGCACAGGAGTAAGTGTGTCCAGGAATTCTGGCTGGTCAGAATTAGTGCGTATAGTGCCACCAGTGTGACCCCGTTCAGATGTCCTTCTAATGTTAAGAAACACCCGCCCATGTCCTCCCTGTGGTAATCCACAATACATGGTCCCCTGAGCGATCCATATGAACCTCCCTGGGCATACGCCACCACTGATGTGCTTTATAACTGACCACTCCACTTTGCACAGACTTTATGAAACTCTGACAATGTGGGTGTGCTTCCTGGAGCATGTTGATGTGCATGTGGTGGCATTTGAGATATGCATGAGCTCTGTAGCGTTTGGCAGGTGTGGCCATGCACATTCCATGTTAGGATGTTGTAGTGCTGAGTATCACCAGCAGTGAATGCCACCATTGCAGAGTAAATTGACAGGAGTCCCATGATGACAGTCATGCGCTTGGGTATCTCATGTATGTGATGCTGTGCTATAGGGTGAGTCTTCCTGCACTGCATCGGACACCGCATAATTGTAGCAGTATGAACAATTGCCCCTTCAGTAGATTCCAACATGGTAAGAACTTATACTATAGAAACAATCTGCCTGTGCGGACGTCCGTCCCCCCAGGTCAGAGGACTTGTGCATTCCTGTCCAGAATCCCACAACATGCAAACAATAATTAGAAAAACAAAGGAAACAATAAAAAACAATCAAATCCTCTTTTGAGCTCACATGGATGTGGTGGCATAGCTGGGTAGGTGCTCCTCAGATTGGGTCCATCACAGAGATCTGGTTCCCCCAACCCTTCACTGTGGGTGTAAGTCCCCGCTCTGCAGTGGAGCTGGATCACACCAACAGGGAGGACAACTGAAGTTCCCAGGCAGCAGAAAGGCAGTCATATTAAGTCATCAGCAGACATCAGGGTGATTATCAGGTCTGGAATGATGTTCTTGGTGGCAGAGTCTGTGGTGTTCATACCATTGTCTGATGTTGGGTCAGAGCGCAGGTTAAAGGTGTTCCTGCTGTGTTGGGACGCCATTTACAGTGCCTATGCATGCTCTGTTGCTGCCTCTTACTGATTGGACCACATACGAGCAGTCCTTTACCTCCTGTGTTTGGGAAAAGGCACCACCCAATCACTCTCTGTGAGAGTGTCCGCGACGGAGTATGCCAATCCCTTCACATGGAGCCAGGTCCATATATCTGCTGGTGATGAGAAGAGGTGGGAGGTTTGGCAATCCATACCCTTGAGCTTTGCTGAGTACAACAGTATGAAGTGGAGCTGCAGCTCCCGGAGTCGCTGCTTTGCTGCCATGTAATAGCCTCTGAGATGTTACACCTCACCTGTGAAATCTGGAAATGCTATTATTTCCAAGATCTTACATTGCTAGGCCATTTCATGCAGAAACACTAAAGAATAAGGTTGTAGTCCCAATATTTGAGAAATCGGGCAATGAGTGGTCTCTATGGCATTCAAGGTGTCAGACGACTGCCTAGGATGCAGTGCGCCCAATCCACAGAAAACAGCGCAGGGACCTTGTTCTCCAAAATGGTGGTAGCTATCCAGTTCTCAAGAAAAGGCTCAATGCTGGGGTGTTCCAAGTGTTCTGAGAAGCCCAGGAAACAGATATTATTGCACCATGCGCACCCTTTAGTGTCCTCAGCTCCACGATGTAAGTAGGCCACTTCTTCCTTCATGGCAGCGATTCCGGCTTTTAATTCACATACTGTCAAGCCTGTTGAGATCAGTGTGAATTCAGTCTCATCCACCTGGTCCACTAGTTTGTGATGTTATGCACTTAGTAGGTTTACCTCCAGCGAGACAGCATCTATTTTTATCTCTAGAGACATTTTGGTGTCCAGTGCTTAGCCAGAGTGTATTCCAGGTGTTGTAAGGCTACCATGGTGTGGTCAGCCGGGAGTGTGGAGGGAGCTGGGGAGTTATTGTCCGAGGACTGGTTCTTAGAGGTTCTGGGCTTCCCCGTCATGATGTCTTGGGGGCAGCAAGGCAGGTAGTGGTTCTGTGGTGGGGGAGGGTGCCAGACAGTGTCCCAGTGCACACTCCAATGGAGCATAGATAATTAGGATGTTGTGGAGGGAAAGAGTCCTGGGTACCGTCCCCTCCCAGGCACCTGGTAGGCAGAAACAGCATTCCCCTGGCTGATCTGTAGTGTGAATGGGTGCTCAAGAGGTCCATGTAATGCTCAGTGGAGTTGAAAGATGTTGCACCTCCTCCCAGTAGCTCACACACAGTAGGGGGAGGTCAAGCTCCAACTGGGTGCTGCACGTCTTGGTTCAGTATGGGTATAAGTTGCTGTGAGTCATTGAGGTCCCCCACACATGCTGATAGTTCCAGGCCCAAAGAGTGAAGTTCTCTGGTTCACTTTGCATCAGGATGTAAGGCCAAGACATCACCAGGTCTTGGGCCAATGCAGGGACAGTAGGGTGGGGGTGAGAGAGCCCTCAGTTGTGGCTGGTGGCCCTGTTCAGCATGAGCTCCCTCCGAGGCCGCATGGGGGAAGAGCACACTTGTGGGAGCACCCCTACCTCAAAGGTGGTCAATGTGGGCTATAGTGTGGATTCTTGATGGCAGTAGTCCTCCTGTAGGTTCCCCGGTGGGGGATTTAGCAGTCCTGGGTGATGCAGGCATTTTGGTGAGCTTCCTGTTGACTAAGAGTACTAGCCGTGGCTAAAGCTCAGGAATTTCATGCCACTGAAAATCACCCCAAGTTGTCAGCGCCTCTCAGGCCTCGCCAGGGGTCACAGCTGCCAGCTTGCTCTCTCAGGGGAGGCACACTTCCCCAGTCATGCCTCCCTTGAAGGTGACTTCACTGCAATCGCCGGTCACCAGTCCAGACTGCAGCATGCTCCTTGGGAAGCAGCGGGGCCCTGGTCAGCTATGTGAGGTGGCAACATCTGTGTTGCAGTTACAGCTCTGCTGGCACAGCCAGGCTCCAACTCCAAGGGCCTTGCATCAGATAGTTGGGGCAGGCCCAGCCTGTCAGTGTCTTGCTCAGGCACCCCATCTGCCCTCCAGCTCATCCCCTGCCCCACTGCCTGCAGGGGATTGCCCTGGCACTGTGGCACTGCAACGGGTTGGGTGACAATGATGGAGCAGGATATTATTTGGGTCATGTCGGAGGTCACTCAAAGAGCGTACAATACGGCTGTCATTTTAGCCATGCCCCATGTCAGGCAAGAAATAATGGGTAATTTCTTCATCATTTAGGGCCAGATGTACAAACCGTTTTGTATTGCTCAAACTGCGATTTTCGCAGTTTGCACCATGCAAAACGGGCATCGCGTTGCACATTCCCATTTTGCAAGTCGGTACTGACTCGCAAAATGGGAATGCGACACGCAAATAGGAAGGGGTGTTCCCTTCCTATTTGCGGCTCGCAGCGCGATGCAGAATTGCTTTGTGACCGCGAAAGCTGTTGCAAAGCAATTCGCAGTTAGCACCCACATAAAGTGGGTGCTAACTCATTTGCAAAAGGGAAGGGGTCCCCATGGGACTGTCGCACAAAATGTTTTTCAGACCAGGCAGAGTTCCAGTGGACCACTGCCTACTCTGAAAAAACGAAACCAAATGGTTTCATTTTTTATTTTGTATTGCAACTCGTTTTCCTTTAAGGAAAACGGGCTGCAATACAACAACAAAAAACAGCTTTATTGAAAAAGCAGTCACGGATATGGAGGTCTGCTGTCTCCAGCAGGCCACCATCCCTGTAAGTGCAGGGAATCGCAAGGGGGTCGCAAATTGCGACCCACCTCATTAATATTAATGAGGTGGGTCTTTGCGACCCCCTTGCGATTCGCAGAAGGTGTCTGAGACACCATTCTGCATATGCTTTTGCGACTCGGAAATTGCGAGTCGCACCGACTCGCAATTTCCGAGTCGCAAAAGCATATCTTGCTACATCTGGCCCTTAGAATCTTCTGCAAAGGAGAAATATGAGCCTACCATCATCGGTATCACTTAGGGCCAGATGTAGGAAACAATTTGCGACTCGCAAACAGCAAAAATTGCCGTTTGCGAGTCGCAAATCGGAGTTTCCTATGCAGAAATGCATTTTGCGAGTCGGGACCGACTCGCAAAATGCATTTCCGACTCGCAAATAGGAAGGGGTGTTCCCTTCCTATTTGCGACTCGCAGTGGTATGGTAACCCACTCGCAAATTGGAAGGGGTCCCCATGGGACCCCTTCCACTTTGTGAATGGACCACAAAATATTTTTTCAGGGCAGGTAGTGGTCCAAGGGACCACTACCTGCCCTGAAAAAATACCGAAACAAAAGGTTTCATTTTTTTTTTAAGTGCAGCTCGTTTTCCTTTAAGGAAAACGGGCTACACTTGGAAAAAAAAAAACTGCTTTATTTAGAAGCAGTCACGGACATGAAGGTCTGCTGACTACAGCAGGCCTCCATATCTGCGAGTGCCCATAGTCGCTATGGGACCCCATAGCGAGTCGCAGACGGTGTCTGAGACACCGTTCTGCATTGCAAATTGCGAGTTGCAATTTGCGAGTCGCTCGGACTCGCAAATTGCAACTCGCAATTTGCAATATTGCTACATCTGGCCCTTAGTTACCATCAGAAGATGGAGATCGGTTATAAAATCTGTAGAAATCATATGCTCAGGTTTAGCAGCCACTGGTAAATTTTGCAGGCATCCAAAGAGATTAGAATGCAAGAGATTATGTTGACCACAGACCGGATAAACAAGAACATCCAACGTATTCCGGACATCAGAATGAACAGCTGACCACTGAAAGGATCATAAGACTAAAACCAAAGCAGTTTTAACTCACTTATGGCCAGAAATGTCTGAATTATCCACGACGCATCTTCATAATCTCTGCTAGAAATTCCATAGTGGAAACAAATATAGCTTGCCTCATAAAATACAACTCATTTTGTCAAACCACGGGGTGTATTTAGATGAAGATTTTCTAAATGTTTTGGATCCATCTTTTGTTATGCAATCTAGAAAAGACTGAATTATTTTAACAACATATTGTGGGGGTATTATAGCTTGTTTGTGCATGAATGATGGCTTTGAGTATTGCTGGGACCAGGCATCGGTTATCTTCTTCTTCGAGATTATAAGTGAAAATCAAATCATACTTGGCCATTGTTTCTGACATCTGTTGTGACACTGAATATTTCTCAAACATTACAATTCCAATGTTCAGTTCCAATATCAAATGGTTCTTTAGAGCCCATCAAAAAAAGTCTTCATTCATTACAAGAAATCTTCAGAACTGTAAGTTCTCTTTCAAACAAGGAATGGCGATCTATAAATGTAAGAGAAAACGAGGATGTTCCTTTCTATCATGGTCCTGTTTCCTAGAGACAAACTGCCCCCACTGCTCCATCTGTCTGCGCAATTAAAGTCTTTGAAGTGTTTAGATGACACAGGATAGATGCTTGAAACACACATTTATTTTAATATTTTGAAAGCTCTTTAAGCCTGATTATCCCAACAAACGTCTCTCGTTTAATTCCAGTCTTTAAGATATGAGTAAAGTGGCGATCTTTTTATGCAGAAATGTTGATAATTTGATGATAAAAATGTGTAAATGCAAAGAAACTTTCAGTCTCTTCGACACTTACAGGAAGCTGCAGATACCTTTTTCCAATCAGAAGATAAGCCAGATGCATGTAATCCAAATCCAGGATATTCAATTTATTCTCTGTCAAATTCTCATTTCCTGGTTTATAATGTAAATGATGTTGCTGGAGTCTGGACAGGCTCCGACCTCAATGTTCTTGATGTTTTCGTCAAAGACCTTTGAATGTACCCACATTTCACCCAAGTGAAGGAAACCACAATGATTTAAGATATTAATATAGAATATTGAGTCCATGAAGCACTGACAAATGGCACAAATGTTGCTCAACCCCCACGGAATCACATGATATTCACAATGCCTGAATGGGGTGGAGTGTCATAACCAGAGGACAGATATTGGTGAGGATGTCATGGCCAAACACTTCTCTGTCCCGTACAGGCGCTTTCACCCTGTGTAAGCATCTCATGGTCCATGAAAATTACACAAGGGAGAAAGAAGGTAGAAAGAGATACATGCTCCTTTAGGTTGGTTGATGTAAAACCTGGAATATAAAACATAGCGGGTCAGATTTACAAAGGAAAAGTTAGACTTTTGGTCTAAGTTTAGACTGAAAGTCAAACTTTGTGACTTTTTGATATTCAGAAAGGTTATATACGAGTTGTATCTTTACGTCCGCCCTCAGGGTGGAATCTCCGAAGTCAGTGCCCCAAGTTTGGAGATTCTGCACAGAGAGCGAACGTAAAGTTACAACTTGTATCTTACCTTTCTGAATACCAAAAAGTCGAAAAGGTAGCCTTTTATTCTAAAACTTAGGCCAACAGTCTAACTTTACCTTTGAGAACTGGGCTCTTTGTTCTTAACCAATATTCACTGGGTCCGCAAAATCTTCATCTTGGGAGAGTAAGCACAGTCATTGGAGGGGAACATAGAAAAGGTATGAACAAAGGTATAATGGGAACAGGACCTTGAGTTACCTGTTGCAGAGCTCAGGGAGAAAGGGACTAGCTCCCAAGCATACCTAGAGTCCCACTCAAGAGCTGAAGAATGGGAAAAAGGCACAGGCCTGGGATAGGGAGAAAAAAATCTGGCACTAGCTACAAGCAAGTGAAAGGAATGGTAAACCCAGGGAACCAAGAAGAGGAAAATTATAAAGGTGTGGTTTTAAGTAGGGTCAAGTGTGAACTAAAGCATGAGCAAAATAGTCATAACAATAGCTGCTGCCAGTAATCTTAGTTCAGCACATGGAAAGTTTTTATGCTGTCTATGCCTTTAGCGACCTGGAAGTGATACTGCTGGGGCTGTTTCTCATGTGGCTGGTGCCACGCAAGTGATATGTCTGATTCTGAAAGTATTTGCTCTTTCTAAATATTTCTAAATATGTCTGTATCTTCAATTGGCCTCTTCCCCACCTACTCCGACCTAGGAATCTTTGCGTCCTTCTACTGTATGTGCTGTTGTATCCCGTGACCTGTCATGCAACACAAATCGCAATACTTACAAGCATGCATGAATATATACAAGAAAAGCACACATTGTGCACCCTACCAACTTCGGAGGGATTCAGTAGAAAAAAGTCGAATTACATTTGGAAAAAAGGAATGATTGCAGACGTTTTTCTTGTCCTTTATTCAGGGAGGAGAAGAGTGTTTCATGTCCTAGTTGGGAAGTACTTTATCTCACATTGTAAATGCATGACCCATTCCAGTGTCAATATATCTCACCAACTCATTTAGATGCCTTCCTCTCTGAAAGTTAGTATTTCCACACTCCCCAAGTAGTTGTCCACCAGTTCCAAGTGACTATGTTCTCTGTCAGCTTCAAGACATTCCCTGTCACAGTACCAGCATACTTCTCCATGTCTCTGACTCACTATACATGTGTCATGTTGCGTTTCTTACTATATTAACACAAGATCCTAACATATATCCAGTGTTTCTTCTATTTGTGGTGGTCTTGTCTGCCTGTCCCAGTGTCAGTGTATTCTGTGTCCTCTTCTCAGTATCTTCAGTTTCTCATTATAATTTCTTTGCTATCCCGGAGGCCAGGTCTCCCTGTCACATTGTGTGTGTCTACCTTTCAATGACATGTCTCTCCTTTGTCAATGTATACCACACCCCGTGGCATGCAAGTCCATGCACCAGTGCCAGGGTTTTCTATGGGCCAGTGTACTTGTTCTCCTGACATAGATATGTGTCCTCGTGTCTCTTTCTGTTTTTCATTGTATTCACTGTTTCGATGTATACCTCTGAGTGGCCCACGGTCAATCTAGTCCATGTCCCCATGTATGTGTTTCCTGTCCTTGTGTCTCCCCAATTACACATTGTAATTGTAGAAATTTTCTGCTAAGCTACTCTCACATTAGCTAATGTTAAGCTTTTCCATCATGCAAAGGGGCTCTCAGTCACTCACTAGTCATTGCATTCCTCCTCTTTTATGTGCCTGCATTAGGGGGGAGGCTATTGTGGCTTGCAAGAGAAAGAAAGAGGCTGCCTTTTTTTTTACAGTTTATGACCCCTTATACCTTATGGTTGAATTAACCTACAGAATTACAATTAATTTGTCTCCATGCTTTCTTAAGCACATTTAAGCTAATTTTTTCAACATGCTCAACCTGCTTTTCAGCACTCCACGCACTCCTACATGGAACTGATGCTGCTGTCATATGGATAGTTACAGCAACCGTGTTATCCCATTGTCAAGATAGGCACCTTTAGCAAATCATCACTTTATGACCCACTTCCAGCTAAAAGTGTTTGGCATGTAGATTTTGTTTTAAAACTGTGTATGGGCTTAAACACCCCTGCAGACAAAGTGCTGTTGGCTGGGAGGCACTTGGTAGTTATTAATTTTGATATTACCCAGTTTTAATATGAAGAGAGTTTTGTTATGGTATGATCATCCAACACACTTTCAACAGGTAGCTGTCTTTCTAACATGCAGTGTATAACTGAAGCATGGAGGTTTGGCACCTGTCTGACCGTGCATGCCAGCTTGTGAACAGGGTTTACTATGAAGCAATGTTCCAATGGATACTTTTATCCGCAGATTCCTCACCTTCACTGTCTGCATAGCAGACAGTGAAAAGCGCGACGGGTGCTACTGGACCCGTTGCACACCTGCAACACCGCCGGCTTCAGTGTTGCAGGCCCTTTCCCGCTGGGCAGGCGGGCGCTCCCTTGGCAGGCGCCCGCCGGCCCAGCGGGAAAGTCTGAATGGCCCCAGCGGTCTTCTGACCGCAGAGCGGCCAATTGGCGGTTCCCGTTTGGCGGGCGGCAACCGCCGCCCGCCAAACTTAGAATGGCCCCCTATGTCTGTTGTCCCTTTGGGACATGGGCAGCAAGATGTTGCTGGCAGTTTTGGTGGACCTCAGGGGCCTCTTTGGCTTCACAATCCATGATGTACTGGACGTGGCCAAGTATGTCATCCACTCAGACTTTGGTACCATGGGTTGCATTGGCAGGTAACAGTGTTGTCCTTTGTAGACGTGACTGAAAGAGAGCAACCAGATGTTCTGGCATTGTCAAGGCATCACTAATGGTTATGTCCTTTGATGGTGTTGTGATGCGCTACTCACCTGCAAACCTTAGAGTCTCCACAGGAACAAAGAGAGTCCACCATACCCCTTTGTGCACAACTCTCAGTGTGAGTGTGTGGTGTGTACCGAGCACTGGCAGTTGTCCGAGAAGGGGCAGGAGGATGGAGGAAGAGTGAGATAAGATTGATGTCTGGTGTTCCTCTCCAATTGGCTGCGAGCTGCGGTAATAAGCTCTGGGACTTTGGATCCTCAGATTGGTGCCAACATGCTCTTCACTAGGTGAAGACACTTGGAGGTAAGCAAAAGTAAACTACATTACTCAAATACTGCTCACTATTCCATCAATATACATTACAGTCTACTATCATGATAGTACCATCCATGCAGCAGGAGAACATGCCGACTCCAATTAACTTTCACTGGCTTTCAACATTAGTCTTTATGTCCAAAGGTTGTTTCTCTCACAATTCGATGCATGGTTTTAATGAAAATGGCATTAAGTTCCCTGGATTGAGGGAATCCTAAAAGATTGATATAACAAACAAACATATTCCTTGTTGCTAGATAAGCGTCATGATAAAACGCATCCAACTAAGAGTGGTTGTGTAAGATCTTGTAAGAGCAAGATGGGAAACCCAGAAGCCAAATGTCCGTGTCTCCCCAGCTGTGTTATCACTGAAGGAATATGCCACTTTCCAAGTTACAACACTAACCAGCAAAAGGGATAATGGAGGAAAAGAAATATATGACAATGCAGAGTACTCACAGGATATCTATCTACTTGAGACCTGAGTAGGTCATGGAAGATCTTAAGCATCAGTAGCTCTGAAGAACACAGAAAATAAATACTGTTATTCTATCTCAGTTTTTCTCACTACTAAAAGTTGGCTGAATATGCACTGAATACAAAAACAACTATAAACTCTTACCCATAATTCCCCCTTTCTCCACTGAAAAAGCCAAGTACAGGTTAGGATAGTGATTCCTAAGGAGGGAAAAAAATATTATCTTAAAGTGTATGTAAATATAATATATATATACAAATTTGAAGACCACCATTACTCCCTTGTGCTCCCTCCTCCCAAAAATAACTACCTTATGAAACTTTCGCACAGTGGAATCACTTCATTCTCAGAGGCTAAATTGGACAAATAAGAAACTGACTTACAAAATATCAATACCCAAAAAGACCCAAAAGAGCCCAGAAGGTCAGGAATAACAAAGTATTTCTTTATGTTGTGCAAGGTTTAAAGTTGCTACAGATTTCAGATCACAATTAATGGTTGTAATTAGTGTTTATGATCAATATCAAATACCGTATTTATCTGCGTATAACACACACTTTTTCTCCCTGAAAATAGGGGGCAAATGATGTGTGCGTGTTATACGCCGATAAAATTTAATGGTTTTTTTTTCTGAAATTTCCTCTTAAAAAGAGGTGCGTGTTATACGCCGGTGCGTGTTATACGCCGATAAATACGGTAGTTTATTTAGGAAGGTAATTCCTTAGTGTGTATCTCTTATTGAGCACTGCAGCAGTTCATTTTATTTTAATGTTGTTTAGGTAGTTTTCTATACAGTTAACTCATTCCCATAGGATATCAGAGCCCTTTACTGAAAATGCAAAAGAATTACATGATATGCAAAGTATAAGTACCGTATACACAGGCATGTGTTAAGCGGGAGTTTATGTTTATGGGTGAACGGCATCAATATTGTGTCAAAATATTGTCAATAAAGAAATATCTAGGTGCAGGATATAGAAGATACAAATATTTCTTTATGTATATAATGTTTTTAAAATATTGTGGTATTTAATATCATTTACTTTAATATAGTTCCTTGAATATTGTTTTATATTAATTTAATATATATTAGTTATAATACATATTTTCAGTGTTAGTGTTATTACCATAATTGCTTTTTTGTTATTTGTATGTGTAATAATTTTCTTACACTTAGAGGGTCATTCTGACCCTGGCAGACGGCAGGAGCCGCCCGCCTGGCGGGAACCGCCAAATGGCCACTCCGCGGTCAGAAGACCGCGAATGCCATTCTGGCTTTCCCGCTGGGCCGGCAGGCGACCGCCAAAAGAGCGCCCGCCGGCCCAGCGGGAAAGGCCCTGCAACAAGGAAGCCGGCTCCGAATAGAGCCGGCGGAGTAGCAGGGGTGCGACGGGTTCAGTTGCACCTGTCGCGATTTTCACTGTCTGCTAAGCAGACAGTGAAAATCTTTATGGGGCCCTGTTAGGGGGCCCCTGCACTGCCCATGCCAGTGGCATGGGCAGTGCAGGGGCCCCCAGGGGCCCCACGACACCCGTTCCCGCCATCCTCTTCCTGGCGGTAAAAACCGCCAGAAACAGGATGGCGGGAAGGGGGTCGGAATCTCCATGGCGGCGCTGCTTGCAGCGCCGCCATGGAGATTCAGCCCATGCAGGGGAAATCCGGCGGTTTCCCGCCGGATCCCCTTTTCTGACCGCGGCTTTACCTCCACGGTCAGAATGGGCTGGGAAGCACCGCCAGCCTGTTGGCGGTGCTTCCGTGGTCCCCGGCCCTGGCGGTCTTGGACAGCCAGGGTCGGAATGACCCCCTTAGTAATTTATAATTTAGTAGCGGGTGTTGAGTGTGTAGGGGAACTGAATGGGATTTTAAATAACTATTTATGCTAATTACATTTTTAAATGGTAATTAATTATGCAATTATTTCATGATTCATTTTAATTTTTATTTTAGTGTATTTTGTGATTTCCAATGTGCAAATGTATGTTTCTATAGTTTCATTACTAATTAATAAGTGTAATTGTTTGATAAAAATGTTTTTTGCTGTCATTATTGTTTTATTTATTTATTAATTTATTTTTTGGGTTGCTGTTTTTTGGGTAGTAGTGAGGGAAGTGTATCTATTGTAAAATGATTTATATATAAATTCTCTATTCTCTATTCTGTCATACAACATGAGTATCACAGAAGATTGAATGGCACCATAGCTTGAAGTAAACACTTTAGCATATACTATCAAAGTGGTCAAGGTGTAGAAAAGAATGGCACAATGCATTTAAATACTTCAAGATATGTTTGCTGCAGTTTTTTTAGCTTGTACTTAATATCAGTATTGATTTGACCATCCTACACCAGTAACCACATCATTCCTGAAGCATTGTCAGAGATTGGGTGAGAAAGAGTAGATTGTTTGGAAAAGCATGGAATTTAATTAGAGCTCAGTATTTTATGCCTTTGAAATATTGCATATTTAGCAGAGAGGTATTATGGGGTGTTAAGTCCAAGACGTAATACGGGCAGTGTTGAATATACTAAGGGAAAGGTGGCAAGCTCTGAGCACAGGCCAGTGTCAATGGCGTTATTACTTGGTTTTGGTGAGATTTCTGTGTTGAATATCTCAAATAGTTTCTTAGGTCTTTTTTTGCTTCCCTCAATTGGTTTTAAAAAAAAAAAAGGCTTTTTATGTGAAGTTGGGTGCTTTGTAGACCTTCCTAGCAGAGGTTTGAAGAGTGATTTTTGAGAAGAGAGGGGAAAACAGTTTCCTCAAATGATTTTCCAAGGATCTTTGAGATCTTCTCTTGGAGCGAAATCCATCTTACCAACATCACAAGATACATGCAAATATCTGTGATCGCAATGTTTATATTTCAATTAACAGGTCGATCATCTGCATATGTTTTGCTTGGAGTCAATGTATGCAAGGGTCTTTTTAGATCTTGCTACAGGCTGCTTTAGGTGTGTGTTAAAGGGGCACTTGTCATCAATACATAAAAAAAGTGCAAAGACATATAGACAGAGAGTGGGCTTTATGTCAGCCATCTTCAACCATTGGCGTTTATGTTTTTTTCTTTGGTTTGCTATTGTTTAGATGACAATGGTTAAGTAGTGTCTTTGTTAAACCGCTAATACAAAATAACATGTAAATCAAGACTTTGTCACATTGTGTGTTTTTGATGTATTTACTTTGCTGGCAGCATTATTTTAACTGCTCACTTATTGATTTATTATTTGCTGTTTTGATGCCAAGTGGTAAAATAAAATATGGGCACTGTGCTATCCAATCATCGCTCTTAAGCATTGATTTGTTTTACTATACTGTCATGATAACATAATTTCTTGCTGCTCCCTGCATGCAGGAGTAATGGGATCATGAGGGAATTGAGGCTTCCCCGTGGTCCACAAAAGTGCACAGTGGGTGCCCTGGGTAGGGCCAGAGCACCCAGTAAAAAGTGTCCGGGCTCCATGGGATGTGGTCTTGGTGCCAAAATCAGTCTGGGAAGGAAAGCCACAAAGCCCCCTCCACTTCCTCTAATTAATAATTGTCCCACCTCCTTTTTATGATTTTAACTGACCTGACCCCAGGAATGGGGTCCCTCTGGGCCAAATTTAGCCCAAGGAGGGAGGCCACGCAGACCCCCTTCCCTTACATGAATTGGCCAGACTCCAGGGGGTGGGGTACCTGGGGCCAAAATCGGCCCAGGCAGTGGGGCATTGGTCCCCCTCCTCTTTTTCAATTTTAGATTGGCCAGGCCCCCGGAGGCCAAATTTGGCCCAGGAAGGGGGTGGGGTCATATCCGGCCTCTAGGGGACGTGGCCACAGGGCCAAAATTGGCACACGGATGGGGCCACGCAGCCCCACGCCCCTTTCACAAATTGTACAAGCCCAGGACATGGGTTCCCCAGGGCCAAAATCAGCCTCGCCGAGAAAGTCTATTTAGGAAGTCTATTTAGTAATGCAAGGTTGGATGCATAAGGTGGCCAGGCCCTGGAGTCAACCAGCCAACCCCTGCCACGCACAGCAGAAGGTGGTCGTGTCGTGGTGTGGGGTGCCTACAGGGTGCGGGGGTTGTCCAGCCCCGCTGAGCATGGCCAAAGACCTTGTATGGAGCGGGTTGGGTGTCTAGAGATGTTTAGCTAGACCCTGTGGCCAACTCCCACTGCGCACAGCCCAAGGTCATATATAGCGGGGTTGAATTAAAGTAAGGCAATTTAATATGACCTAATGATTTAAAAAAAACTTAAAGATTCACTGAAAAAAATGAAGGTTACAGGGACGTTAAAGTTAGGAAACAGAATTTAAAAAACCTTAGAAATTCACTAAAAAAACAAAGGTTAGAGGGATGTTATAGTTAGGTTCAGATTTTACCCCCAGAAAACCATAGAAACTCAACAGTTATAGTTATGTTTATTTCAAGACATTAACTCGTGCTCTACAGTAACCATAATTCGTACCCTCACCATGCACTGCTACTTGCCCCACATGTTAAATCAGTAATGACATCTTCTATGACATCATTTACAATACAACTTGAACATATGTCATATAATTATTGATGAGAAAACTGTGCATGACAGGGTCATCACTAGGTAGTTATAGCTTTGTCTGCATTTCCATAGACAGAGTGTTTTTTGGCTTGCTAATACCTTTGGCCCTGTTAGATGCATCTTCATGAAACTTCTCCCAAAAAACAATCTATCCACCTCAGCTCCTTCCTGGAAAGGTTTGAAATGATCCATCAAGCCATGGTCGAGAAAAAAGGGGGGGCCTCAAAATATAAAATTTCCATGCATTTTCCATAGTCTTCTTTAGAGAATCACAACAAAAACTGCTGAATGGAATTACACCAAATTTAGCAGGAAGCTAGACTTTCATCCACAGATTGTGCTTTTTGTGATTTGGTATAAATCCGTTCAGTAGTTTTTGAGAAATTAAAGGTAAAAAAAAAAATTGTATATTTTGGCAGTTTGGCTCGCAAGAGTCCTGCAAGCCTCCTGTGAGAGCACCACACCAAAAATGGAGCCACATGATTGGTCGACAGGCCTGTTTTTTCCATGAGCCTTCATGCTCCTGTGGGAGTGAGACACCTTGTGAGTCTTGCAAGAGCAAATGCTCTGATTGGCTGGCTGTTAGAATGTTAGCAGTGAAATTACCACCATTACTGTTTACTGTGAAAATTGGTGGTAGTGTGGAAATAAAATAAAAAAGCTATATAACAGGGCAGCAGGAAAGCATGCTGCCCATTAAGTTTAGAGAGATAAGTACTCTGAAGAAAATAAATGTATATTGTTTTTAACCAATTTTTACGGTCTCACGGGACTCTTACAAGATAGCAAATAGTAAAAAAGGAGTAGATGAGTTCTCCATATACTCCATTGGTAGAAATGCATATTGTGGTCATTGTTTTTGAAAGGAAGTGTGTAAGAGATAAAACTGTGATGAGTAGATGGTTAATTCTTTTTTTCACAAACATTTACAATATCGAGAGACTCTTGCTGGATCGTGAAAAGTAGAAAATGGTAGGTCATTTTGTAATACACTCTAGAATGCACACTTGTTACTTTGGGAAGGAGTCTTACTGGAAACGGTGTTTATCAGAGTGTACAATTTATGCCCATCAGCTTTGCAAGAGTTGTGAGTGGAGTATATTCGCTTCCATACTATGCACAACCATTATCATACAGAGGATTATTAACAGGGAGGACAGTCCCTGGACAAAGCATACTATGCAAATCTGTAATCCAAAAGAAAATTTCAGCACAGAATCCAGTCTCTCTCCCCACAACCTACTACGCACACCCGTCATCTGAGACAGAGGCCTGACAGAAGAGGCCAGTCCTCATACCCAACCTAACAGGCACACCCATCATCTGAGATAGAGGTGTGACAGGGGAGGCTAGTCCATGTACACACCCTACTACGCAAGAGCCATCATCTGAGAGAAAGATCTGACAGGAGAGCCCAGTCCATGTACTCACCCTAATTTGTACACCCTTTATCTGAGAGAGAGGACTTAGTGGAGAGGCCAGTCTTTCTCCTCACACCCTACTATGCACACCTGTCGTGTAAGATAGAGGTCTGGAAAGAGAGGGCAATCCATGTATATACCCTACTACGCACATCCAACATCTGAGGACTGATAGGAAATGCCAGCCCATGTACACATTCTAATATGCACAACAAACATTTTGCAATGTTTAAACAATAACCTGTTAAGTTACAACACAAAACATTTTTTTACAAAATAATTTCTAAGCAAAACATATATTAAAAACAATTTCATCTAAATAATTAATTTACTTTAAAAATACCTTAGAAATTCACTGAAAAAACAGAGGTTAAAATAACATCATAGTTAGGTGAATTTCTCAGTGACAATGTTAACGTTGTGAATTTAAACAAACACTGAAATTCATAGTTAGCTCTAACTATAACTTGCACCCTCATACACTTCATATGGCCTCACGTATGAGATCACTCCCGACATGTTCTATGATATCATTGATTATATCACTGATGACATCAAAAATTGATGACATCACTGATGACATTATCTAAGCTTTGTTTTCCCGCATAATACTGTATAAATTGCTATGGCTTTGCATGTAGCATAGTTCACATTAACATTCAACCACACATAATGGGAACTCTCTTTGAGTATTGTGTTTAATCTGTATACAACTGTTCAGAGAAAGGCAAAATAGTGAATGTCAATTCCAAAATAAATGCCGTACTACTGTTTCAAAATCCTGACCCACCCTAGACCTACATTAAAAAATGAAGTTGATATCAGTAGAAAGCTGAGTACTCTAAACAGTGTTTACTGTATGGAGAGAGTCAATTATATACCACACTGTTTGCAAACAGTTACATTCTCATGAGAAATACACCACAGAGTTGGAAAATAATCTACTCGCAACACTGTACATTCTATGCAACAGTTGCCAAAGAAGACACTGTTTCCTAAACATATCCAAGATCTGATGGTGCTAAAGTTCATACTATCTGCACCCTTCATACTGTGGTGAAAACTTTGCAAAACAAGCATTCATATATAGGTTAGTACCTGCTACACACACTCTGCTATGTAATGTAGAAATGTTCATGCTGCCATGATTCTGTGTAATAACTCAAGGCTGCTTAGAAAAGTTACTGTCTACTAAGTAGAATCTTTTTTTCTGTTGGAAACATTTTCTGAAGAGCCAAAAACTTGTGTGTAGCACTTGCAACCAGAGTTACTCTTGAATGCAAACATTTATAATTTGTTCTATACCTCTACACAGCTATGTACAAAATTACTTGCCACTATGTAAACTGTAAAACAAACTTGCACACTTATTGGATGAAGTCATCATTGATGTCATAAATTAAGTTATAGAACATGTATTGAGTGATGTCATATGTGAGGTCATAAACATTGCATGGTAGGGGCACAAGTTATAGCTAGTGCTGCTGCCTATAACTGGTGAAAATCAGTGGGTCTTTTAGTTCAAAACATTAACATCTTCACTGAAAAATTCACTTAACTATAACGTTACTTTAACCTATATATACATATGTGACCTACTGGCGGTCACCAGTAGGTAGTTATTGTTTGGACCTAGTTTCCATAGTGTAAGTTTGTTGTTTTGCCAATATTTATGGCACCGCTTGATGAATCTTCATGAATTTTTCATAACGAATAGAATAGTTGGTTCAGCTTCTGACTTGAAAGTTTCAGAGTGATACGTCAAGCGAGGGTCAAGGTAAAAGGGGGGGTCTCAAAATGCGTTTTCCCCATGCATTTACTCATAGGAACTTTAGCCTACAGCCCGAACCACTGAATGGAATTACACCAAATTTGGCAGGAAACCAGATCTTGGTGTGCAGGTTGTGTGTTGTGTGATATTGGTGTAAATCTGTTCAGAAGTTTCTGAGATATTTAAGGTTAAAAAATATATCTGCAGATCCCATTGTCCCCGTGCTGATATTTGTTTGACTGCCAACACTTCAATTAGGAAGTGTTGACAGCCATTTTGGGACTCGGATTCAACTGAGTCCCAAAAAAAAAAAAAAAAAAAAACAGGTGCAAGGGTAGGAATACCCTGAGCCCCTAGCCTTTGTCCAAGGGTCCCCTGTATTTTGCCGATTTTTTTTTTAGAAAAGCGTGGACTCCTGAGCTTCTAATTACTTTGGCCCCCGGGTGGGTTGGGTCCCCCCATGGTCACACCCATATTAATTATTTAGGAGGAGGGACATGGAGCCTCCTTCCTAGGGCTGTTAAAAGCCCTGGGGACCACCACCTCCCGGGCTATGTTTTAAAATTATGGGGGGAGGCTGCGCAGACTGCTCTCAGGCCCCGGGAACCACCACCTTCCTGGGCTATAATTCATAACTGTACAAGGGGCTGTACGGACCCCCTCAGGCTCTGGGGACCACCACCTTCCTGGGGCTATGTGCTAAAAATGAATTGTGGAGCCACGCCGAGGCCCCCGAGCCATGGGGACCTCCACCTCCCCAGAGCTTTTAATTTTGAAAGAAGGGAGAGGGGGCCACGAGGCCCCCCTCCCGGACCATATGCGACGCAGGAGAACACCACCTCCTTGGGGCCGGCCCATGCATACCATAAGAAGGGGCCACATGGCGCCCCTCCCTGGAGCCATATGTGGCCCTGGGGATTGCCACTCCCAGGGCTGAGTCCTGCTACCTCCTGAGGTAGGTGTTTGCTTTTGCTTGGCAGGAGCTGTGACTGCTCCCGCCAAGCAAAAGCAAACAGTAAACTTTAAGCTATTAGGAGCTTTAAGAATGCTCCTACTTGCTCCAAGCAGAGACTTCATCTCCTTTCCTGCTCACCGACATCCGGGCAGGGAAAGAGATGAAGTTGCTGTTCCCGCTCACAGTGAGTTACTATTTGCTGCAGCTCCCTGCGTGCTGTAGCAATGCCGAAGCCAGTAGGATCACAGGGACTTTGAGGTTCCCACCATGGTCCCCATGAGACTACACTGGGTGCCCTGGGTGTGGCCAGGGCACCAGGAACATGTGGCTGGGCCCTGAGGGATGGGGTCCCTGGGGTCGAAATAGGCCTAGGTAGGGGGGCCACGTGCCCCCCCTCCAATTTAAAAATAAGTATTTGGCTCTGGGAAGGTGGTGTCCCCGGGGCCAAGGGTGTCTTCATGGCCTCCCTAACAATTTTTATGATGTAGCCCCGGGGAGGCGGTTGTACCTTTGGAGGTCTGTGCAACCCCCCTAACTTTTTTAATCATGTTGCCAGGGGAGGCAGTAGTCTCCAGGGCCTGGAGGGTGGGTCTGTGCAGCCCCCGTATATTTATTGAATCTTGCCCCGGAGAGGTGATGGTCCCCAGGGCCTGGTGGGGTCTGTGTGGCTCCCCCATATTGTTCATTTAGTGTTGTCTCGGGAGCTGATAGTCCCTGGGTCCCAAGGGGGTCCGCATAGCCCCCCTAAATTGTTTTAGTTGTAGAGCCCCGGGGAAGTGGTGGTCTCTGGGATCTGGGCAGTGTCCGTGAGGCCCCCTTAACTATTTTTAATTTGTTGCCTCAGAGAGGACTGTGATTGTCATGGGGTTGTGTTATTATAGGGCGTTGGCCGCAGAAGAAGCTTTGCGGCCATACCTGTCTGCGCATGGCCCAAGGCCAAACATGGTGTGGGGTTGGGTAGTTACAGGGAGTTGACCGCATGCCCTGGAGCCAACCCCCACCGCACATGGCCAAATGCCATGCATGCAAGGGGCTGGTAGTTATAGGGGGGTTGGTTGACCAGAACCTGCGGCCAACCCCCACCAAGCATGGCTGAAATCCGTACATGGTACGCAGTTGGGTGGCTATAGGGGGCTGGCTGCAGGGCTAGGCTGCAGGCCAGGTGCAGTGGATGTTGGATTAACATTTAGTAATTTAAATGACTTCAGGCTAAAAAAAACATAGAAATTCACTGAAAAAAACAAAGTTTACATGGATTTTATAGTGAGGCTCACATTTTAAATGTACAAAACCATAGAAATTGAGCTGTTATTGTTAAAGTTATTTTAAGTAACTATAACTCCTGTCCAGAGGTAACTAAAACTTGTGACCTCACCATGCACAGCTAATTACCCCAGATATTACAGCACTTGTGACATCTTTTATACCATCATTGATAATATCACTCAGTATCATTATTGATGAGAAAACTGTGCATGGGGTCGCGAGTTATAGTTGTCTTAGGGCACAAGTTCTAGTTACTTGAAATAACTCTAGCTATAACAGCTGAATTTTCTTTGGTTTTCTACATTTCAAATGTGAGCCTAACTATAACGCCCCGTTACCTCTGTTTTTTTAAGCTCATATATATATATCCACTCAATAACCCTAAGAACACCCTTACCACCCTATACTCCTACCCATCTATAAACTCTAAAAACACCCATACCACCCAATACTCCCTACCCACCACTAAAGCCTAAAAGCACACCAACCACCTAATACTCCATCCCGCACGAATCCATAAAAATACTCTTACCACCCACTATTCCAACCCATCCATAAACTCTAAATACACACACACAAACACACAAACACACACACAAACACACACACATACAATCTTACCTTATACGTATTTACGTTGCTATGTTAAGGCATGCATTATAAAGACATATTTGTGGTAAAGGCTTGTGTTGTAAAGCAATGCATCGAAAGGCATTGCGTTTTAATGAATGCGTGGTAAAGGCATTACGTTGTAATGCCCGCACTATAAAGGCTGTTTCCCGCTTAACATACCTATTATATCCAACAAATCTTACCAACCTATCTAACATACCAAAAATAACTACTTAAAGTACCTACTTACCCTTCTTAACCTAACCATAACTATTTTACCGTACCTTCCATATCTAACCCTCGTACCTGATATTGAACCTACCTATTGCACTTAACATACCTAACCTATAATATATAATAATAAACATGCAAACCATACTTACTTACTAAAGGTACTTGCTTACCAAACAAATTTACCATAAAACCATGCCTACCTCCATTCCTACCATAAGTAACCTGTTTTACCTACAATAACTAACATATCTTTAATACCTACAATTTTTACGTCCCACACCTAACTTATTATAACTAGCCTATCATGCCTAACCTACCCTATCTAACATATCCTGCTATCTTGCCATACCTTCCACAACTACCCACCATGCCTAAACTTTCATGCATACCTTACAACCATAAGTAGCTCTCCATGTATCATACCTAGATACCAACCTACCGCTCCTACCAAACCTAACCTCCTATGCCTAACCATAACCAACTAACCATATTGTTAACATCTACCTACCATACCTAACCTACCTACTGTACGTAACCTAACATATCATACCCACCTACCAGACCTAAATGTGTGTCATACCTACTTACTTACCATACCTATTTACCTACCATACTTATACCATGCTCAACACAACCACCAAACATATCTATCTACATGCCATATCTTCCATAACTACTTACAATACCTACTCTACTTTCCCTACAATAACTAACCTCCCATGCCTAGCAACACTCTCTAATCTGTAATACTGAACCTACCTCAAATACCTTTTGTATGTACCACAAGTACATACCATACTGCCTATATATCTACAATATATACCATCAGGTGTCCATCATATCTCTTCTGTTACGCAAAATCTACCTAACTTCCTTGCCAAACATGATTAGATCATTCAGCCTCACCTGTCACAATTAGCATGATGACACCAAAAATATTTTTTAAATGGATAGCCGAGAAGACCTCTACAATTCAAAATGACTGCCTTTGTGCCATGAACACATCAATGCTGAATAACCATCTAATCTCAGTATGATAAAGACAGAGATGATGACCTGTGTACAGTGGAAAAAATGCCAGTCAAATGCCGAAGGAACATGGAATCCATCCTACAACATCCAGAGAATTTGGAAACCTTGTGGCAGCCATGGATTCAGACCTCTCCTTGTCCACATGCTAACAACATCACAAGAGTGTCTTCTATACAACAAAAACAATACAGTGCATCTTCCCATGCCTTGCATACCTACATAAGCTGCAAGCCATCCTCACACTTGTAAACTCCAAGCTTAACTATGTCAACAGCCTATACCTTGGTGCACCCCTGTTCTTCAAATGCAAAATACAACTTATCCAAAATGCTGCCGTAAGGCTTCTTCTCTGCCTTCATCCAGGAGAACTCATGACTCCAGTCTTGCAATTGCTATAGTGGCTACATATAGGTAGAAGGGCAATGTTAAGGGCATTCTTTATTGTCCACACAGTCTCCCAAGGAAAAGGACCGCTATACCTACAAGTTAAATTCAAGCAGTACAAACAAAACAGAACACTGCGCTCCAGGCTTGGACCACTTATCATCAGACCACCTACGAAATCTGTAGGAGACATTGCTTTCTCAGTACAAGCCACCAAACTCTGGAACTCACTACCAGCCAACTTTAGAAACGTCCACTAACATATGTGCTTCAGAAGACAGTTGAAAACAAGGCTATTTCCAAGATAGCTACATCACCCCACACCTTAGCCACAGAACCCAGAAAGACAGTCACAGCCTCAAGCACAATCTTCAACTTACAACCCACAGCAACCAACCAGAAAACTGTATTCAATACTCTGGTAAGCTAAGAAGGGTTGACCTGTGGTTCACAGGGTATGATATAGTTAAGTAATTTCATATATAATATTCATGGCTTACAATAATACTAAGGCCTTAATACTGAAACGGTCGGCTGCCAATTTTAACTTACAGCTAGGCCCACTGGAATTATGTGTCAAGGGAGCATCATCCTATGCAGCAAGTTGGACTGAATTATGTGGAAAAAGAGGCAAATTATGTGGCATAATGCAGCACTTTCTTTTAGTATTAATTCAATATCTGGGCATTTTTACACATTGTAATAATATCTAGAAAGATTTCACCTCATTATTGTTAGTTTAAAAACTGAACATAGAAATAAGCACATTAAAGATGACCAGCTAACCTTGCAAAGGGCTTTCCACTGCATGCAAACATGTCGCTACATTTTTATTAATTTATGGTCCGTTTGAGCTAGAAACAATTTTTTTTTTTAATCTTCAGATTATGCAGCAGATAATCGATTATGTGGCAAATGTGGCAAAACTATAATTATGCAAAAATAAGCCGCAGCTGCAGAATCGTGTAATTCCAGTGGCCCTGTTTATATCCCTTACATACACATGAGAAATATCTGCTTTAAAGGTTGCCCATCACCAGTACTGTACAACCAAGAAGCCAGATATCTGTAAATAAACAGGCATGGAATAATTGAATTGAACTGTCGCACACTGCTGGATAATTTGGGGTCTTTAATCTAGTCTACTTCTGCACGACTCAAATATCTATACACTCTGACTGCTTCTTTCCATCTCACAATGACACTGAGATATGGGATGATAGCAGAAATGCCCAACACAGCAGATCTCTCCATTTCTCTTCCCATCAGCCATGCCAGCTCTTGACCTCAACTATGCACAAAATTTCAGATTGGACAACCTTGTCCAGTAATCAGATAAGAAGACTAAAAGCGTAAGGAAAACTATGACTGGTCTTGAAGAACTGTTCAAAGCTGCAAGCTCAGTGAAAAAAAAATAAAACTGCACATCTGTTTTTCTTACTTAGCATTCACCAAATAGATACGATCTGCGTCCATAACATGATAACCACACCTTGGTGGTCCTCGTGACATGAAAAATCTTCCCACATAGGACAACAAAATAAAGACAACACCATTCCAAACACACCCGCTTCTTGACTTGCAGGCTACTTATGTAGTTAAACGCTTCAGTGCCCCACACAGAGGTCGCAAGTGCAATTTAAATTTTAAATGCTGCAATACAAAACAATATTTACTTACAATAAATACCATACACACATAGTTAGCATACCCACAATACTTAACTCACCATACCTAGCCTAGGGTGCCATCACTAACCTACCTACTATACCTACCACCCCAAACCTACCATTAAGCCTTACTCCACCTCTGCAGTGCATATATCTTGCATCTGCAGCAAGATGACAGGTTTATTTGTGTTTAAATGGACAAGTTATGCATAAGGTACCTAAAGTACTGAAGCCTGCATCGGAAAAGTGCTGATTGCGACGTTTGAAGGGCATATAAATGAGAAAGCCATTGCTTCTTTAAAGATTAGCCAGACCTATTGTCTTTGCCGATGCTTGCGTTTTGAAGCTTTGCAGAGGAAGACTGTTGAGTGGGATAAGGTCTGCGCTGTCTGAATGCCTCTGTGCTTCTGTGCCTGAACTGAAATGAGTGTAAACACAAACACATACTCCCTGATACGAGCCGACTGGCCATTAGCGTTCATGCAGGTGTGTAGGAAGGCCCCTCTCGGTGGAGCTCAAAGGACTGCCATGCATCATTAGAGTTTCCGTGTAAAAAGTAGCTTAAAATGTTTGCGCTTCCCATTAGCAGCGGGCCATGCCTGTGACACGCAGATTAGAGCTGACAGCACATTACAGTGGGTGAGAACTTGCAGATAATTCACCAGCACCTGCAGCCTGTGCTTCTCCGCCGCGTCTGGTGCAGAAACATTGGACATATCCTCGGGCCGCTGGAAATAAATGAAAACTGTGTTACTGTATTCTCTTGGAGAATTTGCTCAATACTGGAAGATTATAATAAACATCGATCTCATTTTGAAATAATCAGCAAAATACAGAAATGCTTTTGGGAACTACATAGTGAAGAGTGATCAGATAATGTTCCGTTATGAGGCTGACTAAACCAAGCCCAGTGCAACATATGAGAACACTGTTGCAGAAAGAGTGTTGGCGTTTAACGTGTCTTTAAAGTAGCAAGAGCGCATTTTACAAATGTATGTGAATTGTTTTTTTCTGTAGCGTTTGTGACTGGTTTTAATTGTAGTGATATTGTCTGTCTCTCTTCTTGTAGCAATGACTACATCAGCTGGGATATATATCTCGCTCGAACATTATTCCTCACACATGTAAAGGCAATGTAGAGCGTCCGCTGGATTTTATGATAGTGCGATATTTAGGGGAAGTTGGAGGTTGCTGCTCTGCCTTACTGGACGCTTTGATGGTGCTGAACCTTACTTCAAGTAAACACTTTCATACATTCTTTCTGTTTACGGTGTAATTCATAAAAATGTTAACGAAAGAGGGATCCGAACCCATGCATAGCACAATGAGTTACAAAAAACTCAAATCCCCCAGCAGCGCCTTGCCCAAGGGTGGCTGGGATTTGTGAACTCTGTGACTTCATGGATATAACAACCAACAAACCGATCGCGATTCATGTCCTCAGTGTCAAGCGCTTTCACAAAATACCATCACCTTCACACACAATGGAAAAAATTACACAACCATCATTTCATTTAAAGTTGTCAACAATCTCAGTCTTTCATTCACCCCTCACCGGACCCTCTATCACTGGTGTTATCGGGCATGCATTATAATGATATGTTACTACAACTGAGTGGCCGAAAAGGGTATGGTAGAATTTCAACTTATGAATGTCTTAACCTTGGGACTGTATGACTTAAAGCTAGGCCCCAGGCTGAAAAGTGCTATATGTTAACAACTGAACCATAAATCAGTGGTGGAGTTCTATATCATACAAAACCAATTACAAGTAGATGTAATAAGTACATGAAGTGGTATCATCTTCCTTACACCCAAAATTGACTCCTGTTAAAAAGAGTCGCCATGTTCATTTAAGTACACACAACCTAGAAAAGTAGTCAAACTGTTAGAAATGCCATCAAAATGGAGGATGGAAGAATATGGAATCTTAATAAGGTGGTACAATTGAAAATCAATGACCTTGGAAAGGAAAACTGGAAAAATAGTTTCCAAGGAACTCTTTCTAGAGAAAGGTCAACTGATTGTGAAGGTTCTACTGAATTATTTGAGGCTTCATCCAGAGATGAGGTTAATCATCAGCATAACAATAACAATAGGTTGCCTGGAGGTGTTGAACAAAAAGATGATGTAGAATAGTATCTTCATGACTATGCAAGGACATGATTTATCCTGCTTTGACATATATTACAACTCTATTTGGATTTCACTTTGTTGTATTAGAGTAATTCTACTTATATTTTTACATTATGTATTTTAGGGTTCGCTAAAATAATTGTTTATTTTAGTCTTCTGTTGTTATTGTATAATGGGAAGATGTGTGGAACTTCCCAAGTGTTACATCTCTCTCACACTAAGTAGAGAGTGTACATTCACTCGCATAAACTCACTACTCCCAAGAGGTGTCCTGTGTGGGCAAGAAATCAACCTCTATTAAAAGTGTATAGGCACACAAAGTGCCTGCCATACTAGTGGGAAGGGCAGCATGTATGCACCCGAGTATACAACAAAAATGACGCGAACAGAGCCAACAGTGTTTTTTTTGTTTTTAAAAGAAACAGAAGTAAAAGTGTGCAATGTCTGTAAATAAATCTGCATAGCAAGTGTTGAACTGTCCTCGCACAAAAAACCTGGCATAGGCAAAACTATACTATTTCAACATATGAAGGATCACAAAGTGGCAGTTGTTTTGCACGCAATAGCAGGTTCAGGGGCGTAGTTTCGTTGGGGGCGGGGTTGGGGTTTTACACCCACTAACAAACATATTTTCTGGTAAATAGTTGGGTACAGGTGCTTTCAGTCAGGTATGGTGAGGTGTCTTTCAGATTTCTCCCGGAATTTTTACATACACAAACAGACAAAAACGCACATACCCTGTCTCCCTCTCTGTTTCAAAAGTCTTAAAAAATGTTGGTTATTTACAAACTTTTGTGTTTTCTCTTGCTTAGTACTCCTACCAATCCGTATTAGTCTCCCTTTCCACTGCCCCTTAATCCCCTCTCATATGCCCTGCATGTCGTATAATGTATTTTAACATTATGGGCCAGGTGTATCAAAGATCCGTTTTGCATTTCATAAATAGCAAATTTTAAGAAATCGCTATTTAAGAAATGCAAAATGGGATGTATGAAATTTGTGATTCACTAGTAGCGATTTCTTGAAATTCGCAATTGCTATTACCGAATTGCAATTAGAGAATGCGACTCCATTCATCCCTATGGGCCTGTAAGCCCATAGATGCGTATGGTTTTGCATTTCCCAGTTTGCAAATTCCAGTTAGGAATTCGCAAATTAGGTAATTCAAACCTCAGGGTGCTGGGGGCCTAAGGCCCCTCTGATGCACCCCAAAAAAATATTTGCGGACATGTGAAGCACACATGCCCAAGGGGCATGTGTGCGCTACATGTCATTTTTAAAAATGCATTTATAATGCATTTTTTAAAATTGCACATGCTAACCACCAAACTTGAGTTTGTGGTATTTGCATCTCCTAAATGCCCTATTTGTATTTAGGAAATGCTTGATACATGTGCTTTGGAAATCGCAAATAGGAATTCACTATTTGCGATTTCCTCTTTAGAGAATCGCAATTTGCGATTCTCTAAATTGGGTCGCAATTTTAAGGAATCACTATTTTTGCGATTCCTTAAAATTGCACTGCAAATGCCTTTCATACATTGTGAAAGGCATTTTTGCATTTGCAAACGGACGAATTTTGCGATTCGCACTGTTTGCGAATGCAAAAAAGTTTGATACATCTGGCCCCCTGTGCCTTTGTGATTGTTGGGAAATTTGAAGCTCACCACCCTCCCACCCAATCTTACTGACCAAGCTACACCCCTGAGAAGGCTCTACTCCTCCACAACCTGAAGCCCACACAAGCCTACAGTGAGACAGAGCTGGGCCAGCCCAGGGCACTTAGAAAAGGCTCAGAGTGAAGAGTGCATACCCTCTGCCTGCTGTGCTCCCACTGCTCTCCTCCCAGCAGCAGACTGCTGATTCTGTCAGGCATGTGTGAGGGTTGCTGTTCCTTCACTGCTCTCCAGCCCTGCAGAACCAGCTGATTCTGGCAGGGAGGTGTGAGGGTTGCTGTCCTCTTACTGTTCTGCAGTCCGGCAGCAGACTACAAATTGTGGCAGATAGGAGTATAATGTGCTGTCCACTCACTGCTGTCCAGCTCAGCAGCAGACGGCTGATTCTGGAAGCAGAGATGTAATGCAAAATGATGGCGTTCACCTGCAGAATGTGATAAGGGCGGGACCGGCTTTGTGGCAGTGCAGCCGGTGCAGCCGCACCTGGCACTGACCAAAGTGTGGTCGGGGGCAGTGCTTGGAAATCAGAGATCAGAGTTTTGTCTAGTGGAGTTTTGACTCCTCATAAAGTAGTGCATAGGGTTAATTTGCTGCAAAGAATGTGTTCCATGAAGATTGCAGAACTATATATTATGTGGATAGCTAAATGAGTTACAGCTTCTGTCACAGAGATCCTTTTGTTACGTGCAGTTCATGAATTTCAATTCAAATATAGCTCAGTGACCTATGAACTGTCATCCGGCCATTAGAATTATGCAATGTTGCGGCTGTGGCTTTTTTTGCATAATTAAAGATTTGCCATATTAGCTACATAACCCACCATCTGCTTCATAAAAACATTTTTGTTTCGAGCTGAAACGGTTCTGAATTTACAAAAAACAAAGAGGCATATTTAAGAAGAGTAGTGCTGCACACTGTACAGCGCCACTTTTCTTGCGCCCTTTAGTGCCCCCTACCGCCACCATGTGTGCATCGTATTTAAAATACGGCACACCATGGTGCAGCGTAGGGGCCAATAGCGTCATTTTTTTAATGCTATTGATGTAGTCTGCAGGAGTAGCGCCAACATTTTGGCGCTACTCCTGCACAGTACATAGGGGCCCACTGTATTCAATTGCATGCCCCTTTTCAATGCCTGCTATGAGCAAGCGTTAAAGGTACTGAAAACAATGACACAAGGAAATCTGTTGGATTTCCTTGCACCATTTTTTTGCTCCCCCTAACGGGGACAGGCATAATGCTGCGCAAAGGGTTACCTGTAAAGGGTTACTATGTAAATATGGCAAGGCATTTTTGGCCTTCTAACGCCACATTAGGGTAAACAATGATGCTAATGTGGTGTTAGAATGGCGCTAGGGGCTCTTAAATATGGCTCATAGAGACATGTTGTTGCACAATGAATGGCCCTTAACAAGGTTGACTGGTCACCTTTCTATTGTTTATTGCTCTATTTGGGTGTTAACCGTGTGGTAATGAGGTGCAACCTGTGCCCAAACAGTGTTAACAAGTGCAAAAATGACAAAATAATGAAGTAATACTACCACCAAATGTGCCACATTATGCCGCATAATTTGGCTTTTCTTGACGCATAATCTGCTCATCTCTGCCACATTATTTGGCCCTCCCCTGCCGCATAATTTCAGTGGCCCTGGCTGTCATCAAAGAGCTGCATGCAAACTGCATGTTATAGGTTAGAACATCATGTTTTTCTAAAAGTTTAAAAATATATATTAGTTATAAAAAAAAAACACAAATAAACTTGAGGTACAGCCACACTTGAAAGCCTACGCTTATAAAGTACTACTTTAATTCTATTTAAATGCTACTTTAAATATCACCCCATACCTTTCTCAATATATTCTCTGCCTCCACTCTCTGACTCATCCCAAAACTCATTCTACTACTATGATCTCCGAAATTCAGACTCTTCCCTCCTCTATCACTCCTTGGATGACTCCAAACCACTACTGATAAAATCTTGATAAGATCTTATAAACAGGTTTTCTGGCTACCGATATCTGCATAACCCGCCACTTGCCAGGCCTGCAGCATTCGTGAAATGCTGTCTTAAATTGCGGTCAGCTGTTGAGGGTTCACTGGCTAATCTAGTCTGATCTGACATTAATCTTCAATGGGGGAATAGTGAATACAAAAAGTACTTAAAAAAAAAAAAAAAGCTTGAGTTGGGCGACCTATGGAATCTTAATATGTCCGGCCAAGCTTTCAGCAGAGCATTAAATAAATATATCAAATTGCAAAGTTGGCTGAGCGACAAAGACAGAGGGGGTCATTCCTACATTGGCGGGCGGCGGTCGCCGCCCGCAAAGCGGTATCCGCCACTTGGCCGCTCCGCGGTCAAAATACCGCAGAGGCCATTCTGGCTTTCCCGCTGGGCCGGCGGGCGCCCGCCAAGGGAGCGCCCGCCGGCCCAGCGGGAAAGGCCCTGCAACCCAGAAGCCGGCTCCGTATGGAGCCGGTGGTGTTGCAGGGGTGCGATGGGTGCAGTTGCACCCGTCGCGATTTTCACTGTCTGCTAAGCAGACAGTGAAAATCATGCTGGGGCCCTGTTAGGGGGCCCCTGCACTGCCCATGCTAGTGGCATGGGCAGTGCAGGGGCCCCCAGGGGCCCCACGACACCCGTTCCCGCCATCCTGGTCCTGGCGGTAAAAACCGCCAGAAACAGGGTGGCGGGAAGGGGGTTGGAATCTCCATGGCAGCGCTGCTTGCAGCGCCGCCATGGAGATTCAGCCCAGACAGGGGAAATCCGTCGGGAAACCGCCGGATCCCCTTTTCTGACCGCGGCTTTACCGCCGCGGTCAGAATGGGCAGGGAAGCACCGCCAGCCTGTTGGCGGTGCTTCCGTCATTTTAGCCCTGGCGGTCGCGGACCGCCAGGGTTAGAATGACCCCCAGAGTGTCCAAGCGGTCACATGGGTGGCTGCTATTGAAATCTTACAATGTCCAAAGAGACATTGTAAGATTTCAATAACAGCCACTTACCCCCAGAAGCTTAAACAGAAATTACCTACATTGAGATTTGGTGATCTTTCAACTTCAGTTTTTTTTCCAAAGTGGACGGAGGTTGGTCAGAAATGCTGCCTATGCCATTAGGTATAGAGAATATTGCAGCATGTATCTGTATCTGCCATGTTCTGGGCCAACAGTAAAGAAGTGTGTTAAAAAATAATTTAATTCATTAAGGATCAGGTCTTGCAGATAAACTATAATTCAGTCATTAGATCTAATGAATACAATGCTTAACATTCGACTGGTACAATTCCTGGATATTTTTAAATCCCTGGCTAAAGCAGATCCTCAGACTCAGGAGAGGGTCAAGATGGATGGTGAAGAAGACCCCTGATAAGAGCTCTTGAACTCTGCTTACATTATGGCGGGTTCCTAGGAATAATGTAATTTTGTTGGTTCCCTAGCCTGCCAAGTTGGATATTAGGTCTGCTCTCTCCAACTGTTCTCATGATGAAAAATGAGTATTTGTTGCCAGCCACACATGAGTACTTCTGTAGTTTTGCATAATTTTGCACATTGTATAGGCCTTGACCATCCCTGTATCATTGCAGGTTGTTATGGGATGTTAGAAAGGGTGTGCGGGGAGCTCCGCTGCGCTGCTGGAGCTAACTTGTTTTTGGACCTCCGTGCTCAGCTTGGAGGGTGGAGTTATCCAAAAAACTCTACTAGCCCCCTCAACGGAGCAGAGCTCACCCGGTGCACACTGCAGCCCAGTATGGGATGCACAGCACAAGCACAGACAGTCTGCGCTTGCGCTGTGCAGTCCATAACTGGGTTGCAGCACACACTGGAGCAGAGCCAGAGGGAGGCAGCCGCTGAAGAAGATTCGTCGGACGGCGATGAGACCCCGGGTAGACGCAGGTAAGTCCTCGCCTCTTTTTTTGTTGTCGCTGTTTGTGCAAACTGGTGCACAAACAAGGACTGAAATGCAGCTTCTGCTGCCTACGGCCCTGGCCTGGATTCAGACCAGGGCCGTAGGCAGTGAAAGCTGTTGTTTCAGGCCTTTTGTGCACTGCCCTGTCCAGTGTGCACAAACAACGAAAAAGAACGAGGACTTACGTGTGTCTTCCAGAGGGTCTTCCTTTCTTCTCGCCGTCCTCTCTGAGTCTGCAGTGGCTGCCTCCCTCTGGCCTCTTCTCCCTGCTCCCAGGCTCCGGTGGGCACTGCAGCCCAGTGCAAGTGCAGACTGTCTGCGCTTGCACTGTGCAGCCAATAACTGGGCTGCAGTGTGCACCGGGTGAGCTCCGTTCTGCTGGGGGGGGGGCTAGCGGGGTTTTTGGATGAACTCCACGCTCCATGAGGAGTGTGGAGTTCCAAAAACTCTTTTCGCTCCACCAGCGGAGTGGAGCGTCCCACACACCCCTACCCTATCCTAATCCACCATTAATCCTTTTTGGGTTCTGGTGTAGCGTGCTACTCGCCAAAACACACTTTGACGCCTTGTCAGGGGTAGTAAACTCTATATAAATACTATTACAATTTCAATCACAATGTTGCCCTCTCTGTCTTTCATTATCCAAACATTGCTAAAAAGGTTTGTTGATGTAGAAATACACTCTTAGTAAAGTCAACCAGTCACTGTGGTGCATTTTAAATCCTGAGTGTTTGCTTCTTCATATCAAGCACTCCTAAAATATACTGGCTGCTAGCGTGGATGCCCTGTGATTCCTACAATCCTCATTGTGTTATGTAACATTTTCAATAGACTGGTTTACATATGCATGATTCATTTTCTCTATATAGAGTGTGTGATGTAAAGTTCTGTGACACCCTTCACTGGTGAGTAGCACCAGTGCTTAGTTTGTGAATGATTTAGTGCCAGTTCCCAAAGCTCTGCTCAGGCGCATCTGGCTGGTGCAATTAAATATCAGTCTACCAACGTCTTAAATCCATCTCATACTTCAATCCACTTTCAGACAATCCTGAGCCCTTTAGCTTACTCTTGCAAGTTCCTGCTTACGCTTTTGTGTAGGTTTTTCCATCTACATCTTCCTCCTTCTGTCTGCTTGGTGTGTTTTCCTCTCTGCCCTTGCAAACGTTACAGTACAAAAAATAAGTGCAGCTCCCCAAGAGTAAGTACTGGTGACCTCCACCAGTCCAATTTAGTGCTGTAAAACAAATGAAATGCATTTCATTTGGGCTTTGGGCTGCGGAGAGAAAAGGGGGTCTGTTGGAGGAAGGTAGTGATGGAGTCCATGGAGAAGGAGGTCATTGGGGTTTGGGGTGCCAGAAGAGATTGTTGCACCAGGCGCCACCAGCGCTAATGCCGTCCCTGGGTGATGGACCCCTGATTCTCCCATACATCACAGATATATTTTGGCCTTCTGCTGAATGGGGGCCCTTGAAGGCTTAGGTGTTCAATGAAGGGTGTGGGGCCCCTCTGCTCCGCAGGAGTTAAAGGAGATTACTTTATGCCCTCGTCTGGCAGTCAGCGGTGAGGATTGCTGTCCTCTCACTGCCCGACAACCTGGCGACAGACTGCTGATTCTGGCAGACGGGTGTGAGGGTTGATGTCCACTGACTTCTCTCTAGCCGAGTAGCACACTGCTGATTGTGGCGCGGAGGTGTGAGGGTTGCTGTGCCCTTACTGCTCTCTAGCAGGGCAGCAGACTGCTGATTCTGGCAGTCATGGGTAAGGGTTGGTATTCTCTCGCTGCCCTCCATCCTGGCAACAGACTGCTGATTCTGGTAGGCACAGTGGGGGCCCTGCGCACAGCCCTGTCATTGAGGCGCTGGCCAAAAGAGCCGCAAGCTCATTAAAGGCACTTTTTCATTTTTACAAAGAAATGGTGCCAGTGGACTGGAGGATGTAGTGCACAACTCAAGCTCATTCAACCTGTGACAGGTTTCCTAAAACATTTTTGCAAAATAGCATTTAGTTGTGCATTATAAACAACGTTTTGCCAAATATACAGGTAAATGTGCTGTGCATGTGATATGGTAGAGTTCTGACATTTGCAGTAAAGTTTGCATTTCAGTCTTTGTGATGTTTACAAATAGGCCAGCTTACAACTGACTCAGAGCCTCGTGTAACTGACAAAATGTTGTCCAGCTGAGAAAATATTGAGTGCCACTGAACACAGGCCCTTTACAAATAGACTATCAGCAATGCTGTGATGTGATTTAAAAAAACACAATGAGGAATGAAGGGCAGCGGAAAACCGCCAGGAAGCATGCTATGCTCCCTGGAGCTATAATATTCTAGTAATGTTGTGAAATGGAACAAAACCCCTGAGAATAAGTGCACTTCAAATTGCTCCTGGCAATTTTGAGTCCAGACTATGCCCACGGAATTCTGGGCCAAAGAAGGTGACCTCGGCACACACTATAGAAAAACAAGGCCCTTGTCATTGAGCTGTGGTGAAATAGAGATAACCTCGGGGCATTCCTGTTCCCTGAAGTCAATTCAAGGAGGAGTGTCCAACATAAGTCTAGTAGGAGGGAATTCGTGACAGGTTTTCACCATCACCATTGGCCGTGTAATTGGGTTAAATTTAAATTAGTTTCTTGGTATTTTATCCTACGCAGATCTACTGAAAATCTGGCATAATCTACTGCAATTCTGAACGTTGCCATATTCATTGAAGAGAGTCCGAATTTCGTGTTTTACATCCTTCCTGTTTATTATGTATTTGTACACTTGGACCACCTCGCCAGTCTCTGCTTAGTTTATGTGCTTCGGAAGTACTATTGCACATTTTTGCTAAAGTCGCCTTGTTCTTTTTCTGCTGATATAATAGACTGTAATTTTAGCCTTGATTGTCCTTAACGTCAATCTTAGCTTTGCTCTTGACAATTAGCAGTCACACAGTCACGGTGCATAAGCGCATATAAAAGCTTTCGCCACAACTTTCAGCACATTCCAAAGACATCTGATTAATGTGGAAAAGGGGAGATTTTATTTTGTTAAAATAAGTTTCCTTTTTTTGTCACGTGAAATATAACACAATGACCGTGAGTCCTGATTTTTACAACTGAGTTGCTTTTCATCCCTGCTGACCTTTGCTTTTCATCCCCCTGCAACATATGTCAAACTAACTTTCCTCAAACAGTAACAACAGCTGCTGGCAGGAAGCATCCCGTCTTCTTAGTAATTTGTATAAATCTTAAAGCTTCTTCTGTCACATTTGATTCTCTGGAAGGTGATGAGCAGGTGGAAGTTCATTTGTGTAACTCTCACTGTATTGGGTGACATGGGGCACATCATAGACCTCTCACTCCTTGTATGTGTGAAAATGTGCGTATCACAAAAAGATCCTCCGCCTAACGCCTTACTAAACTAAAACCTCACTATACATTTATTAACCTACACTTCCTACCCCCACCCCTAACTCCTAACCTCTCTATATATACCCCTTAGCATTTGATATCATCACCTATTGCATTTCTGTGATTCTGTCACTTGAAACGTCCCCTTGTGCTTAACAGTGAACCAACTAACATCTTCTCCACTTGATATTCCTATGATGTAGCCTTTAACTTTCAGAACTTCCAGTGTGGGCTTGTTGACACCCTCCATTTCAGCCTGATTATCCAATGTTAAATAAAAAATAACCTTAAGTAAAGGCCTGCAAACTTGGGTGCCAACCACCCCTTCTGGCACCTGTCTCAAAGTGACGATCAAATAGAGCGTCCTACCCTTGTATGCACCTGTCGCATGTAGCCTTTCCGAATTATCACCTTCAAACCTTCAACCAATCAGTCTTCCCTCAAACCTAAGAAAGCAATGGTGTGGGTGGGAAAAACTTTTCAAGACCTGGGGGCCCCAAAATGACAGGTTATGTATCCTTTGGGCTACATCCCTTAACATATGTAGCCCCAAGCACACATCCATCTAGACCGCATCTTCATTCCCTCAATACTCCCAGGGGACAGACCTCCATTTGGATGGCTGTCCCCCAAAACCCAATGCGAGTCCAGTGTCAGCTCACAAATCAGATGACATATCGTTTTTTGCTGTCAGGAACATAATGTGTCCACCCAGTTTCCCTTATCTCCACTCGCTCACCTTACACGACATAGATAGTATCGACAGCACTGGATCCAGCCTACTGCAGGTATATATAATTTGTACGAAGGGGAGACTTGTTAAAGAAACATATAGTTCAAAGATAACAAAATCAAAAGACATTTTCTAAAAAGGTAAAGATATTTTCTAACCATTTTAGTTCAAACAGTGAGCCATGCCTATCCTGTCACATCATTCAATTAACCCCTTCTCTACCAGGCCTTTTCCCCCTCCTGTGCCAGGCCTTTTTTTGGCAATTTGGGTCAGTTTGCGCTTAGGCCCTCATAACATTTTGTCCACATAAGCTAGCCAAGCCAAATTTGCGTCCTTTTTTTTCCAACATCCTAGGGATTCTAGAGGTACCCAGACTTTGTGGGTTCCCCTGATGGAGGCCAAGAAATTAGGCAAAATACAGTGAAAATTTCGTTTTTGTCAAACAAATGGGAAAAAGTGGCTGCAGAAGAAGGCTTGTGTTTTTTTCCCTGAAAATGGCATCAACAAAGGGGTTGTGGTGCTAAAATCACCAGCTTCCCAGCTTTTAGGAACAGGCAGACTTGAATCAGAAAACCCAATTTTTCTACACAAATTTGGCATTTTACTGGGACATACCCCATTTTTACAATTTTTGGTACTTTCAGCTTCCTTCCAGTCAGTGACAGAAATGGGCATGACACCAATGCTGGATCCCAGAAACCTAAACATTTCTGAAAAGTAGACAAAATTCTGAATTCAGCAAGGGGTCATTTGTGTAGATCCTACAAGGGTTTCCTACAGAAAATAACAACTGAAAAATAAGAATATTGAAATTGAGGTAAAAAAAGATACATTTTTCTCTACGTTTTACTCTGTAACTTTTTCCTGCAATGTCAGATTTTCGAAAGCAATGTACCGTTACATCTGCTGGACTCCTCTGGTTGCGGGGATATATAGGGCTTGTAGGTTCATCAAGAACCCTAGGTACCCAGAGCCAATAAATGAGCTGCACCCTGCAGTGCGTTTTCATTCTATACCGGGTATACAGCAATTCATTTGCTGAAAATAAAGAGTGAAAAATAGCTATCAAGAAAACCTTTGTATTTCCAAAATGGGCACAAGATAAGGTGTTGAGGAGCAGTGGTTATTTGCACATCTCTGAATTCCGGGGTGACCATACTAGCATGTGAATTACAGGGCATTTCTCAAATAGATGTCTTTTTTACACACTCTCTTATATTTGGAAGGAAAAAATGTAGAGAAAGACAAGGGGCAATAACACTTGTTTTGCTAATCTATGTTCCCCCAAGTCTCTTGATAAAAATGATACCTCACTTGTGTGGGTAGGCCTAGCGCCCGCAACAGGAAATGCCCCAAAAAGCAACGTGGACACATCACATTTTTTGAAAGAAAACAGAGGTGTTTTTTGCAAAGTGCCTACCTGTAGATTTTGGCCTCTAGCTCAGCCGGCACCTAGGGAAACCTACCAAACCTGTGCATTTTTGAAAACTAGAGACCTAGGGGAATCCAAGATGGGGTGGCTTGTGGGGCTCTGACCAGGTTCTGTTACCCAGAATCCTTTGCAAACCTCAAAATTTGGCTAAAAAAACATGTTTTCCTCACATTTTGGTGACAGAAAGTTCTGGAATCAGAGAGGAGCCACAAATTTCCTTCCACCCAGCGTTCCCCCAAGTCTCCTGATCAAAATTATACCTCACTTGTGTGGGTAGGTCTAGCGCCCGCAACAGGAAATGCCCCAAAACGCAACATGGACACATCACATTTTTTTAAAGAAAACAGAGGTGTTTTTTGCAAAGTGCCTACCTGTAGATTTTGGTCTCTAGCTCAGCCGGCACCTAGGGAAACCTACCAAACCTGTGCATTTTTTTAAACTAGAGACCTAGGGGAATCCAAGATGGGGTGACTTGTGGGGCTCTGACCAGGTTCAGTTATCCAGAATCCTTTGCAAACCTCAAAATTTGGCTAAAAAAAACGTTTTCCTCACATTTTGGTGACAGAAAGTTCTGGAATCAGAGAGGGGCCACAAATTTCCTTCCACTCAGCGTTCCCCCAAGTCTCCCGATAAAAATGATATCTCACTTGTATGGGTAGGCCTAGCGCCCGTGACAGGAAATGCCCCAAAACGCAACGTGGACACATCACATTTTTTGACAGAAAACAGAGGTGTTTTTTGCAAAGTGCCTACCTGTAGATTTTGGCCTCTACTTCAGCCGGCACCTAGGGAAACCTACCAAACCTGTGCATTTTTTAAAACTAGAGACCTAGGGGAATCCATGATGGGGTGAATTGTGGGGCTCTGACCAGGTTCAGTTACCCAGAATCCTTTGCAAACCTCAACATTTGGCTAAAAAAACACATTATCCTCACATTTCGGTGACAGAAAGTTCTGGAATCTGAGAGGAGCCACACATGTCCTTCCACCCAGCGTTCCCCCAAGTCTCCCGATAAAAATGATACCTCACTTGTGTGGGTAGGCCTAGCGCCCGTTGCAGGAAATGCCCCAAAACACAACGTGGACACATCACATTTTTTCATAGAAACCAGTGCCTACCTGTGGATTTTGGCCTCTAGCTCAGTCGGCACCTGGGGAAACCTAGCTAACCAGTGCATTTTTGAAAACTAGAAACCCAGGGGAATCCAAGGTGGGGGTGACTTGTTGGGCTCTGACTAGGTTCTGTTACCCAGAATCCTTTTCAAACACCAAAATTGTGCGGGATCGCTCCCCCTGCGTGACATTGGCGCCCCAAAAAAAATCCCCGGTGCCTAGTGGTTTCGTCCCCCCTTGGGGGCAGATTGGCATGGCAAAAATCAGCCGATCTGCCCCCAAAGGGGGCAGAAATGGCCTAAATACAATTTTACCCTCCAGGGGAGCGACCCTTGTCCAAGGGGTCGCTCCCCATCTGTAAAACAAAAAAAACAAAAAATCCCTGGTGTCTAGTGGTTTCTGCCCCTCTTGGGGGCAGATCGGGCTAATCAAAATAGGCTGATCTACCCCCCAGGGGGGCAGAAATGGCCTAAAATAATTCCCCCACCCAGGGGAGCGACCCTTGCCTAAGGGGTCGCTCCCCTTGCGTGAAATTCACGTAGAAAAAAAACTCACTGGTGTCTAGTGGTTTCTGTCCCCCTTGGGGGCAGATTGGCCTCATCAAAATAGGCCAATCTGCCCCCAAGGAGGGCAGAAATGGCCTAAATATAATTTGCCCCCTAGGGGAGTGACCCTTGCCTAAGGGGTCGATCCCCACACCTAAAACAAAAAAGTTAACAAAAAACAAAAAAAAAAAAAAAAAGATCCCTGGTGCCTAGAGGTTTCTGCCCCCCCTGGGCGCAGATCGGCCTAATAATAGGCCGATCTGGCAGAAAAGGCCTTCCAAAAAAATGGCCCCCCTGGGAGCGACCCTTGCCCAAGGGGTCGCTCCCTTATGACAATTTCCCCCCCAAAAAAAAATCCCTGGTGTCTAGTGGGTGTTTCAATCCGGCTTTTGAAATGCTTGGAGAGACTTCAAATGGAAGGAAATGCATTTCCTTCCCTTTGAAGCCTCTCCGGGCCTCCCCCACGTGATCGAAAGAGAAATGCAAAGCATTTCTCTTTCGATCGCGCTGGAAGCTGAGTTTCCAGCGCGATGGGGGAGGCTCTGAGATTGTCAGCGAGCGCTCGCGCGCTGACGTCACAGGGGGGGTTGGGGGGGGTCGGGGTGGAAGGGGAAGGGCTTCTCCTTCCATCCCTGACTTGGGGGTGTGGGGGGAACCCCACAGAGGGAGCGCTAGCGCTCCCTCTGGGCTGTGTGCCTAGGACGTAATGGTTATGGCATACTTACAGTTCCTCAGGAAGATAAAGGCCACCATGTTTTCAACATAAGTACTTAAAGACACAATTTTCTAGACATAACTATGATAAAACGGACTACTGGCCTGCACAAAATGGAGTCTGCTTTTATGTGTTCCAAGAACCTAAAACTAATGTAAAGAAGCCAAAAATCAAGTGATTAAAATAGATAAAATAATATAATAATGGTGGGAAAGAGTCATAAGATTTATGGCATTCCTGGAATAATTTCTCAACTAAACAATCACTGAATAATTAGTGAATGTGTTTTGATTGATTTTGCTTATCAAAACTTCATAACATATTCATTATAAGTTTACAGAGTAAAAGCACATGTCAAAATGTGTATTTGATGAAATAATAATTTGTCACTTGTTATATGTTCAATAACACGTCTCCAAACTGAGATGAAAACAGTGCCTCTGCACAGGAAGACATGATCTTTAGATCACCTGTCCAGTGCACATCATTCAATTAAGACTTTTTCCTTCGACATTCGCATTCAGGGGCCTACCCGCAGGCTCCTGCACTCCTGTGGTGCAGGGGACACCAAACCTTCAGGGGTCCCATTTAGTGCCAAGAGCAATTATTATCTATGAGATAAAGAAGACTAAGAGGCCCCCCTTCAAACTCTGGGGGGGCATCATTTTACTTTACGCCACTGAGTTACGTCGATACCTGTCTTGTGCAGATCATCCAATTAAGAGTTTTTCCTCTGACATCTGGAAGTTACGTTGATACCTATTCAGTGCCTATCATTCAATTAAGGCTTTTTCATCTAACAGCCGAAAGTTACGTTGATGAATTCTGGACATGTGCGGGTCTTATGCATGGCTTATGCCATACCTGCTTTCATGAATCTCACTTACACCAACTGATAAAATCTAAAAAGATCTGTTAAAGCCTTTTGGTAGCATGCCCAATATAAATGTAATTAATTATTCATTTACTGAGGATGTTTGAGCCAGGAGTGGATTCCTAACAAGCAGCTGAATGCTAAATAATGCTATGGGAACTGAGTGGGTTAATGAGCCTGCTGCCAAAACCAGATAACTCAAATAGAGAGAAGGATCACTAAAAGAGCTGAAAGTCTGTCACAATAACACAGTATGAAATTACACAACAAAGCACACCATTGCCAGGGCCATTGGAGTTATGCGACTGAATGGCCTCAGCGTTTTTCACCTAAATATGGATTTACCTCATTTGGCACATAATCCATTATCTGCTAAATAATCTGCAGATTTTAACCACAAAAATGTGTTTCTTGCTCAAACGGCTCAAAAGTCACCAAAAGCACAGCAACATATGTTGTGGGACATGGGGAGGCCCTTTTCAAAGGTTTACTGGTCACCTTTCTATTGATTATTGCTATATCTGGGTGCTAAAATGGTACTATGCCCAGACAGTGTTCTCAAGTGTAAACATGACAGCAACATAAAGTAATAATATCACCAAATGTACATCATTAGGCTGCATAATGTGCCTTTTTCCTGCCGCATAATTTAGTCAACTCTGCCACATAATTTGGCCCTCTCCTGCTGCATAATTCCAGTGGCTCTGACCATGGTGTGGCATAATACACACTGAGAAGAGTGTAAACATTTCAAGGGCAACACATTAAAAAAAACTCGGGCCCTCATTATGTCCCCGGCGGACGGCAGTATTTTGGAGAAGAGTACTGCCAACAGGCTGGCGGTACTCTTCCCCAAAATATGACATTGGCGGTTTAGTCAAGCCAAACCGCCAATGTACCACTCCGTCCACCAGGGCAGTTGACTTCAGTCTCCAGCCAGACGGCTTTCACTGTCCCACCCAAGGGATTATGACCCCGCCTACCGCCATGGTTTTCGTGGCACCCTTACTGCCACGAAAACCATGGCGGTAGGCACTATCAGTGACAGGGAAACTATTCCCTGTCACTGATAGTGGTCTCCCCTGCCCCCTCCCCCTCTCCAGAGTCCTCCCCCACACTCCTCCTCCCACTCCAGACCCCCCACGACATACATGCACATTCACTCACCTTCATACACATACACACACACACTCATACCCACATTCACCCATGCATGCATAAATCCATTCACACACACATCCACACAAACTTACATACATACACGCACCCCCGCATTCACGCACACACAAACATACACCGAACCCCCCCCCACACACAAACCCCCCATTCCTCCCCCCTTTTGAAACACCCAACTTACCTTTTGTGAGGGGGTCCTCTGGCAGGAGACGGGACGGGGCGCTGCTGCCAGCAGCAGCATCCACCAGCAGAACACCGCCAGGCCGTATCATGTGTCATGATATGGTCTGCAGCAGTCTACCTGCGTACCGCTGCTACAAGCATTCCGCCACCATTATCGCAGCCGGAATTCCCCCATCCTTCTGGCGGAATTCCAGCTGCGGTCATAATATATGGTGGACGGTAAGTAACCGAGGCGACGGTGTTTTGGCGGCCGTCACCGTGGTGGTAGGCGGTGAATACTGCCAATGTTATAATGAGGCCGTCAGTTTTTTTAGGATTAAAAACAATTTACACTGTACTCCAATTACATTCTTGAGTTGCCAGTGATTAATAGCTTGTATCAGTTTTAGGTCTGGAATTAGCCAAGACCTTTTGTTTTTACTAAAATGATACATATAATATTATTTATAGTGGCTTTCAGTCAGCCCACTTCACCCATTGATCTGCTGTTGTGTCATTCATATTTTCATCCTGCCCACTACATCTGACATCATGGGGTATAGATTCAGCCCTCTTCAGCCATCAGTTAGCTTCACTGCAAGAGATTATATTCTACCCTTTCACAAGGAGTACGTTTACACACAAAGTAGTCCCCTTATGTGCCAAAGAAACCACTGTGGCAGTGTGTGCTTCTTAGACCAAAAATTATTTTTGCTACTAGCCCATCTTTTTTTAGATGAATGAGTGCCTGATAGCTTTGCAAATAATAAAGTTCTGCAAACATCATGAGAAAAAAAAAACAAGTGCTGACAAAGGCAAAAGACTGGGCTCCAATGCCTGACCTCTTTGTTTTGCCAGTGCTTGTTTGATGGACAATTAAGTCAATTTTGACAATAAATTGATGATTACAAAAAAGATCAATTCACAATTAAGCTTTTCCCTTATTGCAGTCGAGCATTTATAATATTATGCTTCATTCGTACTTCCAATAAAGGTGGAATAATTTAAAATATTTATGAAATGCTGAAAGGAAACTAGCAACTTCTAGTTCCGCATTCGGGAAAAAGAGATTAACAAACATTCTGCATAGATTACCCCTTCTGCTATTCGCCTTGTCCTGGACTAATCATCATGTTATAAATTGCCTTTTATTTGCAAAGTAGACAAATGCAAATAAATATCTGCTTGGAAAGAGAAAACACAGTCTAGAAGTTGCTCCTTTGCGGTGTGTGTTTATTGGAACTAAAATGTCACTCTCTTTGAAAAACACAAATATCGCATTAAAAAAGTAACTATTGAAAGGTGGCTTAGTTAATGCCCATTCCCCAGATCATCGGGAGTGCTAAGGCACATGAAGCACCCCTATTTCCAGCATCACTGCCCTTTCTGCTGTAAGGGGGCAGGCTTGGGGCCTACTTCCAGTAGTTGCTGGTTGTCTCCTGCTCTACTCCACAGCTCCTCCAACGCAGCTAGCACCTGGCAGTAGTTCCCTTATATACCGCAGCTTCTACCTTCTGGCTCCAATTCTTACTGACCGGTTTCTCCCATTTAAGCAGCTTCTTTTCTCAGTAGCTCTCTGCAGCGTCTCCCTCAGATTCTGGGCAGCCGCTCCTTTAACTTTAGTGCTCTCTGGTCTGGTGGTCCAGCATTTCAGGTAAAATGTTCCTTCTCTTTTAGCTTTCTCCTATGTTTCACAGTTGTAGGTATGTGGGCAAGAGTTCATGCTTCAGTGCGTGCGGAAGTGTGCAAGGAGTATGTGTGCCTCTATGGACACGGCAGAATCCATCTTGATGCCTCTGTGTGGGCATATGCACAAAATGGAGGTAGGAGAAACTGGCAGAATAGTATTGTGAATTGCTGGCATCCCTGATGGTTTTGTAAAGCACCAGACTCGGAGGTGTGGGGATACAGTAGCAGCTGGCATCCGAGTCATGAACATTTGCTCCTGGCAAAAGAGGGTAGGTTTTAGGTTGGGAGGCAGTTGTCTCATTTGTAATGAAGGGCTGATCTTTTTAGCCAGGGTTGGCCTTTTCCTGCCCCAGAGGTGCTTTCACCAGTAACTGGAAGGGTGTAGATGTGAAGGCAGTTCCCTCTTTTGTACTGGTGTTTCGGGTTGCTCTGGGAGAGAGCCTTCCAGCCCCAACTCTCCTTCCTACTCATACCTGGAAGACAATACACCAAATGGTGGAACTGCCTAGAACCAGGAGCGGCTACTCTGCAATGGCAAAGGAGAGTTGCCCCACTTGCTCAGACCCAGCCCCTGAAAAATAAACGATATTTGATCAATGTTTTACTTTTCAACTGCTGGCTCTGAGCCAGCATGTGCAGGGAGGGGCAAGGCTGGGCAATGGGATGGGGGAAGAGGAGTTGAGTGAGTGCACCTAAGTGCACATGTCAGTTTGGCTGGCCGTCATAGACTGGCCAACCTGGCATGCACACTTAGGTTTCTCTGGGTTGCAGAAACTGCACAGACTCCCATGCAGTGTCTGAGCGCCAGACCAAGCCACTCAGACCAATCCTGATGCTGCTCTCATGCTAGGTATAGCATGAGAGCAGGACCAGGATTGCATGGGAAGCCTTTGCTGGTGTCCCGGACTGCTGTGACACCATCAGCAGCAAGGCAGCCGGCTGCGGTGGCAGACAGGTACGTTTTTTAAAAATGTTATCTTTTATTTGATGTCTTCCTCCCATCCCCTGTCCCTGCTCCTCATATCTCCCCCCTTGAGATTTGTGGCGGCTGCCACTGCCTAGAACTAATTCCAGAGCTAAGGTTCTAGTCCAGAATCAACAAATTGCATCTGGAAAAACAGTATAAGATGGATGGAACTTCTACGTAGTGTTCCAGGATTTCTCATTGATGAGTGGAGGTTATATCCGCTAGAGACTGTGGCAGAAACGCTTGTGATGTTTGAGTTAGAGTCTCTGACTATTCGCTTCCTGAGGTCGAGGGGACATCACCTGAGAAGTCTGCAACTTGCTGCTGAGGATCTGTCTTAGATGAGAGGATTACATGTGCTGAGTGAGAGGCACTTGAGGTAACCTTGCAGAAGAGTCAGCCCATATGGGAACCCAGAATGTGCTTCCTGCCTGAGGTGCCTGCCAGGATGCTGTAACGAAGGCTGCTGGAGGAATCCCTCCATAGAAGGAGGCCACACAGAGGAGCTACAAGCAAGAGAGCAGGAGTTGTGCCCAGCACAGCTGTTCTGCTCATCATGCAGTTGAGCTACTTATTGTGCACCCCATGTGGCTGTGTCACTTATCATGCATCCAGCATAGATAAAATGCTCATTGTGTACCGCATATGGCTGTACCATTTATCGTGTAGCCATGTGGCTGAACTGCTCATCGTGTACCCTGTGTGCTCATCATGTAATCAGCACAGCTCTGCAACATTTTAACAAGTCCGACTTACCTCACATGTGACCTCTGAACCTGACCTTCAACCTCTCAAGTAGACGTTAATGGAACCCACAATTCCAAATACCTGATTCGGGGGGGCCTCTCTGCTCATTTGGGAAGTGGGTTTGTTCAGGCCAGATTGCTGTTGTTTACTGGACTGTGCTCGTCAACTCCCCAACCAGGACTCCAGGCCTCCACAGTGCCCTGGAAGGTGGCACTCAAGCAGGATCAAGTGAGTTCGCCAGTGGGAGAAACCACTGGAAGAGTTTGTGTGTATAGGCAGAAACATCTTTTCTATTGGCAGAAACATCGGTCATTTCAGCGATCCAGATAACACATATCTGCTCCATCTGGTGGATCCAGCTGAAAGGCAGTGGGATGAAAGACTGTAACATCAGAGAGATTGATCATTATTTTCTTATTGGAGACATCATTTGGTAGCATTTGTGCAGGATTGTAATAAAGGATTAGCCTTTCCTCAACATCAAGCCCTGATTAGGGAGTTTAACTTTTGGGTGGTTATTTTGTGCACTGTTGAGTTTTGAGTCTCTAACTCCTCACCATCTCTATAAGTAAGCCTTAGACTGCTCAGCCATGTCTACCTTGTGATTCAAATCCCAAAGACATATACTTGTTGTTCAGTTTTCAGAGCCGCAGTAGATCCAGCCACAGGGCATCACTGGAAAATTATCTCAACCTCCACGTTTGCCGACCAGTAGCCCCTGTAGGGCCCAGAACCCCAAACCAGATCTAACAAATACCCAAACTAAAGCAAGTAGGTCTTCTATCATCTACGCTCCAACTACATCGATCTGAGAAACACTTTCAGACTTTGAGCGCAACATCATACAGTCCAAGCATTTGTGACAGGTGGGATTTCAGATCAAATACCTTGATCTTTAAACAATTTAGATGACAGAGTTTCTTCTTGAAATGAGTGGCCACAGAACATCAGATCTGGGAGAGTCATATTGTAGGGACAGAATCCCTTGCATTTCTGGCAAAGAGGAGGGGGGTGTCCGCCCTTGTGCCAATCATTCCAATTTTCACCAGATGAGTGAACATTCTGTGAGTCCAGATGAGGTGCTCCAAGAATCTGTGACAAGCACCAGCAAAGGGTAACGTTCTGACCTCTCAACTTAAGCAGGATCAGACGTGAGAAAACAACGCAGCATCAACGGTATAGAACTCTCACAATCAGAAAAAGTTGTCACCTCTCACCTATAATAGAAATAATCCTGACTTGTTAAGTAGGAGCAGTTGGTCCATCACACCTTCTGAAGCAGTTTTTACCTCTTACCTTCCTTGATGCTCTATTCCCTCACTACACAGCATGCATGGCTGATATTTCACCTTTAGTGACTTCTCACGTTTCTAAACCAGCCCATCCCTCTCCCGCCTAGAAGTTGTTTTAACCAATCACCTTCGAGAGGAGCCACTCTTCTCGTCTGGAGCTGTATTGATTGCCCTCTCACCCTCAGGGTGAGCAGCTCTGACCTCTTAACAACACTGACTGAAAGCAGCTCTGACTGCACCCTCTGGAGTCCTTGAACTTCTAGCCCCAAGGAGCTGTGCTGGCCTTTCTTATCTTCCTTAGCCCTTCTGGTATAACACTTTCAGTTGTTAGTGATCCCTCGCCTTCAGTAGAAACAATTATGTCTTTGTCGTTGCAGCTCAGACGCCTTTTCTCAGTTGTTTCCCTTCATCTGGTTTTGACAAACTGATTTGCGGATGCGGGGCCTCCCCGAATGAGGTGACATCTGCCTGCAGTATAAGGCAGGATCATATACAATGTGCTCCTGCAGTACCTGTCCCTAGCCTCTAGGGGAGCTGTGCCTCTGGGGCGTGTAGCTAACCCGGACAGGCCCTTGACAAAAGCGTAACTGGTCAGCCCAATCACTCAACCTAAAAACGCAGGATGCACTGCCGTAAAAAGCGAATAAATAAAAAGTAACTACACTAAAACAACGTATTGAATGGATACCATTCACTGTGACTGCAACTGGATAACAGGAAGCAACACTAGCGCACCCGTCGATCATGTAGTGATGGACAATTCCCATCCGAAGGCATGTAGGTATCTCTTCGAATGACACGTGCTGTCGAATATCCCAGGGGCCTCGTTAGGGAAAAAGACGTTAAAGGTCACTGGAAGTCATTCTTCAACCACCCCCCCCTCTCGCGCCAATCAATTACCGCATCTCCTCCCCCGCCCCCCAACTTCCCTCCGGCGCACACAGTCGAAGGAACCCCCAGGGCCAAATGATTGGAACCTGTGTAGAGCCTGCAGCAGCCTGTGTCCCAGGGGCTCTGTCTCTTCTGTGAAATAGAAACGAGTTTGCACGTCACCCGAGATTGCTTGCCGCACGTGCCTGTTTATCGCCATTTAAAGAGTCTGGTGCATAATCCAGTTGACCAGTTACCAATAGTTCTGCTGGATCAAGTTGAAGTGTACGTTTTTGGCCATTGGTTTGGACATGTCCCCCAGGAATAAGCAAGTGAAAGTTTACTGATTAAATAATGATGCCATCTGAACCCAGTAGACAACAGTAGATAGCAACAACTTCTTCCAAGATGCAATTGGAATCAATTGAAATTACCTTTCTACAATATGAATTCACAAATGTCTGTCATAAATTTGAACATTGCGTATTTGTAAAAAAAAAGACAAAAACAATTGCTCAATTTACTATTCCTCTTCATACCCTCTGCGCACTACGGTTGAATTATGTTTGCTGTAGTCCAGTTTTACAAGGACCCCCACATATTCTTCTGTTTAAAGCACCTCATATTTTAAATGCTCCTGCGAAAAAGCAAATGCGTTTTTGCAGAGCGTTTCTCTGGTAGAAATTTGAACCTATTTTGCCATAGCTCCAACATATTTAACACACTCGTGTGTACCAAGACACTTGTTGAGTGAATACCCCGTGACCCGGTATTGTTGCTCTACACATTTAATTATGCCCAAGTGTGTAAAAAATCAGTTTCACTTTATTGGTAACTTTCTAATATGATGGGAGCTCTTTAAGATGTTGGTTAATGGTTTTAAAAATCCACTAGCTATTGTGTTGGAAGCTCAAACAATGCCGTGCTCAGGACTTGCAGACACAGTCCATTCATTTTACATGTTTGTGGGCTAAAAAGTCACATTTTTGTATTGTGCAGCACAGAACGTTAAGAAGGATGAAAAAAGTGGGAGCCTCTAAAAGGGGCCTGGCCTATGTTATTAAGGGTGTGGCCTAAACACTTGAACTAAATTCCTGTAATTCTCATAGTGTTCCACCCAACTAGTATTTCTGTTCCTCACTGTGCTTTCTGTTATTGCATCCAGATATATAATGCAACAACTGCCATATACCTAAAACCAGCCAAGGCTATTTGCTTTGTCAATAGAAGTTAGCTGTTTAATATAAGTTAGTAACAACAATTGTTTTTTAAATACAAATATTGAAAATGTTTCCTTTCTAAAAGTGTGAGACTGAGTTAAACATTACTGAGGCTTATTGTCTCAATCATTCCCATGATGTTTTTGCTCTATGTTGGACATCTACGTCCCTTTTCTTTCCACGTCTCCTCCATCTGCATATCTTGCATCTCATCTCTTTTCTCTTCAGCACCTTTTCGCTGTCTCCTGAAAGCTCTTCCTCACATCTCCTGCACTTCACCATCCTCAAACACACAATGCACCTGCTCACCAGTGAACATTGCATTTTCCTTTCATTTTGCCTTGTCAATATGTTGGCACCTGTGAACCTCCTTCACACACAATTGCAAGGATTAATTATTGCAACTGGAATAGGTGACCATTACTCTGTGTGCTCTCCAGAAAGGCCAACAATTGGATGGGCCTATGCTCTGATCACCCTTTTAACTCACTGATAAACACTGTGAGAAATTGGTGCATCCTTCAGCTTCCTCTCTAGAGCTCTCTGTCATGACCTGTTAGAAATACATAGAAGCGACTCAGTTGAAAGCATGCACTTTGCTAGTGTAATATGCTAAATTAAAAGAAAACATCCCAGAAATAACTAATACTATTAGGAAGTGTATTATTAAGTAAAATATGAATATAAAATGAAACCAAATCACTGACATTGACTCCCTAAAAGTGTATTACATTCATTGTTCATAAATCCATAGGTGGTTTTAGGTCGAGCACAAGCGTACAACCTCCTGTGCATTTTAAATATACTTCTTCTGTGGGCTTCCAGCTATTTCATTTGTTAGTTTGAGTTCCATTTAAAAATTCTTGCTTGCTAGTAGTCAGTCATGCCTCTTTGTCCCTCCTTCTTCTGTGTGGGAGCAGGGACCAACTACTGTATAGTTACACTTAGTCCTGTTTATATGGTCTGTAGAGGCCTTTTTTTTACTTCGTTTCCTGCTCTTGTCCAGGGAAGCTTCCCCTTTCACTTGCAGAGCATTCTTCCTCTGAGCTTAGCTGTAAACAAGGCTATAAATCAGGCTGTTATCTTGGTCACACTTGGTCTTTGTGGGCTCTCTGCACCCTCTCTCAGCTGCCTGGCTCTGGCCCTTCCTTGGCTTGGATTTTCTTTACCAAGTGTGCCTACCTGTGTGCTGAGAGCAAGGTCAGAGGGTAACTTGTAATTACTCATAGCCTACGCACCCAACTCTAACAGGGATCTGCAGTCCTTAGAGACAGTGCCCACTTTTGCTCCATACTCGGATGCCACTCGCAGCTCCATCAGTGCACCTCAGTTCACACACTCCAAGGCCTCAGCCCTTCCAGTGCCAGGACCCCCACACATGCTGTCAGTCAGAGCACCACAGTTCTTGCAGTCAGTACACTGTGCTGCTCAAGTACTGGGACCTTGGGCGCAGCTCCATCAGTGCACCGTATTTCACACACCTCAAGCTCTCAGCTGTGCCAGTACCAGAAAACCCATGCACTCTGCCTGCAAGAGCACCTCAGTTCTTGCAGTCAGTACAATCTGCTGCTACAGTACTGGGACCTCAGGCGCAGCTCCATCAGTGCACCGCAGTTCACACACTCCAAAGCCTCAACTGTGGCAGTGCTTGAAACTCCACACATGCTGTCTGCCAGAGCACCTCAGTTCTAGCAGTCAGTACACTCTGCTTCTCCAGTACTGGGAGCTGGGGTGCAGCTCCATCAGTGCATAGCAGTTCACATATTCCAGGCCTTCAGCCGTGCCAGTGCCAGGAACCCCACACACGCTGTCTGTCAGAGACCCTCAGTTCTTGAAGTTAGTACACTCTGCTGCTTCAGTACTGGACTTTGGGTGCAGCTCCATCAGTGCATGGCAGTTCACACTCTCCAGGCCCTCAGCTGTGCCAGTGCCAAGAACCACACACACCCTGTCTGCCAGAGCATCTCAGTTGCTGCAGTCAGTACACTCTGCTGCTCCAGTACTGGGACCTCGGGCGCAGTTCCATCAGTGGATAGCAGTTCACACAGTCCAGGCCCTTAGCCATGCCATTGCCAGAAACGTCACACATGCTGTCTGCCAGAGCACCTCAGTTCTTGCAATCAGTAAACAGTGCTGCTCCAGTACTGGGACACCAGGCGCAGCTTCATCAGTGCACCTTAGCTCACACACTCTAAGCTCTCAGCCACACCAGTGCTAGGAACCCCATACATGCTGCCAGCCAGAGCACCTCAGTTCTTGCAGTAAGTACACTCTGCTGCTCCAGTACTGGGACATCGGCACAGCTCCATCAGTGCAACTCAGCTCACACACTCTAAGCCCTCAGCCACGCAAGTGCCAGGAACCCCACACATGCTGTCTGCCAGAGCACCTCAGTTCTTGCAAACAGTGCTCTCTGCTGCTCCAGTAATGGGACCTCTGGCGCAGCTCCATCAGTGCACCCCAGTTCACACAATCCAAGCCCCTCAGCCGTGCCAGTGCCACAACTCCACATATACTGTCTGCCTGAGCACCTCTGTTCTTGCAGTCAGTACACTCTGCTGCTCCAGTACTGGGACCTCGGGCACAGCTCCATCAGTGCACCGTAGTTCACACATTCCAAGCCCTCAGCCACGCTAATGCCAGGAACCCAAAACACACACTGTCTGCCAGAGCACCTCAGTTCTTGCAGTCAGTGCACTCTGCTGCTCCAGTACTAGGACCGCGGGCATAGCTCTATCAGTGCAACTCAGCTCCCACACTCCAAGCCCTCAGCCGTGCCAGTGCCAGGAACCCCACTCACGATGTCTGCCAGAGCACCTTAATTCTTCAAGTCAGTACACTCTACAGCTCCAGTACTGGGACCTCGGGCACAGCTCTATCAGTGAAGCTTAGTTCACACACTCCAAGCCCTCAGCTGTGCCCCTGACAGAACCCCACACAAGCTGTCTGCCAGCACACCTCACTTTTCAAACTTAGCTGTAAATGAGGCTTTAAATCAGGCTGTTATCATTGTCACATTTGGCCTGCCTGCCTGTGCCATCCAAAGTCCCAGCCCCAAGATGTAACCTGATGTCACCTAGGAAACCTTTGTATGGCGTCCCAGCTCTTCAGCTCTGCTACCCACATGCTTCTCAGCCAAAGCACCTCCTACAAATTACTCAGTGCCCACTGCTGTTCCAATGCCAGGACTCCTCACCCAGCTCTACCAGGGCTCTGCAAACCTTGGAGACAGTGCCCACTTCTGCTTCATATTGGGATTCCACTCACAGCTCCAACAGTGCACCTCAGTTCACACACTCCAAGCCCTCAGCTGTGCCAGTGCCAGAACCCGCTGTCTGCCAACGCACCTCAGTTCTTACAGTCAGTACACATTGCTGTTCCCGTGCTGGAACCTTAGGCGCAGCTCCATCAGTGCACCTCAGTTCACACACTCCAAGCCCCTCAGCCGTGCCCATGCCAGAACCCCACACACGCTGTCTGCTAGAGCAGCTCAGTTCTTTCAGTCAGTATACACTGCTGTTCCAGTACTGGGACCTCGGGCGCAGCTCCATCAGTGCACCTCAGTTCACACACTCCAAGCCCCCCAGCCATGTCAGAACCCCACACACACTGTCTGCCAAAGCACCTCAGCGCTTATAGTCAGTACACACTGCTGTTCCAGTACTGGGACCTCAGACACAACTTTTTCAGTGCATCTCAGTTCACACATTACAAGCCCCTCAGCCGTGCCCATGCGAGAACCCCATGCACGCTGTCTGCTAGAGCACCTCAGTTCTTCCAGTCAGTACACACTGCTGTTCCAGTACTGGGACCTCGGGTGCACCTCCGTCAGTGCACCTCAGTTCACACACTCCAAGCCCCTCAGCCATGCCAGAACCCAACACACGCAATCTGCCAAAGCACCTCAGTTTTTGCAGTTAGTAAACCCTGCTGTTCCAGTACTGGGAGCCCAGGAGCAGCTCCATCACTGCATCTCAGTTCACACACTCCAATCCCCTCAGCCGTGCCAGAACCCCACACATGCTGTCTGCCAGAGCACCTCAGTTCTTCCAGACGGTGCACTCTGCTGCTCCTGTACTGGTACCTTAGACGCAGCTCCTTCACTGCAGAGCAGTTCACACACTCCAAGCCCTCAACCACGCCAGTGCCAGGAACCCCACACACACTGTCTGCCAGAGCACCTCCGTTCTTGCAGTCAGTACACTCTGCTGCTCCAGTACTGGGACCTCGGGTGCAGCTCCATCAATGCACCACAGTTCACACAATCCAAGCCACTCAGCCATGTCAGCGCCACAACTTGACTCACGCTGTCTGCAGGAGCACCTAATTTCTTACAGACAGTACACACAGCTGTTCCAGGACTGGGACCTCAGGCGCAGCACCATCAGTGCACTTCAATTCACACGCTCAAAGCTCCTCAGCCATGCCAGAACCCCACACACGCCATCTGCCAGAGCACCTCAGTTCTTACAGTCAGTTCATTCTCCTGTTCCAGTACTGGGACCTCGGGTGCAGCTCCTTCAGTGCACCTCAGTTCACACACTCCAAGCCCTCAGCTGTGCCCGGGGAAGAATCCTACACATGCTGTCTGCCAAAGCACCTCCATTTTTACAGTCAGTTCACTCTGCTGTTTCAGTACTAGGACCTCAGACGCAGCTTCATCAGTGCACCTCAGTTCTACTTCCTTTCCTATACTGGGACCCTGCTCACATATTGTTCCATTACCGCAGCTCAATTCTAATATTCATTCTCACTGTCAAGCCAATACTGGACCCAAATAGCAAAACACAACTCAGCCAGTGCATCTCAAGTCTAGCATCCAACACCACCGTTGATGGGAACCACCACAGCTCTGCCAGAATCCATCAACTCTAACATTCAGTGCACATTTCTTCTCAGTACTAAGGCTCACACACCCTTCAGGACTCCTCACTTCTGTGGTTCAGAGGCAATGCCACTCTCATACTGGGCCCCACTCGTAGCTTCACCAGGACACTTCTAGGCTAACACTCGGCAACACTCACACGCCAATAATAGGGTCCACACATAGCTCCATTAACATACCTCACTTCTGACCTTGTGTGCCTATTACTGTTCCAGTACTGCAGCCCACATAAAACTCTGTCAGTGCACCTCAACCCTAACCTGCAGCGCCACATTATTCCAATACCAGGAGCTACACAGCACTCCATTTCCCATTACTCACCTGCTGGCTTTCTGTTACTCCAGCATAGGGCCAGGTCACATCTCTGTCTATACCCCCAATCCTGATCTGAAATGCCACAATATTGCTGTATTGGGGTTCACATACAACTCTGCTAATGCACCTCCTGTTTCCTCCTGTGTCCAGGGGTCACTGCTGATGTTCTGCAGTGCACCCTGCTGTTCCACACTTGGACTTTTTTGAGGACTCTGGGGAGCCAATCAAATCTATTTTAGCTGCCATCTTTATTTGGGAGGATCTGTTTAACCTATCTCACTCTGTTCTTTCCGTTACTCTGTTTACTCTCAACGTTTTCTTTCTCTCCCACTTTTCTGTTTCCAGCTCCTAAGATACACACGTTAACAGTTTCACTCTTTTTTTCAACTGTTTATTTCTATGCCTCTCCCTTTTTTATTTTCCTTTTCCTCTTGCTACCTCCTCTTTAAAACTCTCACAAATGTGCTCATTTCATTCCTTGTTTCTTTTCTTTTTTCTTCATCATGCGTTCATTCTTTCACTATTTTTTTCTCTTCTCTTCTTTGTCTTTTTGTTTGCTCTTTCCTGTGACTCGTTATACGTCCTTTCACTTTTATTAGATCTTTCCTCCATTCTCTGGTGTTTTTTCTTATCTTTATCTGTCAATTCACATTTTACTATAAATCCCTCTTTTTCCCATCTGTATGTGGAAGCCACAAGTTACGTGTCCGTATTATGTCAGTGCATACATGCCCTAGTTCTTTCCCTGCTTGTTTCTTTCACCGTCTCTTTTTTTTTCTAATGTTGATTTTTCTCTTTCTTTTTTACACTTCTTTCATTATTTCTTTCCTTTTTATCCTTCATCACTAGCTTCCTTCCCTTTTTACTTTTGTCTCCCATGTTTTCTCTATTGTTTCTCTTAGTTGTGTTTTCATTTTCTCGTTCTCTCTTTTGCTTTTTTCCTTTATTTCTTTGGGACCCCTTCTCTTTTTTCCTTTTATCTGTTGTATTCCTTTCGCTTCTCTTTTTATGCCCCATCCACTTTCCCTCCTGAGGACTAGTTATCAATGGAGCAACAGGTGCAGTTGCACCGGGGCCCAAAGACCTATGGACCTCACTTAACTCTAATTACTGCTGTATTTTCCTACCGAAATTGCAGTCAGCCATTTTCCTTTCTTACTTCGGAGACCATGGCACCATTACTATGTCACTTGTTCTCTCCATCTTTACACCCGACTCCCTCTTTCATTTCACCCTCCAATCCATCACAAATTATATTTTTGTTATGGTGTTTTAAGCATCACACTCTAATGCCAAAACGTTTATTTCTGATAAAGGTTTATATGATAACTGCATATGTTTTAAGATATAGGAAGAAGGTAAATGGAAGTGCCTTATTTAAAGGCTGGGCCACTGGAGTTATATGACAGGAAAAGATGAAATTATGAGGCATGGTGGCCAATTTATGTGGCAAGAAAAGTCCAGTTTCTAATTTACAATGGCAATAGCTCTGACTCTGAAAATTTGAGACCTATCGCATTGCAAATGCTTGTTTGTGATTACAGTTAAAGACATGAATGCATGGCCCGATAAAGAGGCCCGTTTCAATGTCCATGTTTAATTACTACCTGGTCTGAGACCCGAAGGGACAGGACCCATTTAAAGCCCTGGTGCAACATTCACTAATGTGTCAGCCTTTTGCCACTGTTTATAGTCATGGATACTTTGTTGGCTTCCTGTAGTTTGCCCAGTGAAGAATGTTCGTTAGATGAACAAGAATATTGTGGTGTTCAATCTTATACTTGTGAATGTGATCGGGGGGCAGTGTGTTGGCTCAATTAATAGTGTTGTGTTTCAAGGAGCGGTCGGATCATACGACCTTCTACTGAACCCATCTGCTGTTGATGAATAATTCTATGGGGCAGGCTCACATGGCAGATGCAGGTCTGTCCATACCGAAATGGAGAATATATATTAAACAAACATTGGCAAAGTGAATCCAAAACAGCATCCGAGTGGGGGGTGGGGGTGAGAAGCCACTTGGCATGCTCACTGTGTGTATATTTTCTATGTGGCAGGGGAGCCACAAGGTGTGAATTAAAAACAAGTGATCAGGCATGTAGGAAACAGCAGCCCCAGCAAACTCCCAGAACCAGGTGAGAGAAATGGTTTGTGGTTTGTGATGAGCAAAGGTACATTTCAGATGTAAAACAGTCCTTCATGCTGCATGCATCCGAATGGAGGAGAAATGCACCTAAACTCACAACAGAAAGGCTGAAAGACTGCTGAGATGGGAATATCCTCTGCCAGTGGCAGCTGGTAACTTGCAGGAGTAGTGGGAAGGGCACACTCGCTTCTACCCATCCAGGAGAACACACACACTTGCATCCATATGAAATTCGTCTTTTCTGCATGGTTACCCCAGATGTTTTACTTCTTGCTGGTCCCTATATTTTTGCAGTTTTAAAACCCTGTGTACTTTACCTCTGCTAACTACTAGTAAAGTGCATGTGCTCCTTCTTCAAACATGGTTGCATTGGCATATTCCTAATTGGCATATTTTAACATGCCTATAATTCTCCAGCACAGGGAACAAAGTATACCCAGATCTGGAAGTTAAAGGGCACCAGTGAACTGCAGCACCAATTGTGCCACCCATTACATTGAAAGTGCAAACATTGATTCAGGGGCACCCTGTGCAGCCTGACTGTAGCAGTGTAAAAACTGCAATTCCAACAGTCAAAATAATCCCTTTTTACAGGTCAAAACCTCTCTTTTAAACATGAATAGGTGATCTCTATGTTGGTCTTCCAACCTACAAGGCAAGTTACATGGCATTTAAAAATAGGACTTGTATACATTTAATCTTAACATGCCCTTACAATCACTAGCACCCAAAATCTGTTTTCTCTGTGGTAGGCCTATCTGTCATTTGTGGTAAACCAGAGTACAGATTGACATTCTAATACTGTATCTTGAGACCAAAACTATCTAGAAAAATAACTAAACAACTATTTGTAAAAATCCAACTTAATGGTGTAGCTGTATTTTTCATAAATATTAAGGAAGCCCAACATTTGGAAGTTACCTTTCCTAGAATAAAGTTCCAGGAGGCTAATTTGTATTTGCTTTCCAACGTCTCATAGCCAGTGATTAGCAGTTGATTACGTTGTTAAAAGGTGTGATAGTCCTCCCACTTTCCATGCAAAAGGCCACTGTGATTGAAAGGTTGACCTGAATTTGTAGTGATGACTCATTTGAGCTCAACAGAAGGGTGGGGTCTGTGAGCATCCTTGCAGATATTCGGGTTGAACCCTGTTTCAGTGTTAAATCCTGCTTGGCGTCTGTTGGATTTACAAATAGCACTTGGGGCACACTTGAAAGGTACAGATCAGGCTGCCAAGACTGTTCTTTTGTATCCACTGTCTGGTTGCTGGAAACCCCTGCTTTTGTCCTATCAGACTTCTGTCTGAGTTTCTAACATAAAACTTGGAGCTTACTTGAAAGGAAGGAAACAGGATGCCAAGACTATTCTAGTGTATCCACTATCTGATTGCTAGAAAACCCTGCTTTTGTCTTACTTAACTTCTGTCTCTGGGTTTGTTCGGGGGACAGTGACTGCTTCAAAGAACAAGTTGCTTACCTTCTGTTGTGCTCTTTCTGGTAAATACTCCATCTAATCACAGATTCATTGAATTTTGAATAGTCCAAAAGAGTCAGACTGGATCTGGAAAGTTTTTGAGCAGTGGCCTTGAGGACCCATAGATGGCATCATATGGCTTTGTGATAACATTGTTCTACTATGTGTGTGATGCATTCATAACTGGAGGGGTGAGGTGAAGCAAAGAAGGCCAGTAGAGTGATGCTTTGCTTGACACCACTTTCAGAAAAAAGTAAACTTGGGTTATTGGGACCAGCTTGTCTGGAAAGAAAGCAGCATGCAGTGGAATGATGGAGAGGGCTTGCAAATCACTCATTTATCACACCAATTTTATGGCGATGAGGAACAGTGACTTGAGGGTGAGAAGCTGTAGTGGGTGGCTGTGTAATCATTCAAAGAGGAGTACAAATCAGAAAAGTGAGGACCAAGTTAAGGGCCTGCCATCAAATGACAAAGGTAGAGTGTAGAAACAAATGTTGCAAACCATCAAAAAAGTTTATTACAACTGGTGATTTAAAGGAAGAAGGCTGATCCGGCAACCGCAAAAGGCTGAAAGAGCTGACAGATACCCTTTACCTGTAACCAAATCAATTCCTATCTGGGCTAGGCACAATAGAAACAGCAATACTTCAGATAACCTGTCTTGAAGTGTGTCAATCTGCAGAGCACGGCACCAAACCAAACCATAAATATGTCCCAATAGCAGGGATATATTGATTTTAACTGAGGGACTCCTGACTGCTAAGATAACATCAACAACCTTGGGAGGGAAATATTGGAATGTCATCTGTCACTGCTCATTCTCCAAGCATTGAGGTGAAGATTGAGCAGGCCCTTGAAAATGCTGAAGGACTAAGCCTGACTTCTCACAAAAAAGGCAAAACCCATCAAAAGGCATGTCCATTAGGGTCTACTGGACGTCCTCAGAGAAGCCAGTAAAGTCATCCAGACATGCCTTCTAAGAGCCACACTAGTGCTAATTGTCCTGCATAGGCAATCTATGGTTTCCTACCCACAGCGGATAGTACATTTTATGGTGTTGCAGCCATCCTGTTTAATGATGTGACGCATGTCATCAGGGACACCTGCTAAGACCTGTGTGAGTCCCAAAGGGCATGAGTATAATGCCCTAAGAGGTAGCTGGCATTCACAGAATGTAGTGCCAAACTGGTAGACGAAAACACATACTTCCCAAAGGTTTTGATGCACTTTTATTCGCTGTCCAGAAGTGTGGTAAGGAATGCATTAGGGTTGATTTCACTCATTCAGGCTTAGACGAGTAGACTCTCAAGCGTGTGATGTTGAGTCAAGAAATCTGGATCATCCAGGCTGGATGATACTGCCATGCTATCTGTCTTTTCACTGGAGGTCCAGTACAGGGATTTGCCCAAGTATAGAGACGGGCATCTGTAAGGACTTAATTGAATGGAAGCAGAGGCTCAGTAGTTGTTTGCCCAGGCTGAAGCACCTCATTAAGGACATTAGCCTTTGCCGCCATAGAAGGTATTTGGAGGATGAGAACTTTGTCCACTCTTCATAGACCATGGCAAACGAGGGACCTTCTTCTGTGGTAGGGCATGGAGGTGAAACTAGCTTACTGTCTGGTGAGGTGTCCAGACCCCTGGCATTCTGAAGATCCTCCTGCCAGTTGTCATCAATGTATGGTTGGGCAAGTTCATGCCCAGCATCATATGCATCAGACTCCATTCCAAATAATGGTTTGGACCCTTCCTCAAAGCAGGGACAAGTATTGGAAGCTGGTAGGTTGTCCAAAGGTTGCAGTCCAGGGGGATCTAGGCAAGGCCTTGGTCAAAGTTGAAGCAGAACCGACTAGGAGTGGATGAGCACAATAAGTTGCATTTCATCATCAGGCATCAGCATCTGCGCCGATGAGGCAGGGTCTGACATCCATCGCGGCACCAGGATCAGAGTTAGTAGTGAAGCCGGGTTGGAGCCTCTTTTGGGTCCAGTGGGTCCAGCTTGTGCCAAGGAGGAAGCCACTGGCAAAGTCACAGATGGAGGCTCTAATGGTTCCTTGGGGCCCTGATACATACCAAAGGGAGCCAGTAATGTCCCAAAGAGCTGCAGCATAGCTTAATGGAATTTGTTGACTTGCTGTTGTCTCGCATCAGAAATTTGGGTTGCCTCAGGGCAAGGGTCTGAATCGGCTCTGAAGGGGAACATATTTAGAAGCAAGACAAGGAGGAGCATTAACTTCACTCACGTCTTCTCAGGTGTTTGAGAGTGCTAGACTTGTAATGCTTTTTCTTCAACTTACACAAAGACCGCAGTGATGATCGGCCATGGGAACAACTTCAGGAGCTGGAACAGGACCTTTCCTTTGACTGTGACTACTCATGGTGTAAAGGCAGCTGTAAAGGAAGCACCTTTACACATTTTGTTATCTTCAAATAAAATTCAACTTTTTAAAATGGGAAATAGAATGACCCGAAATGCTATCGGAAATCGATTCTGTGGTAAAGGTGATTGGGCGAGTGGTGCTTAATAGGCTGACAACACGGGCAGAGGAGAACCATATCCCTTCTGATTTACATTATGTGTTCAGGCCAGATGAAAGTAGTGTTTCTCAAAGCCTACATCTCTATTTTATTAATAATCAGTACAAAGCCAGTCCAATCCACTTGCCTTTAAATGGGTCTAACGTCTTCCTTTGGCAGAGTTAACAGGGACAAATTATGGAAAATTATTTTGTCCTGTGGGTAAACCCTGACATTGCAGATTTTCTTGGTGACCTGTATATGAACATGTCAGCGGTTTTTGGATAATCATCATTTTTGCTGACACATTTTGGGTTGAATCAACTCCAGTAGCTGTTAGCACTTTCTAAGGGATGGAATGGATGAACAAGTAAAAGGACCATGTGTCTGCAACCTTGTGTCTCCAAAAGCTATGATCTATTTTGGTATGTTCTATGGTTTATATGCCCAGCCTTGAACAGCATTTATTATAATACTTTTAAGAAATCGATATTTTAACCAAGTGCATCCTGTGATGATGTTTACACAACTGTTGAATGATGATCCTGTGTGTTATTCTGTGGTCTGTTTTTGTCTGCTTCTATTAAAATTAGACAATCACTAGAATATTTTTTTTTGTAATGATGTTTTGTACTATAAACTCCTCTGTGGATTTTTATAAACTCCATAACAAAGATTATTGATAATGATAAGTATCTATCAGAGCTGAACTTTAGTGTTAGATGTGGGAAGACACTAGGATTACCATAGTACACCCTCCACGCACCCATGCAGTCTTCAGAGGCCAAGTTTAGTGTGGTCAAAGACCTTTACCATTGTGAAAATGTCCAAACTGGGTAGGGTTGGCATCGGGAATGTTTACCTCATTGATTAGGGTGGGCTGGGGAGTCATTCCTACACTGTAGCTATTGTACCATCTCCAGTCACCCACTTCACAACGCTGCTGGACCTAAGGAAGAACACCTGAGGACAGCTATCTGTGACCTGAGAGGAGTCCTGAAGGACTCGACCTGTTCCCTCTTATAACTAGGACAAAGAAGTGGACTCCAAGGATCGTAAGCCAGACCTCCTGTTCAAGCTACACAGATACAAGCTACAAGAGACATTTTCTGCAACTGCCAGCTGACAGATTGGATCTTGACCTGGACAGGGCCGTTCTGTTGGCCTCCTGCCGGACACCTTCTGAGTCTCCAAATGCCTCCCCCTATATATTTGTGTATGACATAGCCAGTGGAATCCATTTTAGATTGTCCCTGGTTTGACACTACACATGACGAGGGTGGTAATACAATCTTCCCAGATGGTGGAAGTGCATTGTCTGCAATGCTGAGCCTGAGGGCACAGCTCTAGACATTGAAATGTGGAGTGAAGGAAACACAGCTGCCTTTAGAAATTCTGTGTTACCTGTTTAAAGGGTGATTGCTGCCTTTGACAGATGGTGGGGAATAGTGAGGGAGCAGATACAGTTGTTGGAGGAACAGAAGTTTCTAGTAAGTGACTGTTTTTTTTTTCTTTTCTTCATTGCCCATCCATGAAGGCTGATGGCAATATGTGCAGTGATTCACAAGTATTTTGTTCATGTTGTATTCCTGTGTTGGACCTAGCCCTTTTGCAGGATTATCCCCAAACTTTGTGCCTTCCTTCTTCCTCCTACTTTTTATGATCTGTTTTGTTGGCTTTAGGACGCTAGGAAACTTTACCATTGCTAACCAGTGTTAAAGTGCATATGCTCTCTAAATGGTATTGGTGATTGGTTTATCCATTATTGGCATATTTGATGTCCCTAGTATAGTGCACCATGTGTGCCCAGGGCCTATAAATCAAATGTTACTAGAGGGCCCGCAGCACTGATTGTGCCACCCACATGAGTAGCCCTGTAAACATGTTTCAGACTTGCCACTGTAGTGTCTGTTTTAGAATCCTTCTGGACTGAGGACATTCTGCCAGGAATAGGAGCTAGATGCTGTAGGACGGACTGCCACTCTGCCTGTTGCTTTGTTATGCTGGCCTGCTGCTTGCTGCTTCTGTCCTGGGAGTAAAAGGACTGGACTTGGCTTTCTACATCCTGCTTTCCAAGGTTCTCCAAGGGCTTGAACTGAGCTTGGAACATGTTAACAAGTCTCAGGGCCATCAAAGACGTCACCTGCAGCAACTTGGCTCTCTTTCTCAGAGTCCTGACTTGCCAAGTGGTGCCAAATCCAACTCCTGGGCATTGACAGTGAGTTCTGGTGCAACCAAGAATAAACTAAGCACATCAACTCCACAGCGACTTTGGAACCAGCGCCGTGGCCCCTGCTGAGTGCAACAACCATGACCTGAAGCACAGGCCAGATGCCGCTGCAGCTCCTCTGAAGTACCACCACAGCATGAGTCCAGAGTGCTGTGTCACTGACATCTGTGACACCCTACTCTGACCATGCCGCAGCACCTGTAGCCCTGTAGTGTGATTGCAACACCACCAAGTCGATGCCTCATATCTTGACCTGCTGGATTCTTTGACCCCGCCGGGTTGTAAGGAAACGACACCTCAGCCCTGATGCTGCATTACCTCCCCTGCAGTAGTAAGGAAACAACACCTCACCTCTCTTGCCTGACAGTGAGGAACCGATGCCTCACCTCCCCGGTAGCAGTAAAGAACCAACGCTGCACTGGCTCCAACGACGCCTCACCTCCCCGACTCCATGCAACGTATTTGTTGCCTTATCGTTTTCCAAGGTACTGTACCAGTGGTCTGGGCGACTACATGACCGGCCCGCACTCCCTTCCGAGTGGCGCCGTACTGTTGGTAATGACTGCATCAAGATGCCATGTGTTTCTAAGCGCTTTACAAATATTTTATCTTTGAAAATTCATATCTTTACTTGTATATGTTGGATTTTTGTCATTTTGGTCTTGTTTTACTCAGGTAAATATTGGTTATTTTTCTAAACTGGTGTGACGTACTTTTGTGGTGTTTTCACAGTGTTACTGTGTGTGTTTACAAATACTTTACACATTGCCTCTGAGATAAGCCTGACTGCTCGTGCCAAGCTACTAACGTGTAAGCAGGGGTTATCTTAGATGTGTGGCTCCCTTATCCTGACTAGAGTGAAGGCTCCTACCCGGACAGGGTGCAAACCACTGCCAACTAGAGACTTTATTTCTAACATGCTGCATGGAGCCAGAATCATCAATAATTGCAGTGAAAACATCCTCCTTAATGCAAGTAAGTTGTCTGCACTGAAGGAAAAGTATTAATTTATTGAAGTGTCCATTCCCAAATCACTTCCACATCCCCTGTCCGGAAATTATATGTAAACATTATACCAAAACTATTTAAATCCTTTCCTTTTCAATATGCTTCACTGACCAAACATAGGGCTATTCCAGACTTTTTGTAGAGCGGATGAGATTGAGGGCTGGCATTGCCAACAGCCAATCTCCCAGAGAAGAGAGAACATCGCCGAAAGTCTGCACAGCTTGCAGGAGAAGCATTTGGTCCCTCTGAGACCTTGATGCGTGCCTGCCTACTGAGAAGGGAGAAAGAAGCACCTTGTCTTTCAGGGGCTATCTCCTTGAGAAGGAAAAGCCCAGCCGCTGTGTCCAGAGTGGGTAGCTGCCCAGAAGAAGTAGATTGTCATGGGAGTGTGCCTGGAGCAAATCTGCATGAACCTTGACCCCATGCTTGATCAAAGACCAAGTTTGTATGACCTCTGATCCACTGGGGCGACCACTCCAGCAATCACCCTCAGGACCTTGCTCCAGTGCCATGCATTTGAGGAAACGATCCCCCTGTGTGAATTATTGAGCCACCTATCTGGAACACCTTCACTGAGCCACTGCAGTATTCACAGTCCTGACGTGGAGAGAAACAGGAGGCCACCCAAAGAAGCTTTGGTGACCGTGAGCATGACTGTTTGCTTAGTGCAGACCAAAGATGTACACCTGCAATTGCAAACTTTGAGTCTGCGCCACAATCAGGTCAACATCAATGCTTTAAAGACTTTTATGTATAACTTGGCGAACCATTATTTGGCAGGGCTTTTAAAGATAACCGAACGGGTTCTGACAAAAAAGCATGACTGAAATACTCCTGTGAGTTGATCCAAGGTAAACAAGGTCTCAAACCAATGAAGCAGGGATCCCTAGCCAAAGAAGCCAATGACTGATGAAGGCTGATCCGAAAAAGAGTTAATGTGTTCATTTTATGTATATTTTAAAGGAAAATATCTTGGATTAAACTAGATCTGAAAAAGGAGACAAGCATTGACAGTGTTGGGCTACCCGAAGACTACTTTTGCATTGTTACAGCTGGTTTTCAAAGTATAAGTCCTCTTTCAAAAAATTCTTACGTTTTCTTATCTGACAAGTTCTTCTCCACCATCACAAAATTGAAGGGGCTTCCAAGAACTTCTGCAGTGAGCAATTCCATGCTGTGTTATTGTTAGTTCAGTTAGATGTAAATCTGCAGCAAACATATCCAGGTCTAACGCAATACAAAAAAGAGTTAGAAACCGACCATTTACGTTTTCTTTTTCTGGAACAAACTTATGTTTTAGAAAACAAAAAGAACGCTGAGTGAGCCAAACAAACATGGCAGCCGTGGCCCTCTTGGCATTGTCCCATGTCTTCAGTGGAACTGTTGCACTCGCAGAAGCAGTGCAGAGATTTCTGCCAGGTTGGGGAGAAGGTGTCTGTGTGTTTTGGGAAGTTTAGGGGTTATCTCTAAGTTGGTGGGTGACCTTTTGCCAAGCGCGCATCAGCCATGGCTAGCATCCCACCAAAACTTTCCCTCTGTCTCTTAAAGGTTTAAAACGTAAGCTATCCATGGGGAACAGTGAAAAAGAGATTAAGTTCCTGGATTCATGAAAACAGATAAGCCCCTCGGGGTGGTCACAAACGTTGGCATGGGGGTAAATGTGACTGGGAGCAACCTGACTGGCACGGCCTCTCTATAAAGAGAAATGGTAGAAGAGTGGGCACATGCCTGGGGGTGAGAGACCAGGAGGATGAAAACGGACCACAGAACAGCCCATGTCTGTAGAAGGGACATGTATAATCTCCTATGAGTGGTTGTCCTATGCGTGCTTGTAGATGGATAATGTCCACTTATCAACAAGCTAATAGATAAGATCTGCAGACCCTTCACCAGTCCGTAGTGTGTTCACATCAGCTGAGACCATGTATATCCACTTGAGGCCCTCACACTAATAGGAACCTACATTCCAGTCAATGTCTTTACCCTAACCCTGAGGCTGGCACCCCAGTTCTGAGACTTGTATCCCCACCCCATAGTTGGGCACCTCATTTTTGTGATATGCATCCTACTCCTGTGAGGTGCACAGAATTCTGAAATATGTGACACGTCTCAAGACTAGGTGCCCCACCCTCAAACATGCATGCATTCCTCATATGCACCAGTCCTGAGACTTGCACACTAATTACTGAGATCGGTCCCCCACCAAGTGACCTGTACCCACGCCCCTGGCACTGAATCTATAAGTTTGGCAACGCCTCAGAGACCTCTTTGAATGTACTAGATTAGTAATTATATGTCCAGATCTGGACTCCAGTAATGCCATGTTTCCAGTGAATAGAGTTATCTAGTAGTCCTCAAATAAAGTCACTTATTTTGTCTAATAATCAGCACCTAAAATGTTTCTGAGTGGGTATAAGCTTACATTTGGCTAATATTTGCCCCGAGTGTTCTTCAAACAGCCCTCAAAATCTGGCAACACTAGGCATGAGCACATGGATAAACTAGACGTTGACTGCTGATTATCACTTAAATGGAGAGTGGTAGATAGAAGGAGGGCACTTGTGTGAAGAGGAACAGAAAGCTAACAGCTCTGAGCCTAGGTTAGTGTGATTGTTCGCACCATTCTGTTGCAGCACCATACCATTCTCCAGCCGAGGTCTGACCTGCAGCCCTGCAACCACCCACTACACAATGGGACCAAATGAACCACCAATAACTCTTATACAGCAAATCTAAAAACTCCATCATCGCCAACCACAAAACAGACCATTAGACCTCCAATGACTGACATTGTGAGATCTGGTCGCCATGCTGTGCAGTATGGTTGATTCCCTGCCACAGACTTCCTAGAGGGAGAGGTATTGCATCTGTCCATTCATGTTGCTCAGATTCTCGAATGGTGACAGCACCTCCACAAGCGGGCACATTGCGGCTGGCAGGGAGTATATGCTGAAAGACCTGCTTGGAAAATACTTCAAGAAGCAGATCAGAGGCGTGTAAGCTCTCCCTTATACAGATGCACATGCAGCTACTTCATAATTGCTTTCCTAATCTGCAGCTCACAGCACAATGTGAAACAAGCACTGGTAAAGAGAATAGGACTGGCAGTGACGGTTTGTTTAGGCTGTTTTGGGAATTGTTTTATAAATGTGGTAAATGAAAGGGATTTTGTTTTTTTATAATAAGTTTCATCTAAGGCTGAATTTGACTGTTACATCTTGTTATATTTTATAGACTTCTATAAAAAATTGAAACACCAAAAGAAGAAGGGTCAGTAGAAGATGTTTTTGCTTTTTAGTAGTTTTTATTGATTGAAATTGTAAAACATAGATTTTGCTTTTAATTATGTTGCTACGATCTAGAGAGACACACACAGGTCGGAATAAAGAGTAGTTTTCAAACATTAAAAATTACAAAAAGCAAAAATGTGTTAGCTATTGCAAATATTTTTGTAAACAGAGAATGGTGTGAAAGTTTAAAGTAATTAGGTGAGATAGAGGTGGTTCCAATACAAACTGGAATGCGGATGAGACAAGGAAATAAATGAAACATAGAAAGAAACGCAGACAGGAACGCACATAGGAGACACTGGCAGCAGCAGAGAAGCAGAGACAGATGGATAAAGACATGCTGATGGTGGCAAATAGAAAGAGACGCACCGAGAAGGACCAATAGAGACTGACAGCGATAGAGAAATATAGAGCAAAAGAGAGATAGCTAAAGAGAGAAAGAGCCTGAAACAGGTAGACAGACGGAGAGGTAGAGGTGGATTATAGATGAAGAGAGATGCACAGGGAGACATGAAGAGACAGGCATATGCCGAGACAGATAGGTAGAAAATGATAGAGATTGAAGCAGATAGAGATTGACAGAGACAGATGAAGATAGAAATTGAGACAAGGCTAGAGACAGATAGACAATGAGAAAGAAAAGGAGAGACAAAGACAGATATAGAGAGAACTAGAGACAGAGACAGCTGATTATAGATAAGATAGAAACAACAACATGGAGATAGAGACACATAAAGACAGATTAATTGATAGAAAGGTATAGAGGCAGACTGGTAGAGATATGGGTAGAGACTGATAAAAGCAGTGAAAGAGACAGCAACAGATAGAGAGAAATATGTAGTTACATATAGAGAAAGAAAGAAACAAACTGATATTGACAAATTGAAAATGACCAATTGAGACAGGGACCGATAAATAGGGAGTGACATAAAAGAGACAGACAGAGATTAGAACAAGGACAGAGACCACTAGCGATAGGCAGACTGAAGCAGGCATAAATAGAGAGGGCTAGAGATAGATAGAGACTGGTAGACAGACAGAGATTGACCCCGATAAAGACAGGTAGAGAGCTAGGGACAGATACTGGCAGTAAGATAGAGACATGGAGATGACTAGAGACAGATATATAGAGATAGTGACAGGTTGAAGAAAATGCTAGTACTGTGTGTTTGGGTTGACCATGGAAATTGTATTAATTAGAAAACTGCTATCGCAAAAAATATATCAGACAAGGACATCCCGAGTAGCCCAAGGAGATGATCTGAACGAGGCAAAGCAAAGCTGGTAGAAGCTGTTAAAGCTAATAGACTAGGGTCACATGATTAGGAGTTTCAGTTCTCCATCGGGTCGGTGTCTGGATGAGAACATGAGAAGCAACAGAACCGAGAGCAAATGTCTAGAATTTCTGAGCATGGAGCTCAACTCCCTGCAATTCTACACACAGAACACATTCCACATTTTTAGATTTCAGCTGCAAAGCGCACACACCATTTTTACTTGAGACAAGAGCCTTTGGTTAATGCGTTTATATAGTGATAGATAATTAATGACAGAAAGATATCGACAGACAGAGGCAGTTAAATAGAGAGAAAAAAATAAAGCCAGATAAATAGAGACAGGAAAAGGAAGATAGCTATTAAAAAAACAGGTATATATAGAAATACAGAGATAGATAGGAGATAGCCAGCTAGAGGCAGTAAGGGACACACACAGACAGACAGAGGAACCAAAACCTTCAGCAGTTAAAAGATCACTATAAAAATATTTTTTATTAATGAGAATTAACAGAGTATTGCACAATCAAAGCAACGCAGTCAAGACTAATAAGGAGAAAATCTTCCAAGAAAGTCAATGGCAACTGAGGACTGACCTATTCCCATTTTCTCGCTTTAGTCTTGAAGGATAGCCCAAGATCCAACTGATGTGCAAACTAATCATTGGAAAGAGAAGGCTGTTCGAAAGCCCATTTTCTTTATATATGATTATGTCTTATTTTTTTGTATACAATGTGAGGGTGGCAGGCAGCTTGTGCTATTTCTAGGCGACACTTAAAAGGCAGGTGGTCGTCCTCTCCTCATGGAGGGGTTAATTTTGAGCTCCGCGGGGAGATACGGACCGACGGCAGGCCCCATCCTGACATAAGCCATGTACATACGAGAAGCCATGCAGGCCCTGCTATATGCACTCCTAATCCTGGAACAGCAGATTGTAGGCTGTAGCAGCGCTGCACGAGGAAACAATAGCATTCAGGCATCACACTGAGGGACAATACACCCTACCACGGCCAGCCACTGATAACGCAGGCCTTCCGGCTTAGATTGATTTTCTATAAAAAGGAGTGTTCCTGCTATTCTTGGAAACGGCATTAAGCCGTAACAATCTACTGCAAAATGAAACAGCTAATATGAAAAAGAGCTAATATGAGGCATAAGCCAGGGAGCGGTTGGCTTTCATTTCCTGTATGAAAATAGAATGAATGTCAACACGAAAGAAAAAAGAATGGTGTTTCAAAAGCAGTGCCGTGTGCACCACATTCAAGTCTCTGCAAATATCTATCTATCTGTCTATCTCCGTGTAATTAATCTATCTATCTATCTATCTATCTATCTATCTATCTATCTATCTATCTATCTATCTATCTATCTATCTATCTATCTATCCATCACTGTCTGTCTAAGCCCAGCTCAGCCGGTTATATGTTACTTGGTATTATTGAAAGCAATAGAAAACAGCAGTGAGAGTAATGGGAGGGGGTTGTGAGAGTCCCTTGTCCCTTGTCCCTTGCCATTTCATACCCCACAGGAGACAGTAAGCCTGGTTAGTTTGGGCATAGCTGTGGTTTGGTAGTACGGGTGGAAACTATTACTTATGGAAAGAACGTACACAAAGTTTCTGACCCCGCACCCGTAGAAAGAGGACTTGCATTTCAGTGGCTCGTGAAGCAGTGCATTGGTGCAAGCACGGCACACTGATCCTTTGTATCTACACAGTCATGCTGAAACAAGAGCAATGTGCTACCTGCACCAGGAGCGGGAAGAAGTGCTTCTGCCATCTGCTGCGATGGCCTGTTGCTTTGGTTTTTGGTTGCCTCTCACTTATGAAACTCCCCTTTTACTGCTCCTGCCTTCTCCTGCACGGTATTTGATGATTGCTCCCTTGATCTGTCTGTTCCTTGTTGCTTCCTTTCTTCTTCGTGCCTCAAAGCTCGAACCATGTTATACCAACAACAAAATACCTTGCGTGGAAATCAGTTTCAGGCTAAATTAATAAAAGTAACCAGATTCCGCAAAGGTCGTTTAATCACTACTTGAAGTCATTCGATTATTCATCAATTATTTGACATTGACGTTTTCATAGTAACACATTACAAATTCAGACACCGAAAAACACATTACATTTAGTGCAGATCTGTTGTGAAAATCTATATTGTGAAACATGTGCCTTCACCAGTGAATGTGAAATGAGCACAGACCAGTTTGATGTTTTTTGAAGGAGAAAATGCAAGCAAGTAAGGAGAGGGGACCCTGAATGGAGCTTCTATATGATGTTATCTGGATCTTTAAAAGAAACCAAGGGGGTGCCGCTTTTTGGCTACGTTAAGATAGGGCCAAGTTATAATGCTTTTTTCCTTCGTATAGTGGCAGGCCCTCCTATTCTTCATTGCACTGGCAAATCATTTGCCCTTACACGTTTCAACCCTACCCGAGGAAAGGGCTTCCTCAGAATGCAGAACTGGGTATAAGGGAAAGAAAGATACATGGGGGAATTCCTTAAGTTTAGAGGCCTTAAATCTAAGTGGATAAGAAAACCTGGGTTATGGAAGACCTATTAAAGTACTGCAGGAGGGCTTGGAAAATAGTTTATTAGACCTAAAGGATTTCAAGTTTTGATACAGTCGCATCTGGCACCTCCTCAAATTTCACTAAAAACCCCTTCTTTGTTCTTTTACCCCGAGGACAGCTATCCTCTTTGTGGCCCAATATGAAGAGAAATGTATATATCAAAACAATCCAAATTTCAAATAATTTGACTCTCTTGGGTATGTATGTAGACAAGATATTCTGCATATAGACAGGATCCGAAGAAGAGCTTGAGAAATTCCTGGATTGGTTGAACAACTGAGCAACCAAGAGTTCATACACTTCCTAGATACCGCAGTTTACAAATCTTAAAACACAATGGTAATATCTTTGTAAGCAAAAACAAGTGACGAGAACAGTGCCTCAAGTTATGAGAGCTTTCCACCCCAGAAGTCAGCATGATAGCTTACCAAACGGACACATTTTAAGAATCAGATGTAACTTTTCACGGAAAGAGGATTATTTTCATCATGCTACGGAATTATTCCAAAAATTGATAAAGACTACCCAGAGAAATTGTTAAAGAACTCGCCCAAGCGAGTGTGGTTCATCCCTAGTGTAACCCTTGTAGAAAAACGGAAAGGTACAGATAAGATCATTCGACTCTCGACGGATTGACCAGGCACTGATCAATATAAAAAAATAATTAATACAATTTGGCACATTCTGTCCCCTTTTGTGTGCAAACCTGAAGACCACCGTTTGCACTAAAATAGAACTAGAGCCTAAAAATCCAACTAGTAGGTGCACATGTAACCAATGACTCAACCACAAAAGGAACACTTGGGCAATAGTGGAACATCCTACCCTGACAGGCCATTAGAGTCGTGGTGGCTGCTCTTGCTGTCATTCAACAATTGAAGATGATACATTTTTACATAGAAACAAAACACAGGGACACATACAATTGTACAACTGAAAAAAGAAATACATTATATAAGGCATCCTGTACCAGTGTGGAAAACCTTATGTTAGAAAAACAAATCAAGAAGTACAGAAACATGTTATTCAACATAAATCAAGAATCCGATGTAATACACTTACAGCACCTCTGGTCAAGCACCTTTTCGAAAGCTCACATACTGTTAACAATTTGAAATGGGTAGTGCTTAATGTTATCACAAAGATCCAAGAGGATGTAACACAGAAGTGTTGCTTTTCAGGAAAGAAGTGAGTTAAATATCACAATTTGACTGCTTTATAGCTGGATTAAATGAGTTCTCTAAAATTAACTCTAATTTTTAATTCCAATTTTGCAACACTGTGAAATCCACATATATGTAATTTCAGGAGTACCAGTACAAAGTACAAATCCCATCACCCCAGACACCATAATGATGATATCAACACAACTTATGTACGCAATTTCTTGCGACACCTGTAACTGATTGAGCACACGGGGAGTAGAAGCAAGATGGTAGGATGGAAAAGTCCCTAACATGGTGAAGGACATGCACCCCTGCGTGCCTCAGCTTCAATGGTATCCGGATCCCTGGTGTTGATATTTGTTGTCATGGGTGAAAACATATCATGCGTGCATGTCATGACATAGATCTGCCTCATGGATTGCAGTCTTGTTGAACCGGGAGAGGCACCCAAAGTGCTAACCTCCTAGTTGTGAAATTATCTGCTTCAATGGTATCTAGATCCCTGGTGCTGATATTTGTTCTCATGGGTGAACACATATGTGTGCATGCCACAACACAGGTCTGTCTCGTATTGCAGTATTGTTGAACCAGGAGAGACATCCAAAGTGCTAACCTCCTAGTTGTGAAAGGCTACTGTTTTTGCCTGGAGTTAAATAGCACAAGCGTAGTGGTGTCATCCTACTGCGCATTGATCAGTAAATGTGTAACAGGCCTTTTTACTTACCACGCTGGAGTAAGGCCTACAGGCTTACTAATATAAAGTTCCACTGCTATGTGCTTAGCTCACACTTGGTTTACATCAAGTTACATTGTAGCAGTGTGCAGCGCTTGCGTTGTATGCATGTGATGAATGTATGCGTGCCTGTGAATGGTACAAAACATGGAAGATTCTGGGTTCCATTTTGGAACATCCAGGGGTGACTGGACAAACATAAAGATGTAGAGGAATTCCCCCATACAGATGTATGGATTGGTGCAATCCTGTGAGCTGGGTAGCACACAAACACTTGAGAAGGAAGAGCAAGGCTCTTCTGTGCACTTCGAAGGGTGCTCTTTGATTCAGAAAGAGGTCACTTGTTAGGGGATGGGGCACATCCTGGGAAGGAGATGGGGATGACAACAGAATCAGAAAGAGTAGGTGTGAACCTGTGGGCACTCTCATGGCCTATGTTTTGGAGATATCAGATTTGGAGTTGCTCCTGTTATGACAGATCAATTTCTGGAGGAAGGGCAAAGCAGAGGAGTGGACACTTCAAATGGAAACAGCCCCAAAACATAAACTTCAAAGACTCATACCTTAAAATGCATTTGGTTTGTGGAAACTAACTATAGAAACAAAGCTGGGAACGTCAGTCGTCCTAAAATGATTGGCGTAAACTCTCTTCCTTACACCTCACTCGCCGGGCCTCAGGCTTCTCCACTTCACCCTCCCAAAACCTTCTTTTACGCCTGCCAGTGTCTTGCCCCTCCTTCGACAGAGTTAGGCAACTCACTAGATGTAACCACAACCATGTCAGATTAGGAGAACATAGATATATAGATAAGGCTTTTCTCAGGGCAGATTGTAAGTAGTCACTGCCCTCCCACAGGAAACAGTGCACCTCTGACCAGTAGCCCTAGTCACCCAGGCTCTGTTCTCTCAGAATAGCATATGACACCAGGGACAACCAACCTGAAAGGGTACCTTTAGCCATTCGGTAAGGATCTGGGACATATCACTAACATACAGGATCTCTTTGCTGAACCTCTACTTTGCATGAGTGCTGTGAATGGACATCTCACACAGCACTCTCAGCAGCACTTTTATAATGTTAGTAGGACTTGAACAGTGCTTTTCAGAATCAGAGCGGATATGCATTTGAACAGACAGCGGTGGCTTCTCTTAGAAAAACTTGTGCACATTTATGGAGAGAGGCCCAGATGCCACTGTAATATGTATGGAAATAAAAGCACTTTTTTTCTCAGCCGTCAGCATATTTATGCGCTTGTCTCCATTAGTTCTCCATTATTGAACCCTGGTGCTCCCTGCCACCCTGACATCTCCCTCCTCCCCAAGCATGCTGCCTCTGTCCTGTCTGAGAGGGTCCTTGTGGGACTGCTTCCTGTGCTGATTTTATTGTGTGTGTCTGTGCAGTAAGCTTTTCTTTTAATTGTAATTGTAAATTGTATTTATATAGCACTTATTACCCCTGACAAGTCTTTAAAGTGCTTAGCAACGAAAAGCACGCTAGTCCAGAGCCCAAGATAAGTGGTTAATATTTAGTAGCTTAGTATTTTTTTTCTATGTGCATTAGTTTGTTAAGTTTCTGCACTTGAATTATTCTGTGTTTAGTAGAGTTTATGGTAGGGATAAAATGATGGGACTGGATTTGAATGGGGAAGTAGGTTGTTTTGTAAGAAAAGGTGGTGTGTGCCTGTAAGTTGGGTGACATGGGTAAAAAAGGAAAGTTTGAGAAGGATATTTGGGGCTTCATAGTAGATTGAGAGGTTTGGAATGAGTCAGAGAGAAGGGATGGGACAAAAGTTGAAAATACGTTTTTAAAAAAAATCAAAAACAAATTAACGTAAGCATACACGTACGTGCACAACACTTGTTGGTTGGTTTGACTGGAGAAAACTGCTCTATTTACAATACACATTTGTACACAGAAGGAGTAATATTTATCATGGTCTTACGGACACAGTTATCCTATGGATATGTTTGCAAAGTTTTCATGACATTTCTTGGAGTTTTAGTAGCAGGCACAATCATTTCTGCTTATGTACCTACATATATGTAGAAGCAGCAATTATGGCATTGTTGTCTGATATGCTTTTCTCTTGTGGTGTAACACATGTGTTTCTTCTTATTTGAATTTCTGTACTTACAACAGGAAGCATAGTTCAATGTGCAATGATGCAAGCATATCAGCAACTTCATCTCTATACCATGAGAAGCAGAGTTAGTCATGTCTGAGTATAATGCAGTGGTACACTGTTGTGTTGTGACTATAGTTGCCATACGTAGGTGAGCCAGCTCTTGAGGAATTTTTTGAAGCTAGCATGGTATCAGAGGATCTTATGTGTGTGGGTAGTGAGTTCCATAGTTATAGTTTGGCTGCATTAACAGAGAAAGATGTTCCGCCCATTGTTTTTTCTGTATGTTTGAACGTTATGGCGTGAGCCATTCTCAAGTGACGGTTCCTTTACTATACATATTTGTTGATTTTCTTCTTGATGAACACTGGTCCTTTGCCTTGTATTGGTTTGTGTGTGATACAAAGCAGCTTGACAGAGAATCGTCTGGCAACAGGTAGCCAGTGTAAGGCCCTCAAGGCCCGGGAGATGTGTGCTTATGGCTTTACATGTAACAGTAGTCTGACGGCAGCACTCTGAATTTTCTGTAATCTTCTCATAGTTGACAGAGGTGATCCATGATACATACCATTAGCATAATCCACTTTAGATAGGACAAGCGAGATGGCAGCTTTAACTTAGTGAGGGAATCCTAGATGTGCAAAGATGTATAGCAGGGTGTTTGATGTCAGAAAGCTTGATTTGGCTACTTTGTCCACTTGTGCATTAATTGAAAGCTTGGCATCCATAGTAATTCCGAGGTTTCTTACCTGCTTGAATGTTTTTGTTGGTGGTCACAGATCATCAGGCCAGGTGCTGGGATGGTCACAGGTTTATAGCCACCACAGGTGGGTATTTCAGTTTTGAAGGCATTCAATTTTAGGTGGCTCCTTGTCATCCATTGATCACAGAGGCAATTTGTTTAGTTGTTGAAAAGCATGGGTACTTTGATTTAGCCTGGAATGACTCCTGATTTAACACTGTATGGTTTAGAAGAGAAAGGAAGAGTATGTGTAATAGATGTTGTATTGTGTAGGTAAGAGTGATCCAAATGAGGGCTGTGCCCTAGATTCGGGCTTCCTCAAGTCTTTGGATTAGTGTGTCTTGATTCACTGCGTGAAAAGCTGCTGAAAAATGTCAGCAACTCCATTCTGGTCTACTGTGCTTTTTAAGGTCATCCCAGAAAGATATAAGGGTCGAGTCAGTGTCTCTTCCTGGATGGAATCCAGTTTGTAAGTCAGAAAGTGTGGATTTCTCTTCAATGAAATGTGACATCTGGGCAAAAGCTTGTCTTTATAAAAGTTTGCCCAGGAATTGTATGTTTGCTATGGGTCTGTAGCTGTCAGAGTCTTGATTGTCCAGGGTAGGTTTATTTACTTATTTTGTTTTTAAATAGAAGGCATATGTGTAGGAAAATGGCTCCCTGTTGCAGTTACCCCCCCACCTTTTGCCTGATATTGATGCTGACTTGACTGAGAAGTGTGCTGGGACTCTGCTAACCAGGCCCCAGCACCAGTGTTCTTTCACTACAAATGCACCATTGTTTCCACAATTGACACACCCCTGGCACACAGATAAGTCCCTTGTAAAAGGTACCAGTGGTACCAAGGGCCCTGTGACCCGGGAAGGTCCCAAAGGGCTGTAGCATGTGTTGTGCCACCCTAAGGGACCCCTCACCTAACACAAGCACACTGCCACTATGGATTGTGTGTGTTGGTGGGGAGGAAAAGGCAAAGTCGACATGGCATCCCCCTCAGGATGCCATGCGCACAAAATACTGCCTGTGGCATAGGTAAGCACCCCTCTAGCAGGCCTTACAGCCCTAAGGCAGGGTGCACTATACCACAGATGAGGGCATAGCTGCATGAGCAATATGCCTCTTCAGTGTCTAAGTCCATTCTTAGACATTGTAAGTACAGCCTGGCCATATTAAGTATATGGTCTGGGAGTTTGCCAAACACGAACTCCACAGCTCCATAATGGCTACACTGAATACTGGGAAGTTTGGTATCAAACCTCTCAGAATAATAAACCCACACTGATGCCAGTGTTGGATTTATTACAAAATGCACACAGAGGACATCGTAGAAGATGCCCCCTGTATTTTACCCAATCCTTCAGTGCAGGACTGACTGGACTGTGCCAGCCTGCCACTGAGGTGAGTTTCTGCCCCCCTGGGGTGAGAGCCTTTGTGCTCTCTGAGGACAGAAACAAAGCCTGCACTGGGTGGAGGTGCTTCTCACCTCCCGCTGCAGGAACTGTAACACTTGGCGGTGAGCCTCAAAGGCTCAAGCCTTTTGTTACAGCACCCTAGGGCATCCCAGCTAGTGGAGATGCCCGCCCCTCTGGCCACTGCCCCCACTTTTGGCGGCAAGGCTGGAGGAGATAATTAGAAAAACAAGGAGGAGTCACCCACCAGTCAGGACTGCCCCTAAGGTGCCCTGAGCTGAGGTGACCCCTGCCTTTAGAAATCCTCCATCTTGAGATTGGAGGATTCCCCCAATAGGATTAGGGATGTGCCCCCCCTCCCCTCAGGGAGGAGGCACAAAGAGGGTGTAACCAACTTCCAGGACAGTAGCCATTGGCTACTGCCCTCCTGACCTAAACACACCCCTAAATCTAGTATTTAGGGGTGACCCAGAACCCAGGAAATCAGATTGCTGCAACCTACAACAAGAAGAAGGACTGCTGACCTGAAATCCCTGCAGAGATGATGGAGAGGACAACTGAGTTGGCCCCAGCCCTACCGGCCTGTCTCCAGACTCAAAGAACCTGCACAGCTACGCATCCGACAGGGACCAGCGACCACTGAAGCCTCAGAGGAGGGCCCTGATCCGAAGGACCAAGAAACTCCCAAGAACAGCGGCACTTTTCAAAAACAGCAACAACTTTGCAACTTTCTTGCAACTTTCAAAGACTTCACTCTTCCCGCTGGAAGCGTTAGACTTCACACTTTGCACCGGACACACCCGGCTTGAGCTCCAGAGAACCAACACTGCAGGAAGGACTCCCAGGTGACTGCGACCTCGTGAGTAACCTGAGACGACCCCCCGGCACCCCCCTCAGTGACGCATGAAGAGAGGATGCAGAGGCTCACCATGACCACGACTGCCTGGAACAAAGAACCTGACGCCTGGACCAAGCACTGCACCCACAGGCCCCAGGACCAGAAGGAACCGAAATCCAGTGCAGGATTGACCATCAGGCGACCCTCTGCCTAACCCAGTCGGTGGCTGGCAAGAGAAGCCCCCCTGTGCCCTGCCTGCACCGCTAGAGTGACCCCCGGGTCCCTCCATTGACTTCAATTGAAAACCCAACTCCTGCTAAGCACACTGCACCCGGCCGCCCCTGTGCCGCTGAGGGTGTGTTTTGTGTGCATACTTGTCCCCCCTCAGTGCTCTACAAAACCCCCTTGGTCTGCCCTCCGAAGACGCAGGTACTTACCTGTTGGCAGACTGGAACCGGAGCACCCCTGTTCTCCTTGGGCGCCTATGTATTTTGGGCCCTCCTTGGACCTCTGCACCTGACGGGCCCTGTGTTGCTGGTGCAGAGACTTTGGGGTTGCCTTGAACCCCCAACGGTGGGCTGCTATGCCCAGGAAACTGAACTTGTAAGTGCCTTACTTACCTGAAAAACGTACCAATACTTACCTCCCCCAGGAACTGTTGATTTTTGCACTATGTCCACTTTTAAAATAGCTTATTGCCATTTTAACTAAAACTGTGTATGTTACTGCTCTAATTCAAAGTTCCTTACTTGCCTGTGTGGAGTACTTACCTTGCATTTTATGTATTTTCTTCAAATCTTGAATCTTGTGGTTTAAAAATAAATTAAAAAATATATTTTTCTATATAAAAACTATTGGCCTGGAGTTAAGTTTTTGAGTGTGTGTTCCTCATTTATTGCCTGTGTGTGTACAACAAATGCTTAACACTACCCTCTGATAAGCCTACTGCTCAACCACACTACCACAAAATACAGCATTAGAATTATCTAATTTTGCCACTATCTTACCTCTAAGGGGAACACTTGGACTCTGTGCACACTATCTCTTACTTTGAGATAGTATATACAGAGCCAACTTCCTACAATATCCATGCCTTTTTAAAGTCTTTTTTAAGTCTTCTGGGAAAATTCCTGTTGTCAAGGAGTTGTTGGTGATTGTTCTGACTGGGATGGCCAGGGAGGTTGATAGTTAATTATTTTGAAGTTTTGAGGTGGACAGGGGTCGGAGGGGTCGGAGAAGTAACCTGGAGGCTTGCTTGCTTTGACAAGATTCTGAAATTCATTTATTGATATTTCTTGAAGAGTCTGTGCTTGTCTTTCCCTGGTGGGGTTTGTATGAATTGAGTTGTGGCTATTGTTTTTTTGTTGCTTGGATGGGTATCCAACAGGTCTGTTTTAGTTGTGTAATGATTTGCCAGCTTGTTACAAAATTCCCAAGAAATGGGGTATGCAATTTCTGAGCATTTTGTCTTACTGAATTCTGTGAGGATTGTATATAATTCTTTATTAGGAAACTTTGCATTGTGGATTTTGTTGGCTTAGCATAGTTGTTTGCCTTTCTGATTGTGGACTTGTATACTCTGTTATCTGTGTAGGCATATCTTGTCTTGAGGGTTGTTAGTTTTGTTGAAATTTAGATTTTCTTTTTCATTATCTGTTTTAACTTTGCATTTATCCAAGGGTTGTGTTTTATTTTGTTATGCATAGATGGTTCCTGTGGAATTAGGAGATTGAAAGCTTTCTGGAGCCATTCATAGAGTGTTTATACAGAATTGAATGTGACCAAATCGGAGTTTGAGGTAAGCAGGTTTTCTAGACCCTCCAAATTTAGCTTGCTCCTAGGTCGTTGGGGGAAAGATGATTTTAGTTGGGGTGAGTTTGATGTCTTGTGTTGGAAGGCAGTAAGGTAGTGGCCTGAAAAAGTGATTGGAGTAAATGTTTGATATCTAAGTTGTGTTCCGTCATTTGTGTGGGTTTGGGAACAATCTGTTGTAGATTGTGTGTGCCTAGGCCAGTGAGGATGGTTCTCTGGTATGGCATTTTAGGTCTGTTAAACCATATGATGAGGTCACTAAGGATGCATATGTTTTGGTATATTGTTAAAAGGTTTGCGATTCTATCTAGCAATGTGTTTTGGAATGTTACATTGCTAGATTGTGGTCTGTAGTGAAGGAGAACATAACATGAAAAAGTTGGTGAAGGGGTAGATCTGACAAGGAGGGCCACACACCCTTGTAAAAAAACATACACAGCCTTGGTAAAAGTTGTTATTTATTTGGCTATGACGGCTAGGGCACTTCCTTTTTTTGCCTATGTGATTTTGTATTACAATTTGATATTCTAGAGGAACAGCTTCATGCAGTCCTGGTGCCATATCCTCCCCACTTATGATTCAGTTATGAAAAGTAGATCAGGTTCAGGGTCTTTGTAAAGGTCAGACATGTAGTGCTTGATATTTTTAAACGGAACAAGAATTTATCAGTAGGTAGTCTGGAGAATATTTGTTTTAGGTGGTGGGAGTTTGTGCGTCAAGAGGGGAAATAATGTCCTTTGAAGTTGTGGGTGGTGTGCTCTGGATGGTGGTGCTAGCTGTTTGAGGACAGAGAAAATGTTGTGTTTGTTTTTCAAACTTTTCCTCCAAAAGACTTAAAATGCATTTTGTTGTCTCTAGATGTGTGGGTATTGGTGAGTGTGCTTGAAATGTGGTTTGTCTGTGAAAGGAAGTTGTTTGCGATAGAGAGGGAGATGCAAGGTTGTGAAGAGTGATGTGGAGTTCCTTTCTTTTGGGTATGCTGAAGGTTGAAAGTGTATGGGTGAGGAGTGGTGGGGCATGTCTTATGGCTCTAAATTGAGCAATGGGTGACAGACATCTGAGTGAGTGTTGATTGTTTATGAATTGAGTGAGTGGTGTATTTGTTGCATGGGGAGTATGAGGTAGAGATGACTTTGAAGGGGTGTTATTTTTAATGGATTTCAGAGAAGAATGGATGGGTTTAGTTGTGTTGGGATTGTAGGGAGTTTTTGAATGTGTGAGAGTTAGTTTAGGCGAAGTTTAGAGTGTGTGTGGTTGTGTTTTAGGAAGTTAGTATTATGTGGTGTGTTGGTAGTGACTTGAGGTGTATAATTTGAGGGTGAGTTTAGTAAGTTGCAGGAGAGCGGGATAGTGTTTTAGAGTAAAGTGTGGGTAGTATGAGGGTGGGAAAAAGAATGTTAAAAGATATGTTGTAGGCGGAAAAAAGGGATTAATGTGCCTTATCCGTGGAGGAGAGTATTGAAAGAGTTTCATCATTGATTTTGTTTGAAAAGAAGAAGAAGGCTGTGTGTTACTGTGGTATGATAGATGATTGAGGAAAGTTTATGGAGGGGTTTCAAGGGCGATGCTAGGAGAAAGCACAGGGTAGTGAAATTGTTTTGTTTTGAAAAGGTTGGATTTTGTTTGATTGTGTGTGGATTTTGTAAGCAAGCTGAACGTGTATTTGCTTGTGTTGTAGTACAGAGTCGTGCTTTTTGTAGGTTTGTGTGTATGTAGGAGCACAAGGCTATGCTGGAATGAGTTATATATCTAGATAGAGTTTGGTGAGTGGGTGAAAGATTGAGTAATTGAGTTTGTTGATTGAGACTAGTATATGTTTGTTTTGTGTTAATTTGCATGGATGTCATTGAGGCTGTGTCTTAGAGCGTCTCTGTAGAATGTGAAATGGGCAGCATCTCAGACCGTCATCTCTAACTGGCCCAAACAGGCAATGCCCTTGTCCTCTCCTCCCTAAGCCTCAATACCTACGTTGAGATGCCCGGCACCAGCCTTTACAATCCATGGAGAGGAGGGGTTGTAAAGGCTAGTGATGAGGACAGCTGACTTTCTCTCAGCCTCTTAGGCTCACCACAGGCCCAGCCAAGTGGTCACCTACACACAGGCAAATGAGTGCAGCTGGAGGAGGGTTTGTGCAGCTCTCTAATCCACAAGCTGTGTCTGTAGAGCAGGTAGGAAGAGGGGAACTGGAGAGGGAAAGGCAAAACAACTGGCATTTTAAGCAGTAAAGCTTTGTTAATAGTGGGGGGAATTACACAAAAAACAAGCACCAATTACAGTGTCACTTTTAGAAATAGACAAAAGCACAGTTTAAAATCAAAATGCTAAATTCTAGCGTTAAATAAGCACAAGGAGTACACAGCTATTGGGCTGATAGAGAGGCTCGGGGAGCCACGAGGGCTCTGTGAGTGGGAAGTAAAGGGGCTAGAGAGAGCAGATGGGCAAATAAAGGAAGCCAGAGACTGCAAATGGGGAAAGCAGAGCAAACAAAGAGGAGAATAACCTCTAAATTGGAGGGGGTTTAGGTGGACAGAGCGGGATAAGAGTGTGAAAAGGGGTGCAGAGTGGAGGATAAACACAGGAAGACAGAGGCCGCAAAAAGGGAAAGCAGAACAAACAAAGTTGAGCAGAAACCCTAAAATGGAGTGTGGGTCAAGGGGGCAGAGTGGGATCAGAGTGGAGAAAAGGGTGCAGAACAGAGAATAAAGAGAGGAAGAGAGAGGTTGCAAAGGGGGAAAGGAGGAAAGTTTGTACAGGGTTTAAAGCGCTAATAAAATGTTTTTCGTTATGCAACAAGGAAATGTAAAGCTAACAGGTTCATAGTCCAAATGTACCACTGAGTGTACTAGAAATCACAGATTAACAGGTATTAAACTATATCAATGCTTTCTGTACTAGGCTGTTTGGTGTGTCACCAAAGCGTGCCCTCTGATTGCCTGTGCTTTAACTTTTCTCTGCGCCAGTGTAGCTTGTACATCTGCTGCCCATGCTGTTCCTTTTTATGAGCGAGCTCAAAGTGCTCCCTCCATTCTGTAATCTCTCTTTGGGCTTCAAACCACGCCCATGGCTTGTCAGTCACTCACATTGGTTTGAAGGCTTGCCTTTTAAAATCCTCTTGCTTTCATTTGAGAAAGGCATCCATACGTCATGCCTTTTCCGATGTTTAGCCCATCTACACAGCACCGGCAAACTTCTAAAAACATCCGAGGCTCGATGTTTTCAGCCTGGGGTCCGGACTACTTTATCTGTTTATTTTTCACACAGCACGATTGCGCTGCATTTTACATAGTGTGATCGCGCTGCGTTTTTTTTTCTTTAATCGGCTCGCTTATGTCAACTGTTTTACTTTGTATTTTCAGTTTGTGTGGCAAAAAAAGTCCAGTTAGTAATTTTAAAGGTAAATAGCTCTAACTCGCGCAAACGCGAGAACCATTGCATATGCTTGTTGTATAAGGAACTTCATAGTGCGGCTGACCATGCTGTTTACTTATTCACTCTGACTGGCAATCTTACACCAAAGCTGATGGGGATGTATTGGTGATGTATCCATTCTATGTGTGCTAGGTTAGTGTGCAGCGGTGTTTTTTTCTGTTAAACCTGTTCACCATTAGTGCAATTGCTGCTGCATTTGCTATTTCTGTTCTGGTTGTAAGCAGATTAAATATTTCACTGTTGATGTCCTGTGTGTGCACGGAAACTTGCACTACTTTTGGCTGTGTAGCAGGGTGATTCTTCTGTTTGTGGGTGTAAGCTTGCACTGCTCCTGCCTGTTTTGTACCTATTCAGTGTTTGTAAAATATGCATGCACTTGTGCTGTACCTGTTCAGTCTGCAAAGGAAGCTTGAACTCCTCATAGCCATGCTGTGCCAGTTCTGGGTCTTTCTGTGAGACGGAAGCTTACACTGCTGCTGCTTGCGCTGTCCTGCTCTGTGTGAATGTGAGATAATCTTACTCTAGTGCCACCCATGCGCTACATTTTTGGTGGGTGAACAAAGCTTGCTCTGCTGAGAATACTATATTATGTGAAAGAGGGAAGCATACACCCCTCTTGCCCATGCTGTTCCTGCTGTGTGTGTGATACGCCCCTTCCACCGACGCTGTGTGTCATGGATGTCGATTCACTGAAATGTTTGCTAGCAGAAGTGACATCACATTGTCCTTAGCCTTCCTGATGACAGCACATGAAGTGATAAGACCTTTAATGCTGATCTTTTAAGAGAAAAGTCCAAAGATGTTTGACCATGGTGGCATTACAGGAAATGATGCTGAACAACTGGTGACAATGACATCAGAAATAAGAGTAGTAAAGCAGATGAAAGTGTAGTTTGCCCCTAAGTGTTATTTAGGCTGCTGTTGTGCTATGCCAGAGGGCAATGACGGAGAGCCAGGAGCTCCACCGTTATATGACTGCTACAATTACATATTCCTAACCTGTCGCAAATGCAAGATACAGTCATCGCCACTGGAGAGGGCCAAATTATGTGGCAGGGTTGAGTAAATTATGCTGCAAGAACAGGTAAATTACACTGCATAATGCAACACATTTTGTAATAGTATTACTTTATTATTTCATCATTTTTAAATGTAGTAACACTCTCTGGGCATAGGTTGCACCTCATTAGTACCAGATTACCACCCAAAAATAGCAATAAGCAATAGAAAAGTGGCCGGTCCAGCTATGCAAAGGGCCTTTCACTGCACAGCAACACATGTTGTCACATTGGTAGCTTTTGAAATGTTTGAGCTAGAAACAAAATCGTTTTTTTTAGTTAAAACATACAGATTATGCAGCAGATGACATGTTATGTGGTAAATGCAGCAAACCTATAATTAGGCAAAAATCCCTGCGGCTGCACAATCACATAATTCCAGCAGCCCTGGGTATAGTGTTTCAACAAACTGGGTCCTGTGTTGGGCTGGTGGACACTTCTGATATACACTGATTTAACAGTTTATACGGCAAACGCCACAAACTGAACCGTCTCTTGTTCTTTTATTGATCGTTGTTTCCCAACAGAGTATAAACCACCAACTTTAGAAGGATTAACTCCTGTCGTGATCCAAACCAGCGAACGGGGACATTCAGATCTCTGTGACAAATAGCACATTGCGATTCTCTACTTTCCCCCTTGTAGGCGATGTCTTGTATCTTTGGAACACTATAAAAAGTTTCTACCATCATGCCAGGGTAGCAGTACTCCTTTTATAGGCTAGAGAGACTGGCCTTCTGGGAAATGAATACTGCATTTGGACACAGCTTTTTGAAGCAGTGTTGAACCTCCGAAGAGATAGTCCCTAATTCAATCTTCCACAAAGATTACCATGAAACAGATGCCTGGGGTTTGGTCAAATAACATTTAAAGATGCTTCCTGTAAAAAGAAGTGGTAGCATTGCTGTTCAAATCAATCAATCAATCACAAAATGTATAAAGCGCGCTACTCACCCGTTAGGGTCTCAAGGCGCTGGGGGGGGAGCTACTGGTCGGATTGCCACGTTTTGAGGCATTTCCTGAAAGTCAGGAGGTCCTGGGTCTGGCGTAGGTGGAGTGGTAGGGAGTTCCAGGTCTTGGCGGTGAGGTGAGAGAAGGATTTTCCTCCGGCGGTGGTGCGGCGAATGCGGGGGATGGAGGCGAGGGCGAGGCAGGCGGAGCTGGTGGACGGGAGTGTGGAAGGTGAGTCTGTCGTTGAGGTAGGCCGGGCCTGTGTTGTGGAGGGCTTTGTGTGCGTGGGTGAGTAGTTTGAAGGTAATCCTCTTCGATACGGATAGCCATTGTGGGTCTCTGAGGTGGGCAGAGATGTGGTCGCAGCGTGGGACATCGAAGATGAGTCGGGTGGAGGCGTTTTGGATACGTTGCATTTTCGTTTGTAGTTTGGCCGTGGTTCCTGCATAGAGTGCATTGCCGTAGTCCAGTCGGCTGCTGACCAGGGTGTAGGTGACAGTCTTTCTGGTTTCGATAGGAATCCACTTGAAAATCTTGCGGAGCATGCGGAGGGTGTTGTAGCAGGAAGAGGAGACTGCGTTGAACTGCTGAGTTATGCTGAGTGCTGAGTCCAAGATTTCGTACTTGGGTGGTGGGTGTGGGTGCGGCTCCTAAGGAGGTAGGCCACCAGGAATTATTCCAAGCGGAGGGGTTGTTGCCAAAGACGAGAATCTCTGTTTTGTCTGTGTTTAACTTGAGGCGGCTTGATTCCATCCAGTTGGCGATGGCGTGTAGTCCATTGTGGAAGTTGTTTCTTGCTGTTGTAGGGTCTTTCGTGAGGGGGATGATCAGCTGGGTGTCATCTGCATAGGATACTATGTTGATGTGGTGGGATCTTGCGATGTTGGCGTGAGGAGCCATGTAAACGTTGAAGAGTGTTGGGCTGAGGGAGGATCCCTGGGGGATGCCACAGATGGTTTTGGAGGAGTCGGACAGGTAAGGCGGAAGGCGGACTCTCTGGGTCTGGAAGGCTTTAATACTTTACAGTACAAATCAGACGTAGATCTGGCTTGTTGGGGATGCACAGACAGAAATAGTTATGGCGTCTGGTTTACCGCCAACGGGGGCTGGGCAGTGGCCACTGGAGTTTAAATGTGAATGTGGTTGTCTTCGAACAAAATACCCAGCTCAGTTCTTAAGTGTGTTTGGTTGTCTTTACAGAGCACTATTCAGTGTGCATTTATTTCCTCCAGTCCACAGCAAGTGGGCTGGGGCATCTCAAAACAAGTATCAGAAACTACCAGGGTTCCCTCTCCTTATGTCCCCAGACCAGTGCTTAATTTGTAAATAAAAATGTGCTGGTGACCAAAACCCTCCTCTTAAACATGCGGCTGCTGCAATTAAATACGGAATCAATCAATCAATCAATCAATAATTTATAAAGCGCGCTATGTACCCGTTAGGGTTTCGAGTCGCTGGGGGGGGGGGTGCTGCTATCGTTCGAAGAGCCATGTCTTGAGGAGTCTCCTGAAGGTGAGGAGGTCCTGGGTCTGGCATAGTGAGGTTGGGAGTGCGTTCCAGGTCTTGGCGGCGAGGTAGGAGAAGGATCTGCCGCCAGAGGTCTTGCGCTGGATTCGGGGGACGATGGCGAGGGCAAGGTTGGCAGAGCGTAGTTGACATGAGGGAACGTAGAAGTTGAGTCTGGTGTTCAGGTAGGTGGGTCCGGTGTCGTGTAGAGCCTTGTGTGCGTGGGTGAGGAGTTTAAAGGTGATCCTCTTGTCCACGGGGAGCCAGTGGAGGTCCCTCAGGTGAGGGGAGATGTGACATCGGCGGGGTATGTTGAGGATCAGGAGGGCGGATGCGTTCTGGATGCGTTGGAGTCGTTTGATGTCTTTTGTTGGGATGCCTGTGTAGAGTGCGTTGCCGTAGTCGAGTCTGCTACTGACGAGGGCTTGGGTTACCGTCTTTCTGGTTCCTGTTGGAATCCACTTGAAGATCCTGCAGAGCATATGGAGGGTGTTAAAACAGGAGGATGAGACTGCGTTGACCTGCTTGGACTTGGTGAGGGCGGAGTCGAGGATGAAGCCGAGATTTCGTGCGTGGTTGGCTGGGGTGGGTGGAGGGCCCAGGGCGGTGGGCAACCACGAGTCGTTCCAGGCAGAGGGGGTGCGCCCGAGGATGAGGATGAGGACTTCCGTCTTGTCGGAGTTAAGTTTTAGGCGGCTGTTGCTCATCCATTCGGCGATGGATTTCAGTCCCTCATGAAGGTTGGCTTTGGCGGTGTGAGGATCTTTGGTCAGGGAGAGGACGAGCTGGGTGTCGTCGGCGTAGGAGAGGATGCTGAGGTTGTGCTGGCGGGCCAGTTGTGCGAGGGGGGCCATGTAGACGTTGAATAGCGTTGGGCTTAGTGAGGAGCCTTGGGGGATGCCGCAGATGAGGTTGGTGGCTTTGGAGTGGAAAGGTGAGAGTCGGACCCTCTGGGTTCTGCCGGAGAGAAAGGAGGAGATCCAGTTGAGGGCTTTGTCTTGGATGCCGGCTTCGTGTAGACGGGTTAGTAGGGTGCGGTGGCAGACTGTATCGTAGGCGGCTGATAGGTCTAAGAGGATCAGGGCTGAGGTTTCGCCGTTGTCCATTTGTAGTCTGATGTCATCTGTGGCGGCGAAGAGTGCAGTCTCTGTGCTGTGGTTTCGTCTGAACCCGGATTGGGAGGGGTCTAGGATGGAGTTGTCTTCAAGGTAGTGGGCGAGCTGTGTGTTGACGATCTTCTCGATGACTTTCGCTGGGAAAGGGAGGAGGGAGATTGGTCGGAAGTTTTTGAGATTGTTGAGGTCAGCCTTAGGTTTCTTGAGGAGAGGTTGGATTTCTGCGTGCTTCCAGCTGTCCGGGAAGGTAGCGGTGTTGAAGGAAAGGTTGATGATCTTGCGGAGTATGGGGGCGATGGCGACGTCGGCTTTGTTGAAAACGTGATGTGGGCAGGGGTCAGAGGGAGATCCTGAGTGGATGGAGTTAATGGTTTTTAGGGTTTTGGCGTCGTCTACTTGGGTCCAGGTGGTGATGTGGTCGGTGTGGGAGGAGTTGTTGGGGGTGGGGTCTGGCGGAGGTGAGGTGTTGAAGCTGTCGTGGATGGCTGCGATTTTCTGGTAGAAGAAGGTGGAGAGATCGTCGCAGAGTTTCTGGGATGGAGGGATGTCGTTGACGTTGGCGTTGGGGTTGGAGAGTTCCTTCACGATGCTGAAGAGTTCCTTGCAGTCGTGAGCGTTGTTGTTAAGGCGTTCTGTGAAGTGGGAGCGCTTGGCGAGTCGGATCAGTTGGTGGTGTTTACGGTTGGCTTCCTTGAGGGTAGCAAGGTTCTCGGGTGTGCACTCGAGGATCCATTTTTTCTTGAGTTTCTGGCAGGTGCGTTTGGAGGTGGTTAGTTCGTCTGTGAACCAGGCTGTTTTTTTCTTTTCTTGGTTGGCGGTGGGTCTCTTGAGTGGGGCTAGGATGTTGGCGCAGTTGAGGATCCATTGTTGGAAGTTGATGGCGGCGGAGTCCGGGTCGGTGGGGTCGGGTGGTGGGTTTTTGGCAAGGGTGTTGGTGAGTTGGTCTTCGGTGACTTTTCCCCAGCGGCGGTGAGGCGGCAGAGGGGTGCAGTGGTGTTCGGTGTTTTTCTTGAAGGAGAAATGGACGCAGTGATGGTCGGTCCAGTGGAGTTCGGAGGTGTGGCTGAAAGAGATGTGGTTGCTTGAAGTGAAGAGTGGGTCAAGGGTGTGGCCGGCGATGTGGGTGGGAGTGTTGACCAGTTGACGGAGTCCGAGGTTGGAGAGGTTGGTGTTCAGTGATGCGGTGTTGACGTCATTGTTGTTCTCCAGGTGGAAGTTTAGGTCTCCAAGGAGGATGTAGTCTGAAGAGGCGAGGGCGTGGGTGCTTGCGAGGTCGGAGACGGTGTCGCTGAAGAGGGCTCTTGGTCCTGGAGGACGGTATATGAGGGTTCCTCTGAGGGTAGTGTTGGGGTCCGTGTGAATCTGGAAGTGGAGGTGTTCGGCTGTTTTGAGGGTGTCATCCGTGTGGGTATGGATCTTGAGGGTAGCTTTGTGGGCGATGGCTATTCCTCTGCCGATTCCGTTGGTCCGATCTCTTCTGGTGATCTTGTAGCCGTCAGGGATGGCGATGGCGATGTCAGGGGCCGAGGAGTTGTTCCACCAGGTTTCGGTCAGGAAGGCTACGTCTGGGGCGGTGCTGTCGAGCAGGTCCCAGAGTTCGATGGCGTGCTTTCGTGCGGAGCGTGTGTTGAGGAGGATGCAGTGCAGGTGGTTTGTGTTGGTTGTTGCTGGCTTCGTTGTTCTGTTGCAGGTGAAGTTGCAGGTGCGGAGCGTGTGTTGAGGAGGATGCAGTGCAGGTGGTTTGTGTTGGTTGTTGCTGGCTTCGTTGTTCTGTTGCAGGTGAAGTTGCAGGTGCAGCAGGAAAAAGGTCCTTTGGTGTGCTTCGGGCTGGCCTGGAAGCACTCTGTGGAGGGGCCAGGGTTGAAGGCGAGGAGTTCGCTGGACGAGTAACGAAGGCATGGGGCGCGGGGGCGCGAGGACCAGGGCGCAGGTGGGCTTCCCTCTGGTGCGCCTCCGGCGCGCTAGCGGCGCGGATGCGCAGCGCCAGCCATTAAGAAGGGAGGGGGAGGGAGGAGCAGCTGGGAGGCGGGAGGCGGGAGGGAGCGGCGAATGGGGGCGCGAGGGGGGCGGGGCCGCAGGGAGGCAGCGGCAGGGAGAGAACTGCAAGGGGGAGCGCCCAAGGGGTGAAAACAAGAAAAACAAGGCACAAAAAAGTTGGGCACAATTTGAAAAACAGTCACAAAAATACACTAATGGCACAAAATACAATCGGGGTACAGCAATCAGAGGGGAACAACGGGGGCAGATGCGCAGGAGGAATACTGAGGCGGTGTAATCGTGAAGCCATATCCGGCCTCTTCAATCCATTTACAGTCACTACCTGCCCCTTCAGCTCACTCTTGCAGCTTTCTGCGTTCTCCCATTGTGACGCTTTTCCGTTTTTCTCTTTCTCCGTCTTTCCCATATGTGTCTTTTGCTCGCAGTTAACGCTTGAGGCAGAGAAATAAGTCCCGGCCTTCAAAAATAAGCTCCGGTCCTCCGCACCAGAAACACTAACACAGATGAAGCACTGTCGCAGACACTTTCATTAAAAGGGCTGCCCAGAGTGGACAGAAACAAAACAGCTCTCTTTATCCAACTCTGTGTTGTTAACCGTCGCCACAACAGCCGCCACTCCAGAATACCCCTTTGTTTGATGCCTTCTTCTTGGGGTTTCAGAACTGTTGTGACACAATTCAATGGCTGCCCCCCTTCAAAGTCCGTTATTACAAATGGCAACCTTGACTAGCACTCCCTGTACTAAGCTACGGAAACGCTCTCAAAATCCTTCTGATGTTGTCAGGAAGCTGTGTCCTAGCAGGAAAAAAAGTACCTCCTTGGAAAACCATTCAGTGTCTGACGAACCAGCAGTATTTTTGCTGGGCATAGAAAGTTACTTGCATTTTTATTATAAAGAATATTGTGTTAACAGTTGTGGAAACGCACACCACAACAAAAACAAACCTGATTATGTAGTCGATAAAATAAGTAATGTCTTCTGTGTTGGCCTTGATTGCAGCAAACCCAATTGAAAACGAAGATTAACAGTTCCTTTTGCTTGACTAAGCAGAAGAAATGCATAATTGTTCTTAATATGTCTAAGGATTTAAAACGGCCCACTCACTTAATTATGACTTGCCTTCGTTCCAGGAATCACCTCTCGAGTGTTTATTTCAGATTGGTTTGCACATATGACAGGTCCTAGAGAAATTCCTACGCTTTTGGGCAGGGCCAGTGTGTTTATTCCAGCAAGTGGGGGCGTGTAGAGCAGGGTAGGGGCGGTGACTGAGTCACAGTCCTCTGCTTTTCTGTAGAAGAGAATTAATATCTCAGCTGCAAATAGGATGCTGTTGACGGCTGAAGGCAGGGCAAAATGCAATAATTTAACTCCCTGATCCACCCTTAGCTCCTCATTAAGATCCCATATGTTGCTGAGGATCGAGGGACAGGGCAATGGGTTGTAATACCTATCACTGACTCACCCATAGGCCATCTATAAACTCTCAAAGGCTGCTGAAGGGCTAGAAATAGGATACAGTGTGACACCTCTTTCCCGAACTCCAGTCCTTCAATAGGCTCCTAAGGGTTGCTCATGGGACTAGAGGAAGTCCAGATTATGGTAATCTGTACCCCTGACCCATCACTAACTCTTCAATAAACTCCTAAAGGTTGCTGAGGAGGGTAAAGGCAGTTGAAAGGGTGGTCATCTGTACCCCTTAGCCCCCCAACCTTTCAATAAACTGTAAATTGCTGAGAGGCGAGGGCTGGGGCGAGGGGAGGAAGGGGCAAATGCAGAACCAAGTGCGATAATTCACACCCGTTGACCCACCCTTGGCCCATTAAACTTCTACAAGCTACTGAGGGGGCTAAAGGCCCCACATACACAAAACAGCCTCAAGGGGCAACCAAGGATGCTTTCCTCACACAAGCTGACACCAAGAATTCGAGGGCCCCTGCCACACAGAACAGAAGCCCAGTATAGCTGCCAATTAGGATTGGCACAGATAGCTAAACTGGTTAGCCCTTTGGTCCTTCTTAATGGTCTGTAAGGCTGTCTGTGACATGTACGTGCTATTGCCTATACTGCACCTTAGCCCTTTGGTCCTTCTTAATGGTCTGTAAGGCTGTCTGTGACATGTACGTGCTATTGCCTATACTGCACCTTTCTGGTGTGATTATTGAACTTGTACTGCTGGTGCCTGTACTATTTCTATGTTGTGTTTAAAAAGTACAAGGACAACCCTGTAAGCCCATGTGGATAAGGGTAAGTACATATTAATGAGAACAATTACCCAGTGGAATTTATTTGGAATTAGGAACCTCATGATCGCCTCCGAGGGATTCCCTTAATCAATTCAAAATTACTCAGATATCAAATCTAATCAGAAAGGCACAGGACAAGCAGAGAGATTCCCATTTTATATGCATTAGATAAGATCATGTATTACAAAAAAGTTAATCCAGAGGAGACCCTTACATTTACACAGGGTCGAAACGTCTACCAACCATCCCTTTTGGTTGACTGTTGTGATTTGTCTCATGAGGGAGGCTATAACCAGTCACGCACTCTTATGTTTATGTTTAAATGTTGGACACAACTATTGGGATTTGTACAGTGTCTTTGTCCATATATGTTGCAAATGGACGCTCTTTTTTTAGCACTGCGTCGTCTGCACTACAATCACTAATGTTTTTGTAATATTTGATCTTATCTAATGCACATAAAATGGAACTCTCTCGTCTTGTCCTGTGTCTTTCTAAATAGATTTGTTTCCAATTAGATTTGATATATGAGTAATTTTGACGTGATTAAGGGAATCCCTCAGAGGTGATCAGGATGGTTCCTAACTCCAAATAAGTCTCACAGGATAATTGTTCTTGTTAATGTGTACTTATTCTGGACATGAGGGAAGCACACACTCTTACTGTTCTTTATCTATATTATGTATTACAGTTCTCTTTTGTGGTTTACATTATTAGTCGTTTTTCCTGTTACGTAACCAACAACTGTTGTATCCAAAACATTAGACGATAAAGGAATATGTTAATCGCCCTGAAGGAAAGCTATTGCTCAGAATTCATTGGGGAATACACAGTTATGAACATTCCGGTGTCAACAAATTGAATTGATCTATTTTTTACTTATTGTGAAATAGGCATAAATACATGTACAAACAGACCAATAAACCATGGGTACATATCCAGTATTTAGTTGTCAGAGTATGTTTATGAACAATGACCAAGCCCACATGAGCCCTCAGAACTCTGCCTGGCCTGAGAAACCCTGCTTAGTGGTGAAGTATTCGAATCAGTCACTTTCCTGTCAAGGTAGGGCCACCTCCACTCCCTCGTCCTCCTGGTTCTGCAGATCAAAGAGTGTAACTACGACAGCCGATTTGAAATACACTATCACCTCAAAAACCAAACGTAATCCATAATAGGAAGGGGCTCTTGGATTTTAAATTTGTGTCAGCAAGCAAAAGAAATATACTAGGTAGAAACCGGGACACGTCCAGTAAGCAGAGGCCTATTGTTTATGAAAACTCTCTTGGCAAACCCAGTAGATAGAGGCTTGTTGTTGTTTATAGAAGCCCTTAAGGATGCAAATGATCTGTGTCTTGTGAACTGTGCTGACTCTATGTCGAAGTCAGTAACTAGGGTCTGTATATAGTAAACAGCCTGTATTAAATGATTTCCTGTTTCCCCATATGAATTTATCTTTTTATGTGTAGTATTTAGCAGTGTATAAAATAGGGTGCGTTTTCTTTTTAAAGTTAAATACTGACTGGATAAGTAGCATTATTGAGTGTCATAATTATCTCTGCTAAGTTCTGAGTTTCTAGCCCTCCCCATTTACTTGAGAACTACTTGGACCGCTCTGACCCTTATCTTGAGGGTGAGGCCTACATGGGTGTACTTGATGCTCATTTTAGAGGCCAATTGTAAGACATGTCGCCCTAGGATGCCACTGACACAGCTGGAGCCTAGGTAACCCTGCCTGGCCTAGCCTAGGGACTTCCTCCCCCAGACCAATTTCCACAAAATAATATGAATATATTTACATTTGGAGTTCTTCTAAATTGTTGAATAAGCAATGGGTATGTTAATTTTACAAATATGTTACTTCCTATCCATCAACTACTTGTGTTTAAAATCTGATTTATATGGAAGCCCATGAGATGAAATGCAATTGAAGGAGGGATCAGAGCTGAAAGGCTTTGCCTTGGACGATTTTTAAGGGCGCTTGACTTTCGGTGGATGCTAATTACATATTCAAAATAACTCAGTAAGGAAGTTCTTTAAGACGTACCCACCCACCTGTTGGCTCCATCATCAGCATAGTTGGTAACAGCTCCCTGTGGATTAACTGGGTCTCACCTGAAAAAGCCTCTTTGATCTCAGCTAAATCTGAGCAAAGGAGTCCTTTTGCATGACGAGATTTTTGAAAGTCATCTTGGTTGGACATGAAGGGGCATCATTACAAGAAAGTGGTGCAGCGCAGCTCCAAAATGACAGTGATGCACTGCATTACTTCAGAAATGCAGAGATGGACTGTATATACAAAAATACAGCACACCCCTGTGCTTCCCCTAGCGTGGGTGCGAAATTTAGCTACCTTGCGCCACCACAGGCACCCTTGCACTGAACTGCAAGGGTGCCTGAGTTGCAGGGAATGATTGTTTATGTGCAGGAAGGCACACCTTCCTGCACAGCAACAATCATTAATGGCATTTTGCTCTTTTTATGTGTGCTGCAGAATGCAGAACACATATAGAATGCAAATACGAGAAGAAATAAAAGTATTTCTCCTTGTTGAGTCATGCTAACGCCACCCCTGGGGTGGCGTTAGCTTTTGGCACTGCCTTAGATTTCTGTTTCCTTGTAAATCTGGGGCAGTGTCAAAAAGCAATGGGTGCTGCATGGGTATGTCCACAGCCACACCCATTGTACGCCCCTCGGTAGCGTTGGGGTCCCATGTTTACAAGAAGGAGTTAAACCACAAAAAGTGGAATAATGTCGCCTTGTAAATATGGCGTAGGACACAGCATCACCTGAGAGTCACAGAAAAAGACGCTTCAGTGGCGCTAGGGGCTTGTAAATATGCCCTAAAGTCTATTAGGAGATGTTTCAGTGCCACTATATAATTATGCTTGCCTTTTGGTAAGATTACACGATGGTAATGATGGGGTGACGCACAGGCTGTTGGGGAGGAGGGGTGTAAGAGACCTTCATCCCATCATCTTGGCAAGAATCCCTATGTAGGTTCAGGATGGTACCACTTCCAACTGTGTCTCTTTTTCCTCCATGCAACAAACATCTGACTTGCATAATTGTCGTTTAAAAGATTGGATTGCTGAAAAACTTTCTGCTATACCTCCTGGGTGATCTGGACAAATTAATATCTGTTATTAGTATCAGGGAGACCTCATAGGAAGGTGTAGTAGCCAAAGTGCTGCATAGGAAAACAGCCAAGAAGAGTCCTGCTGAGGAAGCTCCATATGCGTCCTTACACCACAATTCTGAGCAAATTTTCCGAAGGAGTTTAGAGATAGACAACTGCAGCACCGCCTGTGCTATAGAACCTGGTCATATGTGAACAATCTAAACTATTTTTCGAAGTGCTGCTTTAGTGCATTAGTAATGAATACTGTAAGATGTCACCACGAAACACTTTGTTAAATTCTAAACTGTGCTTAGCGATGAAAATTAACCCATAAAGGCAGGCCATGAATGGTGTAATCAGCCCAACCACTTTCATCCCACAGGCTTACTTGGAGCCCTTTCAGGTCCACCATGACTCAACACTTTCATCTCGCACAAAGGTTTGGCACTCAGAAGCCCAGCTTGGCTATACCTTTCTGTTGCCAACAGCAAGGCCAGCTTGAGACACAAGCACCCTACTGGAGAATCTTTACCGAGACCCGAGAGATGCCGCCTCCTCTGTCCTGGGATGCTGACCTCCAACTGGCTAACGACTTTGATTGCTTAGGCTGAAGATCTTTGTGCTCCTTCAAGAGATTCGACGGGCCAGACCTGCACCTTTCCCGTCCGGCACATCATGAGCCTTGTGTGACTCAGGCCCTTTACCCCTGCACCTTCCCTTCATAACCTTGAATGCAATGATTTTCTGGACACTTGAAATCTGTAATTGTAACTACAACTGAAGTAGTTTACAACCTATTTTAAAGCGATACATTTATGGGTTTGATACTAGATTTGGCATTTTATAATTACTCTTTCCTGTACTACACAAACTCTGAGAATCATTTAAGACTGGGCGGGCTGATCATCAAACCATTAGTATGTCAGAGGCAATGCCTTCTCAGCCTGCTAGGTAGGATTTGTAGCTTGTGCACTGTCCCCTTTTCGCTGAAAGTGCTTCTACTGATAGGCGGTAGTGAAAATAAACGTCTTTCATTCCATCTAATTTCCACCTTCCACGAGCATGGTGGGGTGAGAGGTAAGATTAACTGAGTAAGGCAGGGGTGGGAGAAGTGTCTGAAGAAAGCACCTTAACTAGGGACTTTTAGGTTTTTTGTGCTATATAGGTTCCTTTCAACCTTATCTTTCGTTTAGTTGGGAAAGAGAGGGCTGAGAAAGACAGATGGGGGCCGGGGCTTGAGTGAGGAGGGTGGAGGGGGTGGGGAGAGGGGGAACGGGTGGACAATGAGAGAGATAGGGAGAGAGGGCGGGGGAGAGAGAGAGGGAAAGACTTGGCTTAGCCTAACACTTTCTGCAGTTTAAATTACATTTCCAACCTGCAAAGACATGTTTCTGGAAGAACTTTGATATTTGGGGATATGTTGTCGGTGGGCTGATAAATAAATACCAGGCATGCATTCCTGCATTGCCAGCCGCATACAAGTTTTGTGTGACTGTAACTATTTTTCAAATGTGTGTTTTTTCAGCGTTGCTATGGATATAGCATGTGAACTCCAACAGGATGAGCCCGGATCGGTTTGGCAATTGCATTTGCACTGTGACAGACAATTTCTCTTGCAAAAATAAAAGCAAGTATATTTTCGCATGAGAAAATGGAATTCATACAAATTATACATGGATATGCTTGGAAGTCTGAGACTGCTGCAGAAATTCATGTGTAACTCAGAGAGTCTTAGTCAATCCCCAAAAGTTGTAAATCCCCACCTAATCAAGGTCACACATCTTTTTATTAATCCTGTCCACAGGGCTTAGAAACAGGAACTATCTGACAAAGCTCCCTCAACAATCCATCTGGCAGAACAACGGTCAGTGGTTCTCCTTGCAAAGGCAAATGGCAGAATTTGTGGACCACTTCTAAACGAGTCTGTAAGGTTGATATCACGCCGGCCTGTGCATGTTCATGACCGTGAACACTGCCCTGTGGAGCATGCAGAGCATGTGTATCCAGTATCCCAGCAAGCACTCCAGGGGCACCAGGTTTAATGTTATAGTTAACCACAGACATGTACTCTTCTCGTGTACGTGGCCTGTATATTTAAGCCTCATAAACAGTGCGATGATTGCCACAATTTGTTAAAAAATAGACTGTTTTCTTCAGTGCTGGAAAGTAGGGGGAACCTTCCAGAACCTGGTTCCAGCAGCTGTTCCTGGGCTGACAAATCTCTCCTGGTGTCATTTTCAGACACTGGGATATAATTTAGCAGAGCATGTACGATACCTGTGTTCTGTTCAGAGCAGCAACCTGCAGGCAGTGAGGGGGCTTTCTTATCATTACTTCCTACCAGGCCTAAAACAAAGGCCTGATTTAAAGGGTCATCCACCCTTCCTTTGTTCAGCTATCATCTTGGCTGAGAGCCATCTGGAGCCTAACACCTAGATGCCAAGGAAGCAAAAGCACACAACTTAGCACTTCACATGTACTTTAGAGAAAGTATGATTTGGAGGCAGGTTTTTGACTTTGTTCAAACCCCTATGTAAGAGATGTGCATGCAGTGTAAAAATGCAATATTTACCCATGTGCATGAGTAATTACATAAATAATGATTTAAAAGGCACCTATTTTTTACTTATTTATTTTATGTTTCTCATTCTAGTGTATAGTCAGAGAGCTTTACATCACACACAGAGGAACAATAAATCACACAAGTGAGTAAATAAATGTCAAAGAAATGTAACATATGACAGTGAAGGCTATAAGGTGTTGGAATTAAATATCATCCATACTTGTAGTCATTATGGGCCTGATTCTGACCCTGGCGGCCGGTGACCGCCAGGGTCACCGGCCACGGGAGCACCGCCGACAGGCTGGCGGTGCTCCGAAGGGCATTCTGACCGCGGCGGTTCAGCCGCGGTCAGAAAGGGTAAAACGGTGGTCACCCGCCGGTTTACCGCTGCCCTTCTGAATCCTCCATGGCGGCGGAGCGGGCTCCGCCGTCATGGGGATTCAGACACCCCCTACCGCCATCCTGTTCATGGCGGGAAACCCGCCATGAACAGGATGGCGGTAGGGGGTGCCGCGGGGCACCTGGGGGCCCCCGCAGTGCCCATGCCAATGGCATGGGCACTGCAGGGGCCCCCGTAAGAGGGCCCCGCAAAGTATTTCAGTGTCTGCTATGCAGACACTGAAATACGCGACGGGTGCCACTGCACCCGTCGCACCTTCCCACTACGCCGGCTCAATTCTGAGCCGGCGTCCTCGTGGGAAGGTTGATTTGCCCTGGGCTGGCGGGCGGCCTTTTGGCGGCCGCCCGCCAGCCCAGGGCAAATCTCAGAATCACTGCAGCGGTCTTTCGACCGCGGTGCGGTGTTCTGACGGGGTTACTTTGGCGGGCGGCCTCCGCCGCCCGCCAAAGTAAGAATGACCCCCTATATGTTAAGAGTGAATGGTCGGGAGAAACCAAAAACTAAAATATATGATGTAGCACCATGATTGTGATTGTCTGATCTAAAATGACTGTATTACTTGCCAAAGGTACCCTTGCTTGCAATCATAGAGTAACAACAAATTGAGAAAGAAAAAAATAAATATCTAAATCCATCACTTACAGTTTGCATGCAGATTCTTGATGCTGGTAAATAGATCACTGTGCTATCTTATAAGAATGTATGATGGAACAACGATTGCTGGAACCACGCATGCCAGAACAACGCGGTCGGAACAATGACCACATTGTTACCATAAATACCTTTACCACACATGCCTTTACATCGATTTTTCATTGTAAAAGCATGCCTAGTAAAGGCATGTGTGGGAACGGCATGCGTGGTTCTAGCATGCGACCCCCCCACCTGCCCTAAGACCCAGAAGTACCCCACCCCTAATACTAAAACTACCTCGACCATCTACCCCTAAAACAAAACTACCCCGGATGCTTTCCACCCACCATGAGCCCTAAACCCCTCCCGACCTCCCCCACCCACCCTAAAAACAACCGACCCTCCCACCCCCCCAAAACCAAAACTACCCTGACCCCCCACCTCCAAAAACTATACTACCCTGATCCCCTCACCTCCAAAAACCAAACTAACCCAATCCCCCACCCCCAAAAAACAAACTACTCTGACCACCTGACTCCCACCTCCACAAACCTAACTACCCCAATCCTCCCACTCTCACCCCCAGAAACCAAACTACCCGATCCCCCACTCCCAAAAACAAAACTACCCTGAACCCCCTCCAAAAACCTAACGACCCTGATCCCCACCCCAAAAAATCAAACTATCCCAATCCCCCACTCAACCCCCAAAAACCAAACCAAACTACCACCCTCAAAAACCAAACTACCCCCACCCCCAAAAACCTAACAACTCTGATCTCCCCACCCCCAAAAACCAAACTTCCCCGCCCCACCCCAAAAACAAAAGTACCCCGACCCCCCCCAAAAAAAACTACCACGACCCTCCACCCCCACCCCAAAAAACAGAACTGCCCGATCCCCTGCCCCTAAAAACCAGAACTACTCTGATGCCCCCACCCCACCTACAAAAACAAACTACCCGACCCCCTACCCCTGCCCCAAGCCCCTAATCTGCCCCCCACCCCTAAAAACTACCCCCAACCCTGCCTCAGAGCCACTTACCTGACTTAACGACTAGGGTTCTCTTACTGCTATTATAATCTCCTCAACATTCCTGGGCACAAAAAGATCTCTGCAGCAGGTATCGTCACCCTGTAAGATATTTAAAAATGTAGCCTTTTTGTGACCTAACCCTGTAGGATATTTTAAAATGCAGCATCTTTGTGACCAATTAAGTTTGAATAGATGAACGGTCACATATGTCCTTATTGTCAATTTCTTTGCGGCAGTTTTTTAAAATCAATTTATAAGTTGACTGTCTAACTCTCCATTTCAAGCTTTTCCCCTCATGACTCGACCCTCCTTTGCTCTGCCACATTTTGACCCCCAATTTCTGAGTTACCAGAGTACAGTATTTCACATTCCAACACTGATTTTCTTGTACCACTGGTGTGCCTTTACATAAGGTCACGTATGCTGCCTTTTCTTGTAATCAGACCTCACATACTGTTAGGTAAGGCAGTTGCTTTAGCTTTCCTTGTGCAGAGCAGCTGGCCTTTAGCATGGGTGAGCTGGGTCCATGCTTGGGTTGCCGACCATCAGAGGGGTGTAGGAGCACCCTGCAGCAGTCTGCCTCTAAAGAAAAATGTGTTAGCCATTGGTCTGAAATCTGTTGTTTCTCCTTTATCTTGCCCCCTCACCTTCCCCATACCACTCCCATTTCTCCAACATACTGACAATTAAAGATAATAAGTGGTAGGGGGCTGCCACATTGTTATGCCCAGAGCAGTATCTGAGTAAAGGCCATCACTGCCTTGTCGAAGAGATACCCTGCCCAGGAACTGCATGGCAATCAATTCAAACCTCTCCAGCCCTCGCAGACCGATGTAACTGTGACCAGGTGGCACTCCGCCAAGGTGGATGCCATGTTATAATACCCTTTGTTTTCATCTTACATTCCCTTGTAAATTAAAAGAACATTACCACTAAATTTGTGCTCTGTATTCGAGTCTTAACTACATGAGATGTGCATGCAGTGTAAAAATGCAATATTTACCCATGTGCATGAGTAATTACATAAATAATGATTTAAAAGGCACCTATTTTTTACTTATTTATTTTATGTTTCTCATTCTAGTGTATAGTCAGAGAGCTTTACATCACACACAGAGGAACAATAAATCACACAAGTGAGTAAATAAATGTCAAAGAAATGTAACATATGACAGTGAAGGCTATAAGGTGTTGGAATTAAATATCATCCATACTTGTAGTCATTATGGGCCTGATTCTGACCCTGGCGGCCGGTGACCGCCAGGGTCACCGGCCACGGGAGCACCGCCGACAGGCTGGCGGTGCTCCGAAGGGCATTCTGACCGCGGCGGTTCAGCCGCGGTCAGAAAGGGTAAAACGGTGGTCACCCGCCGGTTTACCGCTGCCCTTCTGAATCCTCCATGGCGGCGGAGCGGGCTCCGCCGTCATGGGGATTCAGACACCCCCTACCGCCATCCTGTTCATGGCGGGAAACCCGCCATGAACAGGATGGCGGTAGGGGGTGCCGCGGGGCACCTGGGGGCCCCTGCAGTGCCCATGCCAATGGCATGGGCACTGCAGGGGCCCCCGTAAGAGGGCCCCGCAAAGTATTTCAGTGTCTGCTATGCAGACACTGAAATACGCGACGGGTGCCACTGCACCCGTCGCACCTTCCCACTACGCCGGCTCAATTCTGAGCCGGCGTCCTCGTGGGAAGGTTGATTTGCCCTGGGCTGGCGGGCGGCCTTTTGGCGGCCGCCCGCCAGCCCAGGGCAAATCTCAGAATCACTGCAGCGGTCTTTCGACCGCGGTGCGGTGTTCTGACGGGGTTACTTGGGGTTCCGCCCTCAGACAGATAACTTTTCCCAGTGTTCTTAACAGCTAAGCCAACAAACAGAAGACTTTCTTACCATATGACTATAAAAAATGCCGCCACATTCACCGGCACAGGGGGTCTCTTAGCAAGAATCCTCATTAAGAAGGTGAACATTTATTTCTAGGAGACCGATTTAAACGTGAAACAAAACCATAGCTTGATCAGTATTCACAATGGAATGTAGAAAGTACTCTGAAAACGCAAAAATCCAGAGCCAGACCACGAGATTGACGAGGTCAAGTCTATGTCCTAGAGTGACGTAGAATTTAAATTGAAGAGGTAGTAAATACTGCAGTGCAGGAACTTCTAAAAGACGCAGGGAGTGAATGTGGATACAGAAGATGACCAAGAGAATGATCCGAAGGGCAATCGTGTCTAGGGCATCATATGCAGAAACCTTTAAGACACATAAGGTGGGTTTTCAAGTGTCAAGAAAAGTTCCAAAAAAGCAAAGAGCATTTTTCCTCTCAGTATACTGACTGAACGTTTCATACCCTTCTGTTTCAAGATGTCGTCAACAATACAATACTTAAGGAATCAATATAGTCATAATAACATTTTCAAGGCGTTTGTTAAAGATGTACGTGCTTCTAGGGTTTGAAGAAGAGGTTCTGCAAGCTGCCAAAGAAAACTTAGTTCTAGCATGTGTTGGTATTGGACATCATTAGCCTTAGAAAAATCTACTTTCCAGATGTTGTTGAAACGAAGGCAGAGGCTTTCTTTAAAAGAGCTTTTTCAGCAGCACATTTTACTTTGAGAACTTGGACATGTACAGCATGCCCTGCAGGCTCTTTTGAAAGCCTTTCAATCATTGCATGACTGCAAGAAGGTTTGGAATCAACTAAGATTTTGGGTGAAATAAAACTGCTAGTTCAGTTCTTCTGAGATACTACATTTGATTTATTACAGACATCAGCTACTGGAACAGGAGCTACGATAGCATGCAGAAGACTGCTATGGTTAACATGATAAAAACAATTATCAACATAAAATGTATTAATTATGTGCTATTTTGGGTTTGAAGGCCTTCAGAAATCAACTAAATGAAATGGTGCTGATGTCTGAAGAGGAGAGAAATATGCTGCTTCCTTTTAGAGATCAGTCAGGAAGAAAATATTTTCTTCAAATGAAATGAAAGCATTTCCAGTAGGAATCAAGGTGTCCCTTTTGAGTCTGAGTCTGAAGCCAGGGGCAGCATGGTCTGCAAATTCCCACCCTCCAACAGTGCTCAGCAAAAGAACTCAAATCCATGTGCTTCACAAATGAATACCTTTATACGAATTGTATATTTTATACAATACCTAGTCAATATTAAGAATATCCTAATATCCAAAATATTCTCTAAAATAACAATGATATTACAATTGGATAAGGTAACTAGGGAGTTAAGAGGGAAGTGGAAGTAAGCTGTAATAAAATAAGGAAACAAAAAACATATGTTTAAGAAAAAATCACATCATATTTGAACATTGGAACATTCAATTTACTAGAGTGCACAATTCACACTTAGTAAATGGAGCTCTACATCTGGGTAACACTACTTGGGTAACACTAATAAGGTTTTATCATGAAAAGTAGTATCCTACAAAAGTGATGACAGAAAATCAAACTTGTGATGTAGCTGAACTCTAAATTATAAGATCACACTCCATTACGGCAAAAGAGACTTACCAGCTAACGTATTGTTAATTTAATTGAAAAGAAAAACACATTATATAAAGTCAAGTTGCCACACAATTATAAGCAAAAATGTCTTTGTAGAGTAGAACAAAATATTCAGTCTGATATGCAGGGCGTGATTACTCTTGTCATTAGAGTTGAAACAGAACATCTGATGATTGCCATAAATGCAAGGCCTAATATAATGGGGGCCATTTTGAGAGCACTGCGTGTTGTACTGCTGGGTGAGCCAAACTCTATTCTTCATGCGAACTGCAGTGCAGAAACAATTCATATTGTAAAGAACATGAAAAGAACGTGATAATTATAACCTTTCCAATGGAAACAAAACAGTTGATGATTGATTTGGATGCTACGTTTTAAATAGCAGTCGCTATCTTGGGGTACTGTGCACTGTACTAGTGAATGGGCCATACTCTATTGTTAAAGTGAATTAGTGTCAGCCAACCTTCATTATATGATCAAAGTGAATGTGAATACGAGGCAATGCAAATAAAATTACACATTTACATTAGTTATGCTCTGTAGTCATTGTTAAATTTAAAAATGTGTAAAATAACTCATCTGTGGCTTTATTTTCTTTCATATTTAGTTTGGATTATAATATCCCAAAAAATGTTATAACAAAGATCATGCCTCATTGGAGGACATTTTCAGAAGGCTATAATTTTACTGGCAGTTCAACCTCTTATTTAAGAGATGGAAACTTAGGAGCTAAAAATTTGAAAAGTAAATTACACTGTGTTCTATAAAGTTCGGAGAAGGTCCAAAAAAAAGACAGAATCTTATTAAACAAGCAAAATTTGTATTAACTACCACTGAACCTGCGACCACTACAATTACCAATCTTATGTCAAGTGTATTTACTAAATTTACATCTCACGGCTTGTAAAATGAAAGGCTTGCTACGCTAGAATGTTCTAGGAAGGTTGCAATAGACATTTAAGATTTTAGGAAACAGTCTTTTCTAGGCTTATTCTAAACTTTGGGTTCACCTTGAGAATTGGTGTGAATCTACGTGTTTACCGCCAAAGTCATATGATCCCTTACGAATTCCTGAATTCTTAAGGGATGCATTCCTAATCGGCTTAGAACCACCTACCCTCCCTGGAAAGTGGGCAGCAATTCGAGGATTCAGAGAGGTGGGTAATTGCATGTGCCAGAAAATTGTGGGAGTGTTGGGATCCTTAGTACATAATTACCCATACTTAAAGGTTTTGCCAGTCAATGTTGTCTTGAGATTGGATTTAAAGTTCAGACCAAAATTTCAAAAGCAGTTTAATTTTCTTAGGAAATAGTCCTGCCAGTCTTCTATATTCTATTCCTGGCAGTTAGGAAATGAAAAGATATTGAAAGAGCATTACTGATTTATCTGCATAGAACAAAAGACTTTCATACGTCGGATGCCATCTTTGGTTCTAAATGATTCAGCTAATGGCGGTAAAATGGTAACAAAAGCAACCTTAAGTAGGCAGGTCGTACAAGCCATATCGCAAGCATACTTGTCCGCAAGGCACGAGGTCCCCAAGAACCTGCAAGGTAGCTCAAGATGATTAGACATCTTAGGGAGACGCTATCGGTGTCTCATTGCAATACGTTTGCGGAGCAGCTCCATGGCCCACACCAGAAACTTTTGTTTCTCATTACAGACTAAGGGGCATATTTACAAACCCCTAGCGCCAACTTGAGCTGCCCTAGCTTCATTTTTTTTTACATTAAGGGGGCGTTTAGGAGGCCTTTCTCACACGCCATATTTACAAATTGGTGCAATGCTTGCATTCCACCGCTTTGTAAACCCTTGTGCCACATTATGCCTGTAGCAGGCATAATGTATGCAAGGGGGACGTTCGGATGCAGGGAGGCTGAAAAAATGTTGCAGTGAAATTTACATTTCACTGCGCCATTTTTTCTGTCATTTTTAATTCCTACTCAGGTCAGGCGTTAAAATGATGCACCCATTTTAATCAATGGGCCTCCCTGTGCTTTGCTGCACTAGTGTAAAAAATGTTGACCTTTTGTCCTAACGACCACCATGGTATGTAGTATTGTAAATATGGCTCAACCATGGTGTTGTTAGGTGGAGGCAAGGGCGATGCAAGAAAATTGGTGCATCGGGACCGATGCCCCACTTTTTTGAAAATATGTCCCTGTCGTGGGTGTATGTATAGAGTCTTTCTTTGAAAATTATAAGAATACACAAAACGAAAGGGTTTTATGAGTTTTCTTAACTAGAATGTTAATATCTCGTTTATTGATTTTAGTTTATTGGAGTCTTTCTGTTTTCTTTGGATTGTAGTTTTTATTGTTTTCTTCTCTCTTCCCTCTTGTAGGTGTAGTTCAAATTCTCAGGAATCCCATTCTGCAGAAAGCATGGACATCGGTGAGAAAGGAGGGAAAAGAGTAAGAAGTAGGTAAGTATAATCCTCTTTTGGAGTAAATTAGTTATACCTGGTGGGACGGGGTAAGGATAAAGGAAGAGCAGGGCTGGTGAAGTCTGTGCCTGTACAGTGAAAATCCTTTAACTTTTAAGTGCCCAAGTGCTCGTATTGTGCATAGGAAAGACGCCTTCTAGATAAGACTTTCCCATTCCTTCCTATGTTTCCTTCAGATTATTCCCTTCCTGCTCCTAATATAGGTATACGGATATTGTGAATATCACCGTACCTGCATTAGCCACGTCCCTCCTGGCACGTGGCAGGTGGTGATGTCGTCCTTACTCTGCGGCTCAGCTTTGGTTGGGAACTCCGGTTCCCGGGCGTTCTTCACCTCCTCTGAATCCCCGCTGCTATTGTCGTCAATGGTCTTTGTTTTCACCTCTGTGCTCTTGTCCTCAGATGTCAGTCTCTCGCCCTCTTCCTCCCTTTGCGTCGGCCTCCTTCCAAACCTTCTCTCTCCTTCTTTTGAGGCGTAAGCGGCTTGTTCTTCTGGGTTGGCGCGTCTCCCGTAATCAACTACTTTCTGTAGTGCCCCCGGGGCACTCATCTATCGGCCCCATTCGTGTAGTGGGGCCATCTGTAACGGCTAACCTGTTACATATGCTTCCCCTGGAAGAGGACTGATTGAGTCCTGATATTACGAGATTTCTGGATAAAAGGTCCACTGTGACCAAATGTTAGCCTGGGTTGTGCCGTACCTGAAACATAAAAGGTTGGAGTTCCATGAACCAATGTAGAATTCTCGAGTTCATATCTTTATACTTAGTCAGCCATGTGAGAGGAGCATGATCAGTAATTAAAACAAATGGATGGCCGAGCAAATAATATTGGAAAGACTCTATAACCCATTTGATGGCTAAGCACTCTTTTTCAATTATTTTTCAATCACAGGGCAATGCGTTTCCTGAGGTAATAGTTTCCTACTTATATAGACGATAGGGTGATTGAACTCATCTTCATCCTTCTGGAATAAGACCGCCCCAATGCCTACATCCGATGCATCTGTTTGTAAATAAGAAGGTTTCGTGAAATTGGGACAACTTAACACTGGCTTGGTGGTTAAGTACCGTTTCAATGTCTCATAGCTCGTAAACTGTGAGGCAGTGAGTCCCTTAAGTTTAGTGGGTTGATCCTTTTTTAGGAGATTGTTCAAAGGGGTTGCTATAGTGGAATAATTAGGGATAAATCGACGGTAGTAACCAACCAACCCTAAAAATGATCTAATTTATTTTTTTGTTTGAGGAGGGGGAACTTTGAGTATAGCTTCTACTTTGTCAAGCTGTGGTTCTATATGTCCATTTACAATATGATATCCAAGATATGCAATGGACTCTTTGGCTAGATTATATTTTTCTGGATTAGCAGTTACTCCTACTCTCCTTAATGTATGGAAGACTCCCGATAAATTAGCGAGGTGTTCTTTAAATGTTTCACTGTATATAACAATGTCATCCAAATAGGCGGCTGCATATCCTTTATGAGGCCATAATAATTTATCCATTAAGCGTTGGAATGTAGCTGGAGCCCCATGTAAGCTGAATGGGAGAACAGTAAATTGGTATAACCCCGAAGATGTAGAAAAGGCCGTCTTCTCCTTGTCTTTGGGATTTAAGGGCATTTGCCAGTACCCTTTTGTTCAGTCCAAAGTGGACATATACCAGGCTTTCCCCAGTTGTTCAATTAACTCATCCACTCTTGGTATTGGCTACATATCAAAATCGGATATACTGTTTAACTGTCTGAAATCAATACAAAAGCGGATTGTTCCATTAGGTTTGGGAACTAATACCACCAGGGAACACCAGGGACTGGTGGAGGGTTGAATGATACCCATTTGTAACATAGTTTGTACCTCTTGATCTGCCAATGTCTTGGACAAAAAGTAATGTCTGGGGTTTTCACCTTATTTATGAAATACCCAGTGTCTAGATGTGGGAAGGAGGTATCCTGTTCTTCCCATTCCTTTAACAAGTTGATGTGATCGATCTGTGTTTTTCTAGGCGATTCAGATATTTTTAGGCGATATGTGACGGGGTTTATCCGCTTTAATATTTCATATGGTCCTTGCCATTTTGCCAATAATTTATTTTCAGAACTAGGCAAAAGTACAAGTAGTTTTTCCCCTACTTTTATATTTCGTAAAGATGCTCCTCGATTACAATATTTTTTTTGTTTATCCTGAGCTTCGGCTAGGTGTACTCTAACATCTTCCCAGGCTGTTTGTATTTGATCTTTTAATTGTTGTGTATATTCCAGTATCTCTTTATCTTCTGTCTCTTTCTCCTCCCAACTCTCAGCGGTCATATCTAATAAGGTTCAGGGTTGTCGACCAAAAACAAGCCCAAATGGACTATGTCCAGTTGAGGCCTGTACATGAGTTCTTATGGTATATAATACTAATGTCAGATTTTTTCATCCCAGTCATGTCCAGAGTCGGCTATGGATTTTTTAAAGATTGTTTTGATGGTTCGGTTGTAACTCTCCACCAAACCATCTGTTTGGGGGTGATAAACGGATGTGCGCAGATGTTTCACACCCAATAGTTGACATATTTGTGCCATCAACCGAGACATAAATGGGGTGCTTTGATCTGTTAGTAATTCTCGAGGAAACCCAACTCGGGAAAATAATCCGATCATGGCATGTGCCACGTTCTTGGTTGTCATGCTGGAAAGATGGATTGCCTCTGGATACCTAGTTGCATAATCTACTAGCACAAGAATGTACATATTTCCTCTGGATGAAGGGGTCCTATAAGGTCCATACACACATGGGAAAAAGGGATGTCAATAATTGGCAATAGGAATAAGGGGGCTTTCCTGACTGTCCCAGAATTAACTAGTTGACATTTCAGACAGTGTGCACAAAACTTCCTAATATCTGAAAAACTCCAGGCCAATAAAATCTCCGGAGGAAATATTCTTCTGTTTTTTCTCTCCTGTAATGTCCACCCACTAATTGAGCATGGGCTAAATGTAATACCTGGTTACGATAGTGATTGGGTACCACTAACTGCTTCTTCTCCAGATTAATATGTCGTGTCACCCCATATAGTACCCATTTTGAGTGTTATAATATGGACCTACCTGTCCGGTTTTCAATGTAAATGCTGAGGCCCAAGCATGTTGTAAAGTGGGATCGTGCCTTTGACTAGCTCGGAAGGTTGATATGGTAGCCAGGACAGGTTTGTCTGCCAGGGTTAAAGGTAAAGAAGGAGAATTAGTGGTTAAATGATATAGGCCCTCATTACAACCCTGGCGGTCAAAGACCGCCAGGGCTGTTCTGGAGTTTGTACCGCCAACAGGCTGGCGGTACAAACTCGGGCATTTCGACCGCGGCGGAAGCGCCGCGGTCGCACCGTCGGGACCGGCGGTTTCCCGCCACTTTTGTCCCATCAGTTTAAATCCCCCAGGGCAGCGCTGGTTGCAGTGCTGCCCAGGGGATTACGAGTCCTCCTCCCTCCAGCCTTTTCATGGCGGTATGAACCGCCATGAAAAGGCTGGCGGAAAGGGGAGTTGCGGGACCCCTGGGGGCCCCTGCACTGCCCATGTCACTGGCATGGGCAGTGCAGGGGCCCCCTGCCACGGCCCCATGGAGCTTTTCACTGTCTGCATAGCAGACAGTGAAAAGCGCGACGGGTGCAACTGCACACGTCGCACAGCTGCAACACCGCCGTCTCCATTTGTAGGCCGCTCCCGTGTTGCGGCCAAGATCCCCGCTGGGCCGGCGGGCGGAAACTAGGTTTCCAGCGGGGATCTCCAAATAGACTCCACTGGAGTGCGGCCGCATCGGAAGCCGTGCTCGGTTTCACTTTGTTCCCTTTTTTTAGATCTACTTAATTTCACCTTTTTCTTACCTGAAACAATATGTGTCTGGGTAAATGGGGCTTCCAATAATCATGGATCCAGTTTCTCTTTTGGGGGTATGTTATTTAATAAATCAGGAAAAGCACTGTAGTCTGTTCCTATGATAACGTCTTCTACAAGGTGTGGTATTACCCCTACCAATAAGATTTCTTCTTTTCCTCTCCACTCCAATTGAATTTCAGATAAGGGGTAATGTCTCATGTATCCATGGATACAACAAATGGAGACAAAGGTATCTGTCTTTATTTGTTCTCGAGCTACCAAATCTGCTTTAATTACTGATTGACTACACCCAGAGTCCAATGACACTCTAGTGTTTTTTTTTTATGTCCAACATATCTTTCGTATATTGGGACATTCCTCAGTTTGTACATAATAACCTTCCTCTGGTAACACCTATTTCCATCGGTTTGGGCTTGGCTACTCTGTGAGGACAATTACGGGTGACATGCCCCCATTCTGCACAACTATAACATTGAGGGGCCTGGTTCGGTTCTCTATCTGTTATATGAGCACTGGTGTTCTCATCTATCTCTCTCATCATTCGTGGTTTGGAAGGGATTCTTCCTTCAGGAAACAGACCCTTTTGATGACTAACCCTAAAATCTGGAGCTCTATGAAAAGCACAGGCTAATTCTATAGCTGTGGATGTAGTGACATTGGGGTGTTGTTTTATCCAGTTATGGGTTTGCACGGGTAAGGCTTCTAAGAATTGTTCTAAACATATTACTTGTATGAGGTCCTCTCCATTAGATCTGATTGGGCCCAACCATTTTAATCCTAAATTCTGTACCCTGTAATAAAGAGTCTGGGGATTTTCCATGGGACTCCACTTTGTTTTTCTAAACTTTATTCGATAGTATTCTGTATCATAGCCCACTCTCTCTAAAATAGCCTTCTTTATCTCAACATACAGTGTTGTACCACCGGGGTTTACTGCCTGGTAGGCCGATTGTAAAGTTCCTGTCAATACGGGGGCTATATACTGATCCCATCGGTCTTGGCGCCAGTTTGCAGAAGACGCAATCCTTTCAAAATTCGTAAAAAATGCATTGGGGTCTTCCCCTTCTTGAAATTTTGGTAATACTGAACTAGGAACGTTGGGGTGTACTCTAGTAGTAGTAATGGGGTCTGTTAGCTTTTGTAGAGCAGTCTCATGTACCAATTGATTAGTAGCAATTATGGTTGCTCGTCTTTTTAACTCGTTTTGCAGGGTCTCTCTATCATTCCGGGCTTCTCGTACTTGTTCCTCCCATACCATTTGAAGATGCCTCTGTCCTTCTGCAAGTTGTTGAATCATGTCTTCAAGGGACGGCTTGTTCCCCATATTCCCAATCACGTTATAGGGAATTAAATCCCACTTCTGACACCAATATGTAGTGGGTGTATGTATAGAGTCTTTATTTGTCAATTATAAGAATTAAAAAACAAAACAAAAGGGTCTTATGTGTTTTTTTAACTAGAACGTTAATATCTCCTTTATTGATTTTAGTTTATTGGAGTCTTTCTGTTTTCTTTGGATTGTAGTTTTTATTGTTCTCTTCTCTCTTGTAGGTATAGCTCAAATTCTCAGGAATCCCATTCCACAGGAAGTATGGACATCAGTGAAAAAGGAGGGAAAAGTGTAAGAAGTAGGTAAGTATAATTCCTCTTTTGGAGTAAATTAGTTATACCTGGTGGGAGGGGGTAAGGATAAAGGAAGAGCAGGGCCGGTGAGGTCTGTGCCTGTAAACTGAAAATCCTATATCTTTTAAGTGCCCAAGTGCTCGTATTGTGCATTGGAAAGAAGCCTTCTAAATAAGACTTTCCCACTCCTTCCTATGTTTTCTTCAGATTATTCCCTTCCTCCCCCTCCTTTCTGCTCCTAATATAGGTATACGGATATTGTAAATATCCCCATATCTGCATTAGCCATGTCCCTCCTGGTGATATCATCCTTACTCGGCGGCTCAGCTTTGGTTGGGAACTCCGGTTCCCGGGCGTTCTTTGCCTTCTCTGACTCCCACCGCCGCTACTGTCATCAATGGTCTTCATTTTCTCCTCTGTGCACTCGTCCTCGGATGTCGGTCTCTCACGCTCTTCCTCCCTTCGCGTCGACCTCCTTCCGAACCTTCTTTCTCCTTCTTTGGAGGCGTAAGCGGCTTGTTCTTCCGAGTTGGCGTGTCTCCCTTAATCAACTACTTTCTGTAGTGCCTCCGGGACACTCGTCTATCGGCCCCGTCTGTAACAGCTAACCTGTTACAGTCCCTAAATTTGAGTAGCGATGATTCTGTTATTTCTGGTGCCTTGAAAGCTGCAATGAAGTAATTGTAAGAGTATTCTCTTGTACTGACATAATGTGTGTGTCAGATAATATATATTGTCAGTGCCTAGATACTTGGCTTTTCTATATCCTTGTGTGATAACGACTGAGAAGAGGAGCATGGATGAAGGGGTAATGCAGCGGCGGCCACTGCAAATCTCAAGGTGAGTTGTGGGGGTAGAGAGGGTACCGGGGAACAAAATAATAATTTAAATTAAAAAAAAACGTACCTGCTTCTTCTGCTGCCCACCTCAATCCTCTTCCCTCAATGTGGTGTCCCAGCATTTCCTGGCACAGGCTCCCCAGAAATTTTGGCACTGCTCGCATCCTATACCTAGCATGAGAGCAGCATCAAGATTGGTCTGAGTGGCTTGGTCTGCTGCTCAGACAGTGCACTGACTTCTGTGCAATTACTCCAACCTGGCTGTGCAACATGTCAGTTTAGCTGGCCATCTAGTTTAGCTGGCCTAAGATGGCTGACTCCACTCCTCCTCCTTCCGCCACCCATCAATCAGTCCTCCCCCTTCCTGCACCTGGTGGCTGAACCAGCAGCTGAAAACTAAAACAATGTTAAAATATCATTTTATTTTTCAGCTGCTGGATCAGCCAGTGGGGCAACACTTCTTTGCCACTGCGAAGGAGCGGCCCCTGTGGTAATGAACCTATTACTTACCATAAACTTCATTATCTTGAGGCCTAATCATCCCATTCCGCAGTGCTCTCTCCATGTGGGACCTCCAATTTAAATTAGCTTGTTATGATCAGGTCGCCATGGATGGAGGAGGGTTTTGTTATAGTTAATAGTCTTGGTTATGCTTTTCTGTTAAGGACCCCTGGGAAAAGGATGTGTCCGAGGGCATAGCTACATCATAAAGTTAGGATTGGGAATCTAAGCACTAGTCTTCGGGTTAATGTAGTTTACCACAAAGTATTATGTTCACTTCCGAAGGTCTGTCTTAGTACACAGAGTTTCCAACTTTCTAATAGTTGTGGGACTTATCACAGTTTTAAATGCTCCTCACCTCCTACTTCCCCCCACCCAAAGCTTGTTTGGAATGTGTCACAAATATGATTGTGATATATTTGCAAATATCAGAGAATCGCCATCAAAAGAGCTAAGGGTCATCAATCATCCACAAGCAGAAAGTGTACTCTTTATTAAGGCAGACTCTGTAGTGAGCACAGCCGAATATTATGAGGTGATTGATTCCCCTCAAAGTTTCTATATTCAGAGAGAACAGTTTCTATGCCAAACATTAATTGATGGGTATGAAGCTGAAGGTAAAGCTGAAACCTGTATCCAAGCAAGGCTGTACGATCTCGGGAGTAAACTGTCACCTACCTATTTCTGTGAACCTGTGGATATCATAGCTAATAAAACTAGGAGGAGGTGGACAAAATGGCCTTTGATTGGTGATACTTGATGTGAGGATAGTTGCTGTCCTTAAAGTTCTTTTTATGAGGAGTCCCTGGACTTGCTCTCTTTTTAAGTTGAGCGTGCAAGTGCTCTGGCCTGTTGTAATCTATCTGTGGGCTTTTAACCAGGCCCACCGCACGTCCATCATTATCACTCGTTCATGGGCTTGCCTTTCAAAAATCCTTTGTTATCATTGGTAAATGCTTTATGTTTGTCCCTCCTTGGGCAGCTTTGCTACTGCCTTGGCTATCAACTCTTTTACATGGATAATTGCACGTTTGCATATACGTTTGACTGCGAGCTAACTTCTTTTTCCTTTTTTTGTCTCTCCTTCGTGCTCATTCTCATGTTGGCCGTGGTGCTTTGAATCGGCTTGCTTATGTCAACTGTTTTACTTTTCATTTTCAATTTATGTGGCAAGAAAAATCCAGTTAGGAATTTACAACACTAATAGCTCTAACTCGAGCAAATGCGAGATCCACTGTTTTGCAAATGCTTGTTTTTGTGGGTGCTGCCAGAGACCTGGATCCAATCAGTGCTAAATGACCAATGCCTGCTGTTTTCAGAGCTCCTGTCTCCAACTCATTTGCAATTTCTATTGCACATTTTTCACAGCTTTAAAATATTAAATTTGCACAGTTGTAAGATTGCATATTAAACACCAACAGTAAACTTCACATATATTCAACTACACATTATACACTGTCAATGTAAAACCATGGCCTGGCCGGAATGGCACATGCACATCCGGGAAAAGGGGCGCAGGCAGTGGCAAGTGACTGGGTAGCTAGCACAAGGATGTGACAAGAAGCTGATACAACAGCCCACTTACCGTCCAATGTGGTTTGCTCAGTACTCCACAGTTCCATTCGGACGGGGTGTATTGGAGAGGTCAGACTTGTAGCCCTACTATTACTCGATTCTCCGCCTGCTATGCTGACTACTCCTATGTCAAGGACTCCGAGTTCCCCGGCTTCAGTGCTCAGAAGAGGTCCTATTGCTGCTGGCCAGCTGTAAAGATCTCATGACGATGCAGCCCACAGCTGCCCACAGCTATGACCTATGATCACAGTAGTGGGAAGGCTCCCAGCTACCTTATCCCTAAATGGGTCTGTCTGGAACTCTTCACAGAGATCCTTGTCAGTTAGTTCACCATATTGCTGGGCTTGGGGGGGTCAGTTTGCCTGCATGAAGAAATCAACAGTGCTCTTCCTGCTACCCACTTCCAAAACCTATACTCACTATTTTGTGACAACACATCTCTACATTTTCTAGAGCATTAAGAGCAGAACCTCAGGCTCCCTTTCTGTTGGATTCCCATCCACTGACACACTGACACCAAAGAAGGCCTGTCTGTGGTTCCTACCTCTTTCGATGAAGATGAGCAATGACGATGGAAGTGGTTACTATCCCTTTTGATAAAGGTGGAGCTATGTTTTTGTGGTCACGTCTCCTCTGTAAGTGACAATGAAACTGTTGGCATCACTTTCTCAAAGGGGCTTCCATTTTCCTGACAAGCAAATCTCACTTCCTTCTGTTCACCTTGCTAGCACTTCTGATGGACCAGGTTGTGGAACTAGAAATGACAGTATCGTTGTGGGATTTAGTGAATGTGACTTCTACTACCCATCATGGTCTTATTCTGGACTGCCTCCTTACTTCTTAGAATTTTTATCTGGGTTGCTTTATGACCACTGCTGTCCACTTGATTTGCTTGAAACATTTTTCATCTGCATCAATAGGGTCTACTTATGGTTATGGAACGACTGATCTGGATCCCTTTATCCTGTTTATATTGTGAGCACCAGAAGACACACCCCAGCTAAACTTAATTCCCTCTATAAGAGACTGTCCAGAGAGCTTTCAGGGACTGCCCTTTCCTAAAACATCTTGGCCCATATTTATACTTTTTGACGCAAAACTGCGCCAACGCAGTTTTGCGTCAAAAAAATTAGCGCCGGCTAACGCCATTCTGAAGCGCCATGCGGGTGCCGTATTTATTGAATGACGTTAGCCGGCGTTAGCCGCCAGCGCCGTCTGGTGTGCGTTAAAAAAAAACGACGTACACCAGGCAGCGCCGGCGTAGGGGGATATGGAGCTTGGGCGTCAAGAAATGGGGCAAGTCAGGTTGAGGCAATTTTTTCGCCTCAACCCGATTTGCGCCATTTTTTTTCACTCCCAACCCCCATAGAAATGACTCCTGTCTTAGCAAAGACAGGAGTCATGCCCCCTTGCCCAATGGCCATGCCCAGGGGACTTCTGTCCCCTGGGCAGGGTCATTGGGCATAGTGGCATGTAGGGGGGCACAAATCAGGCCCCCCTATGCCACAATTTTTTTAAAAAAAAAACACTTACCTGAACTTACCTTAATGTCCCTGGGATGGGTCCCTCCAGCCTTGGGTGTCCTCCTGGGGTGGGCATGGGTGACAGGGGGTGTCCCTGGGGGTATGGGGGGGCACCTCTAGGCTCCTTCAGAGCCCACAGGTCCCTTAACGGCTGCCTTTTGAAGGCGCAAAAAAACGGCACAAAAGCGGCCGTACGTCATTTTTTTTGACCCGCCCACTCCCGGGCGTGATTTTTGCCCGGGAGTATAAATCCCACGCACATGCCTCGGAGTCGATTTTTTAGACGGGAACGCCTACCTTGCATATAATTAACGCAAAGTAGGTGTCCACGCTAAAAAATGCCGCTAACTCCATGGACTTTGGCGCTAGACGCGTCTAACGCCAAAGTATAAATATGGAGTTAGTTTTGCGTCGAAATTGTGTCAAAAAAAACGACGCAATTCCGGCGCAAACGGAGTATAAATATGCCCCCTTGTTTCCTAACTATGGAGCACAACTTTCTATATACGAAATATAGCAATTAGCTAAAGTATTGCAGGAGGTGGCAAATGCAACTGTACTTGCCCGTGGGTTGATCTCTGGCTAATCAGAAGCACAGTGAACCGTAATTTTACAGAATAGTATAACTTGCGACTTTGCCTGGTTGCAAATGTAAATCTTGTGCAAGCGTATACTCCGAATCTTGTAGTTTTATATGCAAGTCTCTTTAGACATACATGAACTCATTCATCGAATACTTGAAAGTGTGAAGCTCTCACACACCTGCATTGGCTGTGATGAGTGGCGTAATTGATCTTGGCTGAAGGATATTTTTGGCAGTTGGGAAATGAAGAGCCATTAAATTGTATTGGTCATTTTGTCATTTACACTATTTATTACATTGCCTCCATCCACCACACTACTGAAATAATGGATACCTCTCGATTCTACCCATTGAAAATAATGATACTAAATATGATTATGATCCTTTAGATTATTTTGAGCTTGATAGGAAACTGAAAGTGAATTGTTTATGACTTTATGATTATTGCGATGTCTTAAATTGCACAGTTAAACAGTAAAGGATGAAGTGGCTGCCAGTGTAAACTCAATACCTAACTGTAAATATAAATGCTGTGGGCATGTTTTGATACTCATGGTGCCGAATGAATATATCCATCTGCCACATTCAGGCTGCCCGTTTGAAAACTGGCTTTTTAGATGAGAAAGTGTTGTTTACTTGTTCGGATAACAAAGTCTATATTCTTGTAACAACCAAAGGTAGTCTTTTTCCTTTCTCATCCACTGTTTACTCAGTCGGTCAGTCATACAAGTACTTGTATTCAGCTAATTTTTGCCATAAAAAGACACAAAATAAAACAATAAGCATAATTGTTAGAAATGGGGTTTCTGGTTGGCTAGGGTATGCACCTCAGCCAGGCAGAACTTACCCACTCTAGTCAGGGCAAGGGAGTTACACGTCCAAGATAACGCCTGCTCACCCCCTTGGTAGCTTGGCACGAGCAGTCAGGCTTAACCCGGAGGCAATGTGTAAAGCATTTGCACAACACACACAACACATGTGACGCAATATCCCCACCACAAAGGAAACACAACACCAGATTATATGAAAATATACTGTATTGTACACAACGTAATTATTAGACCCACTTCACATAACAGTACTATCCTGCTACCTTAGCAGTTGTCAGAACGTTACACATTAGTTACTCTGCAAACTAGCAGTAGTCACACATAACACACAGGTTACTCAGTATTACGCAACATAAGCAGTAGTCAGGAAACACGTTATCACATTAGAACACTTGTCATAAGAATATCATAAAACGCCCATAGTAGGAACATTAGAAAATCTATGGCAAGTTAAGGAAACATATTAGCAAGTCATGCCCATAAAAGGAACATGTGCACATATATGTAAAAGCATCATAGAACAGGTAGGCAATATATCATAATTAGCAAAGTCTGTAGAAAGAACTTCAATTATCGTTATATTGGTCCCTTTGAAAAGTACCTGTCTTGATGAGGAGGCACTTCCAGTGCCTAAAACAACCAATGGGGCCCCCGGCGCTCCTCTGCGCAAAAACGGGGGCCTCCCTGAACATGGTAGACCGAGAGGGGCGGCACGCACCCTCTCTGAATTCCTGACGGGCCCCTTCTGGGACCCGTGATCACTGGGGGCCCCCCGGGCCTCCACCGGCCCTCTCCAAGAGGGGGCCCAAGTCAGGGAAATCCTGTGGGTAAGGAGGGGGGCACCATGCACCCCCTCCAATCTGCGAACGGGCCCCTCTGGGGGCCCGCAAACTCCTGGGGTCTCCCGGGGCCTCCGTCGGCCCTTTCAGAAGGGGAGACCCCTTTACGGCAAGGCTGGCCCTAGCAGGGGCCCTGAGGGATCTGGGGGTGCAGCGAGCCTCCGATGAGGCTGCTGCCCGTTCCCCAGGCAACCGAAGCCTTCCGGGGCTTCTTCTAGGCGTCCTCCTCTCCCCTCACCCCTCCAACGGCGACCGAAGCCTTCCGAGGCTTCTTAGGCGAGGGAGAGGCATCCTCCTCTCCTCTCGCCTCTCCGATGGTTCTCCGGCCCAAGGCAGGGCCTTCCGTGCCCCGGGGGCGCTCCTCGGAGCGATCCCTACCCCGGGGGCACCGCTAGGAGCAGGCTTGCTCCTGATTCTTTGAATGTTGCTTTTCTCGTGCCCCGGGGGCACTGAGCTGAGCGCGGTCCTCGCGCTCCGAGGCCATTAAACAACCCGGCTGCGGCGGTGATCCGGGGGATCACAATCAAGCGCTTTTCACAGCGCTAGGAAAATTCTGTAGCCTGGGCTGCGGCGGTGATCCGGGGGTTCCCCATCAAGCTCTTTTCACAGCGCTAGGAAAATTCTGCAGCCTGGGATGCGGCGGTGATTCTTCCTTAGCGATTAGGAGAGCGCCTCCTGGACCAAGTTTGTAGAGATCGTTTACAGGGGTCAGGGGCCACAGCACCCTGCCCCTGGGAACAAATAAGCAAGGAAAAGGTACAGGGCTGGTGGGCCCAGCTACAGGCCAGCACAAGGGGTGCAGATGGTGGCAGTTCCTCCTAGTGGCCAGGCAGGTCACAGGTCAGCACAGCAGCAGCAGTCCAAGGCGGTTTCCTGGTGAGTCCATTCATCAGCGTTCTGTGTCCAGTTTCAAGTTCCAAGAATGTTCAAATTGTGGGGAAAATTCCCTTGTACTTATAGTCCATTTTTACAGTGTTTTACAATGATAGGGAGAGGAGGTTCCAGCCAGTTACAACTGGTTCTGGGAGTGCCCCCTCTCTCCTTTCAGCACAGGCTCCAAACATCAGTGCGGGGTTAACGACCCATATTGTGTGAGGCCAGGGAACAGCCTTTACAAATGTAGGTGTGCCCCGCCTCTCCCTTCTCTCAGCCCAGGAAGACTATTCAGTATGCAGATGCACCTCGGTGACACCTCCACCCTCCCTGTGTACAGGCTGTCTGAAAAGTATGCACAAAGCCCCAACTGTCACTCTACCCAGACGTGGATTGGAGTCAAGCTGAAAAACACCAGAGTCATAAGCACAGATAAATGTGCACTTTCTAGAAGTGGCATTTCTGTGATAGTAATAAAAAATACACCCACACCAGTAAGCAGCATTTATTATCACCATCACAACCATACTAAACACGCCTATGCTACCCCTCATAAATCAGACAATACCCCTTACACATAAGGCAGGGCATTTCTAATGCAATCCTATGAGAAGGCAGCACTCACAGTAGTGAGACACCAGTTAGGCTGTTTGTCACTACCAGGACAGGCCATGCAATATGGCACATGTCCTGCCTTTCTACATACATGGCACCCTGCCCATAGGGCTAGCTAGGGCGTACCTTAGGGGTGACTTACATGTAGTAAAAGGGGAGTTCTGGGCCTGGCAAGTAAGTTTAGATGCCAGGTCCCTGTGGCAGACAACTGTGCACACAGGCCCTGCGCTAGCAGGCCTGAGACAGGTTTGAAAGTCTACTTCAGTGGGTGGCGCAAGCAGCGCTGCAGGCCCACTAGTAGTATTTATTTTACAGGCCCTGGGTATAGAGATACCACTGTACAAGGTACTTATAGGTAAATTAAATATGCCAATTAGGTATAAGCCAATCATACCAACTTTAGATGGGAGAGCACCTGCACTTTAACACTGGTCAGCAGTGATAAAGTGCTGAGAGTCTTAGAGCCAACAGCGAGACATCAGAAAAACCAGGAGGAAGTAGGCAAAAAGACTAAGGATGACCATGCGTATGGTCAAAAGTCCAACACAACCCCCTACCAGCCAAAAGCCAGGGGAGAACAATCAATACCTTGATGTACTTCCCTGATTGGGGCGATAGAACAAGGACCCAGGCCCACAACAGCAGGGCATGTTCCAGTTCTACGCCTTCCTGACTCCACTTGGATCTCTCTGTCAATGCTTCCCAGGCAGCCTAGACCAACCCACGGGGGTTCTCTAGCTGCCAATGGCCAGAACCAGGCCCCAGGCCATCAAGGGGCCTCTGGTCTCTGAAACCATAACGAGTGGGGGGCTGTGGCCCCTGGTGCAAAGCAACCTGTCTCCACTCCACTTCCAATCAGTTCAGGGGCTCTACCCTGCCACTGATCCACCAACCTAGGGTCCGCACCGATAGGTTCTCCAGGGGCTAGAGGCGAGGCTCTCCTCCCTCCACCACTCCGTCTAGGATCCCACCCTCCTCTCCTAGGAGGGGTATCACCAGAATCCACACTTGCCAGGGTGCTGGGTACAGCAGCCCTGCACAACTTTCTCGCCAGCCCAGGATCACTACCTGGCGACTGACCACCCAACCTAGGGACGACACCCTTGGGTTGCACCGGGCTCCGGGTCAGGCTTCCCCCTCCCTGAACCCCACTTCCAGAGTCCTGCGTCTCCCCACCTCGGGAGAAGCCACCAGAAGTTTCACACGGGGGTGAGCACACTAACCGCCCCCCCAACCAGATCAGAGTTTACCCCCTAAACCTGTCTATCTAGTCCAGGGATGACACCCTTAGACTGGACCATTGCCCAGCGAACCAGGACTTCCTTGGGAGCACACCTACCCCCTACCAGATCAGAGCTTACCCCCTGAATCTGGCAATCCAACCCAGAGTCACCACCCTGCAGTTGAATCATTGCCTGGCGCACCAGGACTTCCTGGGGGGCACACCTACCCCCCACCAGGGAAACACCTTCCCCAAGGGCCACACAAGAGTCTGGCTGGCGCAGGTCTCCTGACCTCTGCCCATCTGACAGAGTCTGGATTCCCCCCAGCCCAGAAATGGTCTCACCAAGGTCATTCCTGGGGGGCTCTGCTCTCAGAGCTGACCCCTGACCCTCCAGGTTCTCCACTGGGGCCCTCAGCCCCCTCTCAACCCTATGCCTGGATTTCCGCCTCCTCCACTGTAGAGCGAGACTACCAGACACCAGGACCGGCGGAACGCTATCACCAGCCACCCGCCTAAGTCCTAATGACAAAATGGGATCCTTCTGAACAGCTGGCCCTACGCACAGGCTAGGCTCACCTCCTGGTGTTCACTCATGGAACCTTCCAGGACCTGGGACAGGCTCTCGGGCACCTTGGGCCTCAGCCCAGCCCCATTCCCTCTCCTCTGAGACGGGACATGGGGTCCCTCACCCACCCCAGTCCACTGGGACCTACCTGGGACACTCCATTCCTTTCCCACCCTACCTGGTTGGGAAACACCTAGACCACTCTCATTAGGAACACCCCCTAATGCCACACCAGACCCTCTGGTACGCAACCAGAAGTCTGCCTCCTTTGCGAGCTCCCTGGGGTCAGAGAGCTCACACACTGACAAGTGTTGGCGTAACTCTAAAAAAAAAAAAACGAAACAGGTGCTCTCTGACAATCAGATTAAACAGCCCTTCAAAATTGTTTACTGGGCTACCCTTCACCCATCCATCTAGTGCAATGCAGCAATCCTCCACAAACTCCTCCCAAGACTGGTGGGACAGTTTCTTACCACCCCTAAACCTTTTTCTGTATTCCTCAGGGGAAAAATCATACTTCACAATCAGTGCATTCTTCACAGCGGAGTACACCTCCCTGTCACTCTCTTCTAGAGTCAGTAGGGCATCCCTCCCCTCCTCAGGAATAAAACTCCCTAGGCCAGATCCCCAATCCTTCTCAGGGATCCTGCGCTCTACCAGAGCCCTCTCATATTCCTTTAACCACTGACGTATGTCACCCCCCTCTTGGAACCTAGGTACAAGATCTATGGGTATGTGAGGATCATCTTTGCTACAGCACTGTACATTGCTGCCACCACTGGACTCCACCCGCAGCGCTGGTGAGTCCAGAACCTTCAGACTGCGCTCTAGAGCGAGTCTTTCTCTGGCAAAGGCCCTCTCTGCCTCTGCCATTCTCTCCTGTACTAAGGCCTTCTCTACCTCAGCCCTTCTCTCCTCAACAGCTAGGCGCGCTAACTGCAACTTCAGGTCCCTCTCTTCCCGTCTATCTCTTAGCTCACAAGGCGTCAAGGAATGAGAGGTAGCCCTGCTTCTTACACTGGACCCAGCAAGGGACCCCCTATCACTGGGGCCTTCCCTGTCAACTGGCGTCCCCAACCGGTCATTCTCACCCTCCTGATCAGTCTCTCTACCACTCTCTAGGGATGAGTTCTGGGAGCCCTCCCATTGGGAACCCTCGCCACACTCAGGATCCTCTGGGTACCCCCTAAGCACACTCCCTCCCTGGGTATATGTCACAAACCTTTCAAAGAAATTCAGAGATCTCCTGAGGTCCCCTTCTACAGGCAGCCCTCTCTCTCTACAGAACCCCTCTAATTCCTCCTGTGTGTAAAACGGCACGTCCTCTAAATCAAAGGTAAGCCCCATCTTGAAAAGGTACAAATAACTCAAATGTGACAACCACAATACCCAACCGTGAGAACTGAAAACAGGAAAAATTACCAAAGAGAGAAAGTTAGGAGAAGCCAAACATGTGATGGTCTAAACGCAATCCTTGTAGTGAAATAATGAGTCACAATGGTCTTGTGCAAGCGCAAGTCCTATCCTCACAGCTGACTTCTAATGTTAGAAATGGGGTTTCTGGTTGGCTAGGGTATGCACCTCAGCCAGTCAGAACTTACCCACTCTAGTCAGGGCAAGGGAGTTACACGTCCAAGATAACCCCTGCTCACCCCCTTGGTAGCTTGGCACGAGCAGTCAGGCTTAACCCGGAGGCAATGTGTAAAGCATTTGCACAACACACACAACACATGTGACGCAATATCCCCACCACAAAGGAAACACAACACCAGATTATATGAAAATATACTCTATTGTACACAACATAATTATTAGACCCACATCACATAACAGTACTATCCTGCTACCTTAGCAGTTGTCAGAACGTTACACATTAGTTACTCTGCAAACTAGCAGTAGTCACACATAACACACAGGTTACTCAATATTCTGCAACATAAGCAGTAGTCAGGAAACACGTTATCACATTAGAACACTTGTCATAAGAATATCATAAAACGCCCATAGTAGGAACATTAGAAAATCTATGGCAAGTTAAGGAAACATATTAGCAAGTCATGCCCATAAAAGGAACATGTGCACATATATGTAAAAGCATCATAGAACAGGTAGGCAATATATCATAATTAGCAAAGTCTGTAGAAAGAACTTCAATTATCGTTATATTGGTCCCTTTAAAAAGTACCTGTCTTGATGAGGAGGCACTTCCAGTGCCTAAAACAACCAATGGGGCCCCTAGCGCTCCTCTGCGCAAAAACGGGGGCCTCCCTGAACATGGTAGACCGAGAGGGGCGGCACGCACCCTCTCTGAATTCCTGATGGGCCCCTTCTAGGACCCGTGATCACTGGGGGCCCACCGGGCCTCCACCGGCCCTCCCCAGGGGGGGGCCCAAGTCAGGGAAATCATGTGGGTAAGGAGGGGGGCGCCACGCACCCCCTCCAATCTGAGAACAGGCCCCTCTGGGGGCCCGCAAACTCCTGGGGTCTCCCGGGGCCTCCGTCGGCCCTTTCAGTAGGGGAGACCCCTTTACGGCAAGGCTGGCCCTCGCAGGGGCCCTGAGGGATCTGGGGATGCAGCGAGCCTCCGATGAGGCTGCTGCCTGTTCCCCAGACAACCGAAGCCTTCTGAGGCTTCATCTAGGCGAGGGAGAGGCGTCCTCCTCTCCCCTCACCCCTCCGATGGTGACCGAAGCCTCCGAGGCTTCTTAGGCGAGGGAGAGGCGTCCTCCTCTTCTCTCGCCTCTCTGATGGTTCTCCGGCCCAAGGCAGGGCCTTCCGGTGCCCCGGGGGCGCTCCTCGGAGCGATCCCTACCCCGGGGGCACCGCTAGGAGCAGGCTTGCTCCTGATTCTTTGGATGTTGCTTTTCTCGTGCCCTCGGGGCACTGAGCTGAGCGCGGTCCTCGCGCTCCGAGGCCATTAACAACCCGGCTGCGGCGGTGATCCGGGGGATCCCAATCAAGCGCTTTTCACAGCGCTAGGAAAATTCTGCAGCCTGGGCTGCGGCAGTGATCCGGGGGTTCCCCATCAAGCGCTTTTCACAGCGCTAGGAAAATTCTGCAGCCTGGGCTGCGGCGGTGCTTCTTCCTTAGCGATTAGGAGAGCGCCTCCTGGACCAAGTTTGTAGAGATCGTTTACAGGGGTCAGGGGCCACAGCACCCTGCCCCTGGGAACAAATAAGCAAGGAAAAGGTACAGGGCTGGTGGGCCCAGCTACAGGCCAGCACAAGGGGTGCAGATGGTGGCAGTTCCTCCTAGTGACCAGGCAGGTCACAGGTCAGCACAGCAGCAGCAGTCCAAGGCGGTTTCCTGGTGAGTCCATTCATCAGTGTTCTGTGTCCAGTTTCAAGTTCCAAGAATGTTCAAATTGTGGGGAAAATTCCCCTGTACTTATAGTCTGTTTTTACAGTGTTTTACAATGATAGGGAGAGGAGGTTCCAGCCAGTTACAACTGGTTGTGGGAGTGCCCCCTCTATCCTTTCAGCACAGGCTCCAAACATCAGTGGGGGGTTAACGACCCATATTGTGTGAGGCCAGGGAACAGCCTTTACAAATGTAGGTGTGCCCCGCCTCTCCCTTCTCTCAGCCCAGGAAGACTATTCAGTATGCAGATGCACCTCGGTGACACCTCCACCCTCCCTGTGTACAGGCTGTCTGAAAAGTATGCACAAAGCCCCAACTGTCACTCTACCCAGACGTGGATTGGAGTCAAGCTGCAAAACACCAGAGTCATAAGTACAGATAAATGCGCACTTTCTAGAAGTGGCATTTCTGTGATAGTAATAAAAAATACACCCACACCAGTAAGCAGCATTTATTATCACCATCACAACCATACTAAACACGCCTACGCTACCCCTCATAAATCAGACAATACCCCTTACACATAAGGCAGGGCATTTCTAATGCAATCCTATGAGAAGGCAGCACTCACAGTAGTGAGACACCAGTTAGGCTGTTTGTCACTACCAGGACAGGCCATGCAATATGGCACATGTCCTGCCTTTCTACATATATGGCACCCTGCCCATAGGGCTAGCTAGGGCGTACCTTAGGGGTGACTTACATGTAGTAAAAGGGGAGTTCTGGGCCTGGCAAGTAAGTTTAGATGCCAGGTCCCTGTGGCAGACAACTGTGCATACAGGCCCTGTGCTAGCAGGCCTGAGACAGGTTTGAAAGTCTACTTCAGTGGGTGGCGCAAGCAGCGCTGCAGGCCCACTAGTAGTATTTATTTTACAGGCCCTGGGTATAGAGATACCACTGTACAAGGGACTTATAGGTAAATTAAATATGCCAATTAGGTATAAGCCAATCATACCAACTTTAGATGGGAGAGCACCTGCACTTTAGCACTGGTCAGCAGTGATAAAGTGCTCAGAGTCCTAGAGCCAACAGCGAGAGGACAGAAAAACCAGGAGGAAGGAGGCAAAAAGACTACAGGGAGTGCAGAATTATTAGGCAAATGAGTATTTTGACCACATCATCCTCTTTATGCATGTTGTCTTACTCCAAGCTGTATAGGCTCGAAAGCCTACTACCAATTAAGCATATTAGGTGATGTGCATCTCTGTAATGAGAAGGGGTGTGGTCTAATGACATCAACACCCTATATCAGGTGTGCATAATTATTAGGCAACTTCCTTTCCTTTGGCAAAATGGGTCAAAAGAAGGACTTGACAGGCTCAGAAAAGTCAAAAATAGTGAGATATCTTGCAGAGGGATGCAGCACTCTTAAAATTGCAAAGCTTCTGAAGCGTGATCATCGAACAATCAAGCGTTTCATTCAAAATAGTCAACAGGGTCGCAAGAAGCGTGTGGAAAAACCAAGGCGCAAAATAACTGCCCATGAACTGAGAAAAGTCAAGCGTGCAGCTGCCACGATGCCACTTGCCACCAGTTTGGACATATTTCAGAGCTGCAACATCACTGGAGTGCCCAAAAGCACAAGGTGTGCAATACTCAGAGACATGGCCAAGGTAAGAAAGGCTGAAAGACGACCACCACTGAACAAGACACACAAGCTGAAACGTCAAGACTGGGCCAAGAAATATCTCAAGACTGATTTTTATAAGGTTTTATGGACTGATGAAATGAGAGTGAGTCTTGATGGGCCAGATGGATGGGCCCGTGGCTGGATTGGTAAAGGGCAGAGAGCTCCAGTCCGACTCAGACGCCAGCAAGGTGGAGGTGGAGTACTGGTTTGGGCTGGTATCATCAAAGATGAGCTTGTGGGGCCTTTTCGGGTTGAGGATGGAGTCAAGCTCAACTCCCAGTCCTACTGCCAGTTCCTGGAAGACACCTTCTTCAAGCAGTGGTACAGGAAGAAGTCTGCATCCTTCAAGAAAAACATGGTTTTCATGCAGGACAATGCTCCATCACACGCGTCCAAGTACTCCACAGCGTGGCTAGCAAGAAAGGGTATAAAAGAAGGAAATCTAATGACATGGCCTCCTTGTTCACCTGATCTGAACCCCATTGAGAACCTGTGGTCCATCATCAAATGTGAGATTTACAAGGAGGGAAAACAGTACACCTCTCTGAACAGTGTCTGGGAGGCTGTGGTTGCTGCTGCACGCAATGTTGATGGTGAACAGATCAAAACACTGACAGAATCCATGGATGGCAGGCTTTTGAGTGTCCTTGCAAAGAAAGGTGGCTATATTGGTCACTGATTTGTTTTTGTTTTGTTTTTGAATGTCAGAAATGTATATTTGTGAATGTTGAGATGTTATATTGGTTTCACTGGTAATAATAAATAATTGAAATGGGTATATATTTGTTTTTTGTTAAGTTGCCTAATAATTATGCACAGTAATAGTCACCTGCACACACAGATATCCCCCTAACATAGCTAAAACTAAAAACAAACTAAAAACTACTTCCAAAAATATTCAGCTTTGATATTAATGAGTTTTTTGGGTTCATTGAGAACATGGTTGTTGTTCAATAATAAAATTAATCCTCAAAAATACAACTTGCCTAATAATTCTGCACTCCCTGTAGGGATGACCATGCGTATGGCCAAAAGTCCAACAATAATCAATAGAATAAAATATATACAATACTAGGACATTTCCATATATTAACAGGGAATCAGATCAATATAGTGAGCTCCTCACTTGTCATAAATAGTGTGCAGAAACTCCCGAAATATTCCTAATCCTGCGGGGATATCTGACAAAGCTGATAACAGCCTAACAGATAAACAAGCTCCTCAAACGATGAAGGAGTTTCAAACTCATTCTCTTAGATCTAGAATGAAAGGAACGCAAAATTTGTCTCTAGGAAAAGAGTAAAACTTACAAAAGAAAATAAAATGAATAAAAAATCGCTTGCTAATCTGATCACATCCACAAAAGGATAGGGAAGAGAACCACCTGCTTTGAAGAGATTAAGGGCCACATGTATGTATCTTTTTTCTCGTAGCAAACGGCCCGATTCTGCAAATCGGGCCGTTTGCGATGAGGAAAAAGCATTTTGGTATGTACAGATCCATTTTTGGGATTCGGTAATCTATTTACTAAATGGCAAAAAGAGTTTGCGAGTCACAATTAGGAAGGGGCGTTCCCTTCCTAATTGCGAGTCATAGTCCAATGTATGATTGTTTTATGACCGCGAATGCGGTCACAAAGCTATCACAGTTACAACCACTCTCAAATTGGTACTAACCCATTTGCTAAAGGTAAGGGGTCCCCAGGGGAACCCTTCCCCTTTGTGAATGCATGCAAAAACATTTTTTCAGAGCAGGCAGAAATGCATTCCATTTTCCTATAAGGAAAACGGGCTGCATTTAAAAATAAATACAGCTTTATTTAAAAGCAGTCACAGACATGCTGGTCTTCTGCCCCCAGCAGGCCACCATCCCTGTTAGTGCCGCCATTAGCGAGTCGCAAGTATGTACAACATTGTACTTCACAGTGTGTGCGATTCCCAATGGGGTCACAAATTGCGACCTACCTCATGATTATTCATGAGGTATGTCATTTGCAACCCCATTGGGAATCGCACACACTGTGAAGTACAATGTTGTACATACTTGCGACTCGCTAATCAGTCGCAAATATCGAGTCGCAAAACTCGGGGTCATACATCCGGCCCTAAGTTACCAAAAAATGAGACATGAACAACCTGAAAGGGGCCAGATAAAATCTGTGTTCCTGATTGGAAACCCAATTCTCCATTGGGGGATCGTAGTGACAATGGCCCTCATGACAATCCTGGCGGTCGGTGTTAAAGTGGCGGTAACACCGCCAACAGGCCGGTGGTAAAAAAAATGGAATCATGACCACCGCGGAAACCGCCAACACATACAGCCCCTTTAACACTCTGACCACCACTGCGATAGCAATAAACACCGCAGAAGTAACCGCCAACAGCCAGGCAGAAGACAGTGTACCGCCCACTCTACTATAACACACCCATCCGCCAGCTTTTCCAGGGCGGTACCAACGCCATAAAAAACATGGCGGAAACAGTACTCTGAAGGGAAACGACTCACCTCTCGACACTCAAGGAAGAACCACAACGCCATGGAGTCCGAGATGCATGTTTTCCCCATGCTGGTGTACCTTCTCATACACCAAGAGTATGAACGCAGGTGACGACGACCATGGTGAGTACTGCATCTAGTACACAAGGGGGGGGGCAAGTGACACACACACGCAACACCCCCACCCTCAATCACAAAACCATACACACAAACACATGCAACAACATTACATATACACCCCATAACCCTCAGGAATAACGCAAGGACAAAAGGAATGGAGTCAAATGAGTGTAATATTAGTAATACTTAGAAATACGTTCATAAAGGAAAAATAGTATGTACAATATATACAATATATACGAAAGGCGGGACAATGCCCACTCAAAAATTGTCTGTGGCCCACTGGGCCAAAACACATAGGCCAAGCCCTCACTTGACTCCTGGCTCAATACAGAGAGAACACTGCAGGGACATGAGGTCAAAAACACACAGGCACCTCAGGGGGACGGGGAATGGGGGGACACCTCAGCCGGAAGATGATACAACGCCACTGCTCCTGGAAGGGGCTCCATGCCAACTGCTTGGTCCTGGGAAGTGCAAGGCCACAGTCTCTCAAGTGGGTGGTTTGCCCACTGCTTGGTCCTGGGGAGTGCAAAGCCACATTCTCTCAAGTGGGTGGTTTGCCCACTGCTTGGTCCTGAGGAGTGCAAAGCCACAGTCTCTCTAGTGGGTGGTTTGCCCACTGCTTGGTCCTGGGGAGTGTAAGGCCACAGACTCTCAAGTGGGTGGTTTGCCCACTGCTTGGTCCTGGGGAGTGCAAAGCCACAGTCTCTCTAGTGGATGCCTTCTTCCACTGGTTCTGGAGGGGGCATTGTGCCCAGTGTGCTTCATCCTGGCAAGGAGGGGCTGAGTGGATGCCTTCTTCCACTGGTTCTGGAGGGGGCCTTGTGCCCAGTGTGCTTCATCCTGGCAAGGAGGGGCTGAGTGGATGCCTTCTTCCAATGGTTCTGGAGGGGGCCTTGTGCCCAGTGTTCTTCATCCTGGCAAGGAGGGGCTGAGTACATGCCTTCCTCCACTGGTTCTGGAGGGGGCCTTGTGCCCAGTGTGCTTCATCCTGGCAAGGAGGGGGTGAGTGGATGCCTTCTTCCAATGGTTCTGGAGGGGGCCTTGTGCCCAGTGTTCTTCATCCTGGCAAGGAGGGGCTGAGTACATGCCTTCTTCCACTGGTTCTGGAGGGGGCCTTGTGCCCAGTGTGCTTCATCCTGTCAAGGAGGGGGTGAGTGGATGCCTTCTTCCACTGGTTCTGGAGGGGGCATTGTGCCCTGTGATGCAGATGTTTTGGAGTGCAAGGTCACAGTCTCTCACCTGGGTGTCCAACAACAGTTTTTGCAGGGGACAGGACGCACTGCAGCCCATGTAGTCACCACTACACACTGCTCACTGGAGGTGACGGCTGCTCAGTGAATCACAGTTGCCCTGCAGGTGGGGTTGCTGGCAGGGGTGGTGGTAGCCTCCAGGACTTCACCTGCAGCCTCAGACGGCTGCTCACTGGGGCTGCTGCTGCTGGCAGTGGTGCTGCTTGTGGTGGTGCAGGTTGCGGTGCTGGCTGTTGTGGTGGCCTCAGACGGCTGAAGTGCCATGGATGGTGTTCTGTGCCCCTTCCTGCCCTTGGCAGATGGTGGTGCCTCCTTGCTTCTGCCAGATGGAGTCTTTGACTTGGCCTTGCTGGCTGGTTGTGCCTCCTTCCCCTTGCTGGATGCTGTCCCCTTCTTGCCCTTGCCAGGTGGCGGAACCTTCTTGGCCTGGGCAGGTGTTGGTGGCATACTGGCTGGACTGACGGGTGCCTCCTTTGAGCCTCTCACAGCTGCAGAAACCACAGAGAACGTGGACTGGGTGGCTGAGGTGCTGGGCTGCATTCTGGCCACCCTGGCCCGAGGTGAAGGACGGGGGGAGGAGTAGGGAAGAAGTCAATGTTGGTGAGGAAAAGCTTCTTACGGACACTGGGGCGGGAAGAGGGTGACGGTTTGGGAGTGGAGGACGAGGGAGTGGTTGTAGGAGGTGTCAGTTTGCTGAGTTTGGGTGCAGGTGCATGAGCTGGATGCTGTTGTGAGGTGGATGGCTGTTGGGTGGGTGTGTGCTTGCGTTTGTGTACTTTGGGAGGAGAGGTCACAGACACAGTGGGAGAGGACACAGGGGACTTGTGCATGGATGTGTGAGTGGTGACTGCCAGTGAGGGGCATGTAGAGATAGGTGATGGAGGTAGTGGATGAGGATGTAGTGCATGCAGGTGTGAGTGGAGACGCTACTGGGAGGGAGGTGGATGAGGAGGAGGAGGGGGACACAGTGGAGGCAGTGGATGTTGGTGTGTCTGCATGTGGATTGTGCTTGTGTAAGTGCCTGTGAGATGAAGTGTGGTGCTTGTGTTTGCCTGAGCCACTTCTGTGTGTTGATTTGGAGGCATGCTGGTCTGAAGGTGTGCTTGGGATAGGTTGGGGTTGAGGAGATTGGGTCTGGATAGAGGAAGTTGGAGGGGGGGCTGGAGATAGGCACAACAGCGGCCATCAGTGCAGAGGCTAGAGCCTGGAATGCTCTCTGTTGGGCTGCCACACCAGAGTGAATGCTCTCTAGGTAAGTATTTGTTTGTTGCAAATGCCTTTCGACACCTTGGATGGCATTCAGTATGGTTGACTGCCCAACAGAGAGGGATCTCAGGAGGGCAATAGCCTCCTCACTGAGAGCAGCAGGGCGGACTGGGGCAGGGCCTGAGGTGCCTGGGGCAAAGGAGATGCCCACCCTCCTGGGTGAGCGGGCAGGGGAAACATGCTGAGGGGCTGCTGGGAGGGCGGAGGTGGTACAGGGGTGGCAGCTGTACCTGTAGTTGGGGTGAGCACATAGGTGTCTGCTCTGCCACCCCCAGGGAGCTTCCATCAGAGGAGGAGTCGCTGTTGGTATTGTCCCCTCCTGTCTCCGTCGTGGTGCTCCCCTCGCCATTCGTCCTGGTGCCCTCACCGTCGTAGCTCATGAAACAACTTTCCTCTCCTAAGCTTGTAATAACAGGACTGAGGAAAACACCCATTATTGGTAATCACATTTTGTCAATAATTCCATAAATCTGTAATGGTTTAAGATGGTCGTCCTAGTTTCCTGAAGCATAAAATTTAAACCATACCTATTTAAAACTATCTGTTGTCTAAATACCGTCACCAATGGAATACTATTCAATCTTTTTTGGAATTGTATTTGTTTGCAAATACCTTAATTTGGCTTTTGGGGTATTGACAATAAGCTATCTTGTTAAACAACTTGTAAATCTGTAGGGATCTGGTCATGTAAGACAGCACACCCAAACGGACCAGCCTCCACATTTCAGAACCAAGAGGCAAAGGAAAGGACCTGTCAACACCAACAGAAAATATCACATTAAGATAGCAAGTAAAATCGGGGTGAGAACACACCCCAATTATTTATCACCAGCCTATAAATGTTATGCCCACATAAATGGGTCTCTGTCCTCCTGATCTATGGTGCACTGAGAGCCATACATGCAGGCATAACATTCTGATGCCATTTAGAATCCTTGGTTGGGGGATTTAAACCAACAGGGTTTTCCCACAACAGGTCTGCAGCACCCCCCTGTTCTGAACTCTTTCAGTTTCAGCATGAAAAAGGTGCAAAGTATTCCCTCCAATAGCTTAAAAATGATCCTTTCAGACCACCTTACATATGCTGTAAATACCAGAACTGGATAACACCCAGTCAATAATAATGCAATAAATAAATTGCTGTATCATTGATCTGAAGGATCTCTAACTCTGACCTCCATCTCTCTCATTACATATCTTGCATCAAAATCACTTTTCCTTTTCAACAGTTTCTGATGTTTTTTGTTTCTCCAGTCATCATCTACTGAAATATTCGCCCATTCTTTTTTCTAATCCATCCAACCTGGAACTAATTTGGGGTTAGGTTTTTTGCCTCTAAATAATTCAAATGGTGACTTCCATGCCATCATATGTGGAGACAGATGATAAGACACCGTCTGATTCTACAATTCTTTTTTCCAATCTAGTCCACTGTTCTTAACCAACTGACACCCTTCCTTTAGTGTCTTATTAAATCTTTCCACCATCCCATTGCATTCGGGATGATATAAAGCTGATTTCTTGTGCACTACACCATGGAACAACAAGAATTCTTCTACGTCTTTGGAACAGTACTGTACCGAATATCAGTTAAGAGTTTGCTAGGAATACCTTCTCTTCTAAACAAGCCTTCCAAGAACCGAATGACAGCTCCTGAATTAATTTCTGGAAGACATCCAGCCATCTTGAAAAAATATCTACCACTACAAATAAATAAGGAGTGGCTCTTTTCCCTCTCTATGGACCTACTAGATCAAGGGCTATTTCCTGCCAGGGACCTCTCAGCATTTCTCTGCAAATTAAACAAAACAAACAATCTGCCGTATTATTCTGTACACCAGGAATTTATTCTACCAAGAGCATGAACTCTTGTAGTTGTACTACTTACTTCCGAGTTCTTGCTGAAACACTATCTAAACCCTTTTTTTGAAAATATTCTCTAAGAGGTTTATGATCTGTTGCTACTGTGAATGGTCTTCCCCACAGAAAATATTTACATTTGTTTATGGCCCAACTCACAGCCAGAGCCTCTTTCTCAATCACTCAATCACTGAGTAGTTGCTCTCCACTCATTTTGAATGCACATGATGCACATGCAATAGTGTGCTCCTCTTCTCCCTCAAACAGAATTAAAACTGCACCCAATCCTTTATTGCTCCCATCAATGACTACTTTTGTTTGTCTGTGCGACCTGACCGCATCAAGCTTTTGAACCTTCTGTAAATCATCTTTATTTGAATCAAACTCATTTTGACATTAAAGACTCCACATAAACTCAATTCCTTTCTTACACAGACCTCTAATCATTCTAGTGTTGCTCAACATATTATATCAAAAAAATAACTTCCTCTTTCCTTTTAGAAGCACACAACTTGCATATCATTTCCACTAACTCTTGTTTTGGTTTAACTCCTTCAGGTGTGATGGAGTGTTCTAAATAGGTGATTTCAGACCTTCCAAACAAACATTTATCTACATAAGGAGTTAATCCAACATCTCTGAATTTACGTAGTACTGCAGAAACTCTTGCATTGTGTTCCTCCCATTTTTTTCCATAAATGTGTGGGTCATCCTGAAGGTATTATACCCCTTCTATTTTACCCAGCACTGATCTCACCAACCTCGAGAACAGTGAGGCTGAGAACATGAGGCTAAATGGCATTGTCAAGAAGTTGAATTGTTCCCATAAGTGTTATAAAAGTTGTCATGTCTTCTGAATCCAGATGTAACTTAATATGGTAGTAAGCGGAAGTGAGATCAAGTGCGGTAAAAATTCTCACATCACAGATGGTTGCCATCATCTCTGAAATGTTGGGCGACGGGAATTTATCCACAACAACTTCCTTATTTAAACCTCTTAGGTCCTCACCTAAGTGAATTGCTCCAGAATGTTTCCTAGCTACTACTATGGGTGCCAACCGTTCTGTGGCCTCCAGAAGTTATAATGCCTTCAGTTTCCAATCTTTCCAACTCATTGCGAACATCTTCTTGTATGCTTAGGGGAATTCTCCTGACTTTTGTTGACACAGGTACAGTTCTGGGGTTGAGTTTCCTGATGTGATGATACACTTTAAAACACCCCACCTTCTTAGTAAAAACCTCAGGAAATTCATTGGCAAAATCAGTGCGATTCATCACTAGTTTAATTCCTATTTGAGGTTTTGCATTGGGATCGAGCTAAACACCTAGCTCGTTTTGATGGGCCCATCCCAGAATATTATCCTCTTTGTTCGCTACATACACTTTTACTGGAACAATGCATCCTTGATACTCAATGGTACTTACAAAGTGTCCCTGCATTTTTATTTCCTGACCACCACACCCACCTAGATTTACATCCATATGGCACAGGTTGATCCCAGGAATTCTTTTTTGGAATATATAGTTATCTAAAATGGTCAGTTTAGAACATGAATCAAATAGCATACTTATATCAACATTACCTACTTTCACTATACTTGCCGGGTTTTCCAATGCCTTTACATCACCATTCTTCTCTTTAATGTGTAATATACATTCTTGACCAATTTCCTCAACTCCACAGTTTTTTCCAACACGCCGTTTATGTTTACCAGTTTTTCCAGAACAACAACACTTCATGAAATTACCCCCCACATTTATGGGGACACAAAGCAGAACATTCACTGTTGTTTGCTACGTGACCTATCTGTCCATATCTAAAACATTTCCCCTTAATTTTGTCTCCAGATTTATCCTCTGATTTGTCTTTATAGCTTTCACCACCTCTTCCACTTGTCAGTTTTTCATAGTTCCTTGACACAAGAAAGCAAATGTTCTACCCTTTTCACTGTAGTCAACACATCACTAAGTGGTGAATCATCTTTCATCCATAGCTTTTCTCTAATGTAGTCACTTTTTCAATGGAGCAAAAATTGATCCCTAATATGTTTTTTCTCCAGCACACAAAATTTACAGATGATAGCCAATTTTCTCAAACTTGTTATATACTCTTCTACCGATTCTTCACTAATTTGAACATGTCTTCCTCAATGGTACCTTTCTAGAATAGCGCAGGTATGTGGTAATGATTATCAATTTCTTAATTGCAACTTCAAATTCATTTAGTCTCTGAGCCTCCTCACTGTTAAGATCTGGCAAACTTTCCAACACTTCCTGACCTTCTGCTCCCAGAGCAGGTAATAGAAGTGCCAGTTTTCTTTCTGTACGCAAACTTGTTCCACATACTCTCACATAATTAAATAATACTTTCTTCCACTTTGACCATCTTATGGGAGGATCGCCTGGTCTATTTGGGAAAAACATAGGCGGTGCAACATTCTGCATGGTGATTACAAAAAGTCAAGTTTATAACACAGCAGTACCAAACTTGCGTCTATTAAAAGGATAAGTAGGATTTCTTGTAATATGATGATATTACTGAGTTCTAGCCCCAAATAAAATGGCTGCCATGAACAAAATGTTGCATGGTTGAACACAGTGCTCAGTATGTAATACACTTTAAATGTAATGGATTTATAATTAAAGTTACATTTTCCACTGTGCACATAGTCTAACAGTCTCCAACACCCTTTACTGATCATCAGTACCATATGTTGTGTATATAATATTTTTAGAATTGCTTGAATCTTTAAAGTGGCTGTTGGGTTTGAGCGCAGCACACTAATGATGATGCCTGACCTCTTAAAATGGCAGCCGAACAGGAAGACTCCTCCGCCTGACTTCCTGAAATGACCACTAGGATTATACACTGTATATTTATCAATGCTGCATAACATTCTAAAATGGCTCCCAGACATGCACACTACACTAAGTACATATACTTGCTGTGAGAATTCTGCCTCCACCGCACATAGCAGTTCCCAATATTAGCAGAAAAACAAGCTACTGCTCAGAGCGCGATGACCATCGTAGAAGCAAACAGGGTCAGTCTGACCATCACGGCAGCAAACAGGCTTCTTCTTTGCGATGTCGGCCACGATGCAGGTAAGAATCAATTTAACTCCATTATAATTCTTAGATAATGTAGAAAGATGCTGAGGCACGGGTAGGATGGGAGCTGGGTTTAATACTGCCTCATTCACGTCTCCAGTACAACTGATCATCTATCTCTTAAGTCCTCAGTGGGTTCTGAACATGGAACTTAGAGTGCTAGAACCACATAAAGACCCGAAGGGAAGAGAGATGTGAGACATGGGAAATACCACAGTAGTGTTTTGATGCTGGAAGTGTTCCTCCCCGGACAGCTGAAAGAGTTAGATCGATGTGGGTCGAGCATGGACTACCTGCTAGATTCTGATGCAATGCTCACTTAGAACCTAATAAGATGAAGCATTTTCACCAACAACACGAAAACATGTGTTACTTCACAAGGCCTCTACCATGATTTTGTTTCCAGAGGAACTTTGTCAAAGACACACCGTGAGCCATCTGCATCAAGATGTTCGCATGTGCCTGAAACACAAAAGCCCCCATGTGTCTCTGGGTAAAGCATCAGATGGATCAGTGTAAGCAGCACATCTTCTAATGCTACCTTGAAGTGTTCAACTGCTTCATCAATGGACTACATGTGTCATCTGGATCCTCCAGAGTGGCACATTTGAGTTGAACTCAACAAAGCTCACCCTTTCTGGGACCTTCAGTAGTCAAAAACTCCTCCAGCTCTGGCAGTGTCTCTAACTCCAGCTCAGGTTCACATGTACGGTGTTTAGACTTCTTTCTGGGATATGCAGAAAGACCTGGGCGCTCTATTGGGAAACGTGTTGAGTTTTCTTGGACCTGAGGCTTTGTCTCCCCTCTAATTTAGATTAGTGTAATTTGGTATGTGTAAAGCACAGCATACACCATAACTAGGCTATCAGGTGTATCTCTAAAGCACGTGTTCACAAATCTTGGGTCTAATGTAGCAGAAATTTAAAGTCCTGTCCCTCACGTCACAATGATCATCTATATGTGGCAGTTTATGCCTTATGTTAATCAATGTAGTTATAGTTTAGTTGTAAAGTGGTGCACTGAAAAGCCATATTAACATGCATTCATTCTAGGTTAACAGTTGATATGCATGTGGTATAACTTTTAAATTTCTTGTTTAGGGAATTAATTCATCATTATGTTATAATTCATGATGAAAACTAATGATGTGCAATACAACAATAATAGATTTTACATGAGAAGTCTTTTAAAAGTGATGAGCAAATGTAGAAATTGCAGAAATATGTTATAGCTATCTGAAAATAAAGTTAACAGGATATTTTTGTTTTAAATGTATTGCCACATGAGTAAGTATGGTACCTTATTAATATTGAGTTATGATTTAGAATGTTAAATGTGTATTGAGTGCATAAACAAATGTAATGCTTTAATTCATTGTATTAGCCTAAGTGAGGCCTGCAAGGCCCTGCTTCGTGACTGTGCAGAAAATGTTTAGTCATTCTTGTAAAATGTGAGCCTTTCTATCGGACTTAATTCTCATGAGAAAGTTGGATTGGTAATAGATGTTCTATTGTTTTACACATGGAGCGCCTCGGAGTTTAGCCTTGAGCTCAAAACAAAAAAAACGGTGGACTGGCAACATATGTAAATGTACCAAAGTTGCATGATGAAACCAGATGGAATATTTTCTACCTGTTGTTAATGGGAACTTTCAGCAATGTTACAGCCTGTGTCACATAATCAGTTTCAATTGGATGTTAAATCTTCTGCACCATTTGGAATGATGGATTGGTGAATCATCTTGCCCTATGAACTTTAATATACCTGTGGCATTCATCTCTTTCCCATTTTTCACTGCTTGCTGAACCTCTTGGACTCTGACAGGTATTGTCCTCCCTACCCTTTGAAATGCCACGCTGAGACTCAGAGATATTTCCCCTGACCCACAGAAGAAGACTCTTGACTGAGCTTCTGAAATGCTGATGCATTCCCCTTTAACCTATTTTTTGCCCACTTTAGTTATTAACCTGTTACCCCAGATTTCCCCTTTTCGAATTCCTTTTGTCCTTTATGTCTTTTTGCCCACATATGTTTAGCCCAGTACATGTTAATCCCTGATTGGCTAATCTGTAGAGTTTTCCTTATCTAAGTTAGCTGAATTTAGCTTAAATTGCCTTGATGCTTACAAGAACTGAACAGTGCTTGTTTTCAGTACACCAGGTGATTCTTTTGATGTTTTGTATTGTTTTTATTGAATGTTTAGTTCTGTTTATTTTAGTTCATTTAAATCTCTTTCGTCTCCTAGGTCAACCATTGATGATTTTGTACCTTTATAACTTTGTCTTGAGAATTGTTTATGTGACTTTGAGTTTGAGCTTGTAATAAAACCCCTTAACTTTATTTCACACTGTAGTTTTCCTTGTGTGGCCACATTAGTTATACTGTTATAGAATTGATTTCCTGTGAAATGTAATTACCTTTTCTCCACATCCTTATGCTGGATCCAAAGATCCATTGACCCTGTTTAGGCATTGTTTTGTAAAAGAGAAATGCTACAGCAGGCCTCTTGGTGCTAAATAACAGATGTTTATTGTTACCCAAATCAATGGTACTCGTTGTATAAACATCAGAAGGATGAAAGGCTGAGTAGACCTGCTGGGATTCAAACCTGTAATAATGAAGACAGACACATATATCTAGAGTTGCTGCATTAGTCCACTGAACCCAGCCTCTTCTTGCCACTCAATACCCAAACTCACTCAACACCACCAAGTTGACAGGCTATAAAAAGTGGCTGCAAATTTAAGGCTTACGCGATTGAGGATCTGAATGCATTCAAAATGGTGTTGAAAAACTATTACAACCAAGTTAAAATTGCCAAAAGACTTTATTTTGCTTCGCAGATTGACAACGCCCAAGCCAACAAGAAGACTATTTTTAAAACTGTTCATTCACTTCTGCAGCCTACTGCAACTGGCAGGGATATACAACCCTCACAATTCGTTTGTAAAAAAAAATTGGACTATTTTGAGGATAAAATACATTCAATTCAATCAGCATTTGTTAACACGCCACCCCCAGAGAATCCTCCAAGCAACGATTTTTCATACCCACAGCCCTCCTTGCAAGTGTTTGAACAAATCACTCTTGCTCAATCCTGCCAAACAATTCTGTTGTGTAATTCAGGATCTCCCTTGGACCCTTGTCCTCCCCACATTCTTCACAAAGTGGTAGAGCCTATAAACCCATTTATTAATGACATCTTGAATTCCTCTATGTCATCAGCTACAGTTCCCGATGATTGGAATTTAGCAATAGTAAACTCTCTTCCCAAAAGGAATTTAAATGATCTCACAGCATTGCCTAATCTTCAGCCCATTTCTCTACTACAAGTTTTAACTAAAATGCTTGAAAAATGAGTAAATGCACAAATGATAATGTTTTTAAAGCAAGCTTACATTCTGAGCCCGAAACAATTGAGCTTTTGTCCTAAGCATTCTACAGAGACTACACTGCTAGACGTTTCGGATACCATAAAAATTACATTGGATGGCGGAAAAAACAAAGTACTGATCCTATTGGACTTATCTGCAGCATTTGACACCACCTCACATAACATATTGCTGCAACGAGCTCAGGACTGTGTTATCTCTCATTTGGCCTTGGCTTGGATTAAATGATTTCTGTCATACCAAAGACAATCTTTTACATTAGGATCTTTTTACTCCCTAGAAAAATCAGTCAAGCAGGGGTATCTCAGTGCACTTCTTTTAGCCCAGCATTGTTTATTATTTATATGCCCCCCTAAGCACCTTAATTTCATCATTTGGTATCAATGTTGCTTCCTACGTGGATGATACACAATTAATGCTGTCCTTAGATAAGACTTCTGGGCTTCATGATCAATTTTAGATGCTGCATGACTGAAATTATTAGGTGGATGCAAGCTAACCATCTTAAATGGAACACATATAAAACTGAGATTATACTCTTTGGAAGATACAACACTTTTGACCCTACTCTCTGGTGGCCATCTTCTAATTCTACCCTGCCTTCCCCTCCATCAGTCTAGGTAGCCAGAAACGTAGGAGTCAAATTTGACGCAGGCCTGTCCTTTCTGCCTCAAGTAACCACTGTAGCTGATATTTGTTTTGAACTTATGAAAACCCTTAAGAGTGTTTTGATTTACTCCCCCTTACAGCCATGAAAAAAGTTGTCACGGCCTTAATAACATCAAGGCTGACCTACTGTAACAGCTTGTACACTGGATCATCCAAGGCTACCATTCATAAGCTTCAGGTAGTCCAGAACACGTCAGACTGGTTTTGGAACTTCCTTGCCAGGCTTCGGCATCTGGTGCTACCAGTTCATAAAGGAGTTCTTTTCAAGATCCTCCTTCTTGTATTTAGAGCTTACAGAGCATTGGGACCTGAATACTTATCCATTAGATTATCTCACTATGTCCCCGTGCACCTGTTGAGGTCTTTAGTGGCTAATCTCATAAAGGTTTCTTCAGTCAAACTTAAAAGGAGGGAAATAATTCCAGGTCTTAGGAGCCACGGCATAGAATTGCATGCCTACATACCTTAAGTTGATTGAATCAGAGGACTACTCGGTTACTACCCTTACTAATTGCTGATATAGCGCCAACATGCTCCTTTGGGAGTAACAGTTGCGTTTTATAATAACAGTCTCCTTCATTCATTTAGAGACCCTAGGTCATTAAAACAATTAGGCCTGGGCAGAGTCGGGCCATGTGAAACTCCACGAAATGGCCCAAAAACTCCACTTCACTCTGCAGATTTCTGCAGGTGGACAGTTCCCTGTCGTGCCCGTTCGAGTTGCGTTTTATGTCAAATGCACCGTGAAGTACATTCTCGCATTCAAAATCGCACACAAGCGGCACCACACGGTTCACATGGGCACAGCCATCTTATTTTTCTTACTCTGTTCAGGGTGCTGGGCCTAGTTTGAATCCTTCTATTATCTTTTATTTTTTTCACCCCTTTAATTAATTTACACCTCATTTTTTTATTGTATTAGTGTGTGTTTTTGTGTCTGTGTAGTTTACACTTTTTTTAAAACAAAATCATGTTTTCGTGACTTTTTATATTTTTATAATTTTTCCCTTTATCTCCTTATTTCATTTCCGTCCTTCCTTCCTTCCCCTTTTTCTTTTCATTTTCTTCAACCCACCCAGGACTGAGCCAAGACAGAGCAGGGCAGCGAGCAGGGGAGGGGCAGCGCCAGGCCCTACCATGCAGCCAGCGGCAGCAGCCGCCTACCTTGGGGACAGCGATGCTGCCAAGAGGTGCAGCCCCGGCCCATCTTTTGTGAGGTGGAGGTGGCAGCACTCGTTTTTTATTTGCTGAGCCACCTCCCCTCCATGCTGGTAGCATGCAGCTACCATAGCAGTGGGTACCCCCTGCGGGCGCATTGGCTGCATTGGGGGAGGGTGCACTGCTATGTGCGACACACCAGCCAGGTACAGCGTACCATCCAGCAGCTGACACACCGCTGGACGGATATCATCGACCACGAGCAGGTCCTGCTCAACCTAATAGGTGTAGACATTCCGGGGCCCAATGAGTATTAACTGTATTATTGTGTTTGTGTTCTGCAATGCTAACTTTTTTTTCTGAATAGCACACTCAGGGGTAAGTTACGTTTAGTTTACGTTAAGAATATTATTATGTGACCCAGTTAGAGCTAGGCAGGTGCTCGCCACTACCTCATCATACTCGTCGGCGCTTGCTTTGGCTGGTTATTTATGAAACCATTGCAATGTAGACTCCTCTGTCCTCCTTTCACCATAGTGAATTAGTGATATTAACGAGTTAGTATTCTCTGCAACTTTTATTTATTTAGCTCGTACAGCCCCAAGCAATTTCACAGTGATGTGTAGTAGACCTGGACAAATTCATGCAGTTCTGCTCCACTGAACTCTGCGAAGTGCTGAAAAAACTCCACCTCGCTAGGCGGAGTTCTGCAAGCAGCGGAGTTTGGTTAAGTCATGCTGTTTGCACTGATTTTCAGCACCAGGAGTTTCTCCTCTGCTGTAAAATCAATGCAAACGGCATCACCCAGCATGCCAAAGGGCGCTAACTTCTTTCTCCCACTCGAGCAGATTTTCTACTCGGCCGGCAGCTTCCTCAACACAAGTGGCAGCTTTCTCAATGTGAGGGGTAGCGACCTGTCATGACCGCCCACATTCAGAAATCTCTTGTGCACTCACCAAAATAGCGATTTCTCTTGCTTGCCCTTGCCAACTGAATGCCCACTCCGCGCAAGAGAAAAAACTCCACTCCATATCACTTCGCTAAGTTTTTAAGAACTCCACACGGAGCGGGCAAAGCTCAGCAAACTCCACTGGCAAAGAGGAATTATTCGCCCACCCTTGATGTGTAGTACTACTAGTATGCATCTATGCATTGCTAAAAAGGGAGACTGAGTTGGTCCATCAAGGGGTTTGAGAAATGAAAATAGAACCAAAGATCATTCATTGCAATGCATTAGTTCCAAATGTTTGGTAAGGTAAATTGGAATAGGAATTTTAGGAGTACAGCCAACTTCAAGCTAGTCGATCATACTAGTACCATAGGCGATCTCATTTAAAGTACAATGCTACTGCGTTTCATTGTTAGAATATTTTGTGGAGATTAACTGTACCACTAATACATTTTCTTTATCTTCTCTATTTCTTAAATCAGCATCCAAGGGCAAAAAGAAAGGCACCGAGGCAGGTCTGGCAAGAGCTGGGGAAGAGGCGCCGAGCACTAGCGCCAATGGTGAGGGCTCTGCTTATCCCAGTAAGTCCTATAACTTATTATTATTATTATTATTATTATTATTATTATTATTATTATTATTATTATTATTATTATTTCCCTAACTTTTAACTCTGCCCACTATTACACTACTTTTAATTTTGCCATGTTTATTTTTTATACTGTCTCCTTTTTTCAACCCCTATCCAATTTTTTTTAATTCCTGTTAACCCTGCATTATCTTTCTTTTCTTTCATTGACCATTTTATTCCATTCCTTTGTTGTGTTTCAATGATTATGAGTCATCATCATCATAGGCTATAGCTCTGCCCCTCCATTACAAAAGGTTTTTAGGTGGCTTGACTATCTGGCTTTTCTAACATTGTGAACCAACAAAATGCCCAGATTGGTATGCAGTGGTAACCAAACTGTAGTGCTTTATTGTGGTTGCATTTTTTTTATTCCTGATGTCTAAAAACTGTATAATGTTTTTTTCTAGCCACACCGACCACCAGTGTCACCGGCTCAAGTGCCATTACATGAGGAGATGGAGCTGGGAGAGAAGCATGCCAGGAATGGGCAGTGGTAAGTCACATTGCGTTGTTGAGTAATGGCCTCTTCCATCTGCAACTTAGCAAAAGCACACATAATATATGCCAAAAATGATGGCTTGATTGAAAGAACGGAAGGTTAAAAGAAAGGATTGTTGAAATGAGTGAAAGGAAAGGATGCGTGGGTGGGTGAAAGGATGTGTGGGTGAGTATTGGGTAAATGGACAGATGGGTGAAAGGATGATTGAAAGAAAGGGTGGGTAGTGGATACTGAATGGATGGATGATGGATTGTGAATTTTGATGAAAGTATGGATGAGAGAGAGTAAAGCTTAAATCATGGTGACTATGGGTAAATATAGTAGGAAGAATGAAAGGATGATTTAATAATTGCTTGGAAGAATAAACAGTCAAATTCTTCTGTAGAGGGGCATGCTGCTCACCTACTTTGCTTACTTTGTTTTATGGTTAACAAAGCTATGGTCCAAAGTGGGGGGTATTTCAATTTGTGTTCTAATCCTTTGACTCGTATTTGTTAAGCGAGGCAGTTTGTATCCCACCATCATCATTCATCAACCCCCTCCCTGCCCATGGTATTTCACCACCCATGACCAAAGAAGTGCAGTATGGTTCAATTTGTGACTGCAGTGTTGGCTGTGCAATGTGCGTCTGCTTCAGTTAATACGTCATTTACAAAGTTGTCAATGCTTTACAAACCAAACACAAAAGATGTGTTTTCCTCCACCCACTTAATCACCTCTTAGTACTTCAGTCCTTTATTCTTTCTTAAGTTCTTCCGTCCCAGCCTACCAAACTAATTGAAAAATCCATTCCTGGCATGTGCCACATTTTTATGGCCATGTGAAGCATTTCCAAAATATATTTCATGGTTTCTCGTAACATATTTATTTTATGCTTGTTCAGATTTTTCCCTTTAGACTGTTGTTTATACAGTGACTGAATATGCCAGAGCTTAGGCACATCTTTAATGGTTGATCAGTGACTCCCCCCTATTCTATAACAAAAGCTTTACCTACCCACCAAATCCCTCTGCCTTACCCTGCAGTAGAGTAAGTCAAGTTTGTTTTCCTTACTGCCCAGCGAATGATTGTTTGGGAAAGAATTTGTTGTGGTGGGCAAGGCCAGTGAGTAAAGTGGGAGTAGAAAATTCCTGATTTGATTTCAAGTTTGGCATAAGGGATACTCTTTGAAGAAATACAAATGCAATCTTTATAGCCAGGTGCTTTCCCTGTAGTGCAGTGCATTGTTTTCCTCACTGTCTATTCGTGGCAGACAAGATAATATATCTGCATTTAATATGTGGCATGTGTGATGTATCTTAAAGTGAAACGCATTTGGAAAAGAGCAGAACCATTGAAATTAAAAATAGATAATTGTCAACTGCAGCTGAGCTGCAAAAATAGCAACGTACTCAAAGTGCTGGCTAGCATGCCTCCATTAATTTGACACAACAACTTGCACTCCATAGTGCATAATACCTTACTCATAAATGAAAGGTAATTTTTCCACTAAAAGTGTTGTTTAGTTACTAGAAAGGTCTTTAGAAGAGAAAAATGAAATCACTGTTTTTTTTTTAATCTGGTGTTATTCTGCCTTAATTATTTTCTACCAGACAGTCAGTGGTTTTTATGTGAGGCACGTGTGGGTAAGCAAGTAAAACTGGCCCTGTAACTCTCCTAATCATAATCACATCAAATTCCTATGTCTCTAGGAGACCAGCAATGTACTGCTACTGTGTCACCCACTACCTACGTTAGAAGAAGTGTTTGCTCAGAGCATTGTTTATACTTTGTCTTTTTTATTTTTGTTTTTCTCAATATAGCTACTCCTGCTGGTGAACCAGCACCAACCACCAGAAAGGAGCTAGCGGCCCATCTGCAGTCACAGAGGCTGGAAAGTATACAGACCGAATACCGGCAGCTGATGGTCCTAGAAGAGGAAATAGCTGTCTCTGACCCAGGGCCCAGTTCAGCAGCATGCCCCCAGCCTCCTGTCACTACACCACCGGCACTGCCACCCGCTATCATGGCCCTTGACTGCACCTGCTGCTGCCCCTCCCACTCACAGGGCATTGACCCACCGTATCCTGCAGCGGATGAATGGAATAGAGAGCCGGCTCACCAGGATTGAGCAGAGCCTGGACCAGCTCTGGACCCAAATAGACAATGCCCACTTCTGAGCCCTTTTTTACATTCTTTGTTTTGGTTGGAGGGACTTATTGTGGGTAGAGAGGGATGGGAAGCAGTTTGGACACAGTTTTACTTTGGACTTTTTGGGGTGGGCCTGTTTGTTTGGGGGAGAGGGGTGGGCCTGTTGTCGGGTAAAAGGGTGGGTTTTCTATTTGTTAAAAATAAAAGAGGATAATATATTTTACTTGATTTATGTCTCAAATGTTTATTTTGGTGTTTCAGTTTGCACTGATGTCTTTTACTTCGCCTGTTTTTTTAACTCTGCTAAAAAAGTGTATGTCATTTACTTATAGCCTTACTCCACTGCTCTCTGCAACTATATTGACCACTAGGGGATGATTGCAATTGCCTATTTTTCCTACAAAAACCTAGATACACACAAACAACATCTTCTTCAGTAGAAGTTAATTACTAACTAAACAAGTTCACTTGAATCCTTAGTTCTTCTCTTACCTGAATAGATAAAGTGAGGGAGTCTTCTTACTGCAGATTTCTTTTCCCAAGGTGGTATCTTTAGGGTGTAGTCGTAGTAGTAGCAGGCTAGCATGCTAACAGGGAAAACAGAAGGTACCATTCCCACCTATGCAAACTCCAACTGCAGGAATAAACAAAGGTTTATCCATCACTGTCAACTAGATTGAAAGAAAACGGAGAGTTAGTGAGTCATATCGTATCATAACTTTAGGAAGAGTGAGACCAGACTACCACAATGAAAGTATTAGACACACAACAAAGAAGACTTGAAATGATAATAAAAACCAGCAATATCAACTTCTTCGGAGCAATGGTGGGGAGCTAGTATTTAAAAATGAAATTTAAGAAATGAAATCATGGAGTCAGGAGAAGTGGGCTCAGAGTCGGGAGTTGTTGGACAAGGTTAGGCGTTTACGCAACACACAACACAAGGCCATAATGATGATGTTGATGGGGCCAGTGTGGAATATTGCTCAGGTAATAGAAGGTCATGCAGTGAGTTGGTGTCACTTTTACCACATCCACCCCAGCAAGTGTGTGATCCATTTATGGTTTAAAATTAAGTCACACCTCAATAAATCACACAGCCTGGGGGAAGAGGGCTAGGGCTTGATGAATGGATGGAAAAGGGGATTTGGGAAAGGTGTGACAAACACTACACAAAAGAAACAATGACAATATTCGCTGGGGTGCTGAGCAGCACACCATCATCAATCTGTTATGTAAGGTAATGATGAAGGGATAAGTATGACACAGTTCAGTTAAGTGCATTTCAAACAGTTAGAGACCCAAGGTAGTATATCTCTAAATGTTATGTCTTACAGATTTGAAAAATACAAATTATGGAGGGAGGATTGAAATTAACCTACCCAGTTCTAAAAATTATGATTGTTGAAATGAAAATAATACTGTATTGCCAAATTGGGCGGTGTATCTCCATTCTTCTTCAAATGTCTGTCACTCTTGGTGGGTGCCTGGCTTAACCTGCCTGGTAGGTAAGCCGGAGTGTTGAACTTTCACCAAGCTTTGTTTGTGCAGTAGAGGACTAGGAGAAGGCCTGCATATTGAAAAGTAACTGTATTATAGAGTAAAGGAGAAGGACAAAAGGAAGCAAGATAAGAAGACACAGACGCAGAGCAAGAACATAAAAGGAGTTTCACTTTTGAGCCAGCAATGCAGCAAACACATACCTAGCAGCATTTACCAAATCAACGCACCTCTCTCCAGTCCACAAAGCTGAGTGAGTACTAGGCCTCAGAGGCTTCACCATCATCATGGTTTCGCTCTGAAGTCAATAACTTTCTCCTTCTAGCTTTTGAGGTAGCCCTAGTCCCAGACTGAGCAAAGTAAACCTACACAGTGCACTGCTGTTGAAGAACAAATAAAGAAACAGAACTGAAGTATTTTGTGTAGATTTGTCTTTGGTAACTAAAGTGACTGGTCTGGTCTGAGGAACCAGAAAAAAGGAATGGACCCTGCAGGTAAATTTCAGTATGTTTTAAAGACCAATCAGTTTCAGGAAAAAATGATCATCCATCAGCCCCCAAACATTGCAAATCATCGGAAAAAGGCTTACATCTTTGTTGAACTCCATCCCTCACTGTTAGCCACCACATACATCATTGATCATCACTCACAATCACTCAATATATCACCACTCATTGGTGCAATAGTTAGTAGTTACCTCTTCTAATTCAAGCACAGTGGTTGAACAAAATATTATCTTTACTTTGAAGATAGCAACACATTAGAACACATTAGAATTTGGCATTGGCAATCTTTTAATCAATGATCTTCTATGGTAACCCTGCTAGGTGGTGTACGAAATGATGGGCAATGGCAGGTGAGGGAGGCAGGCATCATCTCCAATGTCCCAAAGGGAATGTGGGGGCTTCTTCACTGCACACAGGTCCATCTCCAATCCGACCATGTGTGTGACTAAAAATTCATGGGACATCATAAACCTGACACAAACATATTTTTTTTGCAAAGAAAGAAAGAAGTTCATTAGGAAATAAATAAAAAGTTCCATGGTGGCACTGGCATGCTCAGTCCAGGAAGTAGAGTTCATCCTCAAACTCAGGTAGTTCACCCACAAGTTGGTCAGCAAGCACACGTGATTCTGACCACTCATCCTCTTCCTCCTCATGTGGTGTTTGGGGAATGGTGTAATCAGGTGGGATAAAATGCTGATTCATTTTGATCATGGTTAACCTCTCCAAGTTTTGAGGTAAAAGACTTCTCACTGTTACAACTGCATCAGCTCCACTGAACTCACATTCCGCAGACACGCTGGCTACAGGAAAAGCCAGATTCCATATTGCCAGGCTGCTGAGCTCTGGCCATTGGCTCATCTTCCCATAGCAAATCACCAATGGGTTTTGATCCACATTCACCTCTTTTGGGTCATCCAGATACTCCTGGAACATTCTCTGAAGTGTCATTGGTGCTGCCATTTACTCAACCTCTTTTGCCTTTGCCTCTGCACTAGACGTAAGACCTGCCACATTAAACCAAGCCAATGAAGAGATTGGGTCCAATATTTCTGATGCTGTTGTTGCTGGTTTTGGCTGCTGTGAGACAAGACTACCCTCTCTGGAAGTTGAAGACAGCACCCCTCATTGGTTGCGTAGGACTCTAAGTTCTAGCCTTTCTTCATCCACTTCACCTCTTGTATATTGCAACATCCCCTTCATAAGAAGGAATGAAAGTGGGAAGATTTTTTTTGTAGTGTGGATCAAATATGATGGCACAGATGTACTTTTTAGACAAGATAATGTCATTTTACAGGCTTGCTTCATACGCCAAGAGAAAGATTATGCTCTCAACTAAGGCATGCACTGGATTTTTGTTCACACTTCCGAGTACGAATCTTTCAGACACCTTCTTTAGCTGGTTCTGAAGCAGATGCAACAATAGGATAGCTTGGCCCATCGTAATGTCCTCCTTGCTAAATTCCCACATGAAAACCTCAAAAGGGAGCACTATCTGTGTCAGGCAATTGACTCGGCCCCATTTGTCGGTATTCATGGTCATAGCTTTCCCAATTGCATCCCTTCTTTTAGTGAACTAGTCATTGATCTCTCTGTACTGCTCAAACAGATGTTGCAACATATAATAGGTTGAGTTCCATTGTGTTGGCACCTCCTGCATAAGGGTTTTAACTGGTACTCTGTTACCACGCTGAATAATCCGCAACTGCTTCCAGGCTTTAAAAGAATGGCTGAAAGAAATGTAGATTTGTCTGCAGGTGGTCAGTATGTTGCTGACTGTGTCTTCCATTTTGAGAAAGTCTTGCACAACCAAGTTGATGCAGTGTGCCAAGCACAGGACCCTGAAATAGCCACCATCTGCCATAGCCTTGACTATGTTACTGCTATGTCCGTGGCATCAAATCCAGTTCGAAGACATCTGGGTCACAGCCATTCAGAAACTTGGCTATTAAATTTGTCCAAGCTGTTTGCAGCTATATGTAATTTCTTCATGGCGACCATGACTGCTGTTAAATGCCACCAAATGCTTTTAAAAATTGTTTTTTTTGTCAAAACTCTGTTTATTAACATCTTACTGATACAACATAGCATAGAGTGCATGGAGCACCATCCTTCATAGTAACATGTCAGCAACCCTCCAAAACCAACTGCAGTGTCGACTTGAAGCTCAATACATGCAAGACAGATTATTCTAGTAGCAATGTAAATGTTACATCAACATCACGGTGCATCTTAACGTTGACCCCCAGAATCCAAAACAAAGCCATCCCTGTGCCTTGTTGGCTTCAGCCCCTATTAACTCTCATGAGTCCAGGGTCAATACTTCAGGGGGAAATTCTTGTCATGGGTATCATAATAAGGGTAAGAACTGGTAAAAAAAAAAGACCTGAACAATGAATGGAGAGAAAATCATGTAGTATATGTGGTGCCACATGGAAGAGGGGGTCCGGAAGGGGAGAAGGGTCATGCTACCCAACCCTGGAACATTTCATGTATATAGGTATCTCAAAACTTAAATAAATGGAGGGACCATCAAGGTAGTCCTGTAGATAAGGATGTTACTAGGTGACCCAAATAAATTCAAGTTTTTTTTAAATAATTCCGAAAAATATCAGCCATGTGCTCAAATGTAAGTGCTTGCCAGAGATAAGTATGTCACTGTGTGGGGCCTGCTGTTTCTTTCACACCGCAGCTATTGGCATATGGGCCACACCCAAACAGAGCCACAATATCTCTTTGTGCCCGCCAGTGCTAGCATTTCGTCCCTCAGACCCAATAATGCAAAATCTGGGGGATCCGGAATTGGATACCCTAAAATGTCCTTAATCTGTGTGAGAATTTCAGCCCAAAATGGGTATAAGTACATAAGTAAGACACCACTTGGATTTAACCCTGAATTGGGTGGCCTTATAATATAAGTGTAAATAGGAGGCGTCAATTCTCCCGTTGCCATAGGGAGTCATAGAAGTTTAGCTCTACCTCTTTGCCAAATGAAGCTTGTGACGAGTGAGCATAATGTCGGGAGGAAGTCTCCCTCCAGTAGAATACAGAGAACCTGAGAAAGATAGAGGATCTTAGGTAAGACCATCATCTTGATACCGTTGATACGGCCTAACCAGGAGAGATACATGGGGGCTCAGCATCTCAGATCTGATTTTGGCTGGCGCTAGAGCGGAATGTAAATGGGCAGGTAAAAGTTAGATAGAGCCTTCAGTTTTATTCTCAGATAGCTGATTTTCTTTTTCACCCATTGGAAGTGGGTGGAAGTTACTAGAGTTTACATGTCTGTGTTGGTTAATGTTAAATTAAGAAGGAAAGATTTGGTAAGGTTAACTCGGACGCCTGAGACAGTGTCAAAATTCCATAGTTTGCTCTGGAGGGAGCCCAGTGAGTAAGAGGGTGAGGTGAGGGTTAGGATATTATCGACAAATAGAGATATTTTGTGTTCAGTGACCCCAAACTGTACACCCTGAAGCTCTGGATTAGCTTGTATCTGGGCCAACAAGGGTTCGATGCTGAGAGCAAATAATAGTGAGGAGAGGGGAAAGCCTTGTCCTTCTTCAGAGAAGGAAGGGCTCAGAACTGACCATGTTGACCATGTCTCTCGATCGTGGGGCTGCATCATTTGCTCAGACTATGGTGATAAAGGCCTCACAAAAGCCAAAATGTTTCAGTGTTAGGAACAGGAATAGGCAATTTACCCTGTCAAAGGTCTTTTTGGTGTCAAGACTTAGCAGGGTCACTGGTGTCTATTTTTTAGTAGCTTTTTCAATGAGATTGATGACTCATCTCAAGGTATCATGGGTCTGACATCCCTTAATGAAGCCTGATTGATCCGGGTGGATCAAATCCGGCATCATATCCTCCAGCCACATGGCTAAAATTTTAGCATAAAGTTTGGTATCTAGGTTTAGCAGGGCAATTGGCCTATAGGAGCCAAATGCCCGTGGGTCTTTCACAGGCTTCGCCAGGAATGTTACTATGGCTTCGCTCATGGTGTGTGTGACTGCCTCCGGGTTAGCAATGTAGTTAAACAGCAAGGTCAGATGTGGAACCAGGTCAGAACTGAAGGTTTTGTAAAATTCGGCAGTGAAGCCATCAGGGCCCGGTGCTTTATGAAGTTTTAAGGATTTAATAGCCTGAGGAACTTCTTCCTCATCAACTGGTTCCCCTAACATTTCATTTTGTGCCTTTGTCACCTAAAGGAGGTCAACCCTGACAAATATTCAGATTGGGATTGCAAGGCCGCCTGTTCTGTAGTGCAGAGACTGTTATAAAACATTTTGAAAGTCTGCGCCTTCTCTGGGTCAGTGGTGGCAATGGTAGCCGTGTCCCAGAGGATGTCCTCCATGTACTCCTGTACTCTTTAAGCCCTACGCTGATGTACCTGGTGGGTTCCCACTTTGTTGCTCTGTGTGTATGAGGTACTTCTGAGGTGCAGTAGCGTAAATACAGCGCTATTATTGTATATTGCGTTAAGTTTCCCTCTTTCAGGCAATGACCTTCCGTTGGAGCATTAATGTTGGAGTTGTTTTATGGGTCTGTTCTAAGCGATATAGTTCTTGTTCTGCGGCCCTTTGTTTGTTAAGTGCTGTGTTTAGAGCTAGGCAGGTGCCCATAATTTTTGCTTTAAAGGCGTCCTGTGAATTTGAAGTGAGGGTATTATGGGGAGGTTCATCTAAAATAACTCTCTGATCGCTTTCCGGAGGTTATCGCCGAGAAACTCAGTTATGTACCAGAGAGCTTGGGAAATACTAGCAACTTTAATGAGATGGTGGGAAACCCCACTCCAGTGTCTAAGAGACCAGAGCGTGGTCCAAAAAGATGATAGGAAGAATCGAAGACCCCTGTAGATCCCCATGCATAGCTTGGTTGATAAAGACATAGTCTAGCCTTGAGTATGTACAATGTGTTTAGGAGAAGAACATGTAGTCGTGTGTATTAGGGTGAAGTGATCTCCAGGCATCCAAGAGACCCATCGCTTGAAAGGCCTGTTTGAGCGATTCAGTAAAGTTTCCAGTGGGTGATCTACGAGGGTAAGTGGTGTTGATCTGAGAATACCAGGTCAAGTAAAAATCACCCATTACAACAATGTTCCCTTCGGCGAAGCCACCCAGCATAATTAGAAAAGCGTTCAAGAATGGAGCCTAGTTAGCATTAGTGGCATAAACAGAAATGAAGGTAAATTTCTGCCTCCCAAGTCACCTCTCACCAATATGATCCTACCCTCCCTGTCTGTCTTATAACCCTCTGGTTTAAATTGTATTTGAGGAGTGAGACAATATTGCCGCTCTGTTGTTTTTAGAGGAGGTGGAGTTTTATGTCTCAACCCTTTGATCTTCATCCCTTTTAGGATGCGTCTCTTGTAGGGCCACTGCATCATGGGGACTGTCGGATAGGTATTTCCACAGTTTGAGACACTTGGAAGGTGAGGAAGGCCTCTGACATTCCAGATAAGCATAGCGGTCACAATGGCGATAAGTGAGTAACTTCCCTGCGCCCAAGACTCTTAAGATGACTTCCCTGCTCATCCCTCCCAGCCTGTCCCAAAGTATCCTTGCAGCATGTCTACCAGTTCGGTCTCTCCTCCCTCTGCCCCCAAGGCACACCCCAAGCATCCACATGAGGGGAAAAAAAACATTCACTAAACATTAAAGAAAAAGGAAGCAGTAAAGCAAGAACTAGTCTAACATATGGTTCCCAATAGGGAATCTTCTGGGAAAAAACATCAACCATGTTAGGTAAATTGGTCTGTTACCGCTAATAGCGCTTCATAATAGCATTTCTAAATAAGGCAGTATGATAGAGCCAAGAGCAATGAACTGAAGGAAAGAGATTCATTGTAACCCCCATTTGGGAACTGGTTCCCTTGGTGCCCCCACCGACCCAACAGGTATAGGGAGTGGTTAAAATGTCTGTTGTAGCAGTTTTCCTGCACTAAATTGGCCAGTTGGATGGTGTGGGACCATCAAGAAGAGCCTCCCCCTTGCAACCTGCCCCTGAGAGCACTAGACATGTCCAAACCATCAATGTTTCCTCGCCTTGCGTGGTCGACGCTGCATTCACCACTGGGTTGCATTGGAGGAGGTTTGGGCCTGTCCGTTAGGATTGTTGGATATGTCCCCAGTCAGGAGGGAGTGGAATATTAAAAAGGGCCATGGCTTCAGTAAGGTTGATGACATGACGTGGTTTATTATGAAGTTTGGACGCCTGGCCTAAGGGATTTGTCTGTCAAAGGGCAGAATGTTTGGCACCTGAGTAGAGTTGCGGGTGTGATGTCCTGAAAGAGTGAGCAGGAGGTTCCTTGAAAGGTGATGGACTCCCCTTTGTGGGCTGCTAGTACTTTAGTCTTAAGGAGTGCAATTTTGCGAGAACATCAAACAGGCACGGTCTCTCTCCTGTTGGCTGGGGGCACACTCAGTGGACTCGCTCAATTTTCACTTTAGGTGAGGAGCCACCCATGAGCTCCAAGAAGAGGCCTGTCGTGAAGGCCTCCAAGACTGGGCCCTCCGTCCCTCCTCCACATTTCTGATTCTAATATTAGTTCAACATGATTGATTTTCCAGGTCCTCACACTTAAAGATGGCTATTTGTTATTGTTGTTGGAGCAAGTTGGTGGAGGCCGCGGTTTGACCTATACGATGATCCCAATTGGATATCTTGCCCTTGAGATTCATCACCTGGGTGCCCACTCAGTTAAGGTCTTGTTGAAGCATGGTGAGTTCATCAGTGAGATTGGAGCGCAATGCTTCCATGGAGGAGGTCATGTCTTCCTTGAGTTTCTCACAAAGCTCTTTCTTAAAGTCTCTTAGAGATGTGAGGAGATCCTCCTTTGTGAGAGACATGTTGCCTGTAGTTGTAGGGGCTGCTGCGTGATCTCGTGCCTCAGCCGAGGTGAAGTAACTGGATACCCTGTTAAGTGATGCTTTTTGGGGGACAAAAATGAGGCGGTTCAGAGAAGGAAGTAAGGACCAATGCAGTTGGGTGGTCCTGCACAGTGTTCTGAGGCCCCTCTCTCAGTTTGGGCTTTTGCAGGGACACACCGCAGTAATCCTCTCAGTGTTGGGGTGCCAGGTTGGAGCTTCAGCAGGTGATGAGTGTGGTAAGTTTGAGGTCCATCTGCCATTCCCCAATTTTGGCACCAGCTGCTACTCTACACTCCGTACAGAATCAGCAGCTCAATGGGCCATCGGGGTCCCGCACAGTTGTCCTGAGCTTGCTGGTGTCCTGCATTATGTGTCGAGACAAGGAGGAAGTCACTCCATCACCATATGCCTTATTTATTGCAAATCTGCTAGCAGAGCTGCTGCGGGTTACAGCCACTCGGCCATTTTGGCTGGCCACACCTCCCCTCAAAAATGTCTTCATGGACAAGATCTGTAGATAGCTTTTTCTTTGGCCCCACAAAAGAGATCCAGTGTGTGCAGTGATGCACATGTAATCAGTGACCTGACAACTGGTCAACATGTCTGTTGTCAGGTGGATGGTATGGACAACACTTTGCTGCAAAGCTTGTCCAACCAACTGCAGAACATCGTGATGCAGTGCTGAATCAGCAACTTGGGCAAAATAGGTCCAACTTGGAACCTTCCATTTCGGGCAGAATGCTGCCACAAACATTAAGAATCCCACTCCTACCTATAAAGAAAAAGGGAGGAGTTCCCGTGCTAACATTTTTGCCAGCTTCCTATTCTACAAACATGCCATTGGGAACTTGCGGTCATAGGACCCCTCCTGCCTAGACATGTCCGTAATTCTTTTCTGGGGCCAATGACACAGGTGACCTTTGAGATGTAGGTGGCGGTAGACTCAATGTGCATTATGATGCAGTCACCGTATGCCGGGTGTCTTCCTCTGACTCTGAGTCTTCCTGTGCTATTGTGAGGTTGCTGAGGCAGGTAAATCTGGTGCACTGGTGGGGACAGGGCTGCTTGGTGTGAGGATGTCACCCTCTTCGTCCTCACCTTCCACTGTAATGTGACCAGTTGTAGCTGATGTTTCCCAGCTCTCCTCACCTTTACCACTGCAACCACATTCAGCAATTTTTTGAAGGAGCTCTTCCCACCGGATTGCGTGATGTATTTTCAAATGGGTCGTCTAGCCTCCAGTACCATTATGTGAACCAGGCTTACCTGGGCGAACATTTCTGCAGCAAATGGAGCATATCACAATGTTCCACTCCTGTTTGCTAAATGTTAAAAAGTCCCAATCTGGGAAGAAGTACCTTCTTACTGGGCCACTGCCAATGCCTGAAGAAGAACTGGAGGTAGGTGGGTGTGTCGATTGCCTCTCTGCAGTGCATATTTTTAGTGAGGTACGGGTTAGTGCAGGTCTCCACTGGGGTCTTACAAATAGAGGAGCTGGCAGTGCTGCCTGTGCCACATGCCTTGTAGCAGATTGGATAGTAATTTCGGACTCCTTTGTGCCAGCTTCCACAATGACTGGCTCGTTGTCATTATCCTCCTCACCAGCATCCCCTTCCATAATTCTGAGGCTTTCTGGAACTTTTATTTTCCCTTGCCTCTTCCTGTGTCTTCTGGACGATGCTGGGGTCCACTCAATGTCCCTATCATCATCATCAGAAGTAGTGCTTGGAGAAGATGGTGTAGTAGTACCCTTCCTTTTTATTGCTGGAGATATGGGAGCCATTGATTCCAAAAGAGGAGGTTTTTGCTCTGCAGGAAGCTTGACCTCCTGTTCTCCTCCAGATTTGGAAAGATCTACTATTGCTGGCTGTGGCTGCTGTCCACTTTGATTTGTTTCCTGAAACGATTGAGCACTACTTTGCTACTTTGAGACAAATCTAATCCAATGTCACTGCTTGTCGGCGCCACCATCATTGCAGTGGCTGCCTCACTGACATACGTGGTCTTGGGCTTAGGTTGGGGTGGTGCTGTAGATGCAGGTGTGCTGCTCCCAGATGCCTCCCCAGAGGTTGGTGTGGCATGTACCCGTCTCCCGAAAAAGGTGGCAGTCTCCACACCACTAGTGGAAAGCTGCTTCTTCTCACTGACCACTTTCTTGGGAGCAATTTGCTTTGGGGCATCTTAAAGCTCTCAGTTGGCAGTGGCACTAAGCTGCACAAGCAAATGAGATTTCAGGATTTAACTGTACAGGCCTTCGCTTTGGAAGTACTGCGGGTGATGGACGTCTCTTCTCTTGTGCACCTCAAAGCAACCAAGCAAGAAAAACATTTAGTTAGTGAAACATTGCATTTTGTTGCAAGTTGAAATAGTATAGACAAATGCAATCATAGTGCGGTTGGTTACTTATGTAATAAAAAGTGTAATTAAACAGTGTAAAGTCAAACCACACCACCACACCATTGGAATAATCATTAAAAAATGAATTATGCGGCTGATTTGTCTGCAGTGCACAGTAGCCAGGGTGTCCAGGGTGTCCAGGAGAAAATGGAATTATTATACATCCAAAGAAACCGAATGCTGCAATGTGGCTGTGCACCTTTGGTGGCTGGATGGATGGATGGAGGAATGGATGTGGATGGATGGATGGATCAAGGCAAAATGCAGAATTAAATACAATGAAATAAAAAAATTAAAACATCAAACAAATTTAAAAAACAAAAAAAACTAATATAAAAATTTAAATAAAAACAAGAAAATTAAAAAAATCTAAATTAAAAATGAAAATTAAAAATGACAAAAAATGTAAATAAAAATAAAAAATGTAAATAAAATAAAAAATAACCAATTAAAGAAAAAAGTTACATTACAAAATAATACAATAAACTTTTAAATTAAAAAAGTAAAACAGAATATTAAAATAAAAAATAAAATATAAACTTAAAATAAACAAATGATCAATAATTAACAATGATTGCTTGCAAGCCTATGGCAAAGACGCACTGGCTGTATGCACAAAATGGCTGCCAGCCACATGGTAAAACAATGACAAGGAGCAAGAAGACATGGCAAACAGAGACCGCATGCAAGCCTACGTCAAAGGGACGCCGGCTGGATGGACAAATTGGCCACTAGCCACATAGTCAACAAGAAGGAGCAAGGAGACATGGGGAAAAAGTAGAACCTATGCAAGCCTATGGCAAAGACACACTGGCTGGATGCACAAAATGGCTGCCAGCCTCATGGTAAAATAACAATAAGGAGCAAGGAGGCATGGAAAACAAAGAACACATGCAACTCTATGGCAAAGGGACATTGGCTGGATGGAAAAAATGGCCACCAGCCACAAGGTGAAACAGCAACACCAAGCAGCAATGAGGCATAGGGAGCAAAGAAGAATCCATGAAAGCCTATGGCAAAGTTTGGCAACACAAAAGGATGATGGACGGAGTGCTGAACAATGCAAACACTCACCCCCAGTCACAGATCTAGGTTTAATCCATCATTCTTTTGCTCACCATGCCACCCCAGTTCGGACCCAGCCATATGCAAATCAGTCTTGACCCTGTTCCTCATGGGAACAGTCCAGCCCGAACTGCCAAGCCAGGTCCTCCCTGGACCGGAAACAAGCATCCTGGGACCGGTTTCAGGGTATCACCCTTCATCAGCCAGGCTAGCTTGAATCCAGTGGCACAGTGAGCAAGGGACCCACGTCTGGGCATACCCTTCCCACTTAGGGCAACTTTGGCAACACAAAAGGATGATGGACGGAGTGCTGAACAATGCAAACACTCACCCCCAGTCACAGATCTGGGTTAAATCCATCATTCCTTTGCTCACCATGCCACCCCAGTTCGGACCCAGCCATATGCAAATCAGTCTTGACCCTGTTCCTCATGGGAACAGTCCAGCCCGAACTGCCAAGCCAGGTCCTCCCTGGACCGGAAACAAGCATCCTGGGACCGGTTTCAGGGTATCACCCTTCATCAGCCAGGCTAGCTTGAATCCAGTGGCACAGTGAGCAAGGGACCCACGTCTGGGCATACCCTTCCCACTTAGGGCAACTTTGGCAACACAAAAGGATGATGGACGGAGTGCTGAACAATGCAAACACTCACCCCCAGTCACAGATCTGGGTTTAATCCATCATTCTTTTACTCACCATGCCACCCCAGTTCGGACCCAGCCATATGCAAATCAGTCTTGACCCTGTTCCACATGGGAACAGGCCAGCCCGAACTGCCAAGCCAGGTCCTCACTGGACCGGAAACAAGCATCCTGGGACCAGTTTCAGGGTATCACCCTTCATCAGCCAAGCTAGCTTGAATCCAGTGGCACAGTGAGCAAGGGACCCACGTCTGGGCATACCCTTCCCACTTAGGGCAACTTTGGCAACACAAAAGGATGATGGACAGAGTGCTGAACAATGCAAACACTCACCCCCAGTCACAAATCTGGGTTTAATCCATCATTCTTTTGCTCACCATGCCACCCCAGTTCGGACCCAGCCATATGCAAATCAGTCTTGACCCTGTTCCTCATGGGAACAGTCCAGCCCGAACTGCCAAGCCAGGTCCTCCCTGGACCGGAAACAAGCATCCTGGGACCGGTTTCAGGGTATCACCCTTCATCAGCCAGGCTAGCTTGAATCCAGTGGCACAGTGAGTAAGGGACCCACGTCTGGGCATACCCTTCCCACTTAGGGCAACTTTGGCAACACAAAAGGATGATGGACGGAGTGCTGAACAATGCAAACACTCACCCCCAGTCACAGATCTGGGTTTAATCCATCATTCTTTTGCTCCATCTGGATGAATAGTGAGCACTGGGAGTTGGGCTGGCTCTTTTTTATAGAGTCTTGGCCCAGCCCAGAACCACGCCCAGGCATGTTGCAGGGAAAGTCTCTGGAAGGCCCTGGAAAGGGGCCACACCCTAACACACTCTAAAAACCGGCAGCAATACATTGCAAAGGAACAGTATTTGTAAGCATATTAAAAATGAGTTTTCAGGATTGAACTCTGCAATGCAAAAGGTTAAACCACAACATATCAGCACAATGCATAAATTACGATGTTTTGAGAGTGCTGGGTTTTTGCATTTTTGTCGCCAATAGAGCGCGCACTGCTCTGGTGTTGACACAAGGACACATTGGCTGGGCGCACAAAATGGCTGCCAGCCACATGGTAAAACAACAAGGAGCAAGGAGGTATGGCAAACAAAGAACACATGCAGGCCTATGGCAAAAGGGCATTGGCTGGATGGACAAAATGGCCACCAACCACATGGTCAAATAACAACAGCAAGGAGTCATGGGGAAAAAGGAAGAACCCATGCAGGTCTATAGCAAAGACACACTTGTTGGATGCACAGAATGGCTGCCAGCCACTTGGTAAAACAACAACAAGGAGCAAGGAGGCATGGCAAACAAAGAACACATGCAAGCCTATGACAAAGAGAACCTGGGTGGATGAGCAAAATGTCCGTCAGCCACATGGTCAAATAACAACTGCAAACAAGGAGGCGTGGAGAACAAAGAACACATGCAAGTCTATAGACACATACCACACAAAATGGCCCCTGGCCACACCGCATGGAGAACAAAAACACATGGTGTATGATGACAAACACATACACACTGGCCATAAGGAGGCATGGCATGGCATGGTAGTAACACAGAAGAAAGCATTAACATTAATCCAGCAATACAAAACATGAAAATTAACTAAGCTATAAAAATTGCACCACAGCAGTACACACATCCCCATATGCCATCAAATATTACCACACAGCAATCACACTTTAAAAAATGAAATGCACACAACAGCCATCATTTTTAACCTAATCTAATGCTATCCTTGCCCTAAAAGAAGTTTCAAAAACATACACCACTGAACTATTTATTTCATGCAATGATGACTAGTATACTGGGCCTACCGGCTAGATGCCCTTTTGGAAATCTATGCAACATAGTAAAATAATATTGCAGATGTTCCAAACATGTAGAAAAGGACAGGTACTGAGCTGTGCAACAATTGTCCTTTACAAAAGAAGAAAAATCTGTGAAATGCAAAATAAGTAACCAGGCCCATACTTAAACTCCAGGCCACCAACCACTATACATTTTTAAAATCAAATTAAAGTACAAAGAAAAACTGGTGCATGCCCAAGGAAACAAACAACCCCTTATTTAATAGTTTTGGAATTTATTTGTGTCATTTCACAAAAACAAAGTTCTTGAATCCAAAGGTAAATCCAGGAGACAAAGGGAGTGATCCTTCCATCTCCAAATCCAAGTGAAAAGTGACCAGCAGATGGACAAATCACTGGGAGAAGCCTGGTGGACAGGAAGAGGAAGCTGGAGACTCTGGAGCACTTACTTCCTGTTTGGAAAAAAATAATAAAAGCTTCTCAATTTAAAAAAACAACTTGAAGAGTCCATTGGAGAAGAAAACCACTTTTTGACTAGATTTATATCTCAAGTAGAAAATCTACTCCAGGTGCATTGATGCTCTTGAGCGGGACTGTTTTTGGACCACCACTGTGGCCAGAAGCAGCATGGGCAGACACTTACTAGTGGCACTAGTGTATTGCGGTGCTCACTAGAGAGCACCAAAACCCAACCTTGCATGCCCGGATGAACTCCGCTCCATTCCAGATTGCTGAATTCTGGAACTCTGCGTTACTCTGCATAGTTCACAGTGCTCGAATTCTGCAAACTCTGCTGGTGGAGGGGAGTTCAACACCCGGGCCTAGATACAACCATGTGTTTAACAGTTTTTTAATTTCAACAGGCCACATTATTTTTTTTCTTAAAGTTTTTATTGTTTTATGCATTATAACAAGTACATAAACACGCACAATGCAACATCCCTGACCATGCCGCTCAGACCAGAGTCCAGCCATAGGGGATTACCAAAATAAATTTCACGCCTACACCCCCAGGCCACTCTGTCCCCCCCGAACCGCTCCCATCTCCATTCCTCCATGCAAGGGCTTCTAACTCAGATAAACACCACCCCTCCCCCATAATGGTGCTGGGTTATGCACCCCTCTTGCCCCACTCTCAACCTGCATTCAGGTCCTATCCTCCCCAAATCTTATCAAATGTTCTTTGGTGCCCTGGCCCTCTATAGATTTACTTTTCAATGAGTCTACAATATTCCATTCCAAACTCCCAGTCCCTGTGTCTAGGGGGAACCCCAAAGCCCCATTTCTGTGCGATGTCCCTTTTGCCACCATACAACCCACTTTCACCAACAGTCTCTGAAATCTGGTGTGACTTGTCAGGCTCCTTACTCCCAGAAGTGTCAGTCGCATCTGCAGCTCCAAGGCCAACCCCATTACCTCCACTAGGGGCCTCCCAACTGCATCCCAGAATGCTTGTATTCAGGAACAGCTCCAAAGTGTATGCAGTAAGGTGCCTTTCCAGCCCACAACCCCAAAGGCACTCAGTATCACCCATCCTTCCTACTTAGGTAGCAAGGTACGTGTGTAGAAGACTCTACGTAAGATCTTAAGTTCAATCAGATGAAAACTCATCTTTATGGCCACCATCATGGAAAATTCCAGAGCCTCCTGGGGGTCATCCTCTTCAAAGTCTCCTATGTTGGGTTCCCATGCCTCCTATAATCTCTAGATAGGGGATTGCGTGTTTCACATCGCAGTCCCATATGTGAACAAGTTCAACTTGTTGTCAACCCTACCATCATTGTGCAGCACACTTAGAAAGAGTGCAACGCCTCTAAGTGTTGTTTTTGTGCAGGACGATGTTCCTTCCTGCACAAAAACAATCCTGCTTGCAGTGTCGACACCCTTCCACCACAGCTCAGGGGGGGCCTGCATTGGTGCTAGGTAGCTCATAGTGAGCTAGCGCACAGAGAGAGCAGGAATGCGCCATATGTTAGTAAATATGATGCATTAGTGTCCTCTCAGTTTGACGCAGGGGAGAGTCTTGCTGCATTGCACTGCGTCAAATAATGAGAAACCTGTCCCTTAATTCTGTGGCTTTCTGGTTACACACAAAGACTTCTGCAGTACAATAACTAATAGAGGTTTTGCAATGTACTATAGTGAATATGCCACTGTTTGACTAACTTTTTATTTTTCATTTCAGCTGCACGATATTTTTTGCGTAGATACCTTAAGGTAAAGGACCAAAAAAAACCTTACAGAATATTTTGTTTTTTAGCCACACCTTTTACCCCGCCCCTTTGCTCACTAACCTCACCCCATCGCACGCAGCATCACAGTCCCCATACTTTTTTAATGCTATTCGACCCCTGATTAGAACACACCTGCTGCATACATTAGCAAAGTTATGTAATACGGATTCTGATAAAAAAAAAATCCTATTTTTATCAGCACAAGTTCCTTAATTAAAACACTGAAGGTGGAAAACAGTACATTATCAGCAACCAACAGTTTGAATTTAATTTGTAAAGCGTAATTTTTAATATGAAGAGACATTTGAAGAACAGCAATAAAATCAATGTGCCCGCACCTGATAATTCTGCCCTTGCTAATTGAAATGATCAACAGTCTTATTCGACTGTACACACGAACCTTTATTAGTATTTGGAAAAATCAAAATATCTGTATTTTAGCTATAACTCGACAAAATACTACTTTAAAGCCTAAAGATATTAACTTCTTGGAAATTTCAACTGTGTGTTTCAAATGACTTCCTTACTCGTCGGTTTGCCCTCCAGTTGCTTATCTGTTGTTAACATGTGCAGTAATGTTGGGTAATTGCTACCCCTAGCACTATGCTGAATGACCATCCTGGGTGTACTGAGGAGGGGGAGGGGTTACTTTGATTTTTAATGGGGGTGTCTCGTGCAAGTCAGGAAATACTGCCCCCCATAATCTGTGTCAGTCTACACTCAAAAGCGGTTGAAATTACCAACAAAGAGGTGGATTACATCGTTGGCCCATCCCTTGCAAGTGGCATCAAGAAAGTGAGAAAGCGGTCTAAATTACTTTCTGGTTTTCATCCAGGAACTGCTCCCAAAACAACCGAGATCTATAGCTCGTTCAAAGATCCTATTTGCACAACCAGGGCCAGCATATGGGAACTTGTGTACTTGACAGAAGACCCAGCCTCGCACTGACAGTCTTTAGCCACCACCTCAGCCCCACAAGGCTGTGGGTTGCCATCACCACTCTCTGCAACCTTTATGTAATTGAGTGCATGGTACTTCTGAAGATCTATGCCCAGTGTAATAAAAAGGTCTACTAAGTTCAGGACCCTCAGGTGACTGCTTCTGCTGACTGTGACATCCGCCCACCTGAATTCTGAAGTCACTTGGTCACTGCCTGAAGCAATCTATGTTTCAGACCTTAGTTTAGGGGACTATTGGATTCACGCTATTTAGGTAATATTGGTCTATGTAATTGCCTGAATTGGACTTGGAATATTTTTCTAACAAAGGGGGGCAAGATATCCATGGAAGGGGTGACCTTCATGCTAACACGCTCTAAATCAGTAGGACCAGCTCCATCAAATTCTACAAAACCGCTCCAGAACTGCTACAAAAAGTCTCCCATTGCTCCAGGTGATAATGGAGGTATGCATCACAGCTGCTGTAGGGACTCATCATTGGTTGTTTTCACTCCCTGGTCCCTTCTCCAACAAACTGGGAACTCTCAGCAGAGACAATACAATTGAATAATGAAATATATATGGGATTAGAGATAGCGGAGTCATAACATGAGACTTCTAGAGATCTATGAGTCTTTCTTCCATGAGAGTCAATTCATCTCCTGGGCAGCTGAAATGACTGCAGAGTCCACAAACTACTTGACCACAGATGACATCACAAAATGTGCCCCTGGTTCCACTTTAGCCCGTCAACAGAGTCTTATGTTATGCTGAGGAGCTACATAAATACGACGAAAGGCAAATGCAGAAAGTAACAAACATTAGCAATGTCATTAGGTCTGGTCTTTAATTTTCAACCACAGAGCTCTTGCCTTTGCCAATGCTTGTGAAGGTGAAGTATACTTTATGGTAAAGATTGCTAAAACATTCAAAGATGCACGATTGTGCATGTGCATGACCTGGCAACTATCATCCTTCAGTGGTTTTGCACACTTGGTCATGCTTTAGGCTTTCTAAAGGTGGTGGATGCATTCATTTACCCGTGAAATTCATCTTGAAATCCACATGCCAAATTTTCTTATCACAAAGGTGGAGAGCTACGTCATGGTTGGTGGGTTAGTTCAAGAAGGAAGTACAAGGCAATGTGGACATCCACAGGAAGTCAATGCACCTAACAATATGAGGGTCATATTGTGTAGTTTTGGTCACATATAGGAAAGTATAGTAAAAACGATTTCTGCCCATAGCAGAAGTGTCTGTGCGGGATGCAGTGCATTACAAGGGTGCCAAGAGGACTCATTATTAATGCGTAGAGTGCTGCCTTGTTTTGACAGAAAAAAAATCATAAATACAACAACAAATATAAAGCATTGCGGTTTCGGCATTGAGGTGTACCACTGTGTTCCCAGATGTTGGCATATGAACAGGCCGCCAAAAGACCGTCACCGCGGCTACCATCCGTCTGCCAGATTATGACCACAGCCGGACTTCCGCCACAAGAAGGGTGGAAATCCAGCTGTGGCCATACTGGCGGATGGTGGTAAGGTGGTGCTGCTACCACCAGCACAGCCACACCAGTAGACCCCTGCCAGAAGTATCATGAACTGTGATACAGCCTGGCGGTGGTCTGCTGGCGGGCGCTGCTGGTGGTAGCAGCTCCCCATCCCATTCACCGACAGAAGACCACCTGGATGAAGGTAAATTGGGCTTCCGACAGGGGAGGTGGGTGTGGGTTGTTGTGTGTGTGTGGGGGGGTTGTGTGCATGAATGTGTGAGTGTGTGCATGGTGCGTGTCTGCAGGTGTGTGCGTGTATGGGGGATCAGAAGGGAGGAGCGTAGATGGAGGAGGGGTGGGGGGCATCTGGGGAGTGTTTGGGGGGCTGGGTGAGCCTTGTACCAGTGACAGGGAAGGTATTCCCTGTCACTGGTAGGGCCTTTGCGTTGCTAATGCCACGAAAACCATGGCGGTAGGCTGGCTCATGATGCTGCCGGCGGTACGATAACGGCCACCGGGCTGGGGATTGATATCTTCAGCATGGTGGTTGCTACCGCCATGGTGGTCGCAGTGGAGAAGTGTCGGGTTGGCTGCATCCATCCTGCCATTCTCATAATGTGGCGGTATGTACCGCCAGCCTGTTGTCGGTACTGCTGTCACATTACCACTCACCGCCGGGGTCATAGTAACCCCCGATATCAGCTATAATTCAGCGCTGTGCCATGCACTTTGTTCTCATAAGTGATGTCATTTGAGATGGCATGTGTTTTTCATGAATGCTATGATTTAACAAGCTATACGTGAAGTAATATGAAAGCTTATAAGTGGTGCATGGTGAAGGCATGAGTTGTAGTTGATTTACTCTGTCTAGCAAGTTTACGACACTGTTAGAAGATGTGTGAGTTATAGGATGTTTCAGGCAGGGCACAAGTTATAACTGTAAGTTAAAACTAAGACTTTAGAATTTCTAAGGTTTGTGTAGTTTGTTAGTTTTGTATAGAAAGAATAAATAATGTTTTCCTCACTATAACTAAGCTTTAAGCTTTGTTTTTTTCATTCAGTTTCCTAGTTTTTGTTTGGGAAAATCGGTGCCTAATCAAATAATGTTGTTTATTTTGCAATTAATTCTTAGATATATAATTGTTTTTACATTTGAATATTACCATGGTACTTTATCGATAAATTCTTGTGGTGTGTAGTAGAGTGGAGTGATATGGCGTAGAGTTTTGTAAAGTGGAGTGGAATGGAGTACAGTGGCTTCGAGTGGTGCAGAACAGAGTGACATACAGATAAAGCCATAGAGTAGAATAGCATAGAGTAGAGTGGCATAGATTAGAGTGGCATAGAGTAGAATAGCATAGTGTAGTGGGGTAGACTGAAGTATGGTAGAGAAAAGTGAGGTAGAGAAGAGTGGAGTATAGTAGAGTGGTGTACAGTAGAGAGGCGTAAAATCAAGTGGATTAGTGTGAAGTAGAATACAGTGAAGTGGGGTAGAGTACAGTGGCGTAGAGGAGATTTGCGTAGAGGGAAGTGGGATAGAGTAGAGTGTTGTAGAGCAGATTGGCGTAGAGTAGAGGGGTAGAGTGAAGATGGGTTGAGAGAAGTGGGACTGAGAGAGGTGGCGTAGAGTAGAGCAGCGTAGAGTTGAGTGATGTAGACAGAAGTGTGACAAAGTAGAAGGCAGTGGCATCGAGTGCAGTGTCATAGAATGCAGTGGCGTTGAGTAGCGTGATGCAGACTAGAGTACAGTGGCAGAGAGTAATGTGGTGTAGAGTACAGTGGTGCAGAGTAGAATACAGTGTCGTAGAGTGCAGTGGCATAGAGTTGTGTGGTGCAGAGTAGAATGAAGTGGGGTAGAGTGAAATGGGGTAGAACAGAGTGGCTTAGAGTAGAGTGGGGTGCAGTGGAGAAAGGTGGAAAGAAGTGGGGTAGAGTAGAGTGGCATAGAGTAAAGTGGCATAGACTAAAGTGGGGTAGAGTGGAGTGGAACACAGTAGAGTCAAATGCAGTTCAGATGCATAGAGTATAGTTAGGTAGAGTAGGGTGGTGCAGAGTGGAGTACTGTGGTAAAGAATGCAGTGGCATAGAGTAGAGTGGTTCAGACTAGAGTTGAGTGGTGTAGAGTGAAAAGGAGTTGAGCAAAGTGGGGTGGAATGAAGTGGGTAGAGTATGGTGCGATATAGTACTGTCGTCTAGAGCAGAGTAGCATAGAGTGCAGTGGTACAGAGTAGAATGCAGTGGCATAGAATGGAGTAGAAAACTACGGAGTAGAGTGCCTTGGAGTGGCTTACAGTAGGATGGCATAGAGCACAGTGATGTAGAGTGAAATGGGGTTACAGTGAAGTGGGGTAGAGTGAAGTGGGGTAGATTAGAGTGGTGTAGAGTAAAGTGGCATAGAGTAAACTGACATAGAGTGAAGTGGGGTACAATGAAGTGGGGCAGAGTGGCATACAATAGACCGCCATACTGTACAAAGGTATAGAGTGCAGTTGTGTAGAGTAGAGTGGTACAGAGTAGAGTACAGTGGCATACAGTCCAGTGGTGTAGAGTAGAGGGGTGCAGAGTAGAATAGGGTGGTGTGCAGTGAAGTGGGGTACACTGAAGTGTGGTACATGAAGTTGGGTATGGTAAAGTGGTGTAGAGTAGAGTGGCATTGAGTACAGTAGAGTTGAGCAGTGGTGCAGGGGAGAGTATCATGCACAGACTGCAGTGGCATAGAGTAGAGTAGAGTGGAGTGGCATAGAGTAGAGTGGAGCACAGTGGATAGGAGTGGCATAGAATAGAGTGGCATACAGTAGAGTGCCATAGAGTAGAGTGGGTTAGAGTGAAGTGGGGTTGAGTTGAGTGGGGTAGAGTAGAGTGGTGAAGAGTAGAAATGTGTAGAGTAGAGTGGCATAGAGTGACGTGTGGTAGAGTAGAGTGCAGTGGTATACAGCACAGTTGCATAGAGTAGAATCATGCAGAGTAGTGTATAGTGACATAAAGTGTAGTGGCGCAGAGCAGAGTGGTGCAGAGTACAGAAGAGTAGCACACAGTGAAGTGGGGTAGAACAAAGTGGGGTAGAGTGAAGTGGGGTAAAGTACAGTGGGGTAGAGTACAGTGGTATATAGTATAGTGCAGTAAAGGGAAGCTGGATTGAGTTAATTGGGGTAGTGTGAAGTGGGGTAGAGTATAGTGGCATAGAGTAGAGTGGCATAGAGTAAAATGGGGTAGAGTAGAAGGGGCAGATGGAAGTAGGGGTAAGCCAAGTGGGCTACAGTAGAGTGGCACAAGTAGAGTGGCAAAGAGTGTAGAGTGGAGTAGAGTGAAGTGCGGTAGAGTAGAATGCAGTGGCATAGAGTGCAGAGGCACTGAGTAGAGTGGTACAGAGTACAATAAAGTGCCAAATAGTGAAGTAGGATAGACAAAAGTGGGGTAGAGTAAAGTGGCATAGAGAACAGTAGCGTTGAGTAGAGTGGCATAGAGCTGAGTGGAGTAGAATGGCATAGAGTGGACAGGGGAACAATGAATCAGAGTGTCATAGAATAGAGAGGCATACACTAGAGTACCACAGAGTAGAGTGGCTTAGAGTAGATTGGGGTAGTGTGAAGTATGATCAAGTCAGGTTGCATAGAGTAAAATGGCGTAGAGTGAAGTGTGGTGGCTTACAGTGCAGTGGCATAGAATAGAGTGGTGCAGAGTCGAATACAGTGGGGTAGAATGTAGTGGTGCAGAGTAGACTGCACTAGAGAAGCATATAGTGGAGTGGGGTAGAGTTAAGTAGGGTAGAGTGAAAGTGAGGAAGAGTAGAATGGCAGAGAGTAGAGTGGTGTAGAGTAGAGTGGCGTAGAGTGAAGTGAGGTACAGTGAAGTGGGATAGAGTATTGTGGCATGCAGCATACTTGTGTACAGACAGTGGCATAGAGTGCAGTTGTGTAGCGCAGAGCAGTGCATAGTAGAGTACAGTGGCATGCAGTGCAGTAGTGTACATTGGTGCAGATTAGGGTAGGGCGGTGTACAGTGATTTGGAGTAGAATGAAGTAGGGTGGAGTGAAGTGGGGTAGAGTACAGCATCGTAGAGTAGAGTGGTGTACAGTAGAGTGTTGTAAAGTGAGTTGGGATAGAGTGAAGTGGGGTAAAATGAAGTAGGGTAGAGTGGTCTACAGTAGAGTGCAATAGAGTATGGTGGTGGACAGTGTAGAGACCAACAGTACAGTGGTGCAGAGTAGAGAAGAACGGTGAAGAGTGAAGTGGGTACAGTAGGGTGGCATAGAGTAGAGTGGTGTACAGTAGAGTGGTGTAGAGTGCAGTGGTGCACGGTAGAGTGCAGTGATGTAGAGTGCAGTGGAGTGCAGTTGCATAGAATGTAATGGAATATAGTAGAGTGACATAGAGTAAGGTGGTGTGGTGTAGAATGGCATAAAGTACAGTGGCATACTATAGACTGACAGAGTTAGTGGGTAAAGTGAAGTGGAGTCGAGTACAGTGGGGTGGAGCACAATGGCATAAAACTGAGTGGTGTGAAGTGATGATGACTAGGGTGAAGTTGAGTAGAGTGAAGTAGCACAGAGTAGAATGGCGTAGAGTGCAGTGGCATAGAGTAGACTGGAGTACAGTGGCGTGGGGTGCAGTAGATTGCCTTGGAGTGGAGTGCAGTGGCATAGAGTAGAGTGGTGCAGAGTAGCACGGAGTGGCATAAATGCAGTAGCATGGAGTGCAGTGGTGTACAATAGAGTGGTGCACAGTATAGCAGAGTGCAGTAATGTGGGATAGAGGGATGCAGAGTGAAGTAGCACAGACTACAGTAGTGTAGTGGTACAGAGTTGAGCGAGTGGCTTACAGTGCAGTGGTGCAGAGTACAGTACAGTGCAGTGGCATAGAGTGTAGTGGTGAGGAATGGAGTGCATTATGTGGAGAGTAGAGTAGAGTGGTGTTGAGTACAGTGTTGAAGAGTACAGTAAAGTGGCATACAGTGTAGTGGCATAGAGTGTAATGATGTAGAGTACAGTTGCATACAGTGCAGTAGTATAGAGTGCAGTGATGTAGAGTGCTTACTTTGCAGTGGTGTACAGTGCAGTGGCATAGAGTCTTGTGGCTTTGAGAGCAGTAGAGCACAGTGATGTAGCATAGAGTTCAGTGAATTACAGTGGAGTAGCGTAGAGTGTGAAATCATAGAGAGTAGTGATGTAGATTACAGTGGCATAGAGTGCAGTGGTGTAGAGTGCTGTTGTGTAGAGTATAGTGGCATGCAGTGCAGTTTGTTAAATGTACATTTTTTTATTTGATTTCCATAGGTACCAGAGTACTTTCTAGATAGTTTAGAGGGAGTACAGAGTTTCCACCTTAATCCTTTTTCTGAAACACATAAAGCACAAAAAACACGTTTACCTAAGTCTACTCTACTCATTTTTAGTAAAGTGCTTCATGCATTTATATACATTTTAAAAACTCCCCTAACCTAGGTCTCTCCCCTGAATTCCAGAACAAACACTAAGGCCCTCATTACAACCGTGGCGGTAAATGCCGCCTACCACCGTGCTGAAGGCTGCCAACATACTGTGCCCGCGGCGGTATTCCGCTATGGGTATTATGACCCACACTGAGAATTCCACCACAATACAGAAACCCACACAAGTCCGCCAGCCCAAAGGTCAGTGATAAACTGGCGATAGCCAAACCCACAACATTACGCCAACAGGAATACGCCCACAGTATCACGACCCACGAATCACCACGGCGGTCTTTCAATCGAGGTAAACCGTTGGCGGTACATACCGCTGCGCTCAAAATACACACACATTTACAAAACACCACCACATTGGCCAATTCAAACTACACACACCTGACACACATGCACACACCACACCCACACACTCACCCCACTATAAAACACCCACCCACATTACCCACAACCCTTTCAACGATAAAATAAGATTGCCAACACAGAGAGACACAAGCTAGGAGCACCCACTCAATCAGAGCCACAGAACACCATCACCCATACACCATCCACGCACCTCACAGCATACACCTCAAAACCTCACACCACACACCACCCCACACATCCTCACATATATCACACACACCACATCCATGGCACCCCAAAGACACCCCAGGTTTCCTGAGGAGGAGCTAAGGGTCATGGTGGAGGAAATCATACGGGTAGAGCCACAGCTATTCGGATCACAGGTGCAGCAGACGTCCATTGCAAGGAAGATGGAGCTATGGCGGAGAATCATGGACAGGGTCAACGCCGTGGGACAGCACCCAAGAACCAGGGATGACATCAGGAAGAGGTGGAACAACCTACGGGGAAAGTGCGTTCCGTGGTTGCAAGCCACCAGGTAGCAGTACAGAGGACTGGCAGTGGACCCCCATCTCCTCCCCCACAACTAACAACATGGGAGGAGCAAGTCTTGGCAATTATGCATCGTGAGGGCATTGCAGGAGTCGCTGGAGGACTAGACTCTGGTAAGTCAAATCTTTACTACTTTATCCCCCCCACCCTACCTCCTGCATGCCATCACAAACTCCTACGCCTACCCTCACTCCCATCTCTCCAACACCTCACAGACACCCCACTATCACAACCCACCCATCCCAATACCAAGCCCTGCATGCAACACCAAATCATGGACCCCCAACACAGACCTGCATGGACACCCATCATCACAGCATGCCCAGTAGAGAAACTCACCCAGCCCACAAAATCACCACTCACACAAGGCCAAGCTGACAGGGAAATCACAACCATATAGGGAAAAACACCCGTGCACAAGATGGCACACCCAGACACATTAACACTGCATTTGCATCCCCACAGGGGCCATACTCAACGTCACCGGAGAGGAGGTGCCAGCTACATCCAGTCCCCCCTGAAAAGGCCCACAGTGACGACAGCAGCTCTGCATGCCTGGATCAGGATGACCAATCAGGGACCTCTGGACAGTCGGGTACCCAGCCACAGTCCCAACCCACCACAGAGCCTCCCCCCTCAGGAAACACCAGCACAGCACCCACCCAGCGGGCCCATGCCACTTTCCCCAGGACAAGTCAATCAGCAGTTTGTCAACCACTACAGGAACCCCAGGCAACCCCACAAACACAGGACGATCAGGGACCTGGGGTCAGTGGCAGTGAGCACACGGTTCAGGGGACAGAGGCACAGGACAACAGGGAAGCTGGGAGGACTGCTGTGTGACAGGGGAAGGTCAGGCCCAGGGAACCCACTCCCCACGAGGCACTCTACAACATCCTGGGAGCATACCACCATTCCCAGGAAGCAGAAGCCAGAGAACATTGCCAAGATCCCCGCCAGGAAATAAGACTCTCCTGAATGTCACCCTTCTGTCCCACTCTGTCACCCTGTCCACCTTGAACTGCCATTAATCCCCTTACTATGCTCCATTGAACAATGCACCTGTGATACCAAGAGACTGGACTCTACCCTGGACTTTCCTCCACCATCAGCCCATCCCATTGCACATCCCCCTCTACCGATTAGCACCTAAATAAACACCTTTGGAACAAATACTAATCAGGAGTCTGTCAAATTATTCACAAATGTATTAGTACAACATTATCAAAGCATTGCAACTCAAAGGTACAGTGAAATATACTTTGGAATGACCTTTGGTGGGCAGCAGTACACATAGCAGGAGCCAGAGTGGGGCACAGAGATCTGAAAATAGAGATGCCAAAGGTTAAAGTCAGTGGCCATAGAGATAGGGTAAGAGGCTACCTTGTACAATGTCCAAAAGATAACTGAAATGTAAAGTGAACTTACAGTGTCTTAGCTGTGTGTCACTGGAAGTACTGCTGAATTATATCGATTCTGTTGTCAACATCTTCTTCCTCTGCCTCCTCTTCCTCACTGTACACAGGCTCCACCGCTGCTACAAGACCATCTCCAGGCACATCCTCCTGCAGAAAAGGCACCTGGCATCTCAAGGCAAGGTTGTGCAACATGCAACGATGATCTGGCACACCTTCTTGGGTGAGTAGTACAGGGAGCCACCTGTCAGATGGAGGCACCGGAACCTGGCCTTCAGGAGGCCGAAGGTCCTTTCAATAATCCTCCTTGTACGCTCATGTGCCTCCTTGTAATGTTCCTCTGCCCTTGTCCTGGCATTCCGCACTGGGTTCAGTAGCCATGAGAGGTTGGGGTAACCAGAGTCACCTGCAAATATTGAGGGACAAGTGTTAGACACACACTAACCCTTAGGGACAACCCCATACCCAGACACCTACTCATAGTGTGTGGGGACCTTTGGCTCACCTGTTAGCCACACCCAGTGCCTCTGGAGTTGGCCCATCACATATGGGATGCTGCTATTCCTCAAGATAAAGGCATCATGCACAGAGCCATGATATTTGGCATTCACATGGGAGATGTACTGGTCCGCCAAACACACCATCTGCACATTCATAGAGTGATAGATTTTTCTATTCCTGAAAACTTGTTCATTTCTCTGGGGGGGAACAAATGCCACATGTGTACCATCAATGGTACCAATGATGTTGGGGATATGACCCAGGGCATAAAAGCCAGCCTTCACTGTGGCCAAATCCTCCACCTGGGGGAACACAATGTAGCTGCGCATGTGTTTCAGCAGGGCAGACAACACTCTGGTCAACACGTTAGAGAACATTGGCTGAGACATCCCTGATGCCATGGCCACTGTTGTTTGGAAGGAATCACTTGCCAGGAAATGGAGCACTGACAGGACCTGCACTAGAGGGGGGATACCTGAGGGCTGGCGGATAGCTAACATAAGGTCTGGCTCCAATTGGGCACACAGTCCTTGGATGGTGGCCCGATCAAGTCTGTATGTAATGATAATGTGTCTGTCCTCCATTGTCGCAAGGTCCACCAGGGGTCTGTACACTGGAGGATGCCGCCATCTCATATTCAGCCTCAGCGGTTGAAGCCTATGGAAGAGAACGGTGAGCAGAGGGTCATATTCCCACATCTATTGCACTAATGATGATTTGTTTACTTTACAGAAACAAAATGTGAACCCGACAATCAGTTGCTGTGCCAACGTCTGCTGTGACGCAGTTAGGTGCCATGCCCTGTGCCCCCCTGAAATGGCGGATGCCTGACCTGTGAGGAGGGACAAGTGGAAATGAGGTAATTGCGTTGACGTTGTACGCCATCGTAGTAGGCAGTCGATGACCGCCACGCAACTTCGCATTGGTTATCATTGGGCCCCATGGGTTCCAGGAGCCAATGGTGATGTATGCCGGCAGTGACGGTACGCACCGCCGCGGAAGACACCGCCAGTTTCTATCTATCCACTCACTTGCTACCCGACCTTCAACAGGAGAGGACCTACACTGCAAGAGCTGCTGTGACCTGTGTCTGGAACCGACCATGGCTCATGTGTCTGGGGAAAGGGCCCCTGCCTTTACTGCGGAGGAGTTGGAGAAACTGGTGAATGGGGTCCTACCCCAGTACACGTTCCTCTACGGTCCTCCAGACAAACAGGTGAGTACACTGTGAGCATGATGCGTGGGCCATGAATGTATGGAGTGCTGTGTATGTAAGCCACATGTGGGGGAGGCAGAGGCGTCCTGGCGAGAATGCATCATGTAAGGTGGACAATGTATGTGCATCAGGGGATGGGAGGAATCTGGTGGGCCATGAGTCTGACGGTCCGGATGGTTGACTAATTCCCTTTTCTGCTGCCTTTTCCCTGCAGGTCAGAACCCACCAGAAGAAGGGTATTTGGCGTGCCATGGCCAAGGAGGTGCGGACCCTGGGGGGCTTTGACAGGCGGAGCACCCACCGCCGCAAGAGGTGGGAGGCCTGCGCCGCTGGGCAAAGAAGATGGTGGAGGCCCAGCTGGGGCTGGCCTCCCAACGAGGAAGGGGTGCCCGTCGTACCATGACCCCCCTGATGTTCTGCATCCTGGCGGTGGCCTATCCGCACTTGGATGGGCGCTTGAAGGCATCACAGCAGCCACAAGGGGGTAAGTACAGAATCTGACTCATGACTTTGCGCACGTTAAGAGTTACCTGGGTGGGGGATGTGGGCTATGGGTGCCCCTAGGCCAGGGCGAAGATGGGAGGGAAGGTCCCTTTTTGGGCAGGCTCTGAAGCACTCCTACCCCAATAGTGTTAGTGGGCATCTACTACTGGGCAGGGTCTAGTGGGTTTCTGGTGTGCAGCTGATGGTGTTAGGCATCCTACCCCATGGGCTGGTGACTATCTTAGTAACTGGTTGGGCATGGTCTAGTGCATAGGGCTGCTCCCTGTGTGTTGTGTCCGCCAACGGTAGTGGTGTTGCTGGCATTGACCAAGTGTATCCTCTGTCTCTTCCCCCCCTTTTTGTTTTGTCACCCTGTCCTTATGTGCATTAGCATCATCTGGCGGAGTAGCAGAGGCACCGGCGACAGAGGGAGATGCATCCCACATGGGCCTGGAGGCCAAATCCACCGACGGTGAGGGCACCAGTGGGACAGAGGGCGAGGGGAGCACCACGACAGGGACAGGAGGGGAGACCACAGACAGTGACTCCTCCTCCAATGGAAGCTCCCTGGCGGTGGCGGACACCTCTGTGCCCACCCCAACAACAGGTACAGCCGCCACCCCCCTTACCAGCACTGTCCTCCCAGCAGCCCCTGAGCGTGTTTCCCATGCCTGCTCACCCAGGAGGGTGGGCTTCTCCTTCGCCCCAGGCACCTCAGGCCCTGCTCTAGTCAGCCCTGCTGCCCTCAGTGAGGAGGCTATTGACCTCTTGAGATCTCTCACTGTTGGGCAGTCAACCATTCTGAATGGCGTCCTGGGTGTCGAGAGGCATTTGCAACAAACAAATGCATACCTGGAGGGCATTCACTCTGGCGTGGCGGCCCAACAGAGAGCATTTCAGGCTCTGGCCTCCGCACTGATGGCAGCCATTGTCCCTGTGTCTAGCCTCCCCCATCCAACTTCCTATATCCAGTCCCAAACCCCTCAACCCCAGCCTATCCCAAGCACACCTTCAGACCAGTATTCACCGAAATCAAAACACAGAAGTAGTTCAGGCAAACACAAGCACCACACATCATCCCACAGGCACATACACAAGCACCATACCCATGCAGACACACCAACATCCACTGCCTCCACTGTGTCCCCCTCCTCCTCGTCGTCCACCTCCCTCCCGGTATCGTCTCCACTCACACCTGCATACCCTACATCCTCATCCACTACCTCCATCACCAGCACGCCCATCCCTACTCACCCCTCACTGCCAGTCACCATTCATACGTCCCCTGTGTCCTTTCCCAGTGTATCTGTGACCCCTCCTCCCAAAGTACACAAACACAAGCACCCACCCACCCAACAGCCATCCACCTCACAACAGCATCCAGCATCCAGCACATGCACCTTCACCCAAACTCAGCAGACAGACACCTCCTACCACCACTCCCTCTTCCTCTACTCCCAAACCCTCTCCCTCTTCCCGCCCGAGTGTGTCTAAAAAGCCCAGTGACCCACAGACATTTGGAAAGGACAATGTACGGCCTTATGTACATATTGTATATTTTTGTAGATACTGTTTTTATAATCATTACGTATATCTGCCTATTTCTAAAATATCAATGATTTAACTCTATTCCTTTTGTCCTTGCATTCTTCCAGGGGGTTATGGGGTGTAAATGTAATGTTGCTGCATGTGTTTGTGTGTTGTGTGTGGTGTTGTGGGTGGGGGTGTTGCGTGTTGCGGGTGTGTGTCAACCTCTTTTTCCTCCCCCTCCCCTGTGTACTAGGTGCAGTACTCACTGTGGTCGTCGCCGCCACCTTTGGTATTCCTGATAGATGAGAAGGTAGACCAGCCTGGGCAGGACCTGTAACTCAGGCTCCATGGCGTCCTGGTTCTTTGTTGAGTGTCGAGATGTGAGTGATTTTCCTTCCAAACACTGTTTCTGCCGTGCTTTGATGGCGTTGGTAATGCCCCGGAAAAGCTGGCGGATTGGCGGATTGTGATGGGGTGGGCGGTACATTGTCTTCCGCCTGTCTGTTGACGGTGACCGCCGCGGTGTTTGTTGCTACCGCCGTGGCGGTCAGAGTGTTAAAGTGGCTGTCTGTGTTGGCGGTTTCCGCCGTAGTCGTGATCCTTTTTTTTTTTACCGCCGGCCTGTTAGCGGTATTACCGTCACTTTAACACCGAATGCCAGGGTTGTAGTGAGGGCCTAAGTATGCTGAAAACCTACCTTTTTATTCGTTAAGGGCTGTCATCAGCCAATACTTTTTTGTGTTGTCATCAACATGTACAGAAGGATTCCGTGAAGTTACCACAGTATATTGTGGCCATACTGTATATCACTACATTTTTGTCCTTTTTAAATGGTAAACTACTGAATCTAATTTACACAAAGTAACAAAAAGGATCCTTCCTTGCCATGATCTAAAACTACTGCCAAATTTCATTAAAATCCATTAAGCCATTTCGGCGCTGTGTCTGTGTAAAATGTTTATGGAAAATGCATTGGTGGAAAAAATGTGTTTTGAGACCTCTCTTTTTTCTTTTTTGCCCTTTTAACTAACTGCCACAAACATTTGCATCACCATCCATCGTAGAAAAAGGAATGTCTGCAAATTTTTGTGGAAATTTGTAAAGCAGTGGCAAAGTTATTAGCAATCAAAAACCAGAGGAATTGCTATCTCTGGGAATCCTGTCTATAACTATAGGGTGGCTATTGCTGCTCTGCAATACACACACACATATTCACTGAAAAAAACAAAGGTGAAAGTAATGTTATAGTTTGGTGAGAATTTCAGTGACAACATAAAGCTTCAAATGTACAAAACCACTGAAATTCACCAGTTATATTTAGCTCTGGTAATTATAACTCATGCCCTAAGATAACTATAACTTGGGCCCTCGCCATGCATAGTTTTCTTATCAATAATTTAATTGCAAATGTTGCCGTGTTGCCCTTGCCATGCATAGTTTTCTTATCAATAATTTAATTGCAAATGTTGCCATGATATTACCAATAATGCCATAGAAGATGTCATGAGTGATTTAATATATGGGGCAACTAGCAGTCTATTGCAAGAGCCCTTGGGCTAACACCCCTGAAGGCAGCCAACCCCACGCTTCGCATACCCAAAGTCAATGTCAACCCAGGCCCTGTGCCCAACCTCCTGCAGGCAGCCAACCTGATGCTGCTAATAGTGGTTGATAATGGAGGTGCTTTCAAATGTGGTCCACACTAGTAACAGTCAACTTCAGCAGCACTATGTGCTTAGTTTATGAAAAACCTCTGGAGGCCTTTTGGCCTTAAAAAGTCTTCCCTTCGCGGATGGCAGCCCACAAGAGGAGGAGGACCACGTTATATCTTTAAGGGGTCAAACATCTCAATGCTGGAGGACCACAACATCTTGCCATTTTTTCCTGATGACGTGTTAGGGCCACCACAGTCTCTAGATGACCCGTGTTGGACATCTTCATAGCAGCTCCCTCACCTTTAAGCAAGTGTTACCATGGCAGTGGTATTCTAGAGCAGGTCCCTCATGCTTATTCCCCAGCTGAGATCCTCTTGATATGTCATTCTAAGGTGATGACCCTGACTTCACGGTGACCCCCCTCTGGCATGTGAGGGTCACAAACTTTAAGTGGCAAGGGCAACGGCCCTGCCTTCAGGGTGTCACCCACTTGACATACAGTGCCGCAGACTTCCTGCAGTAAAGGCAATAGCCCTGACTTCATTGTGGCCCCTACCTGGCATACGGAGATCCCTGATTTTATCCAACAAGGGCAAAAGCCCTAACTTTGCAGTAGCCTCCACTTGGCATACAGAGATTGTAGACTTTCATGGGGCAGATGGACCCCACTATAGCAATGGCCCCAACTAGGCCTGATGTCTCACACTTTGCTCTAGACAAATAATTACTGGGCCTCACTCCTTCAGGCACTTTCTTTCTACTCACAGGGTTCATTGGCCTTTGGAGGCAGACATACAGTAAGTCTGGTGCTCCAGGCTCGGGGCAAGTGGTCTGGACTTCCTGGCCTTTCACCCATCAGGGAGACTAGCAGATCTTGATCTGCAGTCCTGGTTACAGCCACACTTAGGCACAGCTATGTTGAACAAGTCAGGGGACGTACGCACCCATCTTTACAGTTGATATCCAGACACTGATGTGATTTAGTATCTGATAAGCTCCTGCTAATGGACTACCTGTTTAACGGACCAGGAAAAAATTGGACTGTAGATCATTGGTTGTTAGATACGAACTAAATATGTGTGTACAGTATAAAATATATCACAATTGGTTGTTTTATGTCCTAAAGTGTCATGTGTTTTGTAACATTTGTGTTCTGTATGTGTCACGTCCGTATATGTGCCTAATAGATGAAAAGATATTTTCCTTGACTGAGTTTGTGTTGGTTGCTGTATATTATCTGAAAAACCAAAGATAGGTGAATAATGACGATTTCGCAAATTAGTGATTTCCAATAATAAATAGGAAATTATTTCTGATGTATCCTTCAATAGTCATTTCTTGCGCTACTGTTGATTATTGCCAAAGACTTGAATGGGTTAGGTTGGACACTCTTTCTGAGAGTTTGCTGTCTTTGTCTTTTTTGCCCTGACGCCTGACTTCCGGGCTGACTAGCTGCCTGTCTTCCGGTCGGATCCCTCGCCGCCTCCAGCGAAGCTAGGCCGCATGCACCGAGCGGCGACACCTGCGGCGGCACCCCGGTCAGGAGACAACGTACCCGCAGCCCATGATCGCTGAGCACCGTGGACTCCCACACTCGCCGGAGCCACGCGCTGAGAGCCGGGGGGTGCCGGGCAGGAGAAGGGCCATGAGCCATCCACAGAAGGAGCCGCCGCCGGACTAGGCTCCGCTCCCCGCAGCTGCCTTTCTCACGCCGGGGGCCCACACGGCCGGTGCCGTGCAGACCCCGGGGCTGCCATCGATGTACTATCTTTCCTGGTAAGGAACTGATCGCCATTGGCGCACCGCCCCGCAAGATAGAACCCGCTCCCACCCCAGCCAGGGGTGCCTGGGATTGTCGTAAAGGCTGGGCTGTTTTGGGCTTCTTTCCCGAGGTGCGCGGCTCCTTCTCACTGCGAGAGTTGGCAGTGTTGCTCGGTGCTCAGTGCCTTTGTGTGAATTGTGCTCCGAGAGTGGACCGCCGAGCCTGCCTCTTCCTCCAGCACCCAGGGACCGATCGTGGGACAGGATCGCAGAGGGGCAGGGCCACGGGGATCCGCCGGTTCTGCTGCATCCTTCTGCTGGGGACACGAAGCGCAGCCCGAGCCAAAAAATAAATCCACAAACTGCTGCCTGCGAGGAGCAGAATCGCACTAGTTACCTGCTGCCCAAGGTCCCTTTCTACCCCAGACTTCCCCGCAAGTTCAGAGTTGCCTGATTCCACTCGGCTCTCTTCCTCGCTAAGTAAATTCATGCAACCAGGATTGGATTGAAGTGGGGAAGGAGAGGCTTTTACGCGAGTGAGCCCGGGACACATCTTTCGGATGTATGTGTTTCTGAACATAACGGCCACGAGTTAAGAGGCAGAGGAAGAGCGGCGGAGTTCTGTGCCTGATGTGGGCAGTGACACGGACGTGAGATTTTACCCACCAGCAGCTCCCGATCCCGCCGGTCCTGCAGGGCAGACTTCGTGCCTGGACTCCTACTACTACAAACTCTCAAAACCACAAAAGCACACTCCTAGCAAAGGTACTGAAGATGTACAACTACTCCGCTCACAACTGATACAGTTAATGCGACATCACGGAGGTGCGCAAGGCAAGGCACATCCAGTTCCCAGGTTTCCAGGCACCCTCAGACTGCAGAGCCCAGAATTCCTGGGACAAAGAACGAACAACAAACACAGTGAAACACAGTGAAACACAGTGACCGTGTGGGAACTGGCAAACTAGCAGCAAGCCAGTGATCACGAATCACCTAAAGCACTTGGCTGCACGCCGCTCTCTCAGCGCCGAAGCAGCCAGAAACAGATCATCGTGATTAGCACACACACAATCTAAAATCAATCACCAGTCGAAAGCACTCAGATATTGTCTGTCAACCCAGGGGTGGCAGCAAGGATGACATTAACACGTGGAAGGAAAAAAGCAGTAAAGAGGCAAAGGCAAGGCTCACCAGGGGAAGGCCAGCACGAGCCAAAAAATGAATCTACAGAAAGGAAAGTACCCCCAAACCCAGCACAAACTAAGAAATCGCCTTGCAAATCTCCAAGCGAGGGAAAAAAAGCAGGATACAAAATCACAGGCTTCTTGCTCACTAAGAAGGAATCGAATCCCACCAGCGCCTTAATGGGTATAGCTCCTGCCGACGACTCCGAGACAACATGTGCATCTGACGTGAAGACCGCGCAGGACATCGAAAGGACCTGTGCGGACCTGTGAAAAATCAACATACCAATTCCCCAGCCAAATAAAACCGTCTTAACGATCAGCGCAGAAATTTACAGATGTTACCTAGATGATACTTTTTCCACTTTAAACCTCAGTAACTGGAACAACTAGGGTGCTGCACTCCTTTTTCCAAACAACCCTTGCAAGTAGAGAACGACACAGACTGTATCATAACTGAGAAAAGTTCCGCTGATAGACCTTTCAGATACTTGCTCAGATACACCTCAGGGCACTCAGTTTGCAAACAATGAAACAAAAGTGGGATCTACCTGTAGTAAAAGCTCACCACAAAAAGATCTCTCATCTTGTAATATAACAACTACAACAACATTCGACACGCATGTATCCTCAGCTGTCGTGGCAATGGAGCAACCAGAGCAACTAGAGGAACTTGAAGACTCACTAGACCACACAACGGGGGCTAAAGCAAATGTAGAATCATCAACATCTGGAGACTCGTGGAAGGCCTTGCTAGCAACAATGGACGGGATATCAGCAGCCATCCAATTTCAAGCAGATAAGCAGGACACTCAGGTAGATTTACTCAACATCCTGGCCATCCACATTGTGAGCATCGACAACAAGCTACAATCCTTGAATGATCTGATAAAGAGGGCTCAAACCCACTCATACACTCAGCAGGTGACATGTCAGTGCTCCATCACAGGCGATAACTCACAAAGATCCCTGGATATCCTAAACGACATCTTGAAAGAGGTAAAAATCCAGACCCTTAGAACTGAAGAGCATCTTAGTAGTTGTGGTGAGAAGATCCCCAAAAACCAAACGAAGAAGGATAACCCACAAAACGCAAAGATATCCATGGGGAAAGCAATAATATCAAGGATATTCACTTATCCGGACAGGGAATGTCTCAGAGCAACACAGAGGGCAGATCATGCCTTAGCACACAAGAAATGGGACCCCTCACGGGTGGATCGAAGGACTTAATTCCCAACAATTCAATAGTGGAGGAATCTACCCTTACGAAACAGGAAAAGAAACGAAAAAGGAAGACACGGAAAAAAACAAAGGGGGTCCAGCAAAGCTGTATATGGAAATTGTTTGCTAAATCAAATGGCACGCAGTCCAAGGAATCAGAAAGCACTGGAAACAGAAACAAGATCTGCCAATCTAGAAAGATCAGGGCAGAACAGCCAGCCAGCGAGGACAATTCTTCGGGCGAACCAATCACTTTTGTTAATCGACCAACATCACAGCAACAGTCTCCGAAAACCCCCCATTCCAGCAACAAGCAGGGTAGCAGCCTTTTGCACGGAGAAACGGCCTTAAGAGAATTCCAGGGAAATAAAACAATCATCAGGCAGTGCCCAGAACAGGGAACTCAGCGGTCTTCTGACAGGCAGGAAACTGGCAAACCCTGGGAACATAATCCTCAATGCACAAGCTCCGCACACAACATGACCGTAACAAATCAACCTGCAGTCAACAACAAACAGATTTTAGATCATGGTTACCATCCTTGGTCAGATGATTGCACAAACAGCGCGGCACAAAAAAGAATCCCAGGACACCAGATAACGCAGGACAATACGGCCTCAGAGGAAAATAAATTACTTTTCATTCCTTGCTATCATTCGAGGGGGGCTTTTGACATTCTAAATAGAGGCACCATACTGAAGTTAATAAATTCGATTTTGCCCCTGGCTCACATTTCAACAACAGAATTGATGACTGTGGAGTTCACTCCACATCCAGACAAGAAAGATAAAGAGGCAACGCTGACATCCTGGGCCACGTCCGCCATTATTGACCAAATTCTAGCACATCAAGATACGTTTAGCGCATGAGGCATCGTCCTGCAAAAACTAGAACCGCCCAGATACCCTAACCTTCTGGTACAGCAACAAAAGAAGGGCAGCTCAATCTTAAAAGGGTCCGTGGGAGTAGAAACCTCCCTAAGCAGTTGGGACCACATTACAATTGTAAAGCACCAAAGCACGTTCCATCCTGGCATGCACCAACAGATCTTCATTGGTACTCCCTCAACAGTCAAACAGGCTGGAAGGCAAAATTTAAATGACAACAATTACAAATGGTCCTGACGAAAACCCAGAATATATCCATATTTGCTCCTGGAACACTCACGGTTTAAAAAATCTGGGTACCGACAGGGCGGCTCTGAGTTTCCTTCAGCAGTATGAAATCATCATGTTGCAGGAAACATGGTGCATGGAATCAATACAAATTTCGGGTTATTCTGGGATAGATGTCTCTGCAAAAGAACCTCAAAAACATGGACACCCCAAGGGAGGCCTCACAACGTATTGCTCCTCAAAAATCAACTGAGTGATCACACAGATCGACCTGGGAATTGACTGGCTGCTACCAATAAAATTGGAACATCGGGAGCCATCAGGCAACAACAGAACTTTACTATTGATCAACGTATACGTACACCCTAACAAAATCCAAAACAGTGGAAACATTGAAACATTGACCAGTATTCTAAAAATGCTGCAGAAACAAAATAAGGACGCAATCCTCATTTTGTCTGGCGATTTCAACCTTGATTTGAGAAAAGGCAGCACAAAACACCCTAACAGAACATGCACATATATAAAGTTTGAAACCCTGGGTTTGCGCTGCCTGACGCCTCTCCCTGAGGACGCCTCATCCGCATAAGTAACCTTTTCAAGTGGCACAAAAAAATCCAACATCGACTTTACATTAATAAACGAAACCGCATTGCCACTGGTTTCAGCATATAGGATCCAACAACGCACAGAGAGCGATCACTTTCCATAACTTATTAAGATCCGGAATGAATGGAATCGGCTCCCCACTGCCAATATCATCATTTCACCCCCAGTGACTTATGATACAAAAAAACTGAAATGGAAGGGGCCGGGCCTCGACAAAGTAATGGAAGAAGTGTACTGCAGTGCAGGCATATCTAAAGAGCTCAAAGAATCACTAAGAGCGCAGGAACTAGAAGACCACCCCCAAGGAGAACGAGTGATCGCTTGGATGCACTTGTGTGATTCTTTAACCTGTTCTGTGCCGAGGACGTAGTGGTTATGTCCTTCGGCACAGTGCTGCTGTGCCGAGGACGTAACCATTACGTCCTCGGCACACAGGCCAGAGGGAGCGCTCTCGCTCCCTCTGTGTGCTTCCCCCCACCCCCCAAAGGCAGGGATGGAAGGGGAAGCCCTTCCCCTTCCACCCCTGACCCCCCCCACCCCCCCTGTGACATCAGCACACGAGCGTGCGCTGTTTGTCACAGAGCCTCCCTCATCGTGCTGGAAGCTCAGCTTCCAGCGTGATCGAAAGAGAAATGCAAAGCATTTCTCTTTCGATCACGTGGGGGAGGCCCGGAGAGGCTTCAAAGGGAAGGAAATGTATTTCCTTCCCTTTGAAGTCTCTCCAAGCGTTTCAAAAGCCGGATTGCTTGCAATCCGGCTTTTGAAACGCCCACTAGACACCAGGGATTTTTTATTTATTTTTTTATTGTCATGATGGAGCGACCTCTTGGGCAAGGGTCGCTCCCAGGGGGGGCATTTTTCGGGAAGGCCTTTTCTGCCCCCTCTGGGTGCAGATCGGCCTATTATTAGGCCTATTATTAGGCCGATCTGCCCCCGGGGGGGGCAGAAAGGGGGGCCCCCAGAGGGGCACCTGGGATATATATATTTTTTTTCTTTTGTTTTTGTTTATGTTTTTGTTTTAGGTGTGGGGAGCGACCCCTTAGGCAAGGGTCACTCCCCTATGGGGAAATTATATTTAGGCCATTGGGGGCAGATTGGCCTATTTTGATGAGGCCAATCTGCCCCCAAGGGGGACAGAAACCACTAGACACCAGGGAGTTTGTTTTTTTTACGTGAATTTCACGCAAGGGGAGCGACCCCTTAGGCAAGGGTCGCTTCCCTGGGGGGGGGGGAAATTATTTTAGGCCATTTCTGCCCCCCTGGTGGGTAGATCAGCCTATTTTGATGAGGCTGCTCTGCCCCCAAGGGGGGCAGAAACCACTAGGCACCAGGGATTTTTTGTTTTTTTTGTTTTACAGATGGGGAGCGACCCCTTGGACAAGGGTCGCTCCCCTGGAGGGGGAAATTGTATTTAGGCCATTTCTGCCCGCTTCGGGGGCAGATCGGCCGATTTTTGCTACGCCAATCTGCCCCCAAGGGGGCCCAAAGGGGGCGCCAATGTCACGCAGGGGGAGCGACCCCGTAGGCAAGGGTCGCTCCCGGGGGGAGGGGGTTAGGGGGACAAATTTATTTTAGTCCATTTCTGCCCCCCCTGGGGGCAGATCGGCCTATTGGCATTAGGCCGATCTGCCCCCGGGGGGGCAGAAACCTATAGGCGCCAGGACAAATTTTGTTTTTGTGCTTTTTTTTTTTTTGTTTTTTTTTTTAGAGATGGGGAGCGACCCATTAGGCAAGGATCGCTCCCCTGGGGGGCAAATAGTATTTAGACCATTTCTGCCCCCCTTGGGGGCAGATTGGCCGATTTTAGGTCAATCTGCCCCCAAGGGGGCAGAAACCACTAGGCACCGGGGATTTGTTTTTTGGCGCCAATGTCACGCAGGGGGAGCGACCCCGTAGGCAAGGGTTGCTCCCGGGGGGGGGGGTTGGGGGGGTGGGGGACAAATTTATTTTAGGCCATTTCTGCCCCCCCCTGGGGCCGGCTGAGCTAGAGGCCAAAATCCACAGGTAGGCACTGTTTTCTATGAAAAAATGTGATGTGTCCACGTTGTGTTTTGGGCCATTTCCTGTTGCGGGCGCTAGGCCTACCCACACAAGTGAGGTATCATTGTTATCGGGAGACTTGGGGGAACACTGGGTGGAAGGAAATTTGTGGCTCCTCTCAAATTCCAGAACTTTCTGTCACCGAAATGTGAGGAAAACGTGTTTTTTTAGCCAAATTTTGAGGTTTGCAAAGGATTCTGGGTAACAGAACCTGGTCAGAGCCCCACAAGTCACCCCATCATGGATTCCCCTGGGTTTCTAGTTTTCAAAAATGCGCTGGTGTGCTAGGTTTCCCCAGGTGCCGGCTGAGCTAGAGGCCAAAATCCACAGGTAGGCACTGTTTTCTATGAAAAAATGTGATGTGTCCACGTTGTGTTTTGGGCCATTTCCTGTTGCGGGCGCTAGGCCTACCCACACAAGTGAGGTATCATTGTTATTGGGAGACTTGGGGGAACACTGGGTGGAAGGAAATTTGTGGCTCCTCTCAAATTCCAGAACTTTCTGTCACCGAAATGTGAGGAAAACGTGTTTTTTTAGCCAAATTTTGAGGTTTGCAAAGGATTCTGGGTAACAGAACCTGGTCAGAGCCCCACAAGTCACCCCATCTTGGATTCCCCTGGGTTTCTAGTTTTCGAAAATGCCCTGGTTTGCTAGGTTTCCCCAGGTGCCGGCTGAGCTAGAGGCCAAAATCCACAGGTAGGCACTGTTTTCTATGAAAAAATGTGATGTATCCACGTTGTGTTTTGGGCCATTTCCTGTCGCGGGCGCTAGGCCTACCCACACAAGTGAGGTATCATTTTTATCGGGAGACTTGGGGGAACGCTGGGTGGAAGGAAATGTGTGGCTCCTCTCAGATTCCAGAACTTTCTGTCACCGAAATGTGAGGAAAAATTATGTTTTTTTGCCAAATTTTGAGGTTTGCAAAGGATTCTGGGTAACAGAACCTGGTCAGAGGCCCACAAGTCACCCCATCTTGGATTCCCCTAGGTCTCTAGTTATCAAAAATGCACAGGTTTGGTAGGTTTCCCTAGGTGCCGGCTGAGCTAGAGGCCAAAATCTACAGGTAGGCACTTTGCAAAAACAGCTCTGTTTTCTTTCAAAAAATGTGATGTGTCCACGTTGCGTTTTGGGGCATTTCCTGTCGTGGGCGCTAGGCCGACCCACACAAGTGAGATATCATTTTTATCGGGAGACTTGGGGGAACATAGATTAGCAAAAAAAGTGTTATTGCCCCTTGTCTTTCTCTACATTTTTTCCTTCCAAATATAAGAGAGTGTGTAAAAAATACATCTATTTGAGAAATGCCCTGTAATTCACATGCTAGTATGGTCACCCCGGCATTCAGAGATGTGCAAATAACCACTGCTCCTCAACACCTTATCTTGTGCCCTTTTTGGAAATACAAAGGTTTTCTAGATAGCTATTTTTCACTCTTTATATTTCAGCAAATGAATTGCTGTATACCCGGTATAGAATGAAAACGCACTGCAGGGTGCAGCTCATTTATTGGCTCTGGGTACCTAGGGTTCTTCATGAACCTACAAGCCCTATATATCCCCGCAACCAGAGGAGTCCAGCAGACGTAACGGTATATTGCTTTCGAAAATCTGACATTGCAGGAAAAAGTTACAGAGTAAAACATAGAGAAAAATTGATGTTTTTTTCACCTCAATTTCAATATTTTTCTTTTTCAGTTGTTATTTTCTGTAGGAAACCCTTGTAGGATCTACACAAATGACCCCTTGCTGAATTCATAATTTTGTCTACTTTTCAGAAATGTTTAGATTTCCGGGATCCAGCATTGGTTTCACGCCCATTTTTGTCACTGACTGGAAGGAGGCTGAAAGCACAAACATTTTTAAAAATGGGGTATGTCCCAGTAAAATGCCAAATTTGTGTTGAAAAATTGGGTTTTCTGATTCAAGTCTGCCTGTTCCTGAAAGCAGGGAAGCTGGTGATTTTAGCACCACAAACCCTTTGTTGATGCCATTTTCAGGGAAAAAAACACATGCCTTCTTCTGCAGCCACTTTTTCAAATTTTTGGGAAAAAAAACGAAATCTTCACTGTTTTTTGGCTAATTTCTTGGCCTCCTTCAAGGGAACCCACAAAGTCTGGGTACCTTTAGAATCCCTAGGATTTTGGAAAAAAAGGACGCAAATTTGGCTTGGCTAGCTTATGTGGACAAAAAGTTACGAGGACCTAAGCGCGAACTGCCCCAAATAGCCAAAAAAAGGCTCAGCACAGGAGGGGGAAAAGGCCTGGCAGCGAAGGGGTTAATAAATACATTTTCCATCAAACAATGTCTCCCAATTTCGGTCATAGAGTCAAAAAACAAAGTCGAGAGTCGCAAAGAAGAAAAGCCATGGTTCAAGAGGACATTGCGCAATCTGAAAAACTAAGTCTCCAGAGAATCAAAAAAAGTCCTAAGGGACGTACACTGGGGGAGGAAATCTGATGACACAAGGCTTTCTGAATTAAGAGCCAAATATAAGAAAAACTGCTTGATGGCAAAACAGAGTTATCACGAGGATCTGTGGACCAAGCTGCTCATGTCCAACAAACAGAAAAATAACAAAAAGTTCTGGGAACTAATAAACGGACTAACTAACGAACAAAATTGACACACGAATGCAGGTATCGATGCAGCCACATGGGAAGCCCACGTACAGACAATGTTCTCACTCCCAGAACACCATGCGAAGGAGGAGGCCTCACAGATAGCCAATGACTTAAGCAAGATTAATTTTGGCTTCAGAGTGACAACGCAAACAGACTTAACTCTTAACGGAAACGAAGGAAAGCACGCACTAATGACCATTGACATAGAAATGCTGACAAGCCTTATCAAGAAACTAAAAATGGAAGGGGCAGCTGGTCAGAACGGTATTCCAAATGCCTTGTTTAGAGGAGACCCTTCATTCTAGGCGTATTATTTGGCGCTGCTTTTTAACGAGCTCCGAAGCACTACGGGTCTCCCAGATGCATGGAAAGGCAGCATTGTTCACCCTATATACAAAGCAGGTAACCCCGCAAATCCTTCAAACTACAGGCTAATAGCATTGATAGAGGTGGAAGCAAAACTCTACGCATCCTGCCTACTGCAACAACTAGCAGAATGGATTCATGACAGACAGTTAATTCCACAATGCCAGACAGGTTTCAGAGCTGGTATGGGTGCTTCCACCAACCTGGCAACCCTGGCACTGCTGGGAAACAAAGCCAGGCTTAAGAAAAAAAGGCTACTTGCATGCTTTATTGATCTAAGGCAGCTTTTGATTGCGTATCAAGAACCCGCCCATGGGAGAAACTGAAAGGGTGGGGCTTACCATGCAGCCTTCTTAGCGCAATGATGGACTTGTACACAGGTACTTAGGCACAAGTAAAAATTGGAGAGGGCAGCCACCTCACCAACAGAATATTAGCAGCAAAAGGACAAGGGTGTGTATTGGCTCCCACGCTGTTCAACTCATATCTTGCAGACCTAGCCGAGGCTCTAGCTCCCATAAATAGCCAACCGCCAGTATTGGCCAAGAAAGGAATTGCATGGCTACAGTACGCAGATGACATAGTTCTACTCAGCCAAACACCTGTTGGGCTACAGCAGAGCATCGATGCATTTTATACGTACTTAACAATGCAAGGCCTAGAATTGAATTTGAGTAAAACTAATGTTGTCCGCCTAGTTGACAGGAAGTTTAAATCTGCTTCAAGGTTCATAAACGGATCCCGGGTGGAGGTTGCACCCACATATAAGTACTTGGGATTCACTATGGACCGCCTCCTGACCTTCAAGCCGCAACTTGCTGTCGCTCAAGCAAAAGCCCTCTCATTGACCTATGGTTTTAAAGTTCTAAAACAAAAACTGAGCAGTCCTTCATACACTCACCTGCTTTCAGTCATGGCAGCGCGGCTAATGCCCACCATCACTTATGGCGCCAAAATTATGCTGGGGAAGGAGGCAGTTTTTTTCAATCAAGTCCAGACGAAGGCCTACAAAACAGTTTTTCGGATACTACGGCCAGCATCTCCAGCTCAGGTTCGTTTAGAATTGGGTCTGAAAAACTATGAATTTCAGAGTAGATGTGCCTTCATTAAACTATGCTGGAGGATGCGTGCAGCTGAGACTGGTACTCTAAACAACCTATGTTGGATGGAAATTGAGGAGCAACAGCGACACAATGATAAAAGCACCTGGGGTCATCACTTAAATAACTGCATTAAAGCAGTAGGTTTGCTAGAAGCCTGGGACCAGAACCCAGACAAAAAGGAGTTTTTTTGGAAGGCAACCGATGTCACTAAGAAGAAATCTTTAACTTCTGATAAACAAAAACTGGCAAGCAGACAGCACGCCTGGACTATAATAACATCATACAAAACCTTACGGGCACAGGAATACCTAGCAGTAACCTTCAACCAGTCACTGAAACATCGGTTCATGCTTTTCCGCTTTGGGTTGATGGAAACAAAGGATATGGTCCCTTCATGGAGACAGCAGGATCTGACACATTCCTGTCAACTGTGTGGGTACAGACAAGAGTCATTAGAACAAATTTTTTGTGTGTGCCCGGCTTTGCTAGGCCTCAGGACATTATGGGGGTCATTCCAAGTCTGGTGGGCGGCAGAGGCCGCCTGCCAGACTTCCCCCTCCGAAATACCGCTCCGCGGTCGAAAGACCGCGGAGGGTATTCTAAGTTTTTCCCTGGGCTGGCGGGCGGTCGCCAAAAGACCGCCCGCCAGCCCAGGGAAAAACTCCCTTCCCACGAGGATGCCGGCTCGTAATCGAGCCGGCGGAGTGGGAAGGTGCGACGGGTGCTGTTGCACCCGTCGCGTATTTCACTGTCTGCCAAGCAGACAGTGAAATACTTGTAGGGGCCCTCTTACGGGGGCCCCTGCAGTGCCCGTGGCATGGGCACTGCAGGGGCCCCCAGGGGCCCCGCGACCCCCCCTACCGCCATCCGGTTCCTGGCGGGCGGACCGCCGGGAACTGGATGGCGGTAGGGGGGGTCGGAATCCCCTCGGCGGCGCAGCTAGCTGCGCCGCCTTGGAGGATTCAATAGGGCGGCGGTACACTGGCGGGAGACCGCCAGTGTTGCCGGTCTCAGAATGACCCCCTATATCTGAAAAAAATATTTAAGACACTGAACATCCGCTCATGCAGACCGGCCATTATAAGCTGGCTTAGCGGACTTTTAAACCCTTTTTCTTGTTGAGGGACCAAATTCATGGTACAGGCTCAGAAACAATTAGTGAATAAGGTTGAAGCCGAGTGTGCAAGTGTAGGAGGCTCGCCTGGCTTGTAGTGGGTACCAAGGGGTACTTACACTCTGTACCAGGTCCAGTTATCCCTTATTAGTGTAGAAGAGGTGTTTCTAGCAGCTTAGGCTGATAGAAGGTAGCTATAGCAGAGGAGCTTAGGCTGAACTAGGAGACATGCAAAGTTCCTACTATACCACTGGTGTCATATGCACAATATCATAAGAAAACACAATACACAGATATACTAAAAATAAAGGTACTTTATTTTTATGACAATATGCCAAAAGTATCTCAGTAAGTACCCTCAGTATGAGGATGCCAAATATACACAAGATATATGTACACAATACCAAAAATATGCAGTAATAGCAAAAGGAAGTAATGCAAGCAATGTAAAGTTACAGTAGATTGCAATAGGAGCACATAGGTATAGGGGCAACACAAACCATATACTCCAAAAGTGGAATGCAAATAACGTATGGACCCCAAACCTATGTGAGCTTGTAGAGGGTCGCTGGGAAAACAGTGAGGGTTAGAAAAATAGCCCACCTCAAGACCTTGAAAAGTAGGTGTAAAGTGCACCTATATTCCCCAGAGAGCACAGAAGTCGTGATAGGGGAATTCTGCAAGAAAGAACAACACCAGCAATGCAACCAAAGTGGATTTCCGGACGAGAGTACCTGTGGAACAAGGGGACCAAGTCCAAGAGTCGCGACAAAGTCGAGATTGGGCAGATGCCCAGGAAATGCCAGCTGAGGGTGCAAAGAAGCTGCCACCGGATGGTAGAAGCTGTGGATTCTGCAAGCACAAAGAGGGCTAGAAACTTCCCCTTTGTAGGATGGATGTCCCACGTCGTGTAGAAGCTTGCAGAGGTGTTCCCACGCAGAAAGACCGCAAACAAGCCTTGCTAGCTGCAAGGGTCGCGGTTAGGGTGTTTGGATGCTGCTGTGGTCCAGGAGGGACCAGGATGTCGCCAATTGCGTGAGGAGACAGAGGGGGCGCCCAGCAAGACAGGGAGCCCTCACAGGAGCAGGCAGCACCCACAGAAGTGCCGGAACAGGCACTACGAAGAGGAGTGAACCGGAGCTCACCTGAAGTCACAAAAGAAGATCCCACGACGCCGGAGGACAACTCAGGAGGTTGTGCACTGCAGGTTAGAGTGGCGGGGACCCAGGCTTGGCTGTGCACAAAGGAAATTATCCTGGAAGAGTGCACAGGAGCCGGAGCAGCTGCAAATCACGCGGTACCCACCAATGCAGTCTAGCGTGGGGAGGCAAGGACTTACCTCCACCAAACTTGGACTGAAGAGTCACTGGACTGTGGGAGTCACTTGGACAGAGTTGCTGAGTTCCAGGGACCACGTCATGATGAGAGGGGACCCAGAGGACCGGTGATGCAGTCTTTTGGTGCCTGCGGTTGCAGGGGGAAGATTCCGTCGACCCAGGGGAGATTTCTTCTGAGCTTCTAGTGCAGAGAGGAGGCAGACTACCCCCACAGCATGCACCACAAGGAAAACAGTCGAGAAGGCGGCAGGATCAGCGATACAAGGTTGCAGTAGTCGTCTTTGCTACTTTGTTGCGGTTTTGCAGGAGTCAGCGGTCGATTCCTTGGCAGAAGGTGAAGAGAGAGATGCAGAGGAACTCTGATGAGCTCCTGCATTCGTTATCTAAAGAGTTCCCCAAAGCAGAGACCCTAAATAGCCAGAAAAGGAGGTTTGGCTACTTAGGAAGGAGGATAGGCTAGCAACACAGGTAAGAGCCTATCAGGAGGAGTCTCTGACGTCACCTGCTGGCACTGGCCACTCAGAGCAGTCCAGTGTGCCAGCAGCACCTCTGTTTCCAAGATGGCAGAGGTCTGGAGCACACTGGAGGAGCTCTGGGCACCTCCCCTGGGAGGTGCAGGTCAGGGGAGTGGTCACTCCCCTTTCCTTTGTCCAGTTTCGCGCCAGAGCAGGGCTGGGGGATCCCTGAACCGGTGTAGACTGGCTTATGCAGAGATGGGCACCATCTGTGCCCATCAAAGCATTTCCAGAGGCTGGGGGAGGCTACTCCTCCCCAGCCCTGACACCTTTTTCCAAAGGGAGAGAGTGTAACACCCTCTCTCTGAGGAAGTCCTTTGTTCTGCCATCCTGGGCCAAGCCTGGCTGGACCCCAGGAGGGCAGAAACCCGTCTGAGGGGTTGGCAGCAGCAGCAGCTGCAGTGAAACCCCGGGAAAGGCAGTTTGGCAGTACCCGGGTCTGTGCTAGAGACCCGGGGGATCATGGAATTGTCTCCCCAATGCCAGGGTGGCAATTCCATGATCTTAGACATGTTACATGGCCATGTTCGGAGTTACCATTGTGACGCTATACATAGGTAGTGACCTATGTATAGTGCACGCGTGTAATGGTGTCCCCGCACTCACAAAGTCCGGGGAATTTGCCCTGAACAATGTGGGGACACCTTGGCTAGTGCCAGGGTGCCCACACACTAAGTAACTTAGCACCCAACCTTTACCAGGTAAAGGTTAGACATATAGGTGACTTATAAGTTAAATAACGTGGACGTTATTTCACTCAGGCTGCAGTGGCAGGCCTGTGTAAGAATCGTCAGAGCTCCCTATGGGTGGCAAAAGAAATGCTGCAGCCCATAGGGATCTCCTGGAACCCCAATACCCTGGGTACCTCAGTACCATATACTAGGGAATTATAAGGGTGTTCCAGTATGCCAATATGAATTGGTGAAATTGGTCACTAGCCTGTTAGTGACAATTTGGGAAAGCAGAGAGAGCATAACCACTGAGGTTCTGGTTAGCAGAGCCTCAGTGAGACAGTTAGTCATCACACAGGAAACACATACAGGGCACACTTATGAGCACTGGGGCCCTGGCTGGCAGGGTCCCAGTGACACATACACTAAAACAACATATATACAGTGAAATATGGGGGTAACATGCCAGGCAAGATGGTACTTTCCTACAGCAAGGGCCATCATTTTATGATTAGTAAAGCTCCGAAAGTTTCATTCCAGCCAGGAAACAGCCCTAGGTACTACTTAGGATTCTCACTCAGCTTCACTCATCTACTATTATAGTGTTCGTAAGGGAGTAAGAAAGTCCTAAAGTTAAGTTCAAGACCAAGGTTGGAATTATTGGAGAACATTTTAGCTATGCACAACTCTTTACCATGATATGTTTTAGTTTCAAGTAAGCTTTTATGTTTTTATTATGGGTCTCTATTAACACAATGAGTAGGCAAAGTATTTATATTATTATGCATTTTGGAATTGCGATGGTTTTAATTAACCGAGTCAATAAACTTAAACCTGTTAAAAAATCTGTTAGGTTGGGCAAACCCTGTTGTACTTGCAGCGTGATTTAGCGTCTAGTCCTTTGAAATTCATGTTATGGGTATCGACTCCTTTAAAATGCTGCTCTTCTGTCCTGTCCTTTGTCCAAGGAACAGTATACCACAGCAGGAGCATCTGCAATTACGAATGATCCACCACACAGGCCAGGGGAGTAACGCAGGATCACACTTGTCTGTCAGCCTCCACTGAAATATGCCTCACAAAGGTTCAAAAGCCTAAGCCCTCCTTTCTAATATGATCCCATGGTCCTGCAGTGAAAACATCTTGCCTGACGTTAAGGCCAGACCTCACTGACCAGTCTCTCTTCTTTGAATAAGAGACCTTTGATGTGCACAGAGGAAGCTTCGCTCCCCTTTCCTCCAGGGTGTGTGATCCTAACCTATCTCTAAGGAATATCAACAATCTGCTTCTCGAGCCTGTGGGGGGGCTGTCCTCACCTACAACCAGTCTTTCTAAGCCATGGTCTTCCAAAATAGAATCCAAAGGCCACCATGTCGTATAAGATCGACAGGCACACATACATCTAAACACTCACCCACGTTTCAGATGGTGCACGGCACTACAAGCAGACATCATGTAGGCCAGTGGTGAGTTAAATACACAGCCATGGAACTTTACATATGTGAAACAGTAAGCATCAATACCATGAAACAGGTAACAATGCCTGTTCACACTACTAATTACAATATAACACAAATATAAATGTATATATAATATTTACAAATGTTCCATCAGTCCTGTGGCTACATGGGACAGGTAATCTTTTTTTAGCTTCATTCATGTGTTTTGCATACCACATCATGGAAGAACACAAAACCTGTTTCCTGGGTGCACCCATGCTCTACTCATACAATTAGCCTTTCCTGTTTCTGAAGGCGTATACATTCAGGAACTTCGTGGTATTGCACCACCACATATGACAAGGGCAAGGAGGAAAATGTGGGTAAAAGATCGTGACATATACACACCCCTTCAAGAGTGCCGCTAATATCCAGTGAGCTTCACCCTTCCTCTTTACAGACACCCTTCAGATTACCCTTCACAACTAATGCTTCATCCCACTGGGCATATACTCAGTCCAGAGCACCTCTCTCCCAGAGTGGTTCACACATTGAAAACAGTCATCAGCCAAAGAACACCTCACCCAGAGCTTCTCCTACCTAGATACAGGTACTGATCTAGAGCACAGCTCATACCCAGAGCCTCAGCCCACTGAATATATACCCGCCAGACTACACCTTACACACAACGTTTACTGGATACATGCCCTATTCAGAGTACAGATCACATCCAGAGCTTCAGCTCACTGTATAAGGAGCTTGTCCAGAGCCCACCAGCCTCCCATAGAGCTTTGTGCTATTGAAGACAGACATACCTTCTGCAGAGCACACCTGGACCCATATTACTATAAAGGTGCACTTTTCCTATTCACACCATGGCACACTTTAAAACAGGGGAAAGTGCACCCTGTTATGGTGAATGTGCTGCCCTAAGGGCAGCCGCGAAGTTGCATTGCCCTGGGGGGAGCGCATTTAAGTGAAACCCAAAGCAGCTGCTTCAAAGCTGCTCATTGTTTCACAGTGCAGACAGCACCCACCTGTACTTTGAAGAGAGGAGAGAGATCCCCTTGCAGGCGTGTGCAGTGAGTGACTGCATCACCTCCAAGGCGATATCTGAAGAGTCCATGGGACTCCCTTTTCCACTCTAGAGGGCTCCCTTTAAAAGCCACCTTTTAGTGGCACACTTTCAGTGTGCCTCCAAAAGGCATGTTTGCCTCTGTGCTGGTGTCTATAATATGGTGCTAGCGCAGAGGCAAAGTGATTCCCTTGTTTGCATGAGGGTGAGTTAATGCCCTCTAATGGTAGTGCTAGTGTTAAATGTGCGTCAGCGTTATCAGTATTATAGAAAACGCTGCACAAGCGTCTGTGACCCCTTCTGAAATACCAAAGTGCCCCTATAGGTGCACAAAGTGGGCGCATCGGCCCATTGCTCCCCCAGGGCATTCTCTGTAATATGACCCCTGATCTATTCCCCCACCATACACCTCCCACCCAGAAAGTTACACCTTTGGATACAGATCCGCTACGGAGGGCGCCTCACACCCATAGACATTGATGACACTGGGGGCTCAGACAGACACCCTTTAGAGGACATTTCACACCCAGAGAGCTTCACCTCACAGGACATACACTGCTGCCAGGTAGCCCAAGGTCATATGTAATGCCTTCAACCAAACCTGGCATTTTAGCCTTTGAAAGCTGGGATTTGTTACGTAAGCTTTCAATATCAAAAACACACCATTATGTCCTGCAGTGCAACATGCCAAAGGCTGAAGCCGTAGGATTGGCTAAAGGAATCGCACAATACCAGGAGACTCTTGGCATCTATGGAGAGAGATTCCCTCCTAAGAACACCTCACCACAATAGCTTTAGCTTCTAGACACAGGCCACCTTCTGAGCACATGCCCCTCCCAATAGACAGGTCTTCACCAACGTACACCTCATATCCAGTGCTCACTTGATACAGATCCCCTTCAAAGTACACCTCACCTATAGATCTTTACCGCGCTGGAAACAGAACCCCCTCAGGGCACACCTCATCCCATGGCTGTAACCTACTGGATAAAGTCCTCCTCCAGTGCACACTTTCATCCCAGAGAGCATAATTCACCATCATATGAGATAGGCAGACCTCTACCAGCATTCTCTTCACACCCAGAGCACACTAGGCATAAACCTCCTGAGTACACTGACCTCCGAGGCTTGCTGCACACAAATACTCTTTAGAGCACACCTCACCGTCAATGATCACTACACACAGACACTCTTTAAACTACATCTCACTTCCAAAGGAAACAGACCTTTTCAGAGCACACCTCACCTCCGAAACTTGCTGCACAGACACCCTTTAGAGGGTATCTTACCTTCAAAGGAAACAGACCCCTTCAGTCCAAACATCATCTCCGAAGATCAATTGATACAAACACTCTAGAGTACACCTCTTGAGCCCCAAAGAGCACAACTGATCTCCGAAGATCACTCCACACAGACACTATTCATACTACACATCACCTACAAAGGAAACAGACCCCTTCAGAGTACACCTCACCTCCGAAGATCACTACACACAGGCACTCTTTGGACTACATCTTGCCTTCAAAGGAAACAGGCCCCTTCAGACCACACATCATCTCGAAAGCTCGCTACACACAGACATTAGCGTATATCTAACACCAAAAGAAACAGACCCCTTCAGTGTACATCCTCCCTCCAAAGATCAGCACACACAGACACTCTTTGAACTACATCTCACCTCCAAAGGAAACATACCCCTTCAGATCACAACTCACCTCCACAGCTTGCTGCACAAAGACACCCTTTTGAGTGCATCATACCTTCAAAGGAAACAGACCCCTTCAGACCACACATCATCTCCGAAGCTCACTACACACAGACTAACCCCAAAGGAAACAGACCCCTCAGAGCACACCTCACCTCCGAAGCTCATTACACAGACACTCCTTAGAGCACATCTAACCCCAAAAGAAACAGACCCCTTTAGCGCACACCTCACCTCTGAAGCTCACTGGATAAAGACACGCTCCAGAGTACACCTCACCTCCAAAGCGCACTGGACACAGACCACCTTCAGCTCACACCACACATTTAGGGAATTTCCCCCACTGGATACACTTCTCTCGCCCTGCACCTCAAGTTCAGGGCGCTTCACCCCACATGATATTTAGGCTGTTCCAGTCACATCGCCACAAAGGGAAACAATGCCCTCCTGCTTGTTGAACTCTTAAAATACCTCGGTGATATTTTCTTGACAATTGTAAAGACTCTTCCCACCCACATGTCAGACTATCTGTTTTTAATGCACGTATCTCTCACAGTTTAATTACTGCCTTTCTACTCTTCCATTGTTGTTTTGACGCACTCCGTATATTTAGCCGTCTTCACTGTGCGGGTAATGCACATAAACAAATCTATTTCGGTACAATCTCGCCTCTTTCTGGTTGCTTTCTCTGTGGTGAATTCGCGTCGCAGCAGTGTTTGAGCGTGGATGGGTGAGAGGGGTGTGGAGCAGCACCACGGTAGGGAATCTTTCAATGTAAGATTCAAGAAGGGAGGGCAGTGAAAAGGACATTCGTCTGGTGGTGGGAGGATGAAAGAAGAGCTCTTTCCCTTCAGGTTGACCTAAACCTCCAGAGCGTATTGGCCATCGATGCCTCCTCAGAGGCGGATCCTCTGCGTGGTGGCATTAGTAAAAGTGCTTAATTTCCTCAGTGTCATGAATGGAATTGTATGACTATGCATGCCCACTTTTACGACATTGGGCCTCATTATGAACTCAGCGGGATTTCCCGCTGAGTTCTAGCTGGCGGTCTAAACACAGACCGCCAGCCCGTTGAGGACCCTGCCGGCCCAATAAACAACATTCCGCTGGGCCGGCAGGTGGAAACAGTGTTTCCGCCAGCCGCGCCAGCGGAATGCTGAGCCTGGACATTGCCGACGGCTCCACAGAGAGCCGTTGTCAATGTAGCAGTGCGGTGGGTGCAGCAGCACCTGTCTTGCATATCACTGCCTGTAAATCGGGCAGTGATATGCGCGTCGGGGCTGTGCACGAGGGCCCCCGCACTACCCATGCAAAGTACATGGGCAGTGCAGGGGCCCCCAGAGGGACCCGGGGGCACCCATTCCGCCAGCCTTTCCCTGGCGGGGGAAACCACCAGGGAAAGGCTAGTGGAACTCTGTCGGATAAGGAACTCTGCCATCGTCAGGCTGCCTGGCGGCAGTAGCCTGGCGGTGGTGGAGTTCCACCTCTGGCGATCTCCATGTGAACATTATATGGCGGTTCGGACCGCCTATGTTCATAATGACCGCCATTGCATTTTACAACCGAGTTTCAAAATGATGTTCAGAAGTCCCCCCACCTTTCACTGCCAAACGATATTAAATCATACCTTACTTATCTCGCATGTGGAGGTGTTCCACAAAGCCAACCCCCATATTGGATGGTCCTCACTCCTGTTAGGGTTTGTGGACCTGTCCGCTAACAAACATCTGGAAACCGGGATGAGGTTCCCGCTTGCCCTTGCTATGGAGTACCATTGGCCACTGGCTTACCTTGAGTATCCAGTTGCACATGTACCCCTTAGTACGAAGTAGCATTGGCCATTAACTGACTTTGATCCCTGGGTGCATGCATATCCTTTGGTATGGACCAGCATTGACAATTATATGACCTTGAGTCCTTAGATGCACGTTTATCCTTTGATATGGAGTAGCAATGACCACTAGCAGATCTCTAGTTTCCAGAAGCAGGTGTGTCCCTTAGTAAGGACTAGCTTTGAGCTTTAGCTCATCTTGCCTCCCAGTTGCATCTACAGCTCTGTTAAGTGCTAGCATTGAACACTGTCTGATTGTGAGCTCCAGATGCACATGTACCCCTTAGTATGGACTGGCATGACCACTATCTGATTGTGAGCTCCCAGATGCACATGTACCTCTTGGTATGGTCTAGAATTTACCATTATCTGATCGTGAGCCCATAGATGCACATGTACCCCTGGTGTGGCATAGCATTGACTATAAGCTGATCTTGAACCCAAGATGCATGTGTATCCCTTGGTATGAATTAGCACTGACCATAAATTGATCTTGAGCACTAGAATCATATGTATCCTTTGGTATGGGCTAGCATTGACCATAAGTTGATCTTAAACCCAGAAACATCTGAAGCACCACCAGCAGGCTAGCATTGGCGTTAACTGTGATCCAGCTTCCCTTGTAGCTGTTGCCAGAGAAGGCCTGTCCTGGGATAAAGGGAAAATCTAGTAGAAAGTCTTTAGACTGCAGGAACAGTGAGGAACATCTAGTACACACTAGGGTCGGGTGATTCTTCAAATTAAGACCACTAGGGATCCTCAAGTCGAGTTCTCCATCCCCAGGAGGGATATTGACACAGCCAATATATCTAGGGTGTACAATACAGAGCCGATGCCCGATTAAAGCCCAAAGCAAGGCACAGACACACAAGAGAGAGCCAGGCTGTTCCAACCAGAAAGAAAAAAAACACAGATCTGTAGATTTGAGGGAGGGGGTAAAAAAATTGATATTTTGACATGAAAGGATGTTTTCCTGGGGGAAAGGGACGGCTCTATTCAAATCAGGGATACGGACGGGCACAGGCAATGGACAGGAATCAAATGACCTGCAGAATGATGTTTAGTGAATGAGTCTTGGCGTAGCTTGGTTTGCTGCAGGCTCATATCTGGGTACCACAGGAAGGCAGCACAAAGGAAAGTTTGGGCAGAGCAGGCGTGGACTGGCCTGTGGGGGTGATTTGAAGACGATTTGATTTGCAGGTGCCTTTTGAAGACGGGTAGAGCAGGCAGGGCGTTGCTGCGTTATGGTTATCCGTAGTGCTTCCAGTCTTTCATTGGCATCTACATGCAGAGCAGAGCTACTCTAAATGTCTTCGTAGGCCAGCATCTCTCCACCACTCCACAGCCCCACCGCCCCACTCTGTCCCGCAGAAGAGAAAGACAGGTGGTGGAAATTGCGAAAATAACACAAGACATCATAAAGGCTTTTTAATAATTGCTGCTAAAGAAAGGAACAGGGTGTGGAGGTGCGAAACTTTATGTAGAAAGAGATGTGAAGGCTTGGGCCCCCCAGGGGTGCGCAGCAACCAGAACCAAATGAGAAAAGAAACGCAACACAACAGGGGCAAGGCGAGGGGCGAGTAATAATAGAACAGATGTGAGCAAGTTATAATTAACGCCGACAAAGAAGTGCAAAACACCCCTCCGATGTCCTCGGGTGGAGGAACGTCTAAAGGAGCAAGAGGGAAGCTGCTGGATCTTGGGGAGAGAATCATGCGAAGGGAGGGGACGAAAGAGGCTGGTGGGAGTGAGAATGAATTGTCCCACACTATTCAAGAGACAGGGAGAGTTTAAATGCTAGGTACCGGACCTGCCCAGGGCGTGTGTACAAGGAAGAAACGGAAGGTGTTTCTAAACGGGGTGGTAGTATAAGATTGTGTACATGTGTGTACCACAAGGGGTATTTACAGGATATCCATAAAAATTATGTGGGGCCCTAGGGGTTTGTGGGGATAGAAGTCGTCAGCAGCCTGTAATTCCTGTCTCATCCCTGCAAGTTCATTTTGTCTATTGTCCCTGACGATTCTTACTATTTTCAATTTTTGACTCAGTTTGAGGGAACCCTAATTCAAGGGACACCCTTCCCGCCTCCTCTTGATTACTTCTCAAGGGCATTCCTGGTGTATTCTGGTACTATAGAGATTTCACCACAGTTTCGCGTCACATAGCCACAAAAAGGAAACCCTTCCTTTACTACATATGTTGGCTGGTGAGAACAATATTATAGCTTTGGGGAGCAGGAGTTGCACCCAGATGTGTTTATGGCCAGTCACCTATGATAACATGAGCCCATTCATTAGGTCTTGGCAGGGGCTTGGAGCCCAGCCATTGCTTAACATTTGTTGGCTTCAGTGTCACTCTTATTTGCTTCCTCCTAATTGGCCAATGTATGTTGGTTTCACTTCCTCTTCTTAGATCAAGTACTGATTGTTTCATTTTGATTGCCGTACTACTGCTGATTGTGCTGTGAGTGTTAGACTTGGCATCATTGGCATGGTCTCCCCTAACTTTTTGCTCTACTTCCCAGGTTGTTTCTGTGTGCTGGACTCTGTTTTTGCTGTTTTTGTTTGCTCCGGACACTTTTACCACTGCTGAACAGTGTTAAAGTGTAAGGGCCTGATTCTAACTTTGGAGGACGGTGTTAAACCGTCCCAAAAGTGGCGGATATACCACCTACCGTATTACGAGTCCATTATATCCTATGGAACTCGTAATACGGTAGGTGGTATATCCGCCACTTTTGGGACGGTTTAACACCGTCCTCCAAAGTTAGAATCAGGCCCTAAGTGTTCCCTGTGTAAATTATATGTGTACATTGGCTATCCATGATTTGCATATTTGATTTACCATTAAGTCCCTAGTAAAGTGAACAGTGTTAAAGTGTAAGTGTTCCCTGTGTAAATTATATGTGTACATTGGCTATCCATGATTTGCATATTTGATTTACCATTAAGTCCCTAGTAAAGTGCACTAGAGGTGCCCAAAGCCTGTAAATCAAATGCTACTAGTGGGCCTGCAGCACTGGTTGTGCCACCCACATTGGTAGCCCTGTAAACATGGCTCAGACCTGCCACTGCAGTGTCTGTGAGTACAATTATAAACTGCCAATTCGACTTGGCAAGTGTACCCACTTGCCAGGCCTAAACCTTACCTTTTTATACATGGAAGACACCCCTAAGTTAGGCCCTGGGTAGCCCCATGGGCAGGGTTCAGTGTATGTTGAAGGTGGGACATGTACTTACGTGTTTTACATGTCCTGACAGTTAAATACTGCCAAATTCGTTTTTCATTGTTGCAAGGCCTATCTCTCTCATAGGTTAACATGGGGGCTGCCTTTAAATATTATCAAAGCGCAGATTCCCTTTTGGAGCAGATATGTGGACTTTGGTGGAGTCTCTAAACTCACAGTTTAAAAATGCATCTTTTAGTGAAGTTGGTTTTTAGATTGTGGGGGTCATTCTGACCCTGGCGGTTGAAAACCGCCAGGGCAGAGTGCCGCGGAAGCACCGCCAACAGGCTGGCGGTGCTTCATGGGCAATTCTGACCACGGCTCAAAAAGGGCAACCGGCGGTTTCCCGCCGGTTTACCCCTGCCCCAAAGAATCCTCCATGGCGGCGCTGTTCGCAGCACCGCCATGGGGATTCCGCCCCCCTTCCCGCCATCCTGCTCCTGGCGGTAAAAACCGCCAGGAACAGGATGGCGGGAACGGGTGTCGTGGGGCCCCCTAACAGGGCCCCATAATGATTTTCAGTGTCTGCCCAGCAGACACTGAAAATCGCGACGGGTGCCACTGCACCCGTCGCACCCCTTCAACTCCGCCGGCTCCATTCGGAGCCGGCTTCATTGTTGAAGGGGCTTTCCCGCTGGGCCGGCGGGCGGCCTTCTGGCGGTCGCCCGCCGGCCCAGCGGGAAAGTCAGAATGACCGCCGCGGTCATTTGACCGCGGTACGGTCTTCTGGCGGTTCCCGCCAGGGGGGCGGCTTCCGCCGCCCGCCAGGGTCAGAATGACCCCCTGTGTTTTTGAAAATGCCACTTTTAGAAAGCAGGCATTTTCTTGCTTAAACCATTCTGTGGCTCTGCTTGTTTGTGGAGTCCCTGTCTGGGCCAGTTTGACAGTTGGGCTTTTTGCACCTCTCCTCTAGACAATTGACACAATGGGAGCTGGTATGTAGCCTGAATATCCTGATGGGCCATCTGGGCTGATGGGAGGGGAAGAGTGGTCACTTACACCTGAAAAGGCTGTGCCTGCTCTCACACAATGCAGTCTCCAACCCTCTGGTGTGTTTTGGGGCCTGGCCTGGGCTAGGCAGGATCTTGAAAACAACAGAGACCTCTCTTTGAAGTAGGCCTACTTCAAAGGCAGAAAGGGGAATAAGAAGAACACCCAAACCCCCTGAAAATCAGATTACTTCAGGAACCAAGAGGAACCTCTGCCGAGGAGAAGAGCTGAAGAAGCTGGAGGAGGAGTACTGCCCCCTTGTCTGTGAACGTGCTTTGCTGGTGGCCTGCAGTAGCTACTTCTGCCTGAGAGAGTACAAAGACTGACTTTTGTGTGACTTCCCACTGGTGAAGAATCTCCAAAGGGTTGAATTGAGCTTGCCTCCTGTTGTTAAAGTCTCAGGGACAATAAAGACATCTCTCTGCCAGCACTTCGGCTTTCTGCTGAGAGTCCTGCCTGCCAAGTGGTGCCCTAACCTGTCTCTGGGCCCTTGAAAGGTGCAGCTGGTGGAAAAGGAGAGAAATCCATGCAAAGACCGCTGTGCGGGGAATCTTTCGATGCACCACCTGCTTCGCGGCTGAAAAATGACATGCCGCCAGCCTTGCGGCTAAAATCGACGCTCCAGCTGCATCGCAGCTGGGAGATCGATGCAACGTGGCTGGAGAAATGACGCGCAACACCAGCAGCAGCTGCTGTTAATGACACAAGCCCCTACGCAGCGCGGTTTCTTGACACCATGCAACCGGATTTCGACGCAACATCGCTGGGTGTGGAAAATAAACGCAAAGCCTGCCCAGACCCGAGGTGCCGGTCTAGATCGACACATCGCTCTCTTGCGGGAGAGAAGAAACCACACACGCCGACCCGACCTAAGGAGGAACGACGCATGCTCTCACTTGCGAGAGAGAAATCGACGCATCACTTGCCTTTTCCGATGCACACTTGCCCGTGTGTCTTTATTTTGACGCTACCCAGGTACTTTTGCACGCTAACAATTTTCTCACTGTTTTCTAAAGGATTTAAGACTCTTTTGCTTTTTAAATTCATAACTTGACTTGTGTATGTGGTATTTTTGTTGTGTTGGCCTTCTTTTGTTTAGATAAATATTATCTATTTTACTAAACCTTTGTTGCGTCATTTTGTACTGTTTTTACTGAGTTAGTGTGTGTGTTGGTACAAGTACTTTACACCTTGCTTCTGAAGTTAAGCCTGTCTGCTCGTGCCAACCTACCAAGGGGGCGAGCGGGGGGTTAACTGAGAGTGATTCTCCTTTACCCTGGCTAGAGTGAGGGTCCTTGCTTGGACAAAGGGTAACCTGACTGCCAACCAAAGACCCTATTTCTAACACTGAGGCACAACTTTTATTTGTGCTCTTCCCTGTCGTCATTGTTGAACGTCTTGTCATTTGTAGCTATGTTTTACTATGCTGCACTCTCTTCAAAGAATCCCTTTTCTCCTTTGAAATGGATGTTTATTGTGACATCAGGGCCCATATTTATACTTTTTGACGCTAAACTGCGCTAACGCAGTTTAGCGTCAAAAAGTTTTGCGCCGGCTAACGCCATTCTGAAGCGCCATGCGGGCGCCGTATTTATTGAATGGCGTTAGCCGGCGCAAGCAGACCGGCGCTGCCTGGTGTGCGCGAGAAAAACCACGTACACCAGGCAGCGCCGGCGTAGGGGGAAAATGGCGCATGGGCGTCTTAAAATGGGGCAAGTCAGGTTACGTCGAAAAAATCGTCGTAACCCGACTTGCGCCATTTATTTTCGACGCCCATCCCCCATCAACATGACTCCTATCATTGTAAAGATAGGAGTCATGCCCCCTTGCCCAATGGCCATGCCCAGGGGACTTCTGTCCCCTGGGCATGGTCATTGGGCATAGTGGCATGTAGGGGGGCACAAATCAGGCCCCCCAATGCCAAAAAAAATTATTAAAAAAAAAAAAAAAAATACTTACCTGAATGTCCCTGGGGTGGGTCCCTCCAGCCTTGGGTGTCCTCCTGGGGTGGGCAAGGGTGGCAGGGGGGGTCCCTGGGGGCAGGGGAGGGCACTCTGGGCTCATTTTGAGCCCACTTGTCCCTTAACGCCATGCCTGACCCAGGCGTTAAAAAGCGGCGCAAATGCGCCGTTTTTAGCCACGCCCACTCCCGGGCGTCTCTTTTGCCCGGGAGTATAAATACCACGTAAAGGCCTGGGAGTCATTTTTTAGACGGGAACGCCTCCCTTGCATATCATTAACGCAAGGAAGGGGTTCACGCTAAAAAATGACGCACATTCCGGGAACTTTGGCGCTATTCGCCTCTAACGCCATAGTATAAATATGGCGTTAGTTGGCGTTAGTTTAGCGTCGAATTTGCGTCGAAAAAAACGACGCAAATTCGGCGCAAACGGAGTATAAATACGGCCCCAGATGTTATCTGCTTTCATTGTGACAACCTATGTTGTCTGCTTCCAAGTGTATTGTCACTAAGACATGGGCATAATTGCTTTCTTTATGTCATAAGATGTTTTGTGAAATGTCATATTATTTTTGTTTTTCACTTGTGGAAAAATTTACTTATTTTCTCAGAGCCACAGGGGTGTTGTGCTGAGAGGCCTAACATGCATTGGCAAAGCCAACAGGTCTTGCTTTTTAAACTATTGGCTTTACCATTGCCTTTTGTTCATGCTGTACAGCCTGGGAAATGCAGACTTTGGCAATGGTTTGTAGATATGCTGTATAGCAGAGTGGCTTGTATGCAGCATGGCTAAAAATAATAGCAATAAAATAAAGGACTATGATGCATCCAGTGCTAAAGCACTTTTAAAAAGTAATTAGCCTGGGCAGCATTGTAGCACTTTTTAAAATTAGTTGTAGACACACTACAAAGCAGCTGTGCAGCACGGCTACAAAACATTGCCAAAAGCCAACATCTCTCAAAAGTGAGACCTAGAGGCTTTGCTAATGCTTTTTTTTTTGTAAATGTCTGCATTGCTAGGATTGTGCTCCCAGTAATGGTGGCATGCACTGGAAGGAGTGAGCAAGGTTGAAGGTAAACCCTGAGATGCATGCCAGTATACCTTGGTTTGAAAGCTGAAAGTAGGATGGAGGGTCGTTGCTGGTCACAGAGAAATAGAGCAGAGCAGCTCATGCTCTTCTACTATATCTTCCACTCTCTTGCTTCTCTGACCCAAGGCCTCCCCAGAGAGGAGGGTAATACCCCAAAGTATCCAGAATAGCAAGCATAAAAATATTGTGCCACCAAAAAATCAAATCCAGAATATCAATTATCCCAATGTTGTGGAGGTGTCTATACATATTCATAGAATTATTATTCTTAACTATACCTCTATGCATCTTGAAGATATATATAAATAGCTTTTGTCATTTTACAGCTCAGCAAGGTTGACACTGTGTCAAACCTAAGCTTAAAAACTTTGATGTACAAATGGCAAAGGACTTTGGGCCATATGTAAGAACACATTTTCCCATAAGGACAGAATGGGTAAAACCCTTTGGTACATCTGGCCCTTTGTCCCTATCTAGCTCGGCGTGGATAGCACTGTGCTGATCCTATGCTTTGCTAGATAAACAGACATTGGAGGTGAGCAGATCTAGAGTGTCACTGGTGTTGCAGGGTGCTCCTTACTGGAGCTGCTCTCCACCTAAACTTGAGAACTACCCTGAGTTTCCTATTCTTTTTTGCATAATTTATGCATCACTCTAACCCTGAAAGGGATTTGTTTTGACTTATATCCGGTGCTCCTGTGTGTCTGGACAAAGCTAAACCTCTCCGATGAGCTCTAATGAGAACGAAACACGTGTCAGGGGTTACTTTTACTCATCCTAGGTTGGCTTGGATGGTATTTCACCAGTCCAAAGCTGTAATACTATGCCTAGAGTGGTAAATGGCTTTTGTCATTTTACAGCTCGGCAAGGTTGACACTGTGTCAAACCTCTGCTTAAAGACTTTGATGTACAAATGGCAAAATACTTTGTCCCTATTTAGCTTGGCGTGGATAGCACTGTGCTGATCCTATGCTTAAAAACTTTGCTAGATAAACAGACATTTGAGATGAGCAGATTTAGAGTGTCACTGGTGTTTCAGGGTGCTCCTTACTGGAACTGCTCTCCACTTAAACTTGAGAACTACCCAGAGTTTCCTATTCATTTTGCATAATTTATGCGTCACTCTAACTCTGAAAGGGATTTGTTTTGACTTATACTCGGTGCTCCCGTGTGTCTGGACAAAGCTAAACCTCTCCGATGAGCTCTAATGAGAACAAAACACGTGTCAGGGGTTGCTTTTACTCATCCCAGGTTGGCTTGTATGGTATTTTACCAGTCCAATGCTGTAATACTGTTCCTAGAGTGGTAAATGGCTTTTGTCATTTTACAGCTCTGCAAGGTTGACACTGTGTCAAACCTATGCTTAAAGACTTTGATGTACAAATGGCAAAGGACTTTGTCCCTATCTAACTCGGCGTGGATAGCACTGTGCTGATCCTATGCTTAAAAACTTTGCTAGATAAACAGACATTTGAGGTGAGCAGATCTAGAGTATCACTGGTGTTTCAGGGTGCTCCTTACTGGAACTGCTCTCCACTTAAACTTGAGAACTACCCAGAGTTTCCTATTCATTTTGCATAATTTATGCGTCACTCTAACTCTGAAAGGGATTTGTTTTGACTTATACTCTGTGCTCCCGTGTGTCTGGACAAAGCTAAACCTCTCCGATGAGCTCTAATGAGAACGAAACACGTGTCAGGGGTTGCTTTTACTCATCCCAGGTTGGCTTGTATGGTATTTTACCAGTCCAATGCTGTAATACTGTTCCTAGAGTGATAAATGGCTTTTGTCATTTTACAGCTCTGCAAGGTTGACACTGTGTCAAACCTATGCTTAAAGACTTTGATGTACAAATGGCAAAATACTTTGTCCCTATCTAGCTCGGCGTGGATAGCACTGTGCTGATCCTATGCTTAAAAACTTTGCTAGATAAACAGACATTTGAGGTGAGCAGATCTAGAGTGTCGCTGGTGTTGCAGGGTGCTCCTTACTGGAGCTGCTCTCCACCTAAATTTGGGAACTACCCATAGTTCCCTATTCTTTTTTGCATATATATATATATATATAGATGAGGGCTGCATTTGAATACAGGCTTGGTTGGACTCAATAATTTGCCTCACAGTAGTGCTGATAAAAGTGTCGGGGGACTAATATCTACTAAGGAACTATCAATTTGCATATGTCTTCCTAAGCACTTAGACATGTTATTAACATGGTGATTTAAATATGCAATAAGACACACTGTGATGGCGGGGGGTCGATATTCTGGCTACCTTATTTTCGTAGTTGGCAGTGACTCAGGGACCACCACCTCACTGGGACAAAATGCTTTAAAATTAATAAGGAGGGCCCCACGGACCCCCCATACCCCAGACACCGCCAACTCCTTGGGGTTTTAATGAAAGTAAAGCAGGGGGTCTGTAGATGGCCACCAGCCAACGGGACAACCACCTCTCTGCGGCTAAATTCTAAAGATGGAGGGTGTTGTGTTCCCCCGTAGAGCCATAGATGTGCCTGGGGATGCAACCCCCCAGGGCCATCTCATGATACCTCCTGAGGTGCCCACCCTCGGGTAGTAACTGTTTGCTTTTGCTTGTGAGTAAGAGCATGTGTGTCTGAGTGGGTCTGTGAGTGGGTGCCTGAGTCTCCAACCAAAAGGAAACATAACTCGGCTTTCTGTAGACCAGATGGAGCTGTCCAACAGCTCCCACTTGCAGAGAGCAGAGTTTTCATCTGTTTCCCTTCACACAAAAAAGCGTGCAGGGAAACAGATAAAAACATTGCTCCTGCAAGCAGAGAGCTGCTATTTAAAGCAGCTTCCTGTTTGCAGGAGCAATGCCGGCTCCTGTAGGATTAGAGAGCCAGCTGGGACACGGGATCCTGGAGGCTTCTCCCGCAGTCCCCATAGCCTATTATATGTGCCCTTGGCATCCTTGGAGCTATGGCCAGGCCCCAGGGGATGGGGTTCCTAGTGCTAAAATCAGCCTAGGAAACCCCTCCCTTTGGGAAAAGTATTTGGCCCTGGGGAGGTGGTGGTCCCAGGGGTCCTTGTGGTGCCCCCTATAAATATTTTTAATAGTACTCCAGGGGAGGTGGTGGTCCCCAGGGCCTGGGGGGGTTTGCGCAGCCCCCCTAAAAAGTTATAAAATGTAGCCCAGGAGAGGTGGTGGTCCCCGAGGGGTTCTGTGTGGGGCCCTCCTAATTTTTTTTATTGTGAAGCCGTGGGGAGATAGTGGGCGTGTGGTCCCCCCAATATATTTTTTTATGGTAGTCCCAGGGAGGTGGTGGTCTCCAGGACTGCGAGGTGGTCTATGCGGCCCCACCCCTAAGTTTTTTTATTATGTAGCTCTAAAGAGGTGGTGGTCCCGAGACCTGGGGGCACATGCGACCCCCCCAGATATATATATATTTAATGTTGCCCCCTTTAAGCTCCAAACCCCTTTGGCTGTGCATGGCATGTGGTTGGTGTGGATATAGGGGGTTGACCTCAGGCCGCGCATGGTGTGAGTTATGGTGGTTTTATATATATCACTATAACTCATGCCCTAAGGTAATTATAACTTGCGCACTGGTCATTCACAGCTAATTACCCCACACATACCAACCCATAATTAATAATGGCAATGTAATATTTGCAGGAAAACTATTCAGGAGAAAACTGTGGATGGCAGGGGTATGAGTTATATTTACCTTAGGGCACGAATTATGGTTACTTGGAAATAACTCTAACTATAACAGGTGAATTTCTATGGTTTTGTACATTTAAATGAGTGCCTAGCTATTATATCCCTGTTACCTTTGTTTTTTTAAGTGAATGTATACTATATATATGTGTGTTTGTGTGTGTGTGCATGTGTGTGTATATATATATATATATATATATATATAAATATATATATATATATATATGTATATATATACACATTCAAAACATTAATGTTGTCACCGACAAGTTGACCTAAATATTAGGTTACTTCAGCATTTGATTTTGTCAGTGACTATATACATATATTGTGACTATGGGCCTCATTATGACACTGGTGGTCTTCTGACCGCCAGGGTAAATGCAGCAGTCCAACCGCCAACAGGCTGGCAGTGAAGACTGACAAATTATGAATGTGGCAAGTTGGCTACTGCCAACCCGCCACATCTCCACTTACACTGCCATGGCGGCCTGAGCAGCCGAGCAGAAGATGATAATCTCTGACCTGGTGGTCCACAGAAGACTGCCAGTGGTATTAGGAGCCGCATGTCCGCCATGGTTTCCACGGCGGTAGCACCGCCACGAAAACCATGGCAGAAAGGAACCAGTGACAGGGAATTTCTTCCCTGTAACCGGTGGACGACGCCCTCACCAACCCTAGCAAGCACTAATCTCCCCCTACCCCCCCAAATACACAGCGCCCCCTCGATACACAGCGCCCCACTCCCGCATACATACACATGCACACAGAAACCCACACGCACCACGCATACACTCATTCACCTACACTTACAGACACCCATACTCACATTCACTCACATGCATACAAACACACATTCACAACAACACTTTGTTGCGAGTGTTGTTGTGAATGCGTGTCTGTATGCGTGTGAATGAATGCGTGTATGTAAGTTTAGGTGAATGAGTGTATGTGTGGTGCGTGTGGGTGCATGTATACGGGAGGGGGGCGCTATGTATAGAGGGGGGTGGGGTGCCAGGAGCGGGTCGCTGTATATGGAGGGGCGGTAGGGGGTCTGGGAGGGGAACGCTGTGTATGGAGGGGGTGTTAATGCTTGTTGGGGGGAGTCGTCTACCAGTGACAGGGAAGAAATTCCCTGTCACTGGTAGCCTTTCTACCATGGTTTTCGTGGCAGTGCTACCACCGCGGAAACCGTGGTGGACAGGCGGCTCCTAATACCCACGGCGGTCTTCTGTGGACCACCGGGTCGGAGATGATCATCGCTGGCCTGGCGCATCTGACCTCCGTAGCAGTATCAGTAGAGATATGGTGGGTTGGCAGCGACCAACCCGCCACACTCATAATGTGGTAGTCTTCACCGCCAGCCTGTTGGCGGTGGGACCACCACATTTACCCTGGTGGTCAGAAGAACACAACGTCATAATGAGGCCCATAGTCACAGAAAAAACATAAAGGTTAAAGTAATGCTATAGTTAGGTCAACATGTCGGTGACAACAATAATGTTTTGAATTATTAAGAGAAATACAGAAATTCATCAGTTACAGTTAGCAGAATAACTTGCACCAACTGCTTATGATCCCACATATTGCACCACTCAAGACATGCCCTTTAACATAATTTATGACATCATTAATGACATCTCAAATGACATCATTGATGGGGGATTGTCACAGGGCCATAAGTTTTCTAAAGGGGAGGGGGGCTATGTTGCCCCCTCCCTTAGTCTTATTAGGACCTCGGGACACATTCCACAAGTCATTTTTAGGGTTGAGCCTGCGAGAACATGCACTATCTCATGCTTCTTGCTAGCGAGACTCTGTTGTTATCTAAAAAGGCTTGGAGCCCACCTGTCCTTTGCCATTTGCTGGCTTGCATGGCACTCCTCTTTACAACCTCGTAATCCGTCCCTGCAGGCCAGGCATCATCACCTTAATCAATGCCTGTCCGCTGTTCCCGACGTGATTGGGATACTTTTTAACTTCTAGGGCCCCACAAACATAAGGCAAGTGACTAGCAAAAACGTGCACAGCATGACAAACAAAACTGCAAAGTTCTATTTTCTATTGTTAACTAATTTCTTTTATTTTGCCAAGTCTTCTTTTCTCATTTTGCATTCATGTTTTTTTGTTTTTGCTCGTGTGTGCTGTTCTCAAAAGATGACAATTATTTTGTGCAAGCAACATTGCTTTCTTTCTTATGTGTAATTTCCGAAATTATGCTTTAACACATAATCCACCCATCTCTAATCCAATCCCTCCACTCCAATACAAGCCAAAATATCCCCTCCACCACAACCCACAACAATCCACCCTACTCAATCTACTTGACCCCAGACCAGTTCAATGCACCCCACTCCAATCCACCCCACCGCACTCCAAACCAAAAAACTCATCCACCACACCCCAATGCTCCCAACCTAGCCCATTCCAATCTGACCCACCCCAATCTGCCCCACTCCAATTTAAAACAATCTGACCCACTCCAAATCAAAACAACCTGTCCCACTCCAATCTAAAACAATCTGCTCTACTCCAATCTAAAACAATCGACCCCACCCCAGACTGCCCCACTCCAATCAATAACAATCTGCCTCACTCCAATCTAAAACAATCTGCCGCACTCCAATCCAACACAATCTGCTCCACTCCAATCGGTCTCACTCCAATCCAAAACAATCTGCCCCACACCAGTCCAAACAATCTGCCCACTCCAATTTTCTCCACGCTAAATCAAAACTATCTGCCCCACTCCAATCTAAAACAAACTGCCCCACTTCAAACTGCCCCACTCCAATCCAAAACAATTTGCCCCACCCAAGACTGAGCCACTCCAATCCATAACAATCTGCCCATTCCAATCTAAAACATTCTGCCGCGCTCTAATCCAAAACAATCTACTCCACTCCAATCGGTCCCACTCCAATCCGAAACAATCTGCCCCACACTAATCCAAAACAATCCACCCCACTCCAATCTAAATCACTCTGCCCCACTCCAATCAAAAACAGTCTGCCCCACTCCAATCTGTCTCACTCCAATCCAAAACAATCTGTCCCACTCCAATCCAAAAACCTCTGCCCCACTCCAGTCCCAAAAATCTGCTCCACTGTAGTCCAAGACAATCTCCCCCAATACAGTCTTTATTACTCAAATTCAAAATAACCTTCCCCACTCCAGTCGAAAACAATCTGACGCATCCTAATCCATAACAATCTGCTGCACAAAAATCCAAAAGAATCTGCCCCACTCCGAAACAGTCTGACCAACTGCAATCTGCCCCACTCCAATTTGTCCCTCTCCAGTCTGCCCCACTCCATTTAAAAACAATCTGCCCACTCCAATCCAAAACAATCTGTTGCACTCCAATCCGACCCACTTCAGTCCAAAACAATCTGCCCGACTCCAAATTGCCCCACTCCTATCAAAAACAACCTACCTCACTCCAATCCAAAACAATCGGCCCCACTCCAATCTGCCCCACTCCAATCCAAAACAATCTGCCCCACTCTAATCTGCTGATCTCCAATCCATAGCAATCTGCCCCACAGCAATCTAAAAGAACCTAGCCGACTCCAATCTGCCACACTCAAATCCAAAACAATCTGCCCTATTCCAATAGGTCCCACATCAATCTAAAACAATCGGCCCACACCAATCCAAAACAATCTGCCCCACTTTAAGCTGCCACACTGTAATCTGGCCCACTCCAATCCAAAACAACGTGCCCCACTCCAATCTCAAACAATCTCCCCCACTACAATCCCAAACAATCTGCCCCACTCTAATCTGCCCCAGGCCAATCAAAAACAATCTGTCCCCTCCAATCTACAACAATCTGCCCAACTCCAATCTAAGAAATTCAGTCCCACTCCAATCTGCCCTACACTACTCTGCCCCACTCCTGTCCAAAACAATCTGCACCACTCCAATCCAAAACAGCCTGCTGCACTCCAATCTGCCCCACTTCAATCCAAAACAATCTCCCCACTCCAATATGCCCCACTCCAATCCAAAACAACCTGCCCCACTCCAATGTGCCTGAGACAATTCCAAAGCAATCTACCCCACTCCAATGTGTCCCATTTCAGTCTGCTAAACTCCAATCCAAAACAAGCTGCCTCAATCCAATCTGCCCTACTCCAAACCAAAACAAACCAATACAACCCATCTCTCTCTAATCTGCCCACTCCATTCTGTCACACTCCAGTCTCCCCACATCAACCCAAAACAATTTGACACACTCCAATCTCCTCCACTCCAATCCAAAACAATCTGCCCCACTCTAATCCAAAACAACCTTCCCTACTCCAATCTGCCTGAGACAATTCCCCAAAAATCTGCCCCACTTCAATTTGTCCCATTGCAGTCTGCCCCACTCCAATCCAAAACAATCTGCCCCACTCCAAACTAAAACAAACCAATACAGTCCGCCTCTCTCCAATCTTCCAACTCCATTCTGTCACACTCCACTCCCCAGTCTCCCCACTCCAACCCAAAACAATTTGACACACTCCAATCTCCCCCACTCCAATCCAAAACAATCAGCCCCACTCCAATCTGCCCCCCTCCAATTCAAAACAACCTCCCCTACTCCAATCTGTCTCAGACAATTCCAAAACAATCTGCCCCACCGCAATTTGTCCCATTCCAGTCTGCCCCACTCCAATCCAAACCAAGCTGCCTCAATTCAATCTGCCCCACTCCAAACCAAAACAATCTGCCTCTCTCCAATCTGCCCACTGCAATCTGTCACACTCCAGTCTCCCAACTCCAACCCAAAACAAATTGACACACTCCAAACTCCCCCACTCCAATCTAAAACAATCTGGCCCACTCCAATCCGCCTCACTCCAATCCGCCCTACTCCGGTCTACCCTACTCCAATCCAAAACAATCTGCTGCACTCCATTGCAAAACAATCTGCCCAACTCCACTCTGCTCCACACCAATCTGACCCAACAACTCCAAAATAATTTACCCCACTTCAATCTACCCCGCTCCAATATGCCCTTTTCCAATCCGTCCCACTACAACGTGCCACTATAATCTGCCCCACTCCAATCAAAAACACTGTGCCGTACCATAGCCCACCCCTCTCTAATCCACCCCATCCAATCTAACCCTATAAAATTCAGTTCACCTCACCCCAGTCCAATCCACACCACTCCACCCCAATCAACCTCACTTAAATCCTATCCACCAAAATCTGCCCCACTCCAATCTAAAACAATCTGTCCCACACCAATCTTCTTCACTCCAATCCAAAACAATCTGCCCCATTCCAATCCAAAACAATCTGCTCCACATTAATCTGCACCACTCCAATCCAAAATAATCTGCCCCTCTCCAATCCAAAACAAACCACCCCACTCCAATTTAACCCACTCCAATCCAAAACAATCCACACTACTCCAATCTGCCACACTCCAGTCCAAAACAATCTGTCCCACTCCGATCGAAAACAGACTGCCCCACTTCAATCTGCCCCACTTCAATCCAAAACAATATACTCCACTCCAAACTGTCCCACTGCAATCCAAAACAATCTACTCCACTCCAATCTGCCCCACTGAAACAATGGGCCCCATTCCAATATGCCTACTTAATCCAAAACAATTTGCCCCACTCCAATCTGCCCTACTCCAACCTGCCCTATTCCAATGTACCCCACTCCAATCTAATCCACCTCGCCCTAATCCAGTCCACCCCACTCCATCCCATTTCACCCCATTACAGTCCACCACAATCCACCCCACTCCAATCCACCCCATTCCATTCCAATACAGCCCAATCAAATCTGACCCAATCCAATCCAACTCAATCCACCTCACACCAATCCAATTCACTCCATTCCACTCCACCCCACTCCAATCCAACCCACCCTTCTCCAGTCCAATCCACCCTACTCCCATCCAATCCCCCCAACATCAGCCCAACCCATTCCAATCCAGTCCAACCCAATCAACCTACTCACATCGATTTCACCACACTCCAAGCCAATCCAACGCAGCCTAATCCACTCCAATCCATCCTACTCCAATCCAATTCACCTTAATCCAGCCCACTCCAGTCCAATCCAGCTCACTTTAATGCACTCCACTCCAATCCAGTTCACCCAACTCCAAACCACCTTAATCCACTCCACTCCAGTCCAATCTACCCCACTCCAATCCAATCCACCCCAGACCAATCTCATTCACCTCACTCTAAAGATCCACCGCACACCTAAAGATCTACCCCTCCCCACACCAATCCACTCCACATCAATCCAATACACCCAACTCCAATACACCCCATTCTACTCCTTTTAAACCCACCACAATCCACCCCACTCAAATACAGCCCACTCTGCTTCAATCAAATCCACCCACTCCAATCCAGCCCAATTCAGTCCACCCCACTCAAATCCACCCCATCTCACTCAAACCCACCTTAATCAAATCCACCACACTTGATCCAATTCAATCCACCCCACTGCAATCCAATCCACCCACTCCATTCCAATTCTCCTCACCTCACTCTAGTCCACTCTACTCCATCTCACTCCAATCCAATTTATTCAAATCTAACCTACCTCAATCCACCCCACCCTACTCCAGTCCAACCTAGTCCACTCCAGTCCACCACATGCCAATCTAATCCACCCCACCCCATTTCAGTCCACCCCACTCCAATCCAATGCACCCCAGCCAGTCCACCCACTCTAATCCACCCCACTCAAATCCAATTCACTCCACTCAAACCCTCCCACTCCACTCTAATCACCACACTCCACTCCAGTCTACTCCAGTCCACCTCACTCTACCCCAATCCAATCCACCTCACCCCAGTTCAGTCCACCCCATTCCAATCCATCGAGCCAACCCCAGTCCAATCCAATCCAATCAAATCCACCTCATTCTAATCCACCCCTCTCTAATCTAATCCACCCCACTCCAATCCAATGAATACAATCTAATCCACCCACTCCAGCCCACCCTACTCCTGTCCAAGTCATATCCACCCCACTCCAGTTCAGTCTAATCCACCCACTCTAGCATAGTCTAACCTATCCCACTGCACTCCACCTCAATCTATTTCAATCCACCCCTTTTCAATCAACCCCATCCTGTCCACCCACTCCAATCGACCCCATTCAATCCAGTCCACCCCACTATACTCCAATCCAGTGCACCAGACTACCTCAATCCACTTCAACACACTCCATCCTATTCCACCCCACAGCACTCTCTCTACACCACTCCACTATACGACACTGCACTCTATGACGCTCTCAGCCACTAAACCACTGAACTCTACTCTCCTTTACTCACCTCTAGGCCACTCTATTCCCCCTACTCCACTCTACCATACTCTACTTCAACAAATCAAGTCTACATCACTACTCCTTACTCCACTCTATAACACTCCATGCCACAAACATTTAGCCATGCTGATCAGCAGCCACACTGGTATACAACGTGGCAAAAACACATTGCCAAGCCAATAGCTCTTGTGTGGGCAAAGACTATTGGCTTTTCCAATGCTTGTTTATCTTAAAGGGGAGGTGGAGAACATGTCCACCCTTCCTGAGCCTTATTAGGACCTAGGAACCCCATCCCAGAGATCAATTTATTAATGAAAGAGGAGGGAGCCGCATGGCCCCCTCCCTGAGCAGCCCACTCTCTGAGCCTTGTTAGGCCCTGGGAACCCCATCTCCCAGGTCCTTTTTTTATTAAAGGTGAGGGTCTACATGGCCCCTTCCCTGAGCATTATTAGGCCCTGGGCCCCATCCTCCTAGGCTGTTTTTTTCATGAAAGGGGAGCGGGCTGCATTCCCCCCGCCCCAACGCTTATTAGATCCTGGGGACCCCATACCCTATTGTCACCTTTTTAAATTATGTCATGTGGCCTCCTCCCCAAGCCCTATCAGGTCCTGGGGATACCATCACAGGGATACAATTAACATTAAAGGGGAAGTAGGCCTTGTGTCCCCTGTCCCAAAACCTTGTTAGGCCATGGATACCCCATCCCCCAGGGCCATTTACTTTAACTAAAGGGGAGAGGAGACATGTTGCCCCCCTTCTTAAGCATGTTTAGGCCCTGGGGACCCAATACCCCAGGGCCTCTCATCCCTTACCAGATCCCCACATGTAGCGGGAGACGGCATTGCTCCCGCAAGCAGGGAGCAGCTACCAATGCTGCTCCCATCTAGCAGGAACAATATTTTGATCTGTTTCTCTACCCGCATCATTGCGGGCAGGGAAGCAGATCAAAGGTCTGCTCCCAGCCTGCAGGAGCATTTTCAAAGCTCCCGCTGACTGGGAGCAGACTTTGATGGTCATTAGGATATTGGCGGTGACTGTTAAACTGGCGGTAATACTGCCAACAAGCTGGCAGTAATTACCGCCAAATTATGACCATTGCAGTGATCCCTCCCATAGTCAGCCGATGTACCACACCAACTGCCAGGGTGTTAACACCACTGACCACAGCAGTAGCCATCAACAGCCAGGCAGACAAGGTACCACCCACCATATTATGACATAGCAAACCACCGACAACATTTCCGGGGTGGTACCAACACCATCAAAAGCCTGGCGGAAACATAACACAGAAAATTAAAGACTCACCAACAAGTACACAGAGGACTCTGCTGCAGCCATGGAGCCGGAACTTCAAGTCTTCCCAATGCTCTTCCATGCCATGGCCCTCTTGCTTACGAAGACGACGACGGTGAGTACAGCCACCTAGCACACAAGGGAGGGAGGGAGGAAAAGGAGAGAGACATACACACGCACAACACACATCATTCACACACACACCATACACAGAATCAGCTGCAGATTTAAAGCAATGTCACAGGACACACGTTAAAATGAAACAAGGACCACAATGACTATCAACAAACACTGTAATTTGATGCCAACTGCCACCATATTGTCCATTTGAATAGAAATGCAGGCAACAATGTCCAGACTGGGCCAATGGCCAGATCAAAGTAGAAAAGGGCCACATGGCCACAGGGCACAGGCCAAGGCCCAACTTGACTCCTGACACCATCTGGAATCCACTGTTCAGGGGTATCATGTTGGAAATGGGAAGGCACCTGAGGGGGAAAAGGAGAGGGATGGAGGGCATCTCAGCTGAAGTGGGGAACTTGCCCACTTAATCTGGAGGGGGCTCCATACCCATGTATCTTTGGTGGGGAGTGCAAGGCCACAGTCTCTGAAGTGGGGAACTTGCCCACTGGTTCTGGAGGGGGGTCCTTGTACAACAGTCCCTTGAGGGTGGCCTATATGCCCTCTGCTGGAGGTGAGGGCTTCTGTGCCTGTGCTGGAGGTGAGGGTTCCTGTGCCCCAGCTGGAGGTGAGGGCTGCTGGGCCTGTTCTGGAGGTGAGGGCTCCTGTGCCTCAGCTGGAGGTGGGGGCTCCTGTGCCTCAGCTGGAGGTGAGGGCTGCTGGGCCTGTGCTGGAGGTGGAGGGTCCTTGTCCTCTGCTGGAGGTGAGGGCTACTGTGCCTCAGCTGGAGGTGAGGGCTGCTGTGCCTATGCTGGAGGTGGGGGCTCCTGTGCCTCAGTTAGTGGAGTGGGCCTCTTGCCTTTCATTGGTGGTTGAGTGAACCTCTTGCCTCTCATTGGTGGTTGAGTGGGGACCTTCTCTTTCATTGGTGGTTGAGTGGGAACCTTCCCTTTAATTGGTGGTTAAGTGGGAACCTTCCCTTTCTTTGCTGGTGGAGAGGGATCCTTGGCAATCGTCGGTGGTGGAGAGGGATACATGTGCCCCCTCTTGTGACGGGTCCCCTTGGCCTTTGACATGTCACTTGTGTCCTTGCCTCCAGGAATAGGAGTTGCCTCCACTGTCCCCGTCTCCTGTCCCTTGCTTTTCACCACCCTGGTTCTCCCTTTCTGAGCCAGTAGGTGGCACACTCTGGGGCCCTTTTGAGCCATCAGCTGATGATTTTATGATAGCAGTGGCAGATTGTTTGGCTGAGGTGCTGTGCATTGGGACCTTGCTCTTCTCGGCAGGACGGGGGTGTGGAGGGGGAGGGAAGATGTCAAGGTGGGCAAGGAAAAGCTTCTTAGGGACGGGATGTGAGAGGAGGGATGGGAGTGGAGGTTGAGGGAGTGGTTGTCGGAGGTGTACGTCTGCTGGACTTGGGTGCAGGTGCATGGACAGTGTGCATGTGTGAGGTGGATGGCTGTTGGATGTCTGAGTGTTGTGTTTGTGTCCCTTGGGGGGGGGGCAGACAGGGTGGGAGAGGACAAAGGGAACGCATGGATGGGTGTTGTGGAGCTGTCTGCAAGTTAGGTGTGTGTGCTGCTTGATGTGATGGTGGCTGTTGATGCAGTGCATGCAGGTGTGAGTGCGGATGTGACTGTGAGGGAGGAAGAGGAGGAGGGGGGAGACAGTAGAGGCAGTGGATGTGGTTGTGTGTGCAACTGTCTGTTGTTTGTGCGAGTGCTTGTGGCATGAAGTGTGCTTCCTGTGTTTGTGTGATGTTTTGTGTGCATACTTGTCTGTATATGTGCCTGGGATCGGTTGGGGTTGAGGAGACTGGGACTGGGAAGTGATAGTTGGAGGGGGAACAGTGGGAACAGGGACACTGGCTGCCATCAGAGAGGAGGCCAGATCCTGAAACGATCTCTGTAGGGCCGCCAACCCACTGTGGATGCCCTCCAGGTATGCATTGCATTGCTGCATCTGGGATACCAGCCCCTGGGTGGTATTCACAATGGTAGACTGCCCTACAGAGATGGATCTCAGGAGGTCAATAGCCTCCTCACTGACGGCCGAAGGGCTCACTGATGCAGGGGCTGAGGTGCCTGATGGACAGGAAGTTCATCCAGATACAGATGTCCAGAGTTACTGTCATCACTGGGGCATCTTCTGGTGGGGGGCTGGATAGCCGTGACACATCCTCGCCGCTGGGATTGGCTGAGGCACCTGCGGGGATGTAAGTGATGTATTATGCATCATGCCTGTGACATATTCTACATCACTAGCTTCCCCTGTATCATTGCTGTTGCCCTGCCCTCTTTGCTTGTGTAGGGTGATGTATTTTGGGATTGTTAGTTCTCCATGCTGTGCATGCATAGGTGGTGGTTGTACATGCAGGGCTGGGAGGGCTGTACATGCAGTGGGTATGGCATGCAGGGCTTGGCATTGGGGGTAGTCTTATGTTTAGGTGCACAATTTGGGATGGAGTGGAGTGTAGGGAGTCAGGGTGAGGGGGTGAGATGGCATGCAGGTATGGGGGTGATAGGTCATCAATTTTAACTCACCAGTGTCCAGTCCTCCAGCTACTCCAGTGAGTTCCTAAGGATGCAGGATTGCCAAGACTTGCTCATCCCATGCTGTCAGCTGTGGGGGAGGAAGTGTGGGTCCACCGCCAGTTCTCTGGATGGCGAGCTGGTGCCTTGCTGTCATCGAACGTACCTTCCCCCGTCGTTCCACCTCTTTCTGATGTCATCCCTTGTTCTTGGATGCTGTCCCACGGCATTCACCCGGTTCAAAATTATCCGCCATAGCTCCATCTTCCTTGCTATGGATATTTGCTGTACCTGTGCTCCAAAGAGCTGTGGCTCTACCCTGACTATTTCCTCCACCATGACCCGCACTCATCATCAGTGAAACGGGGGTGCCTTTGTGGGGACAAAGGTGTTGTGTGGTGTGTGTTGTGCAGTGGGTGTTGAATGATGTGGTGGGGTGTGGGATGAGTGATGGATGGCTGGGTATTAGTGGTGTGTGTAGTTGTGTCTGTGATTAGCGTGTCTGTCTCTTGGCTATTTTTCATGTTCGTAAAGGGTTGTGGGTTGTATGGGTGTGTATTTTATAATGCTGTGGGTGGGTGCGGTATGTGTATTAGTGTGAGGTGTGTGTTTTTGGTATTGGCCAATGTTGTGCTGTATTGTTTTTGGGTGGCCATTCTGACTGCGCCAGTGTGTACCGCCAATGGTTTACCACTGTTGAATGTCCGCCATGATGATTTGTGGGTCATAATGTGGAGGGCATTGATTTGTTGGTGTGACAGTGTGGGTGTTCGTACCAACACTTTACCACTTACCTTTGATCTGGTGGATTTGTGTTTGTGGCAGTATTCTGTCGGTTTAGTGTGAGTGTCATATCTGCTCCACTCCAATCCAAAACACTCACCATAATCCACCCACCCCAATTCAACCCACTCCAATCCATCCAAATCCAATCCACCTCACCCCAATCCAATCTGCCCTACTCCAGTCTGCCCCAGTCCAATCTACCAAAATCCAATCTGCCCTTGTCTAATCTGACCCACTTCAATCCACCCCAACTCACCCCACACCAATCCACTCCAATCCAGTCCACCGTACTCCAATCCAATCCACCCCATACCAATACAAACCTCTCCAAACAAATTCAATCCACCCCACATCAATGCAGTCCACCTCACACCAATCTAATCCACACTACTCCCCAATCCACCTCTCTCCAGTCCAGCCCAATCCAATCTGCCCTACTTCAGTCCAAGCAACCTCACCCAATCCAATCCAATCCACTCCGCTCCAATCCATCCCACTCCAATCCAGTCCTATCTGAGCCCAGGCAGAGTTTGTGTAGTTGTGCTAAGCGGAACTCAGTGAAGTGACAAAATAACTCTGAGTCACTACGCGGAGTTTTGCAAGCCGCGCCCGTTCGTATGATGTTTTACATGAATGGCAATGCAAATTGTGTTTTCATGCTGGAAGTCTTGTGCTAGTGGCATCCGCAGTTCGCCTGGATGTGCCCATCTTCGCTCTGTTATGGTGCTGAGTCCTACTTTGAATCCCTGATTAATCTCTTTGATCCTATGCCTATAAAACTTCTTTTCCCCTCATTTTTATTTATCTGGCCTTTTGTTTTGGTATTTGTGTATTTATCAGTTTTTCTATTTTATTTGTCTTTTGTGTGACTTTTGTACTTTTTACATTTTTTGCTTTCCTTTCTTATTTTTTTCCTTCTTTCCTTCTTTTTCCTTTCTTCTCTCTTCCCCCCAGTGCTCAGTGCCATGGCAGAGCAGGGGAGTGGCAGTGCCATGTACCCCTGAATCACCACCACCAGCCGCCTTCCTTGCGGGCGGTGGCACCGCAAAGGGGTGCAGCCCCACACCAGCACTAGTTTTTTAAGTGCAGCCCCACCCCCCTCCACCCTGGCAGCAGGCCTGGGAATGGGTACATTCTCAGGGAGCACCAGCAGCACTGGGTGAGGGTGCGATGGGCTGTGCGCCTCAGCTCTGGGGTGCAGCACACCCAATAACAGCTGACGCACCGGTGAGCCAACATCCTAGATATAGAAATGGACCTGCTAGGCGTGGAGTTTTCGGGGCTCAGTGAGTAACTAATAATTATTTATTTGTTGTGTTCTATGCTAATATTTTTCCCCAAATAGAAATCATCATGCTGACATGCAGATGAGTTAAGTTTATGTTACAAATATTATGTGATCGTCTTCTAGAGAGGTGCTTGGCGCCACCTAATCATGCTTGTTGGCGCTCGCTTGGGCTGATTATTTAAGAAGCAGTGTAGAGTGTTGTGTGTCTTGTCCATAAGATAGTTGTAGTTATTAGTATTAGGGAGTTAGCGCGTTCTCTGAATCCTCTGTGCCTTTATTTTTTGTAGCTCATACAGTGCCAAGCAATTTCCCAGTGATGTGTAGTATGCATGCATGCATCCATACATGCACTGAAAAATGCAGACTGAGTTGGCTCGTCAAAGGGGGTTTGAGAGCCTGAGAATAAGATGAGAATCAAAGGTCATTAACTGTAGTTTATTAGTAACTCCAAAACACAGTTTAGGAAATTTGGAAAAGGGATTGGTTTAGCAAATTTGGAATAAGAGGGTCCACAATACTATTACTATAAAGGTGATCTGATTTAGAAAAGTTCAATGTTACTGCGTTTGTCTTTTCCTGTCCAAAAATATTTTGGGAGAGATTATTAACTGTACCACTAATCCTTTAAAATTTTATTTTCTATATTTCTTACATCAGCATCGAGGGGTAAGAAGAGGGCTGGTCTGGCAAGTGAGGAAGCTGAAGGTGCCCCCTCTACAAGTGCCACAGCAGATGGATCTGCTGGCCCCAGTAAGTCCTCTTGTTGTTATTATTAATACTCATTTCACAAACGTTTACCACTCCACATTTAGAATTATTTTTTACCTTTTTACTGTGTCTGTCTCCTAATTTTTTTACAACTCCTCTTCAATTTATCCGTTTCCTAAATTCTTCTTATCCCTACATTATCCTATTCACTTATTTTCTATATTTCATGCTTCTGTACTTTACTTCAAACTGTCTTTCTGTACTAGTCTGTCTGTAGCTTCCTTTTTTCTGCTTTGTCAGTAAGTTTTCCCTCTCCCCTTATATATCTTGTGGACTTGTGGTACTGTAAGACTCAGAGAACCCATTTTAGGTCAGGTACTCTATTTTGAAGATTGCATGCCCAAGTAAGGTATTTCTATGCATGTTTGTTGAGAAGGCTTTCTTTTTCTTCCTCCTGTTCAATCAGTGAAACAAGAGAGTGTCCATGGTCATGTTGGACCCCCCAATGTTTTGTATGTATTATTATGTAGTATACCCGCAGTTGATGACTGGTCACCATGGCTGGAAGTATGAGAAGGAGGCCCCATTACATTTGTCAACCAAGAGCATATGTCCTTCATTGTCCAATTCTTGCACCTTTTTATTTCTCTTCAAAAACTCAGATTCATCAATAGCTCTGCCCCTCCATTACAAAAAGTTTTTGTTTGGCTTGACTACCTTGCTTTTCAAAAATTGCCAACCAACAAAATGCCCAACCTGATATTTTGATAGAAGATACTGCAACTGAGTTATAGTGATGTATTGTGGTTGTATTTTGCTTTAAAAAAACAACAAGGGGCGGAGTATCTGGCATTTGAAATGTGTAATGTTTTTTCTAGCCACACCGACCACCAGTGCAGGGGCCAGCACAACAGACGCAGCAACTGTCAAAGGGGGGGTCTCAGCGGGGGTAGTGGTAAGTCATATTTCTAGCTTTTTGACAATTAGTAATATACTCACTGCAAGGGTGTACTTGTGCTGACTCACTCGTGAACACCCCGATTTAGCAGATACAGCAGGAGTTGAGTATTTAATGGTCTCTTCTATCTGCAACTTAGCAGACAAATGTTCATAATGAACTTTAACTATGATGGGTTAATGTAAAAGGGGAAGAAGGATGGAAAGGGAAAGGATGCGCAAAATATATTATGAGTGAAAGGATGAATGGGGAAAGGGTGCATACAGTTGGATGATAGGATGCAAGAGTGGGTGAAAAATGGATGAAAGAGTATACAGGGGTTAAGATGCCTGCTGGGGTGGGTGTAATGGTGTGGGTGAAAGGGTGTGGGTGAAAGGATGCCAGCCTGGTTGAGAGAAAGGAATCCTCATGTTGGTTGGATGGGTGAAAGGGTGAAAGGATACATGAGTGGGTAAATGGATGTTGGTGAAAGGTTCATAGAGAGCCATGTTTGGAATTTGGATGGATATATGGATGGATGGTTTTCAATGGTGTAAGACTTAATTAGAGAATGTAACGCTTAAATTGTCTGTATCAAAGCCAAGGGTGAAGAATAAGAATACCAGAAGAACAATGCAATGATGAATGGATAAATGCTTCGAATGAAGAATCAAGGGAGCTGTTCTGGATGGGGGGGGTGTCTTCTCACCTATTTTACTTGCTTGAAATGGTTTTTATTAAAGCTTTGATTCAAAGGGTTGGGGTGGTATTTCTGACTACTCCCTTAACTAACAGTATTTTTCAGGTGAGTCAGATATTATGTATCCCACCCATCATCAACCATCACCTCTCTCCCTACCTATGGCATTTCGACAATGCCACCCATGATGACCTAACAGCTGCATGGTTCAATTCTGCACTGCACCACTGGCTGTGCAATGTGCATCTACTTAAGTTAAGTTAATGTGCCATTTTTTACAAGGTTTTCAATGCACGGCAATGAGGAAACAAGTTGTGTTTCCATTCCCTCCGAGTGCCCAATCAGTCACTTCCTAGTACTTCACTCCTTTAATCTTTCCTAAGTTCTGTCCCAGCTTGCCAAACAATTTGAAAAATCTATTCTTTGCTTGTGCCACATTTTTCTTACCAAGTGATACATTTCTTATGGGTTCCTAAAGGATTAACATCTGTTCAAGTTTTTCCCTTTCAACATTTGTCAACCACAGTGACTCACTACTAGCCAAACCTTAAGCACATGATGATGATCAGTAAAACGTCTACCTACCCGGCCTAATCCCTCTAACTTACCCTGCAGTTAAGATTCCTTTCGTTACCGCCAAGCCAATGTATTCTGTTTACAAAGTGTGGTGGAGGAGGGTGAGGCCAGGGAGTAAAGTGGTACTAAGTAAGAACCTTGATGTTTGCAGATGGGATAGCCTGTGACGACCGTGCCAATCTATATCTTTTTCCTTAATCCTTTCCCTGTACTGCAGTCCATCACCTTTCCCACCATCTACTTAAAGCAGACAGGATGTCTGCATGACTGATTTTATAGTACATGACATGTATCATTATTGTATTCATCTGCCTTGTAGTCAGGGTAAAATTGAAAGGCATTTTGAAGAAGAGCAGGGCCATTGGAATAAGATAATTGTATATTACAGCTGCCCCAGCTGCAGACAGTAGCAAAGTACAACTAACGAGTATGACTAGGGCACCAGCTGAGCTAGTACGCCTTCATTAATTTAGAACAACAGGAGAGAGAAGAATACTTGTACTCCATAGTGCATAATGGCTGTGACTCTAGTCACATCAAAATCTAATGGCCCGAGGTGACCAGCAAATGTACTCCTACTGTGCCACTACATAATTTTAAACAAGGGTTTTGCACAAAGCATTGTTCATAATTAGTATTTTTGCTTTGTTTCTTGATATAGCTACTCCATCTGGTCAACCTTTGAGGCAGGATAAAGCAGCCCAGCTGCAGCAGTAGGAGCTGGAGGGCATCAGGGCTAAATACCAGCGGCTAGTGGTCCTGGAGGCGGAGGAGGCAGCTGCCAATGTCCAGGGCCCCAGCCAGCCCCCAGCACCTCCAGCCTTTCAACACCGGCACTGCAGTCTGCTGACAGCCACCCACTGCCTTTTCATCACTGCTGCCCTCCACCCAGACTGCACATTTTAACACGTCGTCCTGCAAAGGCTGGCACAGATAGAAGCCAGGCAGGCATGTATGGAGGGGCACCTGAAAAACCACCTGGCCAGCGATTAGTGCCATCTTCTATCCCTTTTTATTCTTTGTTTTGGTGGGTGGGACTTGTGGGTGGAGAGGGTGGGAATGTGGGAGTTGGGACTGGGACAGTTGGACTTTGAGGGACACATGATTTTTTTGGACATTGGTAGGGGACAGGGAGATTTGTTTGGAAAGAGGGGCAGGCCAGTTGTGAGTGTAAGGGGTGGATGTTATTATAATATTTTGTTAAAGTTCATAAATATGTATTTTATTATTTATGCCTCAAATCTTTTTTGTGGTGTTTTACTTCACACTGCTGCCTTTTAGCACAGCGTTTTTTAAAAATCTGATGATAGCGTATAGCAATTAGTTATGCAGTACCCTTGTCCTACTACTCTCATAGTCTCTGCACTTCAGTCTGCAACTGTATTGACCTCTAAGGAGTGGGAGGGAGAGAATTGATTTCCCATTGCCATTGCCTATTACATTGTCAAAAAAGTACAACAATGCTCCACAGTTCGATTGCATGTATAGAGGAAGCATGGGCTGCATGGGTTCCCAAGGTGCCAATGTGGTGGTAGTGATAGCATGCTAGCGCACTAACAGTGAAGGCATCATAAGCAAGAACTGTAGGATTTATCTGAAGCACTATTCATTGCAGGCAACTAAATTTAAACAAAAACTGTGTTAGTAGATTACATATTAATATATCATAGCTTTGCGGACAATTAAGACTAGACTGCTACACAAAAAAAGAATACCTGATAGAGAATATATAATAAGCAATGCTAAATTAAATTATTCTGAACAATGGTGAGCTAGTATTTTAGTTGAAAATAAAGTTACAAAATACTTGAATTGTGATTCGTGAAGTGGACTCAAACTCTGAAGTGGACAAGTGTAAGAATATTTGCAACAGCAATACAGTGCCTGAATGATGATGCTGGCAAATGATGTTCCTCAGAAAACATAAATCCTTATTTATGCTTGGGTGGGCAAATGGGGCAAGTGTGGGCCATATAGAGCTAAAGATCCTGCACTGATTTGGTGTTGCTTTGACCACATCCACCCCACCAAGTGTGTGATCAATTAATGGTGTAAATTATTAAGTCACACCTCTAAAAATTGCACAGTCTAGGTGAAGAGGGTTAGGGATTTGATGAGTGGATGGGAAATGGATTTAGGGAAAGGTGTGACAAAGAGACAAACACTACACAAACACAGTATTCATCTGGGCAATGATCAGTTGCCTGTTGTAGGAGGAAACAAAGGAATGAGTAAGACAAAGTTAACTTAGATGCATTGCAAACAGTCAGTCAGCCCCAGAGAGACCCAAATTCTATATCTAAATGCTTTGTCACTTAGGTTTGAAAACTAGTAAATACAAATAATGTTGCAGTGAAGCGAACACACACAGTTCTAAAACAAGTTAAATTAAAAATAATGATACTGTATTGCCAAATTGTGTGGTGCATCTGCATTCTTCTTGGATTGCCTCATCAATCTTGAGTGCCTGCCCGGTTAAAACTGTCCGGTAAGGCAACCATAAGTGTTTATCGTGCTATTGCCTTTTGTCCAGGAGAAGAGAAGGCCTGCGGATTGTAAAACAGAAATGATTATCATTATTTTGTAGAATCAAGAAGAAGGATAGAAAGAAAGGTAAGCTTCATGAGGAGTAGTTTACCAAGAAGACTCAGAGGAGGCAGAACAAGAGCATAGTCCTGTGAGAGCAAGTACAACAACCAACAGTCACAGACAATTGGCTGCATGTATCGGGCTGATCAAACTCGCAACTGTCATATTCATCATAACATTTAGCCTAGAGCATGTGCATAATGTGAAGATGTGACATCATTACATGTCTGTCTTCAGTTACCTACTTCAACAACAGGCCCACCACCCAACCACATAGATTCAAATTTGAGCCAGCACACATACGCAGCAGCATTGCATTTCCCAAATCAAGTAATCAACGCACCTCGCACAGGTCCACAAAGATGGGTAGGCCTCTTAGAGTCATCATCATCATCACCACCATGTTGGTTTCCGTGCAGTTGATAACTTCCTTCTTATGACAGTTGTTGAAGTTGTCAAGTCACGCTCTGAGTCCTTCCATCATCCTCCTGACTACAAGTAATGATTATGACCAACTCCATACCAACTCCTCCAGAGAGTCCCGACCCAATTGAGAGAGAGTGATCTGTAGTGAAATGCTGTGATGAACAACAAGAGAAACATTGAGTAATTTTTTTGTGTTTACAAGATTTGTGTTTCTTAGCTAAATGGACTGGTCGGGTCTTTGAGGAGTGTGACCCAGAAACCAAAGCAGTGTGAAACCAGCAAGCAAATTTTGCTAAGTGTCAAAGGAGAAGGAAAGAAAATCACTTTCAGGAAAAAATTGATCACAGATTTGGCCACCAACATTGTAAATTAATTACAAATACAATCAAGTGTAATAATTATAGCTAAACAATAAACAACCACTCTCACAGTCTACCACCACATGAATCATCTCTACATTGAAACAAGAATCACTCATATATCACTCATTGGTGCATAGCATTGCTTACCTGTTCTAATCAGAGAAGAGTAGAGTTAAAACATTGGTGTTTTATTCTTTGGAATGAGGTCAGACAAATATTTTTCCTTTTTTAGAATAACTATATTTTGATGGCTCTATTTTGGGTTGCACTTATGTGCTGTATGTATGAAACATTACTAATGGTGTGTTATGCTCAATTTTCAGCCTTGAAAAAGTTGTCTGATGACGAAACATGTGTCAGCTGTCTTCCTGTCTTCTTGTGATTTGAAACATTATTGACTTCTGATGTTGGTAATTCAATTTGTTATTGTACCAGTCATCATTGTTCATGGACAAGCTACTAATAATTAGATGTGCCTTGAGTAGCAGACTGTCAATCAATTTTGTTTTGCTCTGGGTGCATTTATCCACTCCACTCCAATCCAATGCAATCCAATCCACCACAATCCACCCAAATCTAAAACAATATACCCTACTCCACACTAATATATTCTACCTTACGCCACTGCAATCCCTCCATTCCAGTCCAGTCCACCATAATACAATCCACCCCACTCCATTCCACACTAGTCTAATCCAAGCCACTCCAACCCACCCCATTCCAATCCAACCCACCTCATTCCAATCCAACCCACCCCACTCCAATCCAAGCACCTTCACTCCATTTCAATCCGCCCAAATATATCTCACTCCACCCCACAACAATACAATACTTCCCCCTCCAATACAATCCATCCACTCCAATCCATTCCACCTCATTCCAATACTATCTACCCCGATCCAATCCAGTCCAACACACTCCAACCCAGTCCACTACAACCCAATCCACCCCACTCCATTACAATCCACTGACCCCACTCCAATCCATCCCACTATAATCCACACCGATCCACACCAAACCAATCTCCCCAACCCATCCACTCCACTCAAATCCAATGTACCTCACTCTAACCCCCCCCCCACTCCACTCCATCCCACACCAATCCAATCCACCCCACTCCCATCCACAGGTCCAATACATTCCACACCACACCAACCCAAAAATTCACAACACTCCAATCCACCCCACCCCACCCCACCCCACTCCAGTCCATTCCACCACAATCCACTCCAATCCAATCTACCCACTCCAGTTCAATCCATCCCACTCCAATCTCATCCACTCCAGTCTACTCCACCCCACTCCAGTCCAATCCACTCTACTGCAATCCAAACCAATCCACCACAATCCACCCCACTCCAATCCCATCCACCTGTATCCACCCCAATAAATTCTCTCCTGCCACAATCAGCTCCAAAACGTTACCTACTACACTTCAAACCACCCCAATCCAATACACCTCACCCCCACCACTCCCTACTCCAATCCAATCCAATCCACCCCAATCAAATCTACACAACTTCAGTCCACCCCACTCTAATCCACACCATCCAACCCACCCCAATCTAATCTTCACCACCCCAATCCAATCCACCCGACCCCAATCAAATCCATCCTACTGCAGTCCAATCAACCCCAATCCAACCCACCCCGCTCGAATGCAATCCATCCCACCCAATCCACCCCACCCCACCCTAATCCACTTTATCCCGCTCCAATACAATCCAATCCACCCTACTTCACTCAATCCACCTCACTCTAATTCAATCCACCCCACTCTAATCCAATCCACCCCATTCCAATCCAACTCATCCGTCTCCATCCAATCAACCCGCACCTCTTCAATCCAATCTGCCCCATTCCAGTCCAACCCACTCCACTCCAGTCTAGTCCATCTCACTCCAGTCCAATACAATCCATCACAATCTACCTCACTCCAATCCAATCCACTCCATCCAAATTCAATCCAATCCAATCCACCCCACTCCAATTCACTCCACTGCAAATCACCCCACTCCAAACCAATCCACCCCACTCCAATCTACCCCACCCAATTCAATCCACCCACTCCAATCCAATATACGCCACCCCATTCGAATCCACACCACCCTAATCCAATCTACCCCACCCTGATCCAACTCACATCAACCCAGCTCAATCCTCCCACTCCAAACCACTCTATCCAATCCACACCACTCCAATTCACTCCACTCCAATCCACCCCACTCCAATCTACCCTACTCAAATTCACTCCACCCCAATCCACCCACTCCAATCCACTACACTCCAATCCAATCCAATCCACCACACTCCAATCCAATCAACCCACCCTATCCAATTTAACCCACCTCACTCTAATCCATCCCATTCCAATTCACCTCTAGCCACTCCACCCCACCCCACCCAATCAAATCCACCCCACCCCAGTTCAATCCAATCCACACTATCCAATCCACCCCACTCCAATCCAATCCACCCCCTACTTTTATCCAATCCACCCCACTCCATGTCACACTAACCCACCCCACTCTATTCCCAATCCACTCCACTCTACTCCAATCTACCCCACTCCACTCAATCCACCCCCATCCTACCCAACTCCAATCCACTCCACTCTACCCAAATCTGGTCAACCCCACTGTACCTCAACCCACTCCAACCCACTCCACCATATTGAACCACACTCCACCCTACTCTAAGCCACTCCACTCTACAACACTGGACTTTATGAACCTCTCTATCGCTGAAATCTCCTCTACCCCACTGTACAACACTCTACTCCCACTACTCCACTCCACAACACTCTACTCCAAAACATTTCCTCTATGACTCTCTACTCTCCCTACTCCACTCTACGACACTCCATACCACTAACTTTTAACCATACTGAACATCAGCCACACTAGTATATAACATGGCTAAAAGAAATTTCCAAAGCCAATAGCTCTTGCATAGGTGAGACCTATTGGCTTTGCCTTTGCGGTGTGATATGCACCTGGACAGCCATGTAAGTGGAAGGCAACAGACTGCTCAAATCTGCAAGCAGGTGTGCAAAAATCAATACTTATCTGATTACTTTATTTAGAGATGGGGCTACATTGGCTGCCAAAATGCTCACCAAAAGTGACTTCTGCAAAAAACAGTCTGCTCAGCAGCAGCAGTTGATAAGTGCTGTTCACCAGGGTGCATTATTGCATGGAAGCATCTTCCCAATACACGGGCCCACAAGCTATCTGTCACTTTGAAACTATGGCACATATTTATGGGCTTTTGGCGCAAGTCACCTTGCTGCGCTGCCCTCTGTCAAGGGAAAAGACAGGAATGGAACATATCAATGGCATACACCACAATTCTGTCCTTCCCCACTGCAGTGGCACCATTTTGCAGCTTGGAACTAACAAAGGCACCCTTGCACCATGGTGCAAGTCTGGCTGCGTTTAGAGCAGGATTGTTTTTGTGCAGGAAGGTGCACCTTCCTGCTCAAAAACAGTCCTGGTAGGCCTTATCCTCATTCTATGTGTGCTGCAAATGAGGGAAAATCAAGGAGAACTAAAGATATTTTTGGCGCATTCCTAGGTTTACAACGTCTTGTAAATCTGGGGATGCATCAAAATTCCTGGGTGTGGCATGGGAACACCAACTGCAATGACCATGAGACGCCTCCCTTGCACAGAGTAAGGCAACTAAGCGATTTTCACTGCCTTGCCTTACTCCATATCTAAGGGGCCATTCAAAGCCACACAAAGGGCCCTTGTGTGTCCTCATAGATATGATTTTAAGGTTTGTGCCACTGTCGTGTCACAAAAAGTGACGAAATGGCAGGCCAGGGGGCTCATACATATGCCCCTAAATACCATCACAACAACCTTACCAGGTAAGCCAGTTTTGTTCATCTACATATCTTGAGTGCTTCCTATGCCTCAAATAGCCTCGTGGCAGGCCTCAATGCCATAGACCAGACCTGATGTTGTTTTATTTTAAAGGTGATACTTTGGACTGAACAACTGTGTCTGTGAAGTGGCCAGTTCACAGCATATTTTTCTATTTGGGCAGGAGCCGGGCTAATATGCATTCTACCACTAACACTATTAAGGAGCTGTTCTACACACAGTTTAAAAGGGAAGGGGTTGGTATCACTTTCAAAGGGGCCTGCTACACTGACTGAGCAGGGTCTGACTGTCTAGGAGCATTATATGAGTGTGTGATTGGCCAGATGAGTAAAGTGGGAACACTGAAATCTGGCTAGTAAGGGAATGTTTTGGAAAGAGAGATACAGTAAGGAACAATTCTTAGAGAAGTAAACAAGTGTCGATATTGACTGCAGCCTCCACTGTGTAGGGTCCCTCATGGGCTTGAATATGATCCAGAGAAAGTTCAGGAGCTAAACATGTAGATGCTGAGCCAAGGGTTGATATGCCTTCTCTTAGCTGTAAGACAGCACAATAAAAGTAAGAAGAAAACATTAAGCGGGAAGTGAGGGTCACCACATAGGGTCAACTGGATATGGGTGGGTCTGGACAACCGGATAGTCACCTACTTTCATGAAAGGTGGTATTCAAACCCATCAGAATGCAGCACCTAAAAATGGCCCTGTGATAGCTAATCACGGGGTTCATGGGTATGTTCCCTTTTAGCTGATCCCACAGAGTCCCTTGAGGACTGTTTGTCTATAATGCTCCTCTGATTTCCCACATGGCATGGAAGGGCCTTCTTCTGTGTCATGGAAGCTGCTGTGAGTAGCCTGAGCATCTCAGTGTAATACCAAGTCGGAGAATTTTTGAGGCCAGGTCCTGGTCCTACTATCTTCTTTCCTGAGTCTGAGTGGTCACTAAGGCTCTGAAGTGATTGAGTCTTGTGTGTATGGTCCAAGTGTGTGGGTCAGGTCAGGCACTTCTGGAGGGTATCTCATGATTCTCCCCCTTAGCGAATGCTTATCTTAACAGCAATTTGTCTGTAATACCAGTATACTTCTGTGGCATTCTAAATCAGGAGTTCTTGTTTATTGTGTTATCATTGTAGTTTCCTGACTGTGAAAGTATCTGATCATGACACTAAAATTTGAGGTATGTATGCAGTGGAGGCAGAACAACTTTCAGAGTGGTGATGCTGGCCAGCAACATCAAATTACTAGTAGTAGAAGCTGCTCAAAATTCAAGTGCTACTTAAAGATGAGGGTTCCAAATGGGTCAGTCCCGCTCAGGGGGGTGGTAAGGGATATACATATATATATATATATATATATATATATATATCATTAAAGAGCAGTCCTGTGTTCCTTCCAGCGCTCGCCTGACGAGGTTGGTGCTCAGTAAATGGGCACAGGACCCATTTTATATCCACTCCAGAAGAAATTAAAAATCTGGCACTCCATGCAAATCACTGGCCTTTGTTTATTTCAAAAATTCCATTAGACAAAACATAGGGCAATGGGTTTCAACCATCACGGTCTTCTTCCTTGGCCCTTTTTAGAAAAATACAACAGTTGCCCTATGTGGATATATATATATATATATATATATATATATATACAATGTCATAGATGGCACCTGCAACTACCAAGATGAATATATAGGATGGTTCAGAACTATGCAGAGGGGAAGTGATAAGAACTCAACCTGGCAACTCACCGAACTTTCCCATCTTCCCAATAACTGCATATGAATTAGTTGAAGTAAATTTGTATATGGCATGTTTTTTAAACATGAGGTTGTGCTATCTACTAGCACTTTTGTAATAAAAGAGCTATTTTTTGTCACTGAACGGTACTGTTAAAGCCATACTCAACCTCCCCAGGAGGACCCTCATCACAACCTATCTCAAGAAACTACATTGGCTCCCGATTCAGAAAAGATGCCAGCTGAAGATGCTACCCACGCCTACAAGGCCCTCACAACGAAGGATCAGTATATATCAACAAACACCTGACATTCTACCAAGCAACCAGACACCACCGATCGGCTTCCCTCTCCTTTGCAGGCACCACACGGATCCATTGAGCCAACAAGTGGAGGACGTTCCTTCTAGCACATGGCAGCCAAGGCTTGGAACAACCTCCCCCCGCCTTCAGAACTGCACTGTCACTCCAGTGATTCAGAAGCGAACTAAAGACCTGGGTGTTTAAATGATCATACCTCCACGCTGAAGCATACAGCTCCAGCGCTTTGAGACCCTCATGGGTGATTTGCCGCACTCTATGAATGTTTGATTAATAGATCATTCAAAGTGTTAGAGTTATATAAAAATATCTAATTTAATTTACTACCATACCCAGCTAACAAATATTGAGCAATTTTTTTATTTTTTTTTATTTTTTTGTAGCTCCTAAGTTTAGAAATTGGAGAACACTATACTTCTGAAGTCTTTATTGTAATTCATAACTAAAGCTATCTACAAATGAGAATCAAGAACAAGCAGGAGACACAGAAGTTGAGCTCCAATAAGATATATATTGAAGTAGATTAGTGGACTAATAAACGTCCCACACAGTCTGCACAATAATAGAGACCAAATTAATGAAATAACATAGGTCACACTGAAACAATATGTAGCCTCTAAGATCATGACGTTAAAAGACCAGCTATGGAGCACACGTAGAAGAGAGAACTAAATCAGAAGGTGCATCTCCACTGCAGACAACCTTTCTACTGTGATTAAAAACCCAACTAGCCATTCTTTTTTAGGTAAAAATGTATTTATTATTCGGGTATCAAAGCACTTTTCAAAATAGCAGACATGTTTAACAAGTAGAGATAAAAATAGTAAATACTATATATATTACACACAAGTTAAGCATACAAATGAGAAAAGGAACAACAAGAAACATAATGAGTATAATGTAACAAAATTGCTTAGTAGATTAGGAGTCCAGAGATGTAGTCAATTGTGATTTCAGGTCTACTGTTAAAGGTATTTTTTCAGCAGGAACAGCTTTACTTGTTTTTTGAAGAAGGTGGATGAGTGGTTAGGTCTAGTTTCTGGTGGAAGTGCGATCCAAATTCTTGGAGCAAGGTCGGGAAAGGAGCTCTTAAAGGTTCCATTCCTTTTCAATTTCCGTGGTTTCAAGAGAAGAGAGTTCGAACTTCTTAGGGACTGACTCATAACAGATAGTTCGAGTTTTTTTGACAGGTAGACGGGAATGTTATGATGAAGAGCTTTGTGTGTCAAGCATGCTATCATCATCTGAATCCTAACTTAGAGAGAGAGACATTTGAGTTGAAAAAGGAGATATGATGCAAGGTAGCATCTTATAGCTTGCTATTGTACATCTTTACCTCCACATTTACCACCAGCAATAGAATGCTATGGTAGATCTTTACCTCCACATTTACCACCAGCATGTTCATGGTGGTAGAGTGGCACTTTTTGCACAAGATGATATGATTTTACTTTGCTACTGATGTAGTAAACCCAGACCTTGCAAATAGTTTTACTTCAAACCTGATAATGCACGTGGGCGAAACTGTGTAGAAATTTAGTTTCTGCACATCATTACCCTTTACACAGCATCACATGTCAATAGGGACAGGGCCTACGTTTTATGTGTCAGAGTTTTTGGGGTTGGAGTTGTCACTTTTATGTGATAAAGAACATACTTAAAATAAAAAAATATTAAATCAAAGTAGTTAGAACTTTCTGAGCACTGTCCTAAGTAAAATGAACGTGTCTTGGCTTATTTTGACCCTACTCAGTTCTTTATTTCCTCACATTTCAGGATAAGAAAGCAATCCTTTCATATGGCAGAAAGTCTTTGACTTATTCTTTTTTCACACACATCTGAATCCCAGTAAGAGTACGACTTCGTTCAATATACAAAATTAGTGTACTTTTCAGCTAGAGAAATAAAATACAAATGCAACTCCCCGTGTCGAAATACTTACCAGCAGTTTGTCACAAGTTGCATGGCCTTAGACAGAATCTTAGAATAAACATCAAATGCTGCCAGGGGAAAATATTTGAAATTAACCCTTATTGCTTATTTACTGTTTGAACCCCCACGTGTTTATCTGGGGGTGCTGCAGCACCTCCCATACCCCTAGTTTGAGAGTCACCATATGCATGCCGTCTTTACTTTACCGATTAAATCAACTGAATGTCTGGGAGGACACTTTGGCCCTCATTACAACCGTGGTGGATGGTGCAAAAAGGGCGGTAAGACCGCAAACAGGCGGGCGGTCATTACCGCCCCATTATGACCTTGGCGGTTTAGCATATGCCAAACCGCCAATATCCTGCACCGTCCGCCACAGCAGTAACGACCACCAGGCTGGAGACAACAGTCTCCAGCCCGCTGGCCGTCACTAGACCGCCGGCGGTATCAGGACCCCGCATGCCGCAATGGATTTCGTGGGGTTTTCTACCGCCACAAAATCCATGGCGGTATGCACCATCAGTGCCAGGGAATTCGTTCCCTGGCACAGATTGGGGTCTCCCCCTCTGCCCTCCCCCTTCCCTGAGTCCTCCCCCAACACCCACGACCCCGTCACCACCTCCCAAAGGTAGTAGGACCCCCTCCCAACCCCCATTGAACCCCCCACACATACCCCCCACACTCCCCTACATGCACACTCACACCACTCACACACATACACACGCACATACATGCACACATTCACACATACATACACGTTACATTTCCACTACCCACATTACACCCCCCGCATGCATATACACACTCACATAACCCCTCTACACACTCACACGCACACCCCCATGCATGCACACACCACACAACGCCCCCCCACCCCCTCCCCTAATGGACGATCACCTTACCTGTTCCGGTGATCCTCCGGGAGGGAACGGGATCCATGGGGGCTGCTCCGCCGCCAGCACCCCGTCACCAGAACACCGACACGCCGAATACTGAGTAGTATAACGGTGGGCAGTGTTCTGATGATGTCGTGGTGACGGTGGAGCAGCCTCCACTTCACCGCCAGTATGGCTGCTGGCGGCTCTCCGTCCAAAAAAGGGTGGAGGGTTGCCAGCAGTCAGAATATGGTTGGCGGAAGACCGCCAACACTGGCGGTCTTCGGCCCGGCGGTACCACAGCAGTCTCTGGAGGAGACCGCCAAGGTTGAAATGAGGGCCTTTATGCCGCAGTAGAGCTTCTAAGAAAGTTTGGGCCATTGTACCCTCCTCTGGACAGTTTTACTGGCAGTATGTGTCCATTGTAGGCTTTATGATTTAAATCTGTTTATTAAGATAAAAAAGACAACATAGAGGAATGCACAACTGCAGAATTTCACCTTATAGTAATTGCTGCTAGGAGCTTTGTATACCAAAACAAAGAGAAATCGTTTTTATAGTCTATTTACCATACAGCACCTTATTCAACACTAGAGCCTTAAAGAGAAGGACCCACAAGCATTAACACAGAGGAAGAATCCCAATAAACTCATGCATTGCAAAAGAAAAAATACATAAACGAATTTCTAATATTCCAGTCTAAAGTGGATGATCTCCCAGTAGGGAACGTCCGTCGGAGGCGCAGCAGACCACAAGAATTCAGATTTCATCAGGGTATACAATCCTGTACATTTTCTAGAGAGTTGAGGTAGATCACAAGCAGAATTGGGCTTGGCAAACACATGCCCGCGTGGAACCACAAGGTAGCCTCTTTCTCTGCAAACATAAAGATGAAAGTCTTGCCTCTTCAAAAAGGTTAAATGGCTAAAATCTGAGAAAATATGAATTTTGGATTCCTTGAACATCATGGTCCTTTTCTTAGTTGTCAGTTGGGATAACAACCGTTCTATGATGCTCATTCCCCCAACTCCACAAGCACAGTACTATATGTAGCTCCCATTCCAGAGGTATTTTTAGTAGGCGAACAAGATGCTCTTATTACTTTCACAGGTTCCAACTTTGTACCGTCCAGGAACGCTGTATTTGAAAAACTCTGGGGCAGATTTACTTACACTTTGCACCACATTTGCATCACATAGGTTACGCAAACCAGCACAAAGATTTTTGTGCCTTATACTACTTTGGGACAAAATGCTATTTTATGGGTGGTACATGAGTGCTATGCAAACAGCTATTGATTTTTACTCAAAGCCCTATCTCTTAAAAAAGGTAGACTGGACTTTGCTCCAAAAACTCCCTGCAGCAGGTATTAAGTTAGAGAAATGTTTTCCGACTTTGCATGTGTGCTGCACTGTACAGCACACATACGAAGTGGGGAAAGTTTAAAACTATATCTAAGCATATATCTAAGCATAGTATTTTATACTGAAAGGATATCCAATACAAAACATTTGCTTGACTTCACAGACACATCCTTGCACTATTACGCAAGAGTAAGTGCATTTTCACCAGCACAGGGGGAGAGAGAAATACACCTGTATCTTAGTAGATGTTGCTCAATTCTGCTATCTCATGTTCATGCAACAGAATGCAGCAATTTCTGTTGCTGAATTGCGTGAAAAATTACTATTTTTATGTGCTCCTCAGGCTTCAGACTCAATGCTATGGTTCCAAGTGAGAACCCCAGGATCCTAATACTTGCCTAATTCTCAAGTCGTTCCACTCTTCATTTCCAGAAGAGACTGGTGGTAGCCAATTTGCAGTTTTCAAATTGGTGACTGATAGACAGTACCTCATCATCCTTCAACTTGGTCTCCATTGCTCTGACATTTCGGTTCCAGCCCTCCAATCTCTCATTGAGCCTTGAAAATATGGTGCAGTATAGGATTCAGTGTCGCTTTCATAGACTACAGTCTGGCCTCCATAAACTGCATAGTGTCTTTTGTCTCTTTCAGAGTCCTTATTATCAGTGCATCACCTTCTGTTCTCAGCATCTCTCTCTCTCTCTCTCTCTCTCTATCTCTCTCGCTCTCTCTCTCTCTCTCTCTCTCTCTCTCAGGTACTTGTGGTGGACTTGGGAATGAGCTCCTGGAGAATGAGATTTCTGAGAGAAGAAATCTCTTGCATGTTCCTCTAACTTATCAGTTTAAAACAGCCCCAGTTTATTCTCAACCACGACTTCAGCATACAATTATCACACTAAAGAGAGCAAAAGTGCAGGACGTTGAAGAGGGGTCTCCCACATCTCCCTTGTGGCAATGACTCCCTTTACCACTCGTCCCACAGTGGTCACCAGAACTTGTGAGTACTTGCTCCACCTGGAGGTGGGCGAGCCAACAAAATAACAGGAAGAGCCAAGAGTCTGGCTTGCTGTAAAAGCCTAGGCACACACCAAGCTCTGATGAAATGTGTCATGTATGTTGTGCAAAAACACATCATGTAAAACTATGATAAAATCTCTTCTAAATTTTAAAAAAAGTACATTTCTTTAACATGCTGGAGCATTTCACCTTTGTATATCAGATTATATCATTTCATTTATGCCCTCCCCACATGCACAATGGCAATAGTGAAGTAAAATTCAATTCAGTTGTCATATGTTCTCTATATCTGGCTTAGTTTCTTATTGCAGATGGAGCACCATTACTGTTGACTAAATCAAACGGAAAATGTTTTTGTACAGATCAGATCCTGAACACATGCATTTGAAGGTGCTGTCTTATGTGATAATGAAAAAAGGAGCCCATTGAAATAAAATATTTTTCTAAGTTCATACAATTTGGTCAGTTTAACCTCAATGTATTTTGCATAGACTTTTTGTATTGGACATAGCAGCAAAACGGCTGAACGGATCGTAATGAAATTTCACAGCAATGTAGATTAGTCTATGTAAATGATTCTTTTTGCTATTGAAAGTGATGTTATCAAGTGGTTATGACGTTATAAGAGCTAAAATCATAGTAATATATGTGTAGAACAAAACTACTGAAAGTAGCAAGGAAGCCCCAAAAGTAAGCTAGACTGCATACCTAAAGTTTCAGATTTACTACATAGACAACTGAAAGGCCCATTTATTGTCACATGCTAATGGAAACCAATAAACAAATACATTACAAATACAATACATCTTAATCTACATAATTTTTCTTTGCATGCTCTCTGGCTCACAAAATAAAACTGTACCCAATAAGCCAAACAAAAAACATATTCCTTAAGCTCTCCTCTGCAGCAAAATTGAAAAGTGAGCTACATAGACTACTATGTAGAAGAATTGATAATTGGCCACTAGAAAAAAAATAATTAGCCCAATATTTATAACAACGATGATTGGCTCTCATTCACTTTGAACTTCACATATAGTACAATCCTACTCAAAGTAGTAAGGAAGACCAAAATGTAAACTAGACTGCATATGTAAAGCTTCAGAATTACTACGTGAACAAGTAAAACACATTTGTGGTCACATGATTATGTAAACTAATAAACAAATAAATAACGAATACAACAGATAAAAGAAAGAAATCACAATTAAATCTGTTTGACATTCTGTAGTTATAGTTATTATGCCCAGAGATAGGAATTCCTCAGATTTTTGCTTCCTAACAACTTTCCACTTGTTTGACAAATCATCACAAACCTTTCCAGCCCAATATCATTTAATACTTTTGTGATTATGTATATTTTGTGTTGAGTTGTTAAGGGGGTGCAGAGATAAAAGGGGGTCCCAAAATGAATTTTCTACCAATGCAGTTTGCATAGACTATTGTATTTGACATAGCGTAAAATTGGCTGAATGAATTTAGATGAAGTTTGTCAGGATTACACATTATGGTGTGCAGATGGTCATTTTGAGTACTGCAGGTAAGTAAGGTAAGTAGTTTTTAAGTTGGAATGCATTTAAACTTAGTGATATCTGTGGCTACAGTACTTTCACAGAATTTTGCAAACTTTTGTGAAACTGCTGTGGTACGTGGCGATGACAAGTGATTATCTGTTTGGATAATGACTGCCTTTACAAAAGTTTAAAGTTTAAGGCATCCTTTTTGCTTTAAGGCCACTGTGCCAGTGTTAGGTAAGTATTAGGTTTTATATTTTTGCATACCTATTACCACTTTAGAAAAGTGCCAATAGGCAGAGAAAAATAATTATTAGTTCTATATATTTTTAAAACATATTACAGAGTACTGTGGTGCTACCTAGAAAGTAACACTGTACTAAAAAAAAGTAAAACAATAAATATCTTTAAAAATTGAAAAAATAAACCACTATAATGCGCTATAGTTCAGAAATATGGTGTAGTACAGTATATTTACCATTTTTAACATATTTACTTCTGTAAAAAAGAGTATGGTGTAATGCAGACATACCTGAACAAATTCTTAATTTACTAGGTACTGACGCAGTACTAGGTAAGCGTCTTAAAAATATGTAAAAAAAAGATGAATGTGTTTCCCTACCTATTACCACTTTGGTAAACTAAATGAAACCTACTACTTACCTACATTTAAGATCGTAACACAGAACATAGCCAAAGTGTAGTAAAAACAACATACCTGCCTCTAAAAACAGCCGATACCCAATTATATACTGGCTTGTCATCTTCATTTACAATGGTATACAGCAAAATTACCATGGTATATCATTGCCCAAAGTATAACCTAACTGTTTTACTGTACTGCGGTACACTTGCATCAGGCAAGGTGTTGCATGAGCATTGCCATACTTAAGTCAGATTTACAAAGCAACACAAGGTCACCATCTGTGGCCCTGAGTTAACTGGTAAATCTTGACAAATGCAAGGCAGCACAACTTGCTGTTTGAGTTACTCTGCACACCATAATCTAGATTGCTGCTAAATTTCACATACATCTGTGTGCCACCCCACTCTATGCCACTACACTATACACCACTCCACTCTACTGTATTCCAGTATTCACCACCCTGGTATACACCACTACACTCTACGCCACTACACTCTATGCCACACCACTGTACGAGACTCCACTCTACTCTATTACATTATATGCAACTCTACTCTACACCACTACAATCGAAGCTATTACACTGTATGCACCTCCACTCTATGCTACTCCAGTCTATGCCACTCCACTCTACGCCATTCCACTGTAGGCAACTTCACTCAACACTATTCCACTTTATGCCACTCCACTGTACCCTACTCCACTCTACATCACTCCAGCATATGGCACTTCACTCTGCATCACTTTGTTCTACACTATTCCATTGGACCTAGTACAATGCATGCCTCTCCAATGTATAAACGTGCTTCTCTCCAAGATTTGTCACTGCCCACCTGTTTCATAAGACCCTTCCGTCCATCACTCCACTGTATGCCATTCCAGTATGCTACTCCACTATACAATATTACACTCTGTGCCACTCCACTCTACACCACTCCACTCTACACCACTCCATTGTATGCTATTACACTATAAACAACTCCATTTTATGCCAGTCCACGCTACACTATTACACTGTACGCAACTCCATTCTACACCACTTCAGTGTATGCCACTCCACTGTAGGCCACTCCACTATATGCTACTCCACTATATGCTATTCCACTCCATGCCATTCCACTGTACGCCACTCTACTCTATGCTATTCCACTGTATATCACTCCACTGTATGCTATTTCACTGTATGCCCCTACACTGTATGCTACTCTACACCACTCCAGTGTATGCCACTCCATTCTATGCCAACCATTCTAAACTATTCCATTGGACACCACTTCAGTGTATCCCCCTCCAGTCCACACCACTTCACTGTATGCCACAGCACTGTACACTATTCAACTATGCATTATTCCACTCTTTGCCACTCCACTGTATGCCACTCCTCTCTACGCCTCTCCAATCTACACTAGTCCTTTGGACGCTGCTCCACTCTGTGCCACTCTGCTGTTTGCTATTCTACTCTACCCCACTCCACTCTGCTCTATGTTATTCCACTGTGTGCTACATCAGTTTGTGCTAATCCACTCTACGCCACTACAGTGCACACCACTCCAGTCTACGTCACTCCACTCTATGACACTTTCCTCCACTCTATAGAACTCCACTCTATAAAAGTCTACTATGCTTTATGATACCCTATGACATCCGTCTACACTCCATCCCCATACATGCACTGTCCAACTCTGTACTCCACTCTATGCCCATATTTCCATTGTACAACACTCTATTCTACTATAAAAAAAAAAATCTATACTCTAAGACACATCACTCCACTCTACTGCAGAAGATCCCACTGCAATTTATAACAGTTTACTACCTACACTACACCACTCCACTCCACGCGACTTTACGACACCCCAATACTCTCTATTATACTTTACTCCACACTACCTTACACTTCTTTTTGTCTCTCCTCCACTGTATGAGACTTTACTTCACTCCACACTACTGTGCAGCAATCCACTCTATGGAGCTCTATTCTTTGACACACTACTGTACTCTATGCAACTCCTCTGTATGCCACTCTATGCCATTGTACTCCATATCACTGTATGCCAACGCATTTTACGCCACTGTACAACACTGTACTGTACTGCACACCACTCCACAAAACTCAACTAGACTGTATGCCACTGCACTCCACTGTAGACTTCAACACTTCCCAATACTGCATGGCACACCACTATCATCTACTCTACAATATGGCACTCCAATTATGACACTTTACTGTATACTTTGCCACTCCACTCTACTGCACTGCACTCCACTCCACTCCACTCAACTCCACTATAGTCTATACCACGCCACTCCACTCTATGCTACCCCTCTCCAGTGTACTCCACTTCACTACACTCCACTCTACCACAAGTTATCCCACGCTATGACTCTGTACCATACTCTGTTATCCACTGCTCCACCCTCCGACACTATACTCCACTTTATGCAGCTCCACTCTACAACACTGTGCTAGACTCCATGCCACTCTATGTCATTCTACTCCACTCAATATCCATTCACTATACGCCACTGTACTACACTGTATGGCATTCAACAACATAGCACTCCACTGCTCTCTAAGACTTGCCACTCCACTACTTAAATTTCTGTAGGATATGCCCTTTGATGTTGTGAGAGAATCAACATGTGGAGCCATTATGCCGGCAAGAAGGAATTTGTTATTGAAACAATGACACATGGATTCTGCCTTTCTTAGACACCCGACTATTAGGTTAAGAGAGCTGGAAGAAAGGTTGCACATAATATTTAAAAAAAGAACCATTCATCATCTTTTGAGCAACAATCATCATCGTCGTTTTGGAAGAAATACTTTTGTGAACCATCAAGGGGGCAACACACTTCTTCATGATTCACAAATTACACAGGGAGTTTTTTTCGGACAAGTGCTTCCAGAAACAAAAGCCACCTATTGAGAAGCAGAAATCCTGACTATGCGTGAAAGGAGGAAGAATTTCTGGTAGGAGGTTGAATCAGCCATTTTGTGAAAGTCTCCGAAGAATGCACCTCAGATGCTTAGGTGCTTCAGACAACATAAAAGGGTTATGCAATCAAATTCAACTCTCTTTCAGATTCAGGGTTCTGACCAAGGTCAGTGCCACACTGTCCAAAAAAGAGAGAAGTGCTGGCAGATGCCATCCAAACAATGCTCCAGAAAGTGCCCATAATACCTGTCTCAGAAAAAGAGACATTTTGGGGAGCCACTTAATTATGTTCTTGTACCAAAGACATCAGGAGGGTTCAGAACAGTAGTATATCTAAAAATGTAGAACCGTCGGATTCCGTCAGATAAATTCAAGATAGAAAAACTATAAAAATAATTTTGTTGATTCAGACTGGTGATTTATAACAAGAGACCTAAAAGATGCATATACTATATTCCGATAGCAAGAAACCATCATATAAATCACTGGCTTTGTATTCAAAACAAGCACTATCAGTTTTAAGTTCTTCTATTTGGACTGATGTTGCCCCCAGAATGTTTTAAAAGCTGAGGCTCCACTAGTGGCATCTCTTCATATTTAATGATTGGCAGTGTAGCCATATCAAGATGACTTGTTGTTCCATGATGAATCTATTCAAGAAACACTGAAAGGTCATAAATGATCAAATCTTGCTTGACAAGTCACTGATTCCTTCTCAACAAGGAGAAATGTAAGATGATACCATCACAGCATCAAACAATTATAGATGTTTATTTCATATTTCAGAATTTATCTTCATAACGTTTTCCTTCCACAAAAAAGACAAATGAGACTCTTACATCTGGTGACAGTGGGGAGGAAGCCTCAGTCAGATTCCAGTTGAAGGTGCAAGGTGAAATAGTGGCATACATCTTGCACATCTTCATTTATATCTATTACAAAACCACCTCCAAACTTAATGTAAACCAGTGACTATGGACTATGAAATTATGGTACTATAAGAGTCAGGATTTCCTTTTCCTTTCACCAGTATGCCAAAAGATGATAACCACAGGTGGCTGGTACCGTGGCTGGGGTGTTCTATAGGAGAAGTTATCAACCCACACCCGGTGGAATGCAGCAGTGAGCCAGAAATCTTCCAGCTTGAGGGAATTGATGACACTTATCTTGGATCTAACTTTATTTCATCCACAGATTCAGTACAATCTTTTGCCTATCAGATCACACAGCATGGTGACTGTCACGTATGTCAATCTTCAGAGGGAACAAGGTCACAGTCCCTTATAGAGTTAGCAGCTCAGCTGGGAGATTGGACAGAATCTCACCTGCTATCCCTGAGAGCACCCCAACTGAAGGGAAAGGAGAATGTTCATGCGGATTCTTTGCATATTGTCTGAGCAGAATATTTCTATCCTCCCAAACACTGTCTCTGAAAACTTTAGGTTTTCAAAGCAACATGTCTGAAATTCAGAACATCTAATTGCATCCCCACACAAAAATCGATTCCCTGTATTTTGCTCAAAGGTTCAGTTAGAGGGAAAAAGGGGGGTAGAAGCACAAAATGCCTTTCCCCCTTCATGTTGATTTTAAAAGTCTTAGCGCCACTGAGGGGAACCATCTGGAGAATGATTATAGCGGCCCCTTTTTTCCAAGGAAGTATGTTTGTTTTTTTACTACACAGCTTGTCAGTTTGTCAACACTAGAAAATACCCATGAGGTCCTCCCTTCAAAGTTATTCAGAGAAAGCCATGCCTGAATTACCTCCATCGGTCTGAAAATTGAAAAGAGAGTGTTAGAAAATGTAGGTTTTCCTTTTGACAAAGCAGAGGACATATAAACATCCTGAAAACCCTTCATTTTAAAATTGTACGCTAGACATTGAGGTTCATTTCACAAATGGTTTAAGATCATTGCTTTTGTCCTTTAGAAAGTCAGCTGCTTTTCAATCTTTAATTTTTATAGTATAGTTTCTACAAAAATCCAGCTATTTTAACATTAAAAGCCTAGAAGGCAATAATAAACGTGTTAAGGCAGTCCATGGTGTACCCCTAAAGATTGTGAAATTTAAAAAAATGTTTTGTAAAGGTCTTTTTGTTGGCTTGTAAAATTACTTGTTATTCAGCTTCTACATGGGATTTATTTTTGGGTCTTAAGGCCCTACAATCTCATAATTGTGAGACTATAGAATCAGTTTGCTTCAACTTTCTGACAAAGGAAGTAGCTTTTTTAGTCTGATCAAATCTACATGTAGGCATGGGAAAGTGGGAGCATTACTTTTTCGTCCATCGTTTTTAAGTATTAGGGAGAATTCAGTTATCTTGATAACAAACCCTATTTTTTTTCCCGAAAGTAGCATCAGTGGTGAGTGCAAGTCAGAAACTATTCTTGTCTGCTTTTCCTCTACCCCTTCTTCTCAGGAGGAAAACTGTGGCATTGACTAGATCTAATTAGAACATTTGAGTGTTGGCAACTACATTGAAAACAACGGAGTGCTCATAGCTGTTGCTGTGAACAAAGGATTCATGGAGCTTGAGGGGATTTTAACCCCCACGGGCCCTGTGAGACCTTCGTTTTAATAATTAAAACATTCTGCCCTCTAGGGGTGGAATGTTCTAAAAGCCTTAGAGTCTGCCATAGTAGGCTACACTGGCCATTAAATTCCAGCTCCCTTGTTAAAGGCCCTCCCGTCAGCTTGGGCCTTTAACGCTGGAGTGGACCTTTAATGGCCGGTATAGCCCCCTATGACAGACTCTAAGGCTATAAAGAGCTCTCTTGAGTTATGTATAGAGATCTAATAATTTCTATACCGCAGATCGTTTATTTGTAACATTTGCTCCAGCAGAACAGGGACATAAGCCAACTACTTTCACAATAAGCAGGGCAATAAGGTCTACAATAATCCTAGCTTGCTTATTAGCAAATTTTCCTTTTCTGATGAGAACTGAGGGGAGGTGTCCAAGACTTTTAGCTATATGAAGTTCTGGGGTTCAGGGTAAATTTAATACAGAGATTTCTAGAGTGTGGATATGATCCCCTGTCAACACTTTTGTGTTCCATTACAGGCTTAATGGAGTTTTCTGTGTTATTAAACAGTATTTTAAATTAATATGGCAAATCACTGGGGTGTTTGCATATAATGGTTTGTGATATCTGTTTTTCTTTTGGATTGTTTATCACAGGCCATTGTATTGCTTTTGTAATCATTACAAATAATGGCTGAAACTAGAACAAGGGGATATAGAGGTGCAGTCTGGATTACGTGCTAGTAATCTTCACTAGCCCTAGTCCTGCTTTTGTCTTATCAGTCATTACACCCTATTCATGCACCTTGGAAATACCTGGTTATTGACATATAGCTTGGTAATTCAGGAGAAGTCTGGGATACAACTCATGTTCAGATCCTGGCTGGGGTGGGCAAAGCTGAATTATCAAACAAACCCCTACTGGGTTTTCCTGTTTCAGAGAGATGGAACTGACCTCATATGTAATGACTTGCATGAGTACAAGTAGGATTACGAGTAATGAAGATAACTGATATCTAATCAAGGAAATCCACAACCTTACACCAACATGACTGGTGCAAATCTTCTGACCCCCATGAAGAGATTAAATACTAGGCAGGTCAGATCAGAGGCTTGAGGCATTTAAACGGCGAGTACAGGAAGACTAAATGTAATCAGTCTAAACTAAAGCCTGGATTGACTATGTTGCATGTACACCGAAACGCTGCTGAGAATGCAAGCACAGTGGTATCCACAGTCAAAGACTTGTAAGAAGATCACAAGAGGAAGCACCTTGGAGGCCAAGAATGAGGCAGAAAAGCAAGGAATGGGCGAACACCTTTTAGTCCTGAATATAGAGCGCACTATGATTGGGATGCTGAGGTGGAAAGAGGGGAGAAGGTAATGGACAATATATATGGTAGCAATTAATTTATTGAGGGGGTTTCAGGCTCCTGGCTATTGAGGAAGCCAAGGGTTTTTTGCGGAACAAATGGTCCCTGTGGGAAACTAGACCTTGGATTTGTGTTCTCCAAAACTAGTATCTTGCTGCTTCAATCATTTCTTACCAACTTGCTTTGGTTTCTGGGATCTGTAAGTAGTTAAGATCTTAAAATGAAAAGGTATTCATCTTTAGGGATTATTGTACTTGTGCAAAAACTGCTTAGAAATCTCTTCTCAGAAAGACACGCTCAAAAGTTCAAGCAATGAGTGCATTTGACAAGAGCGACCAACACATAACAGACCTCATTTTGTCATTGATTTACACCGGTTATCAAGTGTGATTATACATCACTGAGTTAGAAGATACCAGTGAGATTACAACAGATGGGAGACAAAACTGCAAACCTTGATGCGATTATGTAATTCATCACTGAAAGCTTATGTTACAGTACGTGTGCTTAAATAGGGCAGGAATGGCAACTGGAGACAACAGTGTGATGTTAAGGATACCGCTGAGTAAATCATCCACAACGAGCTTTGGTAAAAAATGGTGTTTGACTGCATTGCAGATGTTACTAACAAAAGGAGGCACCAGTCCAATGAAGTTATATATCAGCTTGGAGGTCTCCAATGGGGAATCCCATACAAAGAGATTCCTATCTGTACTCTTTAGGGCAAGGCCAAACATTTTGGGAAGCTTGCTGAGCCACCCTCATACTAGGGAAAGCCTGGCAGGATAATGATCCTACGATCGCCCTCCCATTAGTACCAAATGCGTAAGCGTGGGATTAGCCCTTGTTTGGAACAATGCATTGGCACATTTTCCCTGATTTATTAATTTGATAGTTGATACATATATAATCCTGAAGGTTGAGGGAAGATTTCACATACACCAAGGAGTTACATGCTGAGAAGTGCAGATGAAAGATTCAGGAATGGCAATTTGCAGAGGCAAAAATGCATCTAAGGTGGAGACTTATATAAATAAAGAGATATGGGGCTAATGTATGAAAGGGTTGTATCTTTTTTGGGTCTATGGAGAGATTTATTGATACACACTGGCCTATATCTTCAGTTCATATAAATAATTACTTTTGATATACAGGCAGTTCAAGCACAGAAGGGGAGGAGGGTGTTAGGTGGATGAATCCTTTTTTAAAAGTCAAGATTGAAGGTGTCAGTCTTACTTATAGGAGATGTTGTGCCGCCACCTAGGGCATCAGCAGCTTAGGCTTGTGACCTTTTTCACCTTCCTTGAATTAGGATCTTCAGTACCATCAGTCGTGCACTGTGGCTGGTCGTATATGGCTAGAGTAGGATTGTTTTTGGCTACGTAGCCAATCTTGTAGGGGGTGAATGGCTCTGTAACTCATGATGAGTGTCTTGCATTTAATGGTGCTATGAGCTTGCCCAGTGGAGGTGATGGGATTGAAGTTGCTCTGATTAGTGATAAAGCAGACAGCGGTGTCTAAATAGCTTTTAGAGGAGTGATGGTGGGGCGTGGGTGGCTTTTGATTTTGAGCAGTGCTTTGCATCATTCTTGTGTGACAAGAAAAGATAGAACTCAAATGGTGGAGGAGAATGTTTGGGTTGTGAAGAGGGCTATTATTGACCCACCTCCATGACGTTTCATTCCTATGCGTTTAAGGGATGCAAATTCATATACCATTTTGATTCATTTCTCAAATTTATCATTCGCTACTTTTTCCCCTTACATCTTCCTTCTTCATAATTTGTGTAGATGTGCTGTTTTGCAAAGTGCACTGCCACCCCTTGGGCAGTTTGTGTTTTAAAAGTCTATACACAAACATACAATAAAAAAATAAAATAAAAAATAAAGTTTGATCCTGTATAGGAGATAGCATGGGTAGCAAGCAATATGAGACTTTTAACATGCACTTTCTGCCTCTGCATGCAAGCCAACAAGGGTCTTTGGACCCACAAATGTGTGGCACAAACATGATTTCTTAGTGGGTTTGTGGGGCTTTCAAGGCATTTCACTGGTTATAAAAGTCTCAGAAAAAAAAAACAATTGCTGTAGTGCCAAGCTCAGGGAGCGTCAGAAGCATCAAGCTGCTGGAATGAAGACCATAGTGCAAAGTTTATTTTGAGAAGGTCATTGCAGGGGGACCACCAGGCACTAATTTTGTGGACTGGCACTTATTTTTCCTTATCAGATATTGACCTAGAGCAAGAGAGAGAAAACTACAGAATATGGAAAGAAGGAGGAAGAGAAAGAAGGAAACCCATGGCAAAGGAAGAAAGCAGGGATGAGAACAACCTCCAAGAGTGAGATAATGGGGCTGTTGTTGGATGAAAGAGGCATGTGGTGGAATTAAGACTAGGAAGCTTTGCTATCAGCAACTTTGACATTTGACAATGCTGGCGGCATTTTTTGTACAAAGCATTGGGCACTTAGGCCCTCATTACGACCCTGGCGGTCGGTGGTAATTTGGGGAAAGGTACTGCCAAAAGGCTGGCAATACCTTTTCCCAAATTATGACATTGGTGGTTTGGCTAAAGACAAACCGCCAATGTACCACTCCGTCCGCCAGGGTGGTAATGGCCGCCTGGCTGGAGACTCCAGTCTCCAGCCCGGCAGCCGTCACAATCCCACCCTCGGGTTTATGACCCCGCCTACCACCATGGTTTCTGTGGCAAGCGTACTGCCACAAAAACCATGGCAGTAGGCAATATAAGTGCCAGGGAATTCCTTCCATGACACTGATAGGGGTCTCCCCCGCCCCTCCCCCTCCATTAATAACTTAATTATAGACTGGTAATACCTGCTTCATCAACAAGTGTGAGAAATTCTTCTAGAGAAATTGTAACCCCAAGATATTTAAAGGAATATGTAAGGTAGAAATAATTTTTTCAAGTCTAGTATATCTGTTGTTATCTTGTCTTTTTATTTTTTTTATTTTTTATATTAATGAAGGAGGGAGGTGTGTAGTATTCATCAATAGGTGTAATGGAACTGTTCACTGCAGAACCTTTTTTAATGAATAGAACATGTTTAGGTCATCTTAGAATGTGGAGGTGGAGGAGACAAAGCTGGCAGTTGGACCTGATGGATGGGACCTCTTAACTGGAATAAATACTTTTCCGGTTCACCACCTTGGCATCCTGGATTATGTTCTGCAGACAGTGGCAAAGTGGCCTTTTTTTCTACACAAACTGCATGTCAGCTTAATAGCCGGGCAGTTCCTATCATCAGACATGTGACCTTGCTTGCCACAGCGAAACACTTCCCTTGAAAGGTATTCTTCTTTTCTTTTATAGAAATTTGTCTTCCTGAATTTTCTCGTTTTCCCGTATCATCCTTAACCACTTGCACACTGTCATTTTTACTTTCCTCCTTCTTAATGGTTTCAACACACTTGGGAGAATGTTCAATTTTCTTTGCTATCACTAATACCTCATATAACGATGGATCATCCTTTTGCTAAATTTCCTCCCCTACCTTTTCCATGTTACATCCCAGCATGAACTGATCTCTGATCCTCTCCTCTAACAAATGACCAAACTTACAAGATGAAGCTAATTTCCTCAGAGCTGTTATGTAGTTCTCCACAGATTCACTTTCTTCCTGGTTCCTCCTACCAAAATGATACCTTTCAAGTATAGTACTAACTTTAGGTATGTAATGTCTGTCCAGTTTCTCTATGCATGCCTCATACTCATTCAAATTTTCATCACTTATATCCGGAAGATTGTCAAACACCTCTTGTCCTTCTGAACCCAAACAGTGTAAAAGTAAAGCTGTTTTCCTTTCCACACTTAAAGGTGCACCACACACTTTGGCGTATCTCTCAAAGACTTTCTTCCACTTTTGCCATTTAATAGGAGGTTCTCCGGGCATTGCCAAAAAGAAAGAAGGTGCAGTGACGTTTTGCATGGCCACAATAGGTGTTGACAAAAGAAACAACAGCAAAAAAGAAAAAAGAAAAAAATGTAAGTCCAACCAACACTTCCTCCGTGGTTTAGGTTTCAGGTATTCATACAGTCTAGTTGTTATTTGCCAGTCTTCTTTCCATGTGCACCATGTCCCTCTTTTATTTCCACAAGCTTAACATTCCTGGGAGGAACTGATGAAGTTGAATACTTGAACAAGGTCTGGCATGCTTTCACTTTATCCGGTAAGCAGTATGTTTAATGTTTCGTCTGTGAAATCAACAGGAGGAAATGTAATAACCCTTGAAGAGATTGGTGCGTGATACAATATCAAACAGTTGTTGTTTATGAAAATGTCTTTCCACTTCAAAAGTCGTGCACGTGTGTTATCATCCAGGAAATGAAACTGAATTAACACACGCGATGAGGTACCAGGGGCGTGCTGTTTATCTGGCAGAGGAGTTGAGCACACGCTTGTTGTTTCAAAGAACAAGCAGCTCTGCTGATGCGCGTGGGTTGCTTAACACACGCGGTTAGTTTTGGTGACTCGAACACGTGTGTGCTGTTTGACAAACAGCTCAGCTGACGCGAGTGAGTTGCTGCGTGATGTTTCTCTGGCCGGTGACTCAAACACGCGCGTGCTGTTTGACAAACAGCTCAGCTGATGCGCGTGAGTCACCGAAATGTCTTTATTTAAACGAAGGAAATAAAAATCACGGAACTCGTATTGCCTCCAGAATTGTAGACAATGCCTGAAAGCAGAATGTCTTAAAAAAAATGCAGCAGCAGCGCTCACCTCGTGTTGAGACTTATTTTCATCACGGAGACAATACACGATGAAGTAATGAAACTTCCTTGTGAATGAAACGTATCCCATCCTCCGTCGCCAGTGTAATGTCAAGCATTTTCATACAAAATTCAGGATACCAAGGTGGTGAACAGGAAAAGTATTTATTCCAGTTAAGAGGTCCCATCCGTCAGGTTCAACTGCCAGCTTTGTCTCCTCTACCTCCACATTCTAAGATGACCTAAACATGTTCTATTCATCACAAAAGGTTCTGCACTGAACAGTGCCATTACACCTATTGATGAATACTACACTATCATTATAGGATCCCACGGAATCAACATCATCTCCTACACTGAGAACACCCAGCTCATTTTTTCTCTCTCAGACGACACTGTCACCACCAAGACAAACTTCAAAGAATACATGATCAGCATGGCCAATTCCATGAAAGAGAACTGCCTCAAGCTCAACTCTGACAAAACTGAAATAATGATTTTCGGGAATAAGAGCTCGCTTTGGGACTTCATCTAGTGACTTGCCAAACTCGGACCCACATCCACCCCACCAACCACGTGAGAAACCTAGGCCTCAACATGGAGACCAGCTCCTCATGAAGTCCCAGGTCAATGTCATCACCTCCGCATGCTTCCACATCCTCTGCATGTTATGTAAAATCTCACCAGATGTACCATCAGGTAGGCCATAATCACAAGCTGATTAGACTACGGCAACACACTCTATGCTGGCATTACAACCCGTCTTCGTCACAGACTTAAAACCATCTAAAAAGCTGCTGCCAGACTAGTCATCAACATCTCACGCAGATCCCATATCTCACCACTCCTCAGCGAGCTCCACTGGCTACCCATCCAAATGTACTGCCAGTTCAAACTTCTCATACACACATTTAAGTCACTGCAGAACACGGGACCCGCATACCTCAGTCACCAGCTTCACTTCCACCACCCCACCAGACAACTTTGCTCAGCATCACTTTCACTCGTACACACAACCTGTATCCACAAAAGCAGAACAGGGGGTCAATCACTCTCCTACCGAGCTGGCAAATCCTAGAATGACCTCCCCCAACACATTAGGGCCTCAGGCTCACTTCTTAAACTCAGCAAGAAGCTTAAGACCTGTCTTTTCAATTTGCGTTCTTGCTGGACCAGTGTTAGCGCGTCTGACCTTAATAAGTAAACTTACAAGGGAACACAAATAGGTCAATGAACCTTTTGACTCGCAATTAAGATGATCCCACCATAACTCCAGTCCATGCAGATCAATAATCAAATAATCAATCAATAACATCAATAATCAATTACATTAATAATCAACAGGAGTCAGAAATTGTCACACACCATGACCTTCCAGTCATGAATAACCACACCTTTAGTAAATGTTAGAATATTTATTTCCCTTTATTAACAAAGATAAGGTCACGTAAGTTAATCTCAAAATCAAATGATAAACATACAGAAAAAACACCGGCTGTCCAAAGTGACAGAAGAAACGCAATCTAATCAAAGCTTGAACTATTACACATTCTAAGTTTACGGTACAAATTAATAACAATCAATCAATCAATCAATCAGGAATTTGTAAAGCGCACTACTCACCCGTGAGGGTCTCAAGGTGCTGAGGAAGGGAGGGGGAGAACTGGGGGGGGTGTTGCCTCTGCCCGAACAGTAGCAAATGTGTAAATGATATCACATACATTTAGATTCAGCAAAGAAAAGTGCCAGCCGTTATTCCCTATTAGCACAGTAAGAATCCTTAACTAACACCAGATTAGCATTGGCATGTTGGGCTTCATGCACAACAATTTACTAAACACAAACTTGGAAAATATATAACTATTGCTATATCAAGCCAGTACAGTTGGTACCTAGAAAGAAAAAGCAAAGAGGCATAACAAACACATAGGTACAGGAATACCTATCGTCAATTGGATCGGCAAGCTAAGATAGTCTTTTAGCAATACGAAAGAATAGAGGTAAACCCTCAAGAAGAACAGAGAGAATGGCTTGGGAAAATGTCAAAATGCGCAATGCTGGTTTCTTCTCAGTGCAGTCCTGTTAAGTTAAATTCCCTAAAACTATTTCCCAAGTCCCTATTGGTCAAGGGATCGCATGTTCCTACTTTGTCCAATAAAACTAAAACTTCAAATCTATGAATTCTACCACTACTCCGTTCACATGTCGCTGATTGGCTCTCGTAAGGTTCTCATCGTCTGGCTCATCAGGTAACAATATTGTTGCAGCTCAGTGTCTTCATTGATCTCCTCCTGAGAAAGTCAGTCTCACACATATTACACTCATAATGTTACAATTAGCAAGAACAGCATCTTCTAGCAATAGACTTTTAACTACGAGCACATTTGCAAGATACAATGGAAAATCACAGTTTAACTCTCTAGGACAGCCATTTATTAAACGTGCAAGAAATGAAGCTTGACGTGAGGCCGGGAAACTAGACCAAGATCTCCGCTAAGTTAAGGCCTACAATTAATAAAGCTAATACATAATGCATAACCCTTAATATGACATATTGCTACATTAATCCAACATATACTGAACATTTCATACTAATAAACTATTAATAGGTATACTTTATGAACATTGGTGCCCACTTATCGTGATCACATTTTCAAATGCGTGCATTATTTAGCTACGTTATTATTTTTTCTATGCAAATCCATTACTCATAGTATATGAACACTCATTAATAATTTTTATTAAAACACCTGCGCTAGCACCAGCGAGATTGCCCATACTCATGCGCAGCCTTACCACGTGCCTACTCCCACCTACTCAGTGCCTAGATTAACTGGTTCTGTCTCTATCCCCAGTGAATCCAGCCTGGCTGTGAACCGACAATCCTCAAAGGCATGTCCCCCCTTTATCCTTGATATTACATTAGAAACATTCAGTAGTTCCGGTCTGTGCTTTGTTTCGTTATTTGGGAACCATGTCTCTCTTTATGTCTTCTCTAATATTCCTTTGCATGGATGACTGATTACGTAGTTAATCTCCACCTTTCTTCCTCACAGAAACCTTCCAAGAGGGCAGCAGCCCCAGACAGACCTTTGTTTAGGGTGGCTAGGAGTCCTGCATTTCTCTGGACAGTCCCATTTTTTTAACTTCTGTCTTTAAGCTTTACAAAAATGAAATATTTGTCCTGGTTTTAAGGGTAAATTCAGGTGAGAATGAGCACTATAAATATGACAATTCACATGCTTTCCTCTCCATTGAATCTTCTTGCACAAAGCTTGATCTGAAGGAACACACCCATTTGTCTTTACTGCTGCTGCCTTTTTCACTTTTTGTTTTAGAAGTGGTAGAAGCTTGACATGTGGCATGCCAAACGAATGTGACCTCTTTACATAGTTGTGCTGTGCTGCAATGCAAAACAAAGGCCACAGTGATGGAAAAAAGAGCAATGGTGAGCATGTCACAGAGCATCACTTGTTCAGTGTGGGCCCATTGCTCTAGATCACAATCATAAACCTTTTTTTTTCGTGCAGCCACTCATTGCCATATGTCTTTTCAAAATACGTACATTTAAAGGCACAAAACGTGCCTTTACTTTTTATTGTGTGAATACTGAGGAAACACTGATATTTGTTAAATGTGAAAAGGGTATAGGTTGGACACATTTGTACTCAAGTTACAATAATACATGGTGGATGCCCTTATGTGATCATAGCCATAATTTGCAATACCCCTGGGCCCTTACAGGGTGTGGATTGGCTACTGAACGGTCACCCCAGGCAATACCTGAACTTGGATTTCTCTGCCCGTTTCACACACGGTGAGACTTTATTACTAGGCGCCCCAGAGGGGGACGAAGCGGAGAGCATTCTTATACATACAGCCACACATAGATGCCCCATTGTTGCTGTCTGTACATTGACATACCTGCCATTATTTCCCAACATTTCGATCACTGTTGTCTGGAACTATGAATGCCAATAAAGAAATATAAACAAAAAAATACTGTTGTTAGGTTTAAAAGTGATGTCTATAACGAGTTTAATTTGCTTAGCTCTGTGTTATCATTGCCATTTTGTAGTCCTGCATTTATGTCTGTGGTCATCGCAGTCTTAGTTTAAAAAATCTGGGCACCCTAATTCTGTCCTCCAGAAGGAACATGGTGGGCTCATTTACCTAATCTAGGGAGTTCTGGGCCGAGGAAATCTAATTGAAATCAGTATATGAGTGTAGAACCTGCCGCGCCAAATTAATGGAGACTGGCACGACAGGCAGAGTGGGAGCAATTAGTAGAAAAATAAATGCTTCTATAACTGTTGTCAAAATGTAATTTCAGCAATTAAAAAAAAATCTAATTCTGATCAAAAGGCTACACCAATTATGCATCTTCATTATTCTTAGGCCAAAATACACATTTCAATATTTTACACTTAATACAAGCTTTTAGAAATGGCAAAGCTTGCATCAGCCTTTGCAGTAAATCGCATTTTAGAATTCTGTTAATGAAGATACAAGGTGAGTTACCTCTTCAGTATGTCTCACCTTTATACATCTAGGCCTCATGACCTCTAAGGCACGCTTTTCGGGTGATTTAATTATTGTTAGAAATGGGTGCTCAAACAGATCGGAAAGATTTATTCTGGCATGAGACTGCTTTCGTGTGGGTCTGCAGAAGTTGCAGCACTCATTCCATCTTTAAAGTCACTCATATTGTGGATGGTACAAGCCCGGAATTCAACTCACACGTGATTCTGGCTTTTGTACCACTTGTGCAGTTTCCACACAGCTTGACTGCAGCCTTATTTAAGGCTTAAAAAGGCCTGTTGGGGTTAGCCAAATAGATATCACTTTTTATGGATAGAACCTATGCACTCTGAGGTATTCAGCAACCTCCCAAAATCCCTGTTAAAAATATGCAAGCAAATTCAGTCCTACAGAAGCTGAAAAATCTGGGGAGACAATGTGAACATTTGAATTTCTTTAAAATATGCATTTGCCAGATTTGATTTTTAGTTCTTGCTTGACAGCACAGCAGTCTGCCAAACATTTTGTTACCAAATTATATTTTAAAAAGTGGGGTTTCTGCTGTGGCAAGAGGAGCATTTCACTCTTTCCTCGTGCTGGTTGGTGCATCATTTCACCTCCTGGGGATTGCTGGCCTTGCAAGGTCTGAGTGACAATTTAAAATCTGAAACGTACACTTAATAAACACATTGGTATATGTATTCGTTTATGTATTTCTATTTTTATGTGTTAACACATTAAAGTTAGACATATTAGTTTTGCCAATGCTTGTTCTTATAAGAGAGGGGCACAGCGATGCACAGTCTATGCTAGATTGGATTCTGTTTCAAGAAGGTGACTTAATATGTATGCTAGGTATTGATTTTGCTTTTGAGTGGAAAGTGACTGATTCCCTATGCCAGCAATGAGTATTGTTGTTGAGTGGAGGTTGTATTTTGTTATTAAGCTAAGGTGGACCTACAGTGCATGCGTTCTATGAAATGTGCAGTTTATGAAGAATGACTGACGAAGTATGATAGCTATTTTATTTTGTTGTTGGGTTTATAGTGATTGACAACACTCTTTCTATGATTTTATTGTGGGGTGAGGAGTGACTAATGATCCGTGTCATCAATTGCATTTGTTGTTCGGTAGAGTGGGGCTGATGATGCATGTCTGCCATGGGTTTGTTGTTGAGTGAAAAGTGACCAATAGTAACTAATAATGATGCATGCTGCTTATAGCTGTTATTGCTGGGTGGGCAGTAAATGATGACTAATGCCATCTACAAATGTTGTTGTGTGACGTACTGACTGCTATGGGGTTTGCTGTGAAGTGTGTGGTGTCTGATTGCATATGTCAGTTTATGTATTTTGCAGCTAGGTAGAGGTTGATTGATGATGTATGCCAACCATGGATTTTTTTGTTGGGGTGTGACTGATGATGTTTATCAGCTATAGATTTTTTGTAGTATTGGTGGTGTACTTTGTTATTCTTTGAAGGGTAATGATTTATGACAACTATAGTTTTTCTTGTTGGGTGGAGAGTGACTAATCGTACTTGCCAGCTACTGATTTTGTTGTTGGGTAGGAGGTGACTAATGATGTTGCATCACTGGACTTTTTATTGGGTTGATGGCGGATTTTGTTATTGCTTTCAGGGTGACTCGCAGAATTCAAGCCCACTTCATGTTTTATTGTTGATTGGAAGGTAAGTGTTTAACGATGTCAGATGTCGGAATGTTGTTGAGTAGACAGAATATTTTCGTATTGGTAAGAGTATCATTGATGATTTATGTCAGCTATGGGAGTTGTTTTTGGGTGGAGTGGGCTAGTAATGTATGCCAGCTGCAGATTGTGTAACTTGGTGGAGGACATGTGTAGGCCTTGGGGGAACTTGCGGAGTTTCACTCAGTTGAATTGAGAGAGAGTTATTAAAAAAACTCATCGAGATTCCATGGTGTTCCGACAGCAGGGGGAATAGGGCACGTCACGCTGCTCGGGCTGATTTTTGATTGCTGGAAGCTTCTTTCGCACTGTAAAATCTGCACTAACAGTACCTGAGGGTGCTGCTTCTTTCTGCCACATGAGTAGATGTTTTACTAGAGTGGCAGCTTTCACAGAGATACCTGAGAAATCCCACCAAGAAGGGTTCTAGCACGTGAAAATTACACTAGAGAACGCAAATTCTAGAGTTTGCTCTGTGGCTAATGTTGGCGAGCTGAGAACAAGAAAAAACTCCACCACGCTGCAGTTGGCTGAGTTTTGACAGAACTAAACTCTGCAAACTCCACCAGTAGAGCAGAATTTTCACCCACCCCTAGTGATGTATGCCAGCACAGATTTTTCTTGTTACACAGAGGTTGACAGATGGTGCATTCCAGCTGTGGTTTTGCTGTGGGCTTAAGGGTTGCTGATAATGTTTGTGAGCTACTGTTTTTTTTGGTGGGTGGTTGGTCACTGGCGATGCCTGTCAAGTAGGGTCTTGACAGATTTCCAAGGGGTGAATGAAGGGAGGGAGGGAATGCATGCACATGATGGTAGAGAACACAGTGGGGGCAGGGCCAGACAAGCCTTTCATTCCTCCGAGTGTTTCCCTGGTGGGCTGAAGTCCTTAGAGGCTGGTTTTAAAAGCCCAAGCTCCTCCTGGTGCCTCTGTCACTTTTCCTAGCTCTGTGAGGTTAATTACAGAAGTCACAGGAAGCTTCAAGAGAAAGACAAAAAGGGAGAGCAAGAGCAGAATTTATATATTGGTGTATATATATATATATATATATATATATATATATATACATATATATGAAACAAAATCTAAACAACAATAAAAAAAAATCTTACCTTAAAATTCGTTGTTCATGCAATTGTTATTCAGGCAAAATCGTTGCTGAGACAGTAGTTGTTCAGTACTTCGTTGTAGAAACTTTTTTGTTGTTTAGCAGTAGTGGTTTAGGCAAGTAGTTGTTTAGGACCTGTTGTTCCATCACATATTTGTTACTTAGGGATTCAATTATAATGCATGATAACATTAAAAGGGTGCAAGAAAAATTGTTGGTGAGTGGAGATGCTACCTTGAAAGATGTGTTAGCAATGGTAAGGAAAGCAGAAATTTCTAACAGATGTGCTAAAGCAACATTAGAAGACAATAAAGATACTAAAGATGTTTGTACAGTGGCAGGAAAGAAAAGTAATGTAAGAAAGAAAAAACATTTTGCAAGTAGGAGTGATGAGGGAAAGAACGAGTCAAAAAGAAGGATTCATGTGGAAGTAGTATAAGTGGGGAAGGACCTCAAGGTACTTTTCCCTTTTACAGATATAGCAGTCAAGAGCGTTTAGCGAATAGTAAAAATTGCAACGCAACAAATCAAAAGTGCACTGTGTGTGATTTAATTGGTCATTTTGCAAGGACATGTAGACGTAGAGACAAGAGAAGAAAAGTACAGTGTATTTCTGATTCTCAAAAGTCAACATCTGATGAAGAGCAGTCTGAGAATGATTGTGTCTTAATAGTTGATGATGTAGTTTTGGATCTGGGTTCAGATTCCAGGAATAAACCAAAATGTGAGGTGAAGATGGCAGGTATTCCTTTGATCTTGGTAGTGGGCTCTGGTTCACCTTTCACTATCATTAACCTGGCAATATGGAAAAGTAAATTTGAAAATGCTATTGAAAAAAATGTAAAGGAATTGGATATTTGTCCAGAAAGTTTCACTGGTGAGTCTATACCCATTGTGGGATATAGAGGTCTCATTTAAATTTAAAGGTTATTATGTTATGGGTAAAGTTAATGTGGCTAAACATGGTCCTTGTGTGTAGGGGTGGATGGACCAGAGGAGTTTGGTTACAATTATTAATCCTAATGGAAAAGAACAAGTGTTATTATTGAATGACAGTGACAATGTGGGACGAGAAGTGCAACAAGAATTTTAAGAAAGTTTTTTTGGAAAGGTGGGCATATTGAAAGGTTTTTAACACCGTATCATGCTTAAAATAAAAGTGGAACCTGTGAATTGCAAGGTTAGAAGTGTGCTATTGTTAGTCAGGAGTGAAATGGAAAAAGAACTGCTGAGGAAAAGGAAGGCATCATTGAACGCATTGAATCTTTGTAATGGATGTCTCCAATTGTCGTGGTTCAAAAATCTAATGGCAAAATACATTTGTTCATTGATCTGAGAAGTGTAAATAAACAAATCTTGGTGGATAAGTATCTGTTACCAAAGATTAACAAGTTATTAGCAAAAACAAAAGGAATGAAATGGTTCTCAGAGGTGGGTCTTGCATCAGCATACTATCGAGTGCCTTTACATCAAAAGAGCAGAAGGATTATGTCACTTACTACACGGTATGGATGTTTTCAGTTTATTCGGATGCCTTTTGGGCTAGCATCAGCTGCATCAGTTTTTCAGAGATTGATGAGTGAAATTTTGAAAGGAATTGATGGAGTCTTGTTTTTTTAAGACAATGTTCTAATTATGGAAAAGAACTGACAGGAGCACAATGAAAAGCTGAAGAGTGTGTTGAGAAGGTTGAGATACAATGGGTTAACGGCAGAATATACGAAGTGCAAATTCGAAAAGACACAAGTGACATATTTTGGACATGTCATTAGAAGAAATGGTATTGCACCAACAAATTAGTTAGTTACAGCAATTAAAAAAGCTTCTGCACTAAGTAATAAGGATGAACTGTGTTCGTTTTTAGTGCTTGCGGAGTATTATTCCAGGTTTGTAAAAAAACTTTGCAGAAAAAGCATATTCCTTGAGGAAACAACTAAAGGATAAAAACACGTTTTTGTGGAATGATGAGTGTGAAATTCAGTTTCAGAATATAAAAAATGAGTTGAGCTCTGCAACACCTATTCATGGATTTGATCCAGCCTTGCATAGTATAATAACAATAGATGCAAGTAGGAAAAGATTTGGTACAGTACTTACACAAAGGAATTCGTGTGGAGAAGAATGGGTAATTGGGTTTGCCTCAAGAAGTTTAACACCAGCAGAAGAGGAATGCTCAGTGATTGAGAGGGAAACATTAGCATGTGTATTGAGTATGGGACAAATTAGGTCATATGTTTAAGGCACGAGTTTCAAGCAAGAACAGATCATAAACCACTGGTAAAAGGGTTGACTTCAGAAGGGTTTTTGAAAGCTTCAGCAACAATAGCAAGATTATCAATCAGGATGCAAGACCACAATTATCAAATAAAATATGTGCCTGTTGTACAGAATAAAGTTGCTAACTGCTTAAACTGTAGGAGGCTCCACGGAATGAATGGGATGACCTCCAAGTTTCATATATTAATAAAGATAACATGAATTCTATTGCTAAGGAGGATTGGATGGGGTCATTCAGTGAGGACAGAATGTTGTGCAAAGTTAAACAGAGTCTTCAGGAGGGATAGGAAGACATGAAGAAATGCTCTGATAAATTAAAAGTGTGTTAGGAAGTCAGGAATATGTTATCGGTTGAGTCAGGCTTTGTAATGTGAAGTGAAAGGATGATTCCTCTTCAGAGCTTAAAGAAAAGAGTGTTGAAAATATGTTATGAAGGGAATTTTGGTATAGTCAGAACAAAGAAAAGAGTGAAGTCTATGTACTGGTCGCCTAGAATGGATATTGAAATAGAGAAAATGCAAAGAGAGTGTATGCAATGTTCAAATTCAGATAAGAGTTTAAAGACATTAAGACTAACATTGTCCCAATGGAATGTCCCAAGATGGTTTGGGAAATGGTAGTGATTGACTTTGTGGGTCCTGTGTGGTGAGTTAGGGAACAGCAAATATATCATTGTGTTGACTGACCTTTTTAGCAAATGGAACTAGAAGTTGTAAAGAAGGTGGATGCAGAAACAATAATCAGGCTTTTAGATGTGGTATTTAGGAGGGAAGGATTACCAAAAAAATCTTTAGTGACAATGGTCCACAGTTTAAGTCCACATTGGTTGAAGAGTTTCTTCAAAGGAATGGGGTGAAATATGTAGTGATTTCCGTGTTTCATCCAGCTGGAAATGGTACTGTTGAGCGTTTTTCATTAATGTGATTAAGGGTACAATTCAAATTGCTGCTAGCAATGGAATAAATGGGAGGTGGAGGTCAAGAAAATGCTATCGACATATAGGGTAATACCTTCTTTCACAGGTTTTAGCCCATTTGTGTTGATGTGTGGAAGAGACCCTAATACTAAGGATAATCTTGGATGGATAGACAGTGCTCGGAAGGTTGAGTAGTCACCGGAGACAGTAATGGCTAATATTTTGAAAGCTCAGAGTGTGTATAAAAAGTATTTTGATTCTAAGAAGGGAGCTAAGGATGACCACTTGGAAGTGGGTGAATGGGTGAAAGTCAGAAAAACAGAAAAGGTACTTAAAGGTGAGAATGTGTACTCTGAGCCCATGAAAGTTATAGAATATCTAAAAAATGCAGCTAGATTAAGTGGTAATAAGGTGTGGCACATGAGTCGCATTGCAAGGAGTAAAGGCAAAGAAAAAGATCATGAACAGAAAGATTGGATGGAGGATAACTGGTTGTGGGAAATAGAAGACAGTATGGAGCAAGGGAAAGCAGGAAGTGATAAAGAAGATATGGAGGTTTGGCACTACCAGAGGATGATGTGTGTGAAGGAAGAAGGGAAATATTGGCAAGGAAAATACACACACCCTCTAAGATCAAAGACTTTGTATTAAAGTGACTTATTATTAATTGAGATATGTAGGATTCAGAATTTTAAGATCTTTAGATGCATATTCATATGGTTACATTTATTGATATATTTACTTCGTTATATAATTCATAGGATTATTTTATGACATTTAACGGATGTGTTATGTTCACAAAATAAATTAAAGTGTAAATGTTCATAAAGGGGGGTTGGTGTGTGGTGTTGCTGGAATGGAATAAGGAAGATTGTGAGGTAATATGGAATGTGGGGGGGTGGAGGAAGGACGGTTGGAGGGGGCGACTGGGTACTGCATATTTGAATCACATTTGGAGAGGTGATTTACTACAGGAAGGCAGAGAGCAAGCGACCGGGGATGAAGAAGAGACAGGAGTGATAGAAGGGGTGATGGATCGTGAGCTGTTGATTTATTTGTTGGTGATGGGAGCAGAGGGTTTAAGCATGCCCATTGATGTATGCCAGATATCAAGTTTGGTTGCTCATCTGCGGTCGGGTGGGAGAGAGGGAGTGCCGAGGACGATGTATGCCAGCTATGGATTATGATTGTCACCGTTTGCACTTCTTTGTACTTCCACTGGCTGCTGTGTATTTTCTTGCGGGAGGAGAGCACGAGGTGATTGATGACACCTTCCAGATATAGATTTTGCTGGAGGGGTGGGGGGGTTGCTAGTATGAGAAAATTGATACATAAAAGTTGTGGATTTCGTTGGGGGCGGGGGCTGAGTGGAAATAGGATAATCAGGAATGCTTAAGAGAGATTTTGCTTGGGAGGAGGAACGGGTGACATAGGCGCTATGGATTTTCCTACACTCTGTTAGCAGTGACTTAATGAACAAATATGCGAGTCCAGTGCTTGAGGGTATGCCATTATTCACATCTGCAAAGCATTCTGGGCAGTGGAGGTTACTGGCACTCCAGCTGAGCACACTGAGGAGGGATGGGCAGCGCAGAGACCCGAGGAGAGAGAGAAGAGGACACTGCACGTGAAGTGCAAGAAAAGAAACTCAGTGAAAGAGAGAGGGTGAAAGAGATAGAGCAACCGAGCGTACGAGGCAAAGTTGGAGTAGAAAGCAAGGCGACTAAGACCCTGCACGTTAGATACAATTAACTAGAGAAGTAACAAAAGGGAGATGAGGAAAGGGAGACAAGGAAGGGAAGAAGCAGTGGGCATAATGTATCAGAGGAATTTGCGGTTGCACAGCCTGCAATTTGCAACATCACAGATTCTGAAACAAAAAACCCTAATCCACAAAGTGCTAAAGGCTCACTACTAGTTCAAATGTTTTTGCAACTGTGCACAGTATATATCCTTGTCTTGTGGAAGGGCATGAAGCAGTTAGCGCCTTCCTAACAAATCATAATAAAATATATCGACGCTTTGAGACTGCAATTGTGGTCACAAACCTCTGGTGATATATGGAGGCCTGAAAGGGGGTTGTATTGCAATTAAAAAGTGGAAGCTGTCCATGAGAGTCACTTGTACTTTGTGATGACAGGCTGGGAATTGGAAAGCTATATGCTCCCCCAGTGCACTTGGCATCATTTGAGCTGTCATTTTCTTTCCAGCCCTTGTCCCTTTGAAACGACAGCGAATGCAATTAAAAAACACACAATTTTGTGAATGTGAAAAGAGGGACACAAATATGCTGTCCCTAGCAGGCTTCCATCCTTCTACTCAGAGGCATTCAGCAGGATTCACAAACGAAATCTCTTTCTTTTTTCAGAGAGAAGAGGGATTTTGTGAATCCTGCTGAATGCCATTTTGTGCTGTGATAATTTTTTGCATCTACCGCAGCGAAAAAATAATCCCAGATCGCACTGCAGATGCTGCTCAAAAATTGCATCTTCAGTGCGACCTGAGATTAATACCTAAGGCCATGAATGAAGCCTACTTAAGAGAAACTGAGTGTAAGGAGAGGGAGACACTGAGTTAAAATACAAGGAGAAAGATAGAGAGAGAGAGACAGAAGAAGGCAAGGGAGGCGATGAGTGTGACAAACTATGCGAGAGAGAGAGAAGGGGAGAAAGAGAAAGAAAGAAAGTGAGTGAGACTGAAGACGGAGATGGACATTTGTTATGTGAAATGCACGAAGAGAGAGAGATAGAGACAAGGAAAGGAAGTGGTGGAGACACTCAGGCCCATATTTACAAGCAGCCCGCGCCGCCGGTGCATCACTCTTAGTGAGGCACCGGCAGTGCATGCTGTTAACCCATATCTACAAGGCCACGCAAAGTCACTCTTCATGGTTTTTCATTGCCTTGCAGATAAGTAGTAATGGAACGGAGAACAAACCGCTGCGTTGCCTTACTTTGCATCATGGAGACGTTTCCATTGGTGTTGCACGGGTTTTCCCACGCAACATCCATGGATTTTGATGCATTCCCAAATTTACACGGCTTTGTAAAAAAGCCTACGCCTCCCCTGGGGCGGCATAAGAGCGATGAAACGGGATAAATATCTTTGTTTCTCCAAGTTTTTTACTCTTTCTATGTGTGCTGAATTTTGCAGCACACATAGAAGGAGGAAAACGCCTCCAATAGTATTTTGCACAGGAAGATGTCCCTTCTTGAACAAAAACAATCATCCTGAGAACGCAGGCACCCTTGCATCCTGATGCAAGGGTGCATGCGCTGGGCATGGCAGCAATTTCTGCACCAGGAAAAAATGAGTCGTATCTTGTAGATATGGCGCATTTCTGCCATTTCCATGTGGCGCAGGACAGCACAGCAATGCACTTGATGCCTGACCTGTGCCACGGGACCTGTAAATATGGCCCTTAATGTGGATCAATGAATAAGAAATACTGAAAGAAAAGTGTACGAGACAGTGAATGTGAGATGCAATGATAAGAGAGTTAGAGGGGGAAGATACAGGGCATTTGAAGCCTTGCCTGCTGCTCAGAGCACAGTAAGCCATGTAACCGAGCTATATTTTTTAAAAATAAGATTATAAGAATTGTAAGTGACATTAATAGCTCTATCATGAATGGATCACTTCCCTGTAGTGACCGCATCCTTGGGGCAGTTCCCTCACAAACTGTGAAGATCACTATAGCAACAAAACCCACCTGGGATAGGAAAATCAACTGTAGTATTACAGGTTTTGAGCCAATTGCAGAAGAGTCCCTCCCTAGTATTGCATGGTCCACTATGTCTAGATCACCTTTAGACCCTCTGCCAGTAAGTTAATGGAAGAACTGGGCTGATGAGCTTCTGCCCCATGTCAGCCTTCTTTGTAATCAATCCTTGAGCTTGGGACAGGTACCTAGCAAGTGGAAAAAGGCTATAGTTACACCCCTTTTGAAAAAACGTTCAGCTGACCTGGGCGTACTAGCCAATTATTGGCCTATTTCTCTTCTTCCTTTTCCTGTTCCTGTTAAGACAGTAGTACGCTATGTCAGTAGAGTTATCTCAAAATATTTGGAACAGCATTCATTACCAGAGGAGGAACAATTTGGCTTTGTACCTGGTCATGGCACAGAGAAAGCCCTCCTGAGTGTGATGGATGAGATGCAAGGCTTGGCTGATACTGATCAGTCCGTGGTACTGATTCTGCTACATCTCTCAGCAGTTTTTGACACGGCAAACCACAATACCCTACTTACTAGATTAGGGTCCTTAGATACAGGTGGGACTATGCTAAATTGGATAGGATCATACCGGCAGGTTCGTTGCTAGGCAGCGGTCTTGCCTCCTTTTTGCTCTGACTTTCGACCCATTCAGCAGGAAGTACCTCAAGGATCAGCACTTAGTCCGATCCTATTTAATATCTATATGCAGCCGTTGATTGCTTTGATCAAAGCGCATAACATTTCAGTGATTCATTATGCAGATGATATGTAGTTGATCCTTTCCAGTACTAATAATCAACAGGAAGCATTTTCTTCCTTCCAGGGGTGTATTTATAATATCATAAACTGGATGAATGCAAACTCCCTTAAACTAAATGGAGACAAAACATGGGGCCTGATTTATGAACAGTTAGCGCCACCTTTATGTCATTTTTTGACGCAAAAGCGGCGCAAACTTATATTTTGTAATTTTGAGTCACTTTTGCGTCAAAAAATGGCGGCGCTAACTTTTCATAAATCAGGCCCATAGTTTCTTTACTGCTCAGCTAACAAGATTCAGATACTACTCCCTCAAAAGCTTTGGCCCCTTCCAGTGGAAGGGGAAATATGCCCCTCGGAAAAGGTACGGAATCTGGGCATCATTTTTGATGCCCAGCTCTCTCTTGAGAAACATGTGAATAAAGTGGTTGGGGTATGCTATGCCTTGCTTTGTGGCCTTAGGAAACTCTTTCCAGTATTATCTTCTCATGCCAAAGCTTCAATCACATGAGGTGTGGTGCTTAGTCGGCTGGACTACTGTAATTCCATTCTTCTTGGTGCTCCAGATTTCCTATTGAAGAGACTTAAAAGAGTGCGGACAGCGGCTGCTAAACTGATGCTTAATCTGCCTAGAAGGGCGTCCACTTCACTCAGTTTCAGGGAGCTTCAATGGCTCGCGGTGGAGCAAAGAATTTAGTTCAGATCCCTGTTTACTGCATTCAAGGGTCTGCACGGGATGGGCCCCTTGTTGTAGCAGCACAGATTGAAACAGTATGTTCCTAGTAGACATCTGCAAACTGCTATGGCTAATCTGGTACTGGTACCCAGGATCTACAAGACTCAACAAGGTGGCTGAGCCTTCTGTATTGCAGCAGCTCATCTGTGGAATAAGCTTCCAGTCCTCTTGAGACTACACACATATCCGCTTGAATTCAGAAAAGCTTTGAAAACCTGTAATTTTCCAAAAACATTGATTCCAGGTGCTTACTGTTGGTCCTTCCCATACTGAATTGGCTTAGCAACAGCGCCAGTTATACCACTTTTGGTCACAGCGTGCTTTACAAATGGAAACAAAAGCCAATCACAACCAAGGACCATTCAGTCAAAATAACTCACCAATTAAAAAATCTGCTTCCATATGGGTGACTCTTTTAGGTGCCTGAGAGAAGTGGGTTGGTGTAGAGAAGAGCTTCACCTGCTTGAGCATACTACGGCTTGGTAACATCCAAATGAGATACAGGCTAGACCCTCTGTGTCTCACACCACAAACCTCACAGCTTTACAACTCCTATTATCATCACCTCTCTTTGTATTTTTCCCATGTACCCATGCACTATTAGATAATCTCAAAAAGCAAAGGTTGCAAGTATCTACGACAACCATGCAAGTACAACACACCGAATTACAGCAACATCCATTCCTTGCCTCACAAAGCAAAAAACAATACATGTGCTTCATGTTAATCTATGCTCACTCAGAAGCTGTGTATTCAGTAGACATAACTAATTTCATCAAGAGAAAGAATTTTGATGCCATAGTAATTCAAAGATCCAGTTCGTGGAGGCTGATGGTCATCCCGTCGATGTCCTGCATCTACAAGACTACAGCATCCAGGACTGGTGGGTGAAGTGTTCAGACGTCATAGACAGGAAGTCTCCCCATCCTTCTAGATGACGCAGGTTGGGCCCATGAAGGTCACCTTCTGAGGTATATGGCAGATAATAAGGACCGTGCAGGAGGGGCTTGTGTTGGGTTGAGGGCTCGTAATCTCCCAGAGCAGCATGTTGGGGTAGTAGAGGTGGTTGTTTGAAGGCAGCATTACAAAGAAAGGGAATTTCCTTGTGCATGGGGTAGTGTGGGATGTAGGAGTGGGTCAGTGGAATTGATGGGCGACAGGGCTGTGCTCAGCATGTACATCTCCTTTCTAAGCAGTCCCTCCCCGCAGTGGGGATGTTTTTACTGCTGCAAAGAGTTGCTGAAGCTCCAATTTAATCAAAATAAAAAAAAAGAAAACTTTGCAAGATTTTAGCTTTCTTAAGCTTTTGAAGTTTAAAATATGTATATATATTAAGATAGTGCTTGATGATTTTGGAACTTTGCATACCCTTAGGCTGTGCATACACCAAGACCATAAACCATTCCATCTTAACTTCAACCTGCTTGACACCACTAACATTGTCCAGCTCATAACACTTCCTCCTTACACAAAGGCAAACATTCCAGATCTGCTGTGTTCCTCAATGACAAATCTGACCTGCCATCCATCACAGGACGCACACTGAATTAACAATGCCATCTTTGAATTTGCCCTGCTACACATAACTCCCATACTCCAAGTTCAGTCAAACTTTTAGAAGAAGATGAAGAGGTGTTTCACGTGCTCACCATGGCTGCCCGGCATCATTCGTATCCATGTTTCACGCTAACAGTTTGTCCATTCCCTCAAGATGAAAGAAGATGTACCCCGTCAAGCCTTGCTCTGTAAAGGCAAGCCCTTTACATCATGGTACACATGGCACAGCCAATAATTAATTAACAGCAAACAAGCCCTTAGACATCAGCAAAAGATTTGGCAGTGACCCGGAAGCAAACATTCATGATGACTCAACAGGTCCTCTGTATCATCTGAGCAGCTAATCAATGAGACCTTATACTATAAGATAACTCTCGCTGGGCTTACACAGAAGGAGGATGCCATTCTAAAATGATTATACACTGTCTAATTTCTCTATACTCAATTCTTCACTCAAGCACTCCACGATAAAGTACACACCTGTCACTAACTTCTTCCAAGACTAAACTGACAAGACACAGGTGCATATATATCATTAGTGCAGTAGGTGCAGTAGTACTGGGTCTAGATGTTCAAGAGGCCTACTGGACCCCAGTCATTGCTATTAAATCGGAGACTAAAGGGGTTATTTTGTCTTACTTGCTTTCAGGTCCAGAGCACCCTTGCTATGCTACTAACAATATCCTGTGGAACTTAACATAAACAACTACCCATCATCACCATATCTATCAACAACATAACCAAGTACCACCTCCAACTCCCTCTCTTCTGACAGTCTGAAAATGTTCTTCTTCCAATATCTCATGGTCACCAGGTATGAAAACTAAGTCATGCCATCATTTACAGTGAATAAAACGTTTGCTAAAGCCCAACACCCCTCGACTTAATATTGTGAAATCTGCATCTCCAAAGATTCCTTCCTGGATGCCCTCTGGGTACGAGAGATTTCACACTTCGTGAAGAAGCTCAGTCTGCACCCTGCTGTCCTTACAGGTTACTGCTTTATCCACTCACATTTCTTAATCTAGGTTCAGATTGCAGTATGGTATGGAGACAACAAGCATCCAAGAAGGCATCAACATTCTATTGGTCGATGTCAATGGTGACACCAGCCCTCTCTCCATGTTAGCCTTCAATATTGTCTGACATTGAGCCCTGCTTGAAACCCTCGCATCTGAGGTAGTCTTTAATTGCAGTGTCCCACAGTGATTTGACTAACATCTGCAGAAGACAGCCGACTGGCTAGATGATTTCTTCAAAATATGAGTCAATTTTGTTGTTCTGAGACATTATCAAAAGCCATTTTCCTCTTTCAATGAGCTTCAACATGTATATTGTGCTTCTGGGAACTCTACTGACTGACAAGGAAACCACAGTTCTCCAGTACATATATTGCACATGCCTCTCGCTGAAAGTCTCATCTGGCTACTACATCCATCACCTGAGGGATGTTTTGCTGTGATCCAAGGCCAGTTTCTGAAGGCCCACTTTACACTTGACCCCACTGAGATGGAATCTGTGCACATTTCTAGTGACTGAAAACAACAATTAAAGGCAGCTTGTCCGAGGTGAATCTTAAAGGATTCACCCCTTGATTAATCAACAGTGCCGGGTCCTGGGGCTTTTACATTGACACCACCCTCAGCTTCAGAGCCCACATTGTGCACCAGGTGACCGCAGCCTGGAATAAACTGGCCCAGCTCCATAGAGTTAAGCACTGAAGCAGCCTTGAGAGCTGCCGCCCAGGCCCTGTTCCATTTATATTTCATCTACGACAATGCTCTGCTGCCCATTGCCCCTGAGAGATATGTGACTCCACTGAAGAGGGACTCTGCACAAAAGGACACTTCACCAACAATGTTTGCAAGTACAGCCCTCAGAAAACTTCATCGGCTCTCACTACTCTTCCAGTTGCAGCTCTGCACCATACCATAGCTGACTGCCAACTTTAAGACCTCCACAACACATAGTGGCAGCAGCATTAGAAGACTGCAAAGCAGGAAATGATGGAAAGGGAAGGTGGGATACCAGACATTCTCTTGCTTGGCTCCTGGGATCTCGAATGCAATTCCATCCTTCTCTGCCAACTTAAACATGACGTTGAAAAATCATATCTATGGACAACACTTCGTCCCCGGGTGGCCACTCAGGTGCCGGGCCACCCCAGAACAGTTCCCAGTCCCATTTCTTCCCACCTCACTCCTTTGCCTTCCTACTTAGGGGCCTGGCCTTCCTTCCATTGCTCAGACCTCCGTGTGAGCCTCTACTCAGCACAATCTCCGTCTCTGCTGTAAACCCTTAAAGGCTCCCTCCACCGACCCACCTAGGTCTGCATCACCTGGTGTAAAACTAGCTAGGTACCAGCTCTACCAGAACTTAAAGAGAGAGAAACACAACAAAGGGAATGAATGTGAGGTTTCAGATTCAGTGAAAGAGAGAGAGAGAGAGAGAGAGAGAGAGAGAGAGAGAGAGAGAGTTAGAGAGAGTTAGAGAGAGAGAGAGAGAGAGAGAGAGAGAGAGCGCTATTCAGATATGGAGACAAAGCAGTGGCAGCCCAGGGGGAGAAGCGTGTTCAGGCGTTCTTTCTGATGTTTAGAACTAAGTACAATATTAAAGATAACAAGAGTTTGCAGTCAGTACTAGTTTAGGTAAATGCATCACGTTTATGCCGCATTATTCATATGTAGTCCTTCTCTTTGATGCCCCTAAAATTCTGAAGCTGATCCTCTTTGACAGAACAAACTATTTATACATCAGATGCAGTTATGCCTCCCTTTGCCAATGCTGCTCTGATCTGGGTTGTCATGGTAATACAGTTCAATTCAAAGGCATCGACAAAGAGTACAGCGAGAGATGCCGCAGGAGCGCGAGAGGCGGGCAGACAGCACGCCGGAGACTCCGGAGACGTGAGGGGGTCCGCTCGGGAGGACCAGGGGCTGCCTGGACAGAGAGAGGGCTTGTACCGCGTGCCCAAGGCCAGCCGCGCACAGCTGAGACCTCAGGCACGCCTCCGTGTTTAGACTCGTCTCTCGCTCTGTGAGAAAAGATCGGGTGTGCACGGAACTCACTAGTGTATGGAGGGAGCTCAAGGAGTGTACTCTAATACTCCGAATCACACTGGACTCAGTGTGGGCGGCATATCTTCAAGAATATCCTTTCCTCTATTTACACAACTCATTGGGCTCAAGAGATGAAGGATACATTCCAGTAGCACATACGTCACAGAGTGTTGTTTAAAGAATGAGCATACAGTCCTGATACAAAGGACCCAGTGAATATGATGTATGAGTCGAACACAGCCTCTTTGAACACAAGACTCACTGAAAGTGATCTAAAAGAATACTTTCATATGCGCCCAGACTTCGGTGGCTCAATAGTATGGATTGTGAATAACTTCAGAGTTTCCCTGGTCTCGATGATGGCACCCTATAATATAATAATGGCATCTTATTGGTACTTGACTCACTGAGTCCCGTCTATGTAGATAGGCTATACCCTACAACTTATACTGAACGCATTGAAAGTGTGCAACACATGCAGAATTCCTTCCCGTTTACACTGGACGCACTGAGTGTGGTCGATGGGCACAAAAAATATACATTCCCGCTGGACTCACTTCGTCTGGAATATATACTGCGAAATGTGACTATTCTCATTCAGAATTCCTTCCTGTTTGCATTACACTCAGTATTTCATTTCTGCTATTACATCATTCAATTAAACAGGGCTCACTAAGTATGGTATATGGCTATAAAGTATTTTTCCTCACGAGTATAGCATTTTATTTATACTGCCATCCTATCATAATAGATGCTCTGATTATGGTCTGAAGCTCAAGAATATCCTTCTACCTAGACTCACTGAGGATGGTCAATAGCGCCAGCGAGTTTTCCCACTTCTTTAATGGACTCGCAGAGTATGGCCTACAGATTGAGAATATGCTGGCCTTGTTGGACGTGTTTTTCGGATGAAGAATACATTTTCTACCTACACTGACCCCAGTTCGGTGATCTCTCATATTGAGACCTGCCCTGCTGTCACTAATATTACTGACTGAGTTTGGTGCATAGACTGAGGGGAACCTGCCTGTGAGGGTACTCACTCACTACCTGAAGTCTACAGATGGACAATGCACATTATGCCCGATCACAGGACTCACTGGGTGCGGCAAACAGACTGAGAATGCACTTTCTTCTGACGCTTCACTAGTTCGCTGTGCTGTCTTATTGAGTGCAGGCAAATGCACCGCACTCTAAAAATCCCCGTGAGAGGCACTCGACAATGTGGGGCACTTAATTGTTCACTGCAGGTAGGGTAACAAAGTAACCTCCCTTCTTGCCTGACCTGCTGGGTCAGATGAGCCTATATAGGCAGGGCAACTGGAATTGTGTGCAGCTCTGTCGATTTTCGCATAATACGAGATTTGTCTCATTTGCCTCACAATCCATCATCTGCCACATGATCTGCAAATTATAACAAAAAAATAGTTTCTAGTTCAAACAGTTCAAAACTTACTTAAAATGCAGCAACATGTGTTGCTGCCCAGTGGAAGGCCTTTTGCAAATCAGGACTGGTCACCTTTCTGTTGCTTATTGCTGTATTTGGGTGATAAACAGGTACTAATCAGGTGCAACAAATGTCGATACAGTGTTACCAAGTTTAAAAATGACAAAATAATGAAGTAATACTATCAAAAAGTGTGCCACTTTATGCAGCATAATTTGACTTTTCTTACTGCATTATTTACTCAACCCTGTTGCACAATGTAGCCATTTCCTGCCGCATAATTTCTGTGGCCCTGCCCCAGGGTAATCACACAGTGTCAAATGGGCAGCTGGTCTGATAGATCAGTGCGTGGGCCATTCGTTTAGCACCTTGTGGGCCCGTTTTATGGCCAGGTGCGTCCATTTTTTAGGATGAGCACAAGCACTTTGACCTTTTTTAATCTATCCGTGGGCTTTTAAGCATGCCCACCACACGCCCATCACTATCACTCATTCATGGGCCTGCCTTTCAAAAACCCTTTGTTATCATTGGTAAATGCTTTCATTTGTCCCTCCTTGGGCAGTTTGGTTACCACCTTGGACACCGGTCCTGTTAGATGGATATTTGTACGATTGCTGACACGTTTGACTGTGAGCAAACTTCTTTTTCCCTTTGTGTCTCTCCTTTGCACTCGTGCTGGCCATGGTGCTTTGAATCGGCTGGCTTATGTCAACTGTTTTACTTTTCATTTTCAATTTATGTGGCAAGAAAAGTCCAGTTAGGAATTTACAACTCCAATAGCTCTAACTCGAGCAAACTCAAGACCCATTGCACTGCAAATGCTTGCTACTGTTGATTTCCCTGATATTACGACAACGATTGCCTGCAGCAAAGAGAGATGCATGAAGTTTCTCATTTGCTGCAAAATAGCCATACAGCGTGTCTTTCTAAGTTCAGGGCTGGTTTTATTTGCAAATGTGGGGCACTTATTTAGCTATCTGTTTCAGGATGGGGGGCACTTTTAATTTAGTGCCCGGTTCTATTTTTTGCCCCAGTTCGACTCTGCTGACCGGTGCGGTGCAAGTGGCCCTGCCCAGTTTCTCGCCTTGTGCTGCGGCACCCAGGCTAGCGCCGCTCTTCACCCAGTGCCTCTAGGCGGCCTTCCTGCTGCACGAATCGATAAATATATGAGCAAAGCATACGGAATGAAACAGCTGCGTTCGTTGGTAGAAGCCTCCGATGCGCACAGCTCCCTATTAACATAAATGCGCTGAGGCATCTCCAATATCCGGGAGGCGATAAACGCCTCTGTGACCCTTTGCAGGCCGCACCGGTGCCTGCAGTAGCTCTGACCGGACGTAGCCTGACGCCAGCCCGGCGGCTTGGAGCAAATTCTACAACTCACTCCCAAGGGGCCCGATAAGGGCTGAGTGATGCTATCGCATTCAGCTGGTAATGGATAACAATTTTCTTTATTGATTGTATGTAAATCCTCACAAGACACGCACCAGGAGGGCCTGTGAAATACAGCAGTGGCGGCCGCGCGGTGCTTAGGGCAGATTTGTAGGGCTCCTCCTCCCGGTCTGGCACGGCCATCGTCTCACGCTCTGGCACCCACTCCCAGCTCTTGTTCGAGCTGTAAATCTGAGCTGTTCTTGTCTTGTTGGCACTGAGTGCTTTCGGCTTCTTTCTAGTTCATCTTGATGGAAGTTTCGTTGCTGGAGGTCATTGGAAAGTTGGAGGGAGATTTGAAGGGCTCTTGGACGGACCATTGGATGCAGCTGTATCCACTGATCACTGAAGGTTGCTGGGGGGAGAGCTGTAGGGCTGTGCGTGTTTCATAGGATGGAGCGGTATGCAGTAAATATGAGAGGGGATGGAGTCAGAGGTCTAAGGCTGTGGTGCTGTCCATCGTATGGAGCTATATCCACTAAACCAAGAGAGGGGCTGCAAAGAGAGGTGTGGGGCCGAGGTGATGTCCATTGTATGTAACTGTATCCAATAAATACAGAGCGAGGCTACAGGGAGCGCTGCAGGGCCGAGGTGCTGTCCATTGTATGGCGCTATATCCAGTATATACCGAAGGAGGCTCAAGTGAGAGCTGTGGGGGCGAAGTACTGTCCATCGTATGGAGCTGTATCCACTAAACCAAGAGAGGGGCTGCAAGGAGAGCTGTAAGGTCGATGTGATGTTCACTGTATGGAGTTATATCCAGTAAATACAGAGAGTGGTTTCAGGTGGAGCTGTAGGGCCGAGGTGCTGTCCATTGGCTGGAACGGTACCCTGTATATACTGAAGAAGGCTGCAGGGAGAGCTGTAAGACAGAGGTGTTGTTCATTGTACGGAGCTGAATCCAGCAAACCAAGAGGAGGGCTGCAGGGAGAGCTGTAGGGCTGATGTTCTGTCCACTGTATGGAGCTGTATCCAGTAAACTAAAACGAGGGCTGCAGGGAGAGCTACCGGGCCGAAGTGCTGCCCACTGTAGGACTGAGGTGCTGTCCATTGTATGGAGCTGTATCCTGTAAACACATAGAGGGGCTTCAGGGAGAGCTGTAGGGCTGATGTAATGTCCACTGTATGGAGCTGTATCCAGTAAACACATAGAGGGGCTTCAGGGAGAGCTGTAGGGCTGATGTAATGTCCACTGTATGGAGCTGTATCCAGTAAACTAAAACGAGGGCTGCAGGGAGAGCTACCGGGCCGAAGTGCTGCCCACTGTAGGACTGAGGTGCTGTCCATTGTATGGAGCTGTATCCTGTAAACACATAGAGGGGCTTCAGGGAAAGCTGTAGGGCTGATGTAATGTCCACTGTATGGAGATGTATCCAGTAAACACATAGAGGGGCTTCAGGGAGAGCTGTAGGGCTGATGTAATGTCCACTGTATGGAGCTGTATCCAGTAAACCAAGATATGGGCTGCAGGGAGACTGTATGGCCGAGATGCTGTCCACTGTAGGACCGAGTTGCTGCTCATTGTAAGGAGCTGTATCCAGTAAACTCCGAGAGGGGCTGCAGGGAGAGCTGTAAGACCGAGGTGCTGCCAGCTGTATGGAGCCGTGCCCACTAAACCAAGAGAGGCTGCAGGGAGAGCTGTAGGGCCGATGTGCTGTCCAGTGGCTGGAGCTGTGCCCAGTATATACTGAAGGAGGCTGCAGGGAGAGCTGTAAGGCTGCAGTGCAGCCTATTGGTTAGAGATGTATCCAGTACATACTAACGAAAGCTACACTCAGAGCTGTGTGACTGAGGTGCGGCCTATAGAATAGATCCCTAATCTGTCAATGTCAGTGCAGGCCTGTTCCTAGGGGAGCACTGGAGACCACGAAGAAGAGCTGCAAGCAGTAGATACTAGAGTAGGGCTGCACTACAGGAGGGGCTGGTGGACTTTTCATTGGATGAACACTGTTGGAATCTGCACCCATAGCTGTATGGCCAGGGTGCACTCTACAGGCTGGAGTTCTGACCACTAATCACTGGTCGGGCTGCATTTAGCACAGCAGAGATGTTGTGCGGTTCAGAGGAGTGACATATATCTAGTATATTATGAGGAGGGCTGTAGGGGGAGATGTAGGACGAGCTACGTGCTATTACACTTATCTTTACCTAGCAAATACTTAAGGAGTGTAGGTCTGTGGTTTGCAGTCAAGAGGAGGATGCAGTTGGAGCAAGTGGTGCTGCAACAATTTTCATAGAGGTGGTGCTGCCATCAATGTTACATCACTGAACTGATAGGAATGCTGAAAAATCCAAGCTTCATACAAAGAAAAGGTGTCACAAATGAGACGACCATTCAGCAAGAGGATGTACTATGTAGTTGATGTTGCATTTAGGAGCACAGTGTCACAAATATATCACTAAAGCATGGTATGGCAGCCACTGTCATTTGCAAATAGCCCATTTTCCATTGAATTGACTACCAAATTTGCACAGACATACAGTTTTACTGCTAAATCAATGTAGACTCTAACTAAAATGTGTGAAAATTGTGTTTCAGTGAATGTTTTTCATATACGCATCACCAAATGAACCTTCTTGATTTGCTTTGCTCCTTTTATAATTTTTCAGAATTAGGAAAAAATGCTTCATTTGCGCTTTTTTAACTGTTTGTTTTAAAGTTTTAAAATATCTGTACACTTCAATTGTAGGTATTTAAATTTTGTTGTGTGCTAGAAGAAAGTGACATCCTATAGCATTTCCTTTAACACTGAAAGATTGTCACATAGTTCACTACACAAAATTCTCTCACTTTGCAGCAAGAGTTAAAAAAGTAACACCAGTCTGCAGATTAAAAGAATAAGCAGCAAATTGTCAGAGGACTCAAATGTCATAGACCCCGGAGGCCACCAGAGAGCCCTCACCCCAACACCTGCCACAAGCAGACCAACAAAACTTATTTGTTGGAAGGAATTTTATTTATATATTTTACCAATTATCTCATGCAACACAAACAGTAATAATTCACCTGCAAAACAATATTCAAAACATATTTATAAAAACCATTTCAATAAGGATTATTCATCAACCATAAATCAATGTGACAGGATCCCTTCCTGTCCTGAACCTCCTTTGGACCACACAGGTGAACCGTACCTCACCTGTATCCCTGGGGGGGCAGCTCCCCCGACTTCACCGTTCCTTGTCCTCATGCTCTGGTTCCGCCCCCTCCCCAAACACCAATCTGCCAAGGGGGTGTAACGGGGTGGCCAGGAGCGGGAGCCCCATGGCCACCCCAGCAATCTGGGCTCCCTACCCCCGAAGCTGGTGTGTACATCCGCAGGTTAGTTCAGGACTTCAGGATCCTACCTCTGGTGTTATCCAGGGGCCCTAGCCTTGGGGACCCCTTTGTTAGTTATGGTGACTTTAGTACTTCCTCTCCCGCCACGAGGGCGACCAGGGGCCCAAAGGTCCTTCGCCCTCCCCACCCCCAAACAAGCTGCGAGAGAAGGACCAAATGTCCGCAACAAATTGATCTGTTCCTGCGTCAGATAAATGTACCATATCTCTGTGGGACATGTCTGGTCCCTTTAGAAGTTTGTGTGGAATGTTGAAAAAAAGCGGCCAGGACCAGGGCACAGTCTTGACATTTCCGCATTATGCCTACAAACAGACACATTCATTGTCCTTGATTTAATGTTTGGACTCCAGTTGAGTCAAGGCACTATATGCGACCATGCAAAGGCAGCATTCAGGAACTCTTTGGGTAACCTTGAGATTTCTGCGAAAATAGTTTCCCTGAGTGCTTTGCGTCCCATTCACACCAAGTCATTTCCACCAATATGAATAATAATTAGATCCGGGAACTGAAGTCCCTCGCACCTTCTTGCCATTTCCACGAGTTGCTGGAGCTGTGTGATTCCAAGTCCACCAACCCCAAACCAACGAAAAGCCACATCCTGAATCGCCGCCGGCTTAGGCTTACGGAGCAGTTGCAACCTATAGGCCGCCCGCCGGACAAAAGAATGCCCTAGTACCCAAACCACGTGAGACGCCATTGAACTGAAATGAAAGAAAAATGTCATGAGTAACCAACACAACATTCACAAAGCATGAGTGGGCGGGCTGTCAAGTATGATCCCCAGCGACCCACTGGGCATACCGGAGACCCCGATGCCACTTTAAGGTCAATGTGTGACCCTTTTCCTATTTGATCTGTCTTGGACTTTTGTAATTGAATTGTCACCAACCCCGGGATGATTCGCACGTTGGACCACTATAGGCCTCCTGTGTGGTCACCCTTGGAAGATCCCACTAATTTGCTGACACGAAAAGCTCCATAAAAGGCTGTAGTAAATGCTGCGGCAAATAACGCCGCCTCAAAAGGCTTGGAACAAACATTGAAGAGACTGTCCAAAAGCCCCCCCATAAAGGAGCAGGTATGGGGCGCCTAGTGTCCTTTTTTGTGTCATCTAGACGAGCCCAACTGGCCACTGCCCTCTTAATGACAAAGGTGTTCAGATGGGACTCATGATTCTGTAGTTTCACAAAGAAACGAATAGCGGACAGGTGGGCCTTCACTCAGGAAACTGGTTTGCCCATTTCTTTCAAATGACTTAAAAAAACACAAATGGCCTGTGTCGAAAACAACTCTGCAATTTTTGACGAATTCAGAAAATGTCTGTAATGTTGGAATGATTTTTCATATGCCCCCGTGTGCGGGTTGCTAGGGACGCTGCTACTAAAGAGGGGAGGGCAGGGCTCCAATCTTCCACAGATATGCTGGAAACTCCGTTATCTTCTCTGCCGCCTGTGGGTGGAACCTCAGAAAATCCTTCGTCAATTAGCGAGATAGAGCATCAGCTGCATTGTTATGAACCCCAGGGACATGTTGTGCACAAAAGGTAATATTCAGTTTCAAACACATTAAAACCAGGTGTTTCAGCAGTCGGAGCACCATCCTGCAGGTTTCCCCTTGTCTGTTAATGGCCTCCACCACCGCCATGTTATCAGACCAAAATATCACTGGTCTATCTTTGAACGTAATGGCCCAGATGGTGACAGCAACCACAATGGGGAACAGCTCCAAAAATGCTACATTCCTCGTGATCCCATTCTCCAACCACTCAACTGGCCAGTCCCCTCTGCACCAGTTGTTGCCCAGAATGGATCCAAAAGCTACACTGCTGGCCGCATCGGTGAACAGTCCCAGAGTAGGACTAGGAACTGGACGAGGAGGCCAAATTATTGCCCCATTAAAATCATGTAAAAAGGAAGCCCAGATTTTTAAATCCTCTCTAACTTCCAGCGACAGTCTGGTGTGATGATGCTTCTCAGTCAAACCCGCCATTGCCCTAGCGATAGCCTTGGAAAAGGATCGAGCCATGGGGATAATCCGTAAGGCGAAATTCAGTTGACCTACCAGAACTTGCAGCTGATATAGAGTGACCTTCTTTTGTGCCAATACTGAGCTAATGGAATTCTTAAAAGCCAGCAATTTATCAGAGGGTGGGCAACACTCACCCACTTCTGAATCTATCTCAATCCCCAGAAAAGTAATACAAGTTGTGGGGCCCTCTGTTTTGTCTGGGGCTAATGGAACACCAAATTCTTCAAGCATGGAAGTCAATGCCTGTAGGGCCCACAGGCACCTAGCAGACCCCGGAGGACCCAGTACCAAGAAATCATCCAAGTAGTGTATCACTTCTTTGTGTCCTGTGCGCTTGGTGAAAATCCATTGCAACAAGGAGCTAAACTGTTCAAAGTAACTGCAGGACACACTACAACCCATTGGAATGCATTTATCATAGAAATAAGAACCTCCAAATTGAAATCCTAATAAATGGTAATCATCTGGGTGTACTGGAAGGAGCCGAAAAGCAGATTCAATGTTAGTCTTTGCAAGAAGTGTCCCATGACCTAAGTAGCGCAACTTCTCCAGAGCCTGGTCTACAGTTGCATATCGGACTGAGCATAGCTGTGGGTCAATTGCTTCGTTCACAGAAGACCCTCGTGGAGCTGAGAGGTTATGTATCAATCTGAACTGGCCAGGCTCTTTTTTCGGAACCACCCCCAAAGGAGAACAGTCAACATTTTTGGCTGGAGTAGAGGAAAAGGAGCCCACTAACCTCCCTAACAACATTTCCTTCTCTACCTTCTTTGCAACCACCCCAGGATTTCTCAGGAATGATAGTAACTTTTTGCAATACGAAATAGGAGGGAATTGTAAGGCAGGGATCCTGAAACCAAATGAGAAGCCATTAAATAGGAGGTCTGCAAAGTGTTTGTTAGGATAGGACTGTAACCATGGGAGAAAAGCGGTAATCTGTATGGGAGATGGCAAAGTTGAGTCAGCTAGAGGGCTTACTCCCCTCCTTAACCTTTTCCTTGGATTTTTTAATGCACTTGAACTCTGTGTGGGAAGTGTGCCCGCTTTATGAGCAGGTTTGTCTGAATTTGCAAGGCCCTGCCGGGCGAAAACATACTTTTCTATTGAATGCCCAGCAGGAACCTTTTTTATCACTGGAATATTGTGTGCAAAATGGCTGCTTCCCAGGCAATTTGGTATTCGAACATTCCAGCCATACATTCACTTCGGTTTGGTCCCAATCTAGTTCTGGGTCCTCTACCTTAGCCCAATTGAAGTCCCTATCATATTCCATCCAAGCATTACCCCCATACATATGGTGCGATCTCAAAATCTTATCAGCATAGAAAATTATTGATATTGCTAAGTCAGGCTTCTTCTCCAGCATGACAGGCATATAAACATTAAACCCAAACAACCAATTTGTTATGTTCTCTTCCACTCTGGTTTTTTTTTATCACTAGAGGATGATGCCTTCCCATCCTTGTCTTTCACTTCTATCTCCCTTCTTTTAGCTCCAGTGAGGGAAAAAATGTCAACAAAATCTCCTTTCCAAATCTTTTCTTTTACCTCTGGCCCAACATGAGCCGCAAGCTTACCTGGTCGGGATAATAGAGTGTCTTGCCCGGCTCCCGCTGCCTCAGTACCACCCCCAGATGTATTATAGTTGTTCTCAGTGATCTTACTTTTGTCTATGCTGTTGGAGGTGAGAGACTGCATGCCGGTGACGGAATGACACTCGGACCTGCATTCCCAGAAGGCGCTGTTTTAGCACTACGCGCTGGTGCAATTGCCTCAACCTGGCGTTTGAGATCTGCCACTGAATTCTTTAGAATGTCATTTGTGGCCCATGGAGTAGTAGGTGGAACGGGGGTAGATGGAGCACCAAGGTTAGACAATAGCTGCACCACCACCAGCAGTGCTTGAGTGGTCGCATCCTGCGTAGGTACCTGGGCAGTGGAACTGCCCTGTCTTGCAATGGTGGGGGAGGAACAATTGGTGCTGTGGTCTGGCCTGGTGCTGTGGTCTGGACTACTGGTATTGCAGGGGGTACAGTTAAGGTTGACAGTGTTTGCGAATATCTGTTAGGATTGCCAAGACCCCTAACTCGGTGTAGGTACTGCTCTTTGGTCCACTGGGGGGACCTCTGGAGTGGTACATAAAGATACCGCTAATGTATCTGCCATATGGGACTGCGCAGAAAGGGGTGTTAATGTCGGGGCGGCAGCTGCCTGCTGCGTGTTTGGAACCTGCTTCTTAGTTCTGCGCTTCACAGAGGGGAATGCTGCACGAGGGGGCACATGTGAGCACCTAGGGCGGTCACTCTCTGCACAATTGTTTTCCCCGTCGGATGCGGAGTTCCCGCTGTCTGAATCCCCATTGCCCAATTTGGCCAATACTAATTTCAACAGCTGTTACAATTCAGGGTCCCTGCCCTTCCTCTTACCAACCTTACTGCAGTTGCAAGCCATGATCCTTGAATTGCAATCAAGATTGCCACAATACAGGATAACGTATGATTTCTAAATGCGCAAAGATAATATACAACATAGTATTACTAGAGTCTCAATATTCATTTCTTTTCTAAACTTATGCGCAAAATAATACTAATAATAATAAACAAGTACACACTGTTCTTACCACTATTACAACCCCTCCCCTCAATGATTCCACTTACCCTGAAATGATGAGAGTTCTTGGCCCAGACCAGGCCGAAGTTGCATGGATAGAAAAACCTGGCATCACCCAGCTATGTCAGGAAGGCCTAACAATAACTAAGATCTGCAGGGTAGCATGCAATGAATTAAGGGTACGAGAGAACAAGGGCCTGGGTACCTGAGGGAAGCGTACCTGGTCAAGCACTAACAAAGAATGCTAGATAGGCTGGCAATCAGTGCCAGGAAGTCAAATCCCCCCTTGAGTAGACCAGGATAAACAGCAGAGATAACGAAAGAAAAGTGGCCAAGAAAAAGCCCTCTTTAAAGAAAATTACCCCTAATAACATACAGTAAAGTTTTCAATAAGCAATAATTTCACCTCGGTTAGACCTCATTGGCTACGATACTGGCGTGTGTAAATGAAACAAACCTAGCGTTGGCGCGCCGCCTACTGCGCTGTACTGTTATCAGCTAGTGCAGTCTGGAGACACGCACACATTCTTGCCAGCTGGCCTGGGCGCAAACTGCCGCAGTGTTTCAAAAGAGGCAAAGGGGGCACCGAGAGGAACAACGCGTGTCAGGGGGCCCGGTATGGAGCGCGCTCCCAACAAGAGCGCCGTGCAAAACTCCAGCCCGCAAACCAAGCGGCAGGAGGAGGAGAAGGTGGAAGATCAGGGGCAGACCTCCGGCCCGCAAACCAAGCGGCAGAAGGAGGAGAAGGTGGAAGATCAGGTCTCAAAGAGGCAAAGGGGGCGCCTAGCGGGACAACGCGTGTCAGGGGGCCCGGTATGGAGTGCACTCCCAACAAGCGTGCCGTGCAAACCTCTGGCCCACAAATCAAGCGGCAGGAGGAGGAGAAGGGTGAAGATCAGGTCGTCGATCCACTTCCGATGCTGACACCACGTCCACCAGGTGACCGACGCTCCTCAGCTGACCCCTGGTGCTCCTTCTTAATGGTACAGTAAATACTCACTGAAGCCTATTGGGCACCTAAATTCACAAGCAGGCAATTGCATATTGCTTTGTAATAGCTCTTGATTGGCTTTTTCTAGTTCCCTTCAAAAAAGTATTGCATGGTGCCATTGCTTCTTCTATGTGAGTTGTGGGTCCAGGGTGGTAGACTTGCACCAGACTGGTTATCAAAGAAAATTTTCACTCCATCTCACTTGGAAACTGAATGTGAGGACATACTACACGTCAAAAGTCATACCAGATACAAGTAAGGGGACTATTAACAGGTGGAAATGTATCTTGCAAGAGATTTTCTTCTCAACAGCTGAAAAAAAAAATGCAAAATTTCACACAATCATTGTCAGGAATTTTGCAAACTTCACATAATGCAAAATGTGCAAATTTTACAGATGTAATATGTATCATGTCATGTGTTTTCCAATAAATAAATCCGTGCAAGAGGAAATGTATCAATGTCATAGTATGCAGTGGTGCCAGTCTACCCACCAGGACCTAATTCTGCCTTTCCCTGCTTCAGAATTTAAGTGCCCAATACGCTTCAACAAGTATTTACTGTACTAATAAAAAAGTCGAATTAATAGTACAGTGTGCAGGCAGTTAGAATGTTACACACTCCGTTGCAGGATCCAAAAGTGCCCCTGCTTGCTTCTTGAGGTTGGACTACAAGTATGACAGCAGCTCGAGCACCTTTGATAAAAGTGTGACAATAAGGCACCCCTTTGCAATCTTATCCATGGGATCCTTCTCATTTTAGATTATGGGCCATCAACAATTCACAGAACAGACAAACCTTTCCCCTTTGACTTATATAATTGGGAACTCTATGTATCCATGCTGGTTTGGAGTTAATGCGATTAGCCATTTAGGTAGGACACTAGGGATCCTGGTCCCGAAAAAAGCCAGGGACCCACGCCAGGGGCCTACTCAAGGCTGACACATGTTGACTATAACGATGCATGGGTAGTTAGTATTACTAAGCATCATAACCTACCTCTTTTTAACCATCTCCTATGCCCTCCCAAAAATAAAGATAAATACCTTGAGAAGGTGCCTGAGATTTTTAAATCCCATATTGGGTTCCACACTCCCCTACTCTAAATAAGTACATCCTATCAACACAGGGATCCAACTCACCACTAGATCTTTCTCTGGTGAGTAAGGTAGGCCGATGATGAAGCATGACACACAGGGTGGTTTGTGAAGCTCTGCCTTATAGTTTTGCATGAATTCTTTGTCCCTACATACAGGGAGACATACAGGACATCTGGGCCATCCACATTTGGATAAGGGTTCCTCTGATGGATACTGGTATAGTCTTGATAGACTAGTCTTGTCTGCCTTTTGATAGTTTAGTGTGTGGTTTGGGAAGACGCAGGTGAGGACAACCTATAACTTCTCTCATTCCCTCAATCACTGATGGTGAGATCTTAATCTGTTGGATTCCACTATTGACTTGTATATGAATGATCTTGGTTAGACATGCTACCCTTTCGAACCATAACTCCCACCAGGTCCCACCAGACAGATTTTAAATCACCTCTCTGACTCCCACTCCTCCTATTGCCTCACTGCCTTACCTAGGTGTGAGGTTCACATGCCCATTACGGATCCCTGTCCTGGGTGCTTGTTTGTATGCATGCGTGGTACTTGTACAGTGTTGGCCTAGGTAGAAAGTAACAAAGCTCTGCACAACAGTTGCAGCAAAAGGATATGACAGTTTGTAGGGCGGCAGATTGTTTTTGGAAGATGGTTTTCTAACATTTCAAGTTGTAATGTCCTGTGTAAAAAGTGGGATTTGAGATCCTCCCTGAATTGCGGTAAGATTGAACAGTTTTAAAGTCAACGGTGTTCAAGTGTTCAAGTTCCTGATCTAGGAACATAGAGCATTCCTCTTTTTGCAAATATTTGATTTCAATTTGATGAGGTTCTGGCTTCTTGTAGGTTGTATCCTTCCCTTGAATCTTTATGCACTGTTTGACTATCAGCCAGGTGCCCTAAATACCAAATTGTGTTGTTCTTTCTTTCGGCCTAGCACCCAGATCCTACTACATTCCTTTAGTCACCTTAAGGTCACCTTAATAGGGCCATAAGTGACTCACTCTGTCTTTCATTATTCAGTGTCCTCCTTTTTGATTGGTGCCAGCTTCTCAGGGGTGTTGCTTCAAGGGGTGTGTTTGGGGTTTTTGCACCCCCCCAAAATGTATTTTGTTGTAAATAGTTTTGTACAAATACTTTCAGTTGGGTATGGTGAAGTGTCTGTCGGATTCCACCAGAGATTTTTAATCTCTCACACTGACAAAAGTGATTTGAAGCCCTTAAAAAATGTGAATTAGTTTGAAACATATTGTATTTTAATTATCCCTAACAATCTGCCCTACTTTCTCTTTCCACTGCTTTCTAAGCCCCTCTCATGTCCTTCTACTCATATAACATGTTTTATGAAGATAGCCCAGTGTGATTGTTGGGAAATCTGAAGCTCACACACCCTAATCTAACTGACCAAGCTATACACCTGCTGCTTCTGTCTCTTTTGTGTGATCCGGTGCAAAAATGGAATGAGACATGACTAGGCCCAAGTGAAACTTAAATTACATTGGAATAGGAGTGCAGGAATATTATGAACTACAAGAAGAGATGCAGCTGTTGTTCACTGCACCTGTGTTTTCTTGTTTTTTTTTAGTATGAAATCCCTCCTTGCACCAAATGATGCAAGGACGCATTTCATCCAAAAAATAGTGGTAAATGGCAGATTTTTATTTGCGTAATTATGTTTAAATTCACATATTTGTCCACAATGTTTTGCAAATGACGAAGGTTTCGCACACCTTTAGACATGACACAAATTCATCCCAATTCATGTTATTTTGCACACCAGGCCATCGCAGTTTGGACTCACATATAAGCAAATCACCCTTGACCTTGCTCTAATAGGAACAGTCTAGCCCGAACTGCCAAGCCAGGTCCTCCCTGCACCAGAAGACAAGCAACGCCAGGACCAGTTTTGCCCTAGTTATGGGCTCATCGGCCAGCTTCAGCTTGCTTGGTACCAGTGACACAGTGTGCACAAGACCCACGTCTGGGCATTTTTCTTAAAAAAGCACAGCGCTCAAGTCACAAAATCTGAGAGAAGGCTCTCACAACCCACTTTTTTAAATTCTTAGTACATCACCCCTCATCTCAGAAAATCAGCCAATTCATTCTAAAACTAATTAGTTGCAACATCCATCCAACATAAGCAAGTTCTGGTCTAAGTGATGTTTATTTTTCATTTTTTCTGGAACTTGCACATGCTTTCTGCCTCCTCTTGATAAAAATAAAACAGTGTACACACCGCTCACTCCGTGTTATACATATTATTTTCCTAACCCATGGGGGCGTGGGGATTCTTGTAAGGTCCAAAGGTAATGAGACGGCCGTGGTGCTCAAAAAACTGCCTGATCCCTCTTGTTGTAAAGGGTGGGAATGAGCATGCACTTAAGAGATAGGCAGGGGTATGCACCAATGTCACAAGATAATAGGTGGTTGATTAAATGATATAGTAAAAGTATAACAATTGCCAGCAATACTAGAAATATTGGCTTTTATGTCACACATTTTTATTCCAGATGTGAATCTCAGTCTATTGCTCTCCACCCTTCCAAAATATCTCTTTAAACAATTGAATTAAAACTTTATAACCTCAATACTAACAGCATCTTAAAACCGCTTTGGGTGGAAACATGATTTTCTGCCCAAAATGTTATTATGACATCAGTTGTATAATACTAAATGCTGCTGCAGCACATTTTCTGGGGACCTTTACTCTAGGACAACCAAGAAAACCTTTATTCCCCCCCCAAAATTGGGCTGTAAAACGTATTTTCTCATGTCTGTAGGGCTTTAACTCGTAAACGCTGGTAATAGCTCTGCCTGGTATTTTCGGTGTCTCCAGTCTTAGTAGTACAGGTGTGGTATGACAGCATGTGCTAGTACCACCAGCGAACGGTCCTTCATAATGAGGATCTATCTGATATCTTTGTTGATTAGCTGGGGTGGGGATGACTGTATTGAATGTGAACACCTAGGCCATCTTCAGCTTTTTTAAATTTGTCTGCTAATGCCATTGTCCTGGATCACACAAATCACACAATAGTCAGTCAAGGGTTGAGGCCAGGATTCCAGACCGCCATATGACCACTACACCATATCTCTTCCCGAACGCCTACTGCATCCAGGTGAAAGGCAAACAGTGTGGGGTAAATTGTTTAGGATTGAAGTCCATGAACTTGAGTATTTCACTACTCTGTCATTCGCTAAGATTCAAGTCTGTTCTGCAAAGGGAACAGAACATTCCTACATATGTATTTCTGATTATCTTTAGAGAAAGGGAAAAACAAAACATTTCCAAAGTGTGTGCCATTGTCCTGAATCACACGAATTACACAATAGTCAGTCAAGGGTTGAGGCCAGGATTCCAGACCGCCATATGACCACTACACCATATCTCTTCCTGAACGCCTACTGCATCCAGGTGAAAGGCAAATAGTGTGTGGTAAATTGTTTAGGATTGATGTCCATGAAATGGAGTATTTCGCTACTCTGTCATTCGCTAAGATTCAAGTCTGTTCTGCAATGGGAACGGAACATTCCCACATATGTATTTCTGATTATCTTTAGAGAAAGGGAAAAACAAAACATTTCCAAAGTGTGCGCTATTGGCTTTAAAGGAGTTAAATACCTGGTTGGATCTATGATGGATATTCTATTTACTGTACCTGCAAGTCCACAATGCAATGTCGGTTCAAGAGTTTTTTATCCAATACCAGTAGGTCCCTCTGGTTCACAGGGCGGACAACTTCCGAACTAAGGGCCATATGTACGAACACATTTTCCCATTGACACAGAATAGGAAAAACCCTTTGCTACATCTGGCCCTAAGGGCCTTAAGGCTGGTAACGTATCATGCTCTTTCCTCCACAAATGTAATTTCCACCAAAGGATTCTTGGACAAAATAATTACCATCTGTTCATGGTGATGGTAATTCCTCTGCCTGAGACTCATCTAATGGAAATTACCATTATGGGGTAAAATACTTTACCAGGATGATAAGGGGGTTATTCAAAGTTTGATGGTGCATGAGCACTGCAGTAAATTGGTGGTGTTCCAGTCCTGCCAAGCTCTAAATTCGCCTGCTCAGTTTAGAATAGTTAGAAGCACTGGCTCTACTACACTGGAGGTGTGCATCAGGGCCATTGTTTTCTGTTTTCTGAAAACAAACTCTCCTTGGGAAATTTGTTTTCAGAAAACCAAAAACATTATGCTGAGCAGGCCCATCCAACATGAAACCCATTTAGCAGAGCTTCAGTCCCTTCAAGGGAGCTATCACAGTGGCATCTCCACTGAAGGCTGTGAGATGCCCACCTGCCTGGCAGGATCTCTCAATAGGGGGCGTTGTCCACTGCCAAAGGAGCGGAACACATAGCCTGGCCTGACCTGGTGGGCTGTCCGCCATACTAATAAAGGGGCTGAATATTACCACTGCCCGTTTGCAGCTTATACTACACCGCCATTCTCTAAAAGAAGCCCTACGTTGTCACATGGATTGTTAGAACACTCAACTAGGTTCTGAATGGGATCCCAGGCCGGGTCACTATTCTGTCAGTTGTAGCCCTGCCCTAGATATCCATCTTTCCTCATACAAACGAAGTGTGTTTGTGTCTCTGCCCATACTTCTTTTTTTCTATTTTGAAACTCTAATTGCATACTTGTATATCTCTGTTTCTGCGTTTGATGACTCTTTGTGCACTCATTTCTTTTCCCACTTTCAATATTTTTCTTCCTATCTTCTATTTATTTTGTGGACCTCTCTATCCATCTGTCTTCCTGCCTGTGATGTATCTTTGTGAATGTATCTATCAGTCTCTCGCTTCTTGATACCTTTGATCTCTCTCTTCCTAACTTTGAAGGTTCTGCATGTCAATATACCCTCTTTTCCTACCTTTGATGTTTATTTTCCTAATTTCGATGCCTATTCTTTGTGCGTGTGTGTACACGTCACTCTCCTACCTTTGACGTCTCTTGGTGCACCTATATATCTGTTTCTCCTCTTTCTTTTAATTTCTCTTTCTGAACGTATCTATCCATCACTCTTCTCTACTCTTCACACAGTTATCTCTTCCTGTGTACCTGTCTACCCATCTCTGTTCCGACATCCTATTCTTTTCTGCCCTCCTGCCTTTGACATCTCTCCATTTGCCATCAATACCTCCTTGAGTGTCTTTCCTTTCATTCACGTTTCTCCCTACCCCTGGTGTTTGTCTAGCTATCTGTCGATGTGTTGCTACAAGTGACCTAAAGTTGGCATCCTGTGCATCTGAGAGATAGGCTTTGTTGGCGGAACACCTGTTCCACTAAACATGTGTGTCATGGCGGCCAGCCCAGTACTTTGCTGGTTTTCCAGTGAGACGTTCTTTATTCATTTGCCGAGAAATCAGTAAAACTGAGCAGATGGAGTGGACATAGGCACTGCCAACAAGCGCCTTGCCATTGGCTTGCTCCAGAGCTGGCGCGCACATGCGCGTGCTGTGCCATTGAGACAGCTCTACGGGTCTGACAGGGAAAAGGCGTTTTTTAGCCGCGGCAGAAATTACTTTCCACTAGCGGGACCTTTCGATCGATCGGCCCTAACATCCATACCAGTTGAATTCCCGCGAGTTGTCAAGAGGTTTTCGGAGCCTAATTATTTCACCTGGCTCTGAGTATAGATTTTCCGGCTTTCACAATCACTTTAAGAAGGACGAGTCTGTTCTGCAGGCGCTCCCTGGAGGCGAGCATCGTGTGGGGGCCGGCCAAGAGCAAGGCGAGCAAGAATCAAAATGGTGGTCTGTGTTATCAAATCCAACTAAATTTGCAAATCCATCACTTATATGAAATAAAGCTTTTGCTCTCAAATCTTGCATGTTAAGCACAAATATCCCGAGCAATTCTGAGCTTGTTTGTGTCTTCTTTCTTGAACTGTAAGGCTGACGTTTATAGTTTTAAGAACAGAAAAACAGGCCAACAGCCCTTCCAGCCTTTCGGGTCAATATGTTTTTTGTACAAACTTCAAATGTTTTTTTTCTTTCTAATGTATCAGCTATGTCCTTCGTTTGAGTTTATCGTGAACGTATGCAACAAAAATCCTTTAAAAAAGGCAGCTAAAATGTTCAGCATTTGTCGTTTCATAGATCAGATCCTCTTCTTTGTTACTCAAAGGCCCCTCAGTTCCAGCCAACCTTTTATCCTACTGAGGCTGACAAAACTAAAGCTCTTTGAAGGAACTGTTTCAGTGATGCCAGAGGGGTCATAAGATGGCATTGAGGAGAAGGCTTTCCCAGGGCACCCAGGGTTTACTAAGTTAAAGCTTAGTCAATTAAAACTCCTTTTTTCTCCACCCTCAGGGTTGTTGTGTAAACTAGGGCTCTGGGCTAGTTCTACAAGCTTTGTTTTTTCCGCCCACGGGTGCTTAAACTTAGTTCAATGCATCAATCTTTGAGAGTGAACGGTTACTATAGCCCCAACCAACTCAACATGCCAATGTGGCATCCTTGTTTTCTTGGTTGCAAACAGTCTTGTGAAAGGATTAGGCGTGCAGTGGGAATTCAAACTCAATTTGTTCTTTAGAATAGCACACACAGCTGCACTAAGAAAAGACACTATACATGTGTAAGAGTGTTTATTTAAACAGACTCATCCTGTTGCTTAGTGCATGAATAATGGCCACATTGATGCATGTCACTATCAGAGAGTATAATATGAACATTTCTACCTTGACTGTAATTGTCCTAGCAATCTAACACCCTAAAGACTACTTTTGTGCACTTCACTGGGAGGGCATTGAGTAATTATCAGACTTTCTGCTGGAGAGAGTGTTCCCTCAAAATAAAAACACGTCAGCTGGGCTCAACTCCTTTCCTCTCTGTATTGGCTCTGTATCGGCTCTCAGCATGGGAAAGGATGTTGCAGCAGTACAACAGTCTGGCAGGACCTCATACGATAACCTGGGGCAAAGACCTCTGAATCAGTGGTTAATTCATGGGGTTTTTATAGGGTTGAACACTGACTTTTACCCTCCATTGGAGGACTTTTCATTTAGTCCAAAACATAATTGGGATGAACCGGCATGATGAAAATACGTCAACTCAGACTACATGTTTATTTTGCACATTCACTGTCAGACTTTGAACTGTAGATATCAGGGACCTTAGTTGTAAGAAAAGTAATTGTGGATGACTTGACACTTTCACAAGTTTCGTGAAAGATAATGACATGTGACACTGGACCAAAGGCAAACAGCCTAACTTACTTAACCTGCTCAAAGTGGAGGATGGCTTTGTGATCTTTATGACAGGATAGAGAGGCTGAGGACTCAAAGGCTTACTCTGCGAGGTAGTGGGGCTTGAGACTCAGACCTTAGCAGAGATTATAATTATAATAACACTCATTGACACTATCAGTCTAGTCTGTGCTTTTACTTTAAAAGAAAAAGTACTTCCCCATAACCAGTGTGAACTGGGACAGAAAATAGGTCCGGGCACCCAATAAAAATCCTATGAGGTCTTGCAAACATTGATGTGTTCATGGGAGCTCCCTCTCTGGTGCTAGCTTCTGGCAGTATCTGACTTACTGCGTATTATACTCAGGCTAGTCCAGGCCCATAATGTTGCAGATAGGAGGAAAGGGTGGACCTGGGCATATTCTGATAATGAACGTGTGACTACACTTTAAAAGAAAGGGAAATGCATCCCCTGCCCAAAACTGCTGAAGCCTGGCTACAGTGATACTACTTGAGGGGAGAGATATGGATGTTGCAGGACACAACACAGGAGAGAATATGCCACCACCTTTCACAAGTCCCCAAAGCTCAGCTAGAATAATATCCCTGGGGTGAAGTTTCAGGAAATTTGCAGGCCTGCTATCAGGTCAGACAACAAGACCTGGGCAATGTCATCCAATCCCTCCATTTTCTGTAGCCATCAACACAACGGAATGCCAAAATGGAGTAAATTGCCCAGTCATTTAAAGATACACACATCCACGTATGACTATCTCTCTGCCTTACACACAAAAAAGTGAACGTACACTTTCCATAGGTGGATGTGGGGTGTGTGTGTGTGAGGGAAAGGGGGAAGCAGAGCGCATGTGTCTGGAGGGGTGATGGAAGTTTAGGCAGTGGTTGATGTATGCTGGTCCCTGATTGTAAAGGGCCTTATAGGTGTGGATCAGCATCTTAAATTGACATCTCTTCTGAATGGGGAGCCAATGGAGCTTCTTGAGGTGGGGTGGTGTGGGTCCAGTTGAGTGACGGTTCGTCTAATGTTGTCAAATAGCCTGTTAAAGGGGACATTTCTGGCCTAGCACTGCTGCATTACATATACTCTTTTAAGTGCTTAAAATCCAAAATGTGGCAGGAGACACTAAATAATTGCAGTGGACCTTTTATAGCATTCAGGATTCTTTCTACCAGACAACATCTGAGAACACCCTATAGTGGTGCATCCCTTACATAGTCACTCATTCTGAATCAACATTCTTCCTTGTAGAGGTCTTATATATTTAGATCAAGTACAAATGCCACTGCAAATGCAGTTTCCTGCTTCCATATGTCATTTTTTATTGCCATGGAATGTTGACATCAATCATTGCATGTCCTGGACCTGAATGGATGATCTCAATCTTGGGTGTTCTAGAGTCATTTTTGTTTTCAGTAACCAGTTCCTTGCCCAGGAAACAGATGGTAGGTGGATGCCAGTGGTATTTGAGGTAGGGATGTTCAAAGGTTGTGTGACTTTCTTTTATGTAACTATTCAAAACATCAGCAAAATTACACACAATTACACGTAATTAGGCAAAATGCAGGTGTGGTGTTTGGTGTTGTATTTTTTTCGTGAATGTAGAGGCTAGGACACATTTACCACTAAAAAACAGTACAAAAAAGCGAAAGCATTGTGAACAACAGGCGTTTGTGCTCTGTTGTTCACATTGTTCCTGAGCGCTCTGGGTAAATTTTTAAAAAATGTAAACGTGATTATGCAATATGACAAAACAGTCTAATTTCATATAACAAGAGCCACATAAAATTACAGCAATCTAGGCTAATTACGCTGGCATAACGCAAATTTCACCTGGGCATCCTTTGGGGGTACAATGATCCTGCTGTCTATTACTACTCGATCCAGTCCCTTCTACACAGGAAAGGTAGCCATCTGAAATGCCACAGAGAAGCAAATTCATAGAATACATATTCTGAGAAATCATTTGACCTAAAGCGTTTAGGGCCATTTGTACGAACACATTTTCCCACAGACACAGAATGGGCAAAACTGCTTGCTACATCTGGCCCTTAATCTCAATTGTCAAGATGAGTATAATTATCTGTTTGCTGGAAACCAAGTCATAGGATGTCTTCTTTTTAAATTGCATTTTACAAGCTTTTTTTTAGGTGCAAATACCAATAATCTTTTTTAAAAAGTTAATTTTGTTTGCTTTTGCACTAAGTTTATTAACAGTCATATAATGCAGTTATACCAGAAAGGTGCTAAGTGTGCTTAACATACAACGAGGAGTTACAGTGACAGAGATTATTAAAAAAAAGTACAAGAATTGTAAGAAAGAGGAAGGAGAGGACAGGAAATCAACCTCTCAGAAAAAGACATGTTGTGGTAAAGGTGGAACAGGTATGCGTTTTTCCTCTTTCCTGAAAGTTTGTCAGGTTCATTTCAGATGGAAGGAAAGAGGGAGTTTCCAGAAGCTGGGGGCAGATCCAGAAAATGGTTGTCTTAAAGCCACAAAAGTACCCCAGATGGGTGTTTGGAAAAAAGGTTAATTGCTTCTAAGACCCTTCTCTCATCCTGATATGGTCAGAAGGACTGACAAGCAAAAAGGGGTTTTGACATAATGAATGATACACACATTTGAATTTGATTCCGGCTTGGAATGGGAGTTAGCAGAGTTCCTTCAGCACTGAGGTCATGTGGTTGGATTTCTTGAAAGAGAAAATTACACACAAAAATAACTGCAAAAAAACACTCCCACAAGAATAGTGTTGTCATAGTCGTGGTGGTAAATGATAATACAGTGTTATGTGACTCTTGGTTGGAGCGTGAAGTTAGATGACTGTGATCATTTGTCACGTGAGAGATTAGAGTTAGAGTTTTATCAATAGTGAAATTTAAGGATGTGGCAATGTGTGAGAGCATTGGTGGAGAGTTGCCGAAAGCGTTAATTCAGTAGAGTTCGGTCGAATGTGTTTTTTTTCTGGTGGTGATGAGTAAGAATTATTTATTTTGCATGTTGAGGAGGAAGTAGCTTGGTGATGTATATAGATGTTAAATTGTTTGAGAATGGCAGCTAGGGTCCCAATGTATGCATTACTTTGCAGAGGAGTGAGAAATGAGGCCTGGGGTACACCACAAATCATGTGAATATTGAGGAGCTTGTGTTCCCTTCTGTGACCAGCTGTCTACAACTGAAAAGGTAAGAAGAGAGTTAGCTAAGCACTTGATCGAGAAAAACGATTCTGTGCTCTAACAAGTTTAGCATCCTGCCAAGATCTATGGTACTGAAGGCTGCTGAAAGATCAAGCACCACCACGAGCCTGCAGTCACCCTAGTTGATGATGTGATAGATGTCATTGACCACGAAGAGATGAGCTGTCTTCGTTCTGAATCCAGACCCGAAGCCAGATTGTTCGGGGTGGAGGTGATGAGGAAATCATCACCGATTAATTTCGACATCTAAAGGGATACACATTGTTCAGTGGCTTTGCTTGTCACTGTATGACATTTCGCTTTAAATTGCCGTTTTCGGAGGTTACCCCTCAGTCCCACTTCCTTCCTGCCACTGCTGTTTTCCACTCCTATGAGCCTTATTCTTCCCTTCTCCTCCTCCTCAGGCCTCCCTTTCCTGTAATTTATTATTTGGGGCACTTGCCCCAAACCACCTTCTTTCATTCATTGGTAAACTGAATGTATTTTCCCCTCTTGTCCATGCTCATATTTTTCCTTTTTTTCCACTTTTTTGGGAGGCCCTATTCTATACTCTCATTCTTCATGCTACCCTTTTCATACCCAGTTTTTATGACAAATCACTTGCAACCTAAATCTTTCATACAAAAATGTTGTTGCCTACATATTGACTCCAACAAAACTGAATTTTAAAACATCCTTAGTAAAACACCATATCGGCAACTGAAATAGTGATTAAAAATATTGTCAAAACAACACTATTGACTAAAATATAAAACAAATATATTGTTTTCAATAGTACATAATGGAATTAAGCAACGTATTGATGTAATAAATGTTGTGATAAAAATATCGACTAAACATTTGAAAAGAAATGAATATATCATGAGCAAAACTCATCAATATTCTACATCAAACTTAAGAAAGACAACTTTAAAACATATATTAATTAAAAACTAGTGCCCATGTTTTACACTCATGAAAAAGAGTACAACAATTAACAAAGTAAAATCTCAATCTGCAAAATCAATTTATCATTTTCAGAACTATTAATGTTAAATAATCCAACCTGTACAACGTCATAAAAGGGGAAACCAATATTGACGTACATGGGATATGTCTACTCAATCCTATCGACCAAGGAAACACACAGGAAATGTGTTAATGCAATGATTGTTATGATTTTTTTACTACTATCAATAAAGAAATAAAAAATATCAGAGACCACAATTATCTGACTTTAGTAGTTGAAGTCAAAATCAAAGGCATGGTACAGTTACCTAAACAAATGCACCTTCCTTCTCAACAACTTCTACTAACAATACAAGAAAAGACTATGGGCCCAAAATCCATGTACGGGTAGCTTGTCAAATGCAACCAGTATAAAACTTTGAAAGACTCATGATCAAAAAAAGAAGAGCAGAGCAACATGCTACACTAACACCCATTACGAGATTGACACACCCCTTACTATAACACACATTAAGGAACACTTCATACTCTTATTATAATAATGGCAAAATACTACTTTTCAGCACTACCAGTAACACACTAAAACTAACACAATTGCTGGGTTGGCTAAAACATGGTGGTTTAAAGTCATGCTACCTTTTTTAACCAATTCTACACAATACATGGACAACAAAAAACAATACATTTACCCAGTCACCATTTTCATGGGTTTTAAATAAGCAATGATGAAAAAATATAAGTTTTCTTTTAATCATGTCATTTAGCACCAGTTGCAAAACTCCATCCTGATTATGGAATACTCAAGTACGAGGAATTTTGCACTGAACTGAAAACATTAATAGCTCTGCTTGTTTTCTTCTCCCAGCAAAGTAGATACAAACCATGATCTCCCAATAGACATCCTCTACTGCAAAGCTAATGAAGAAAATATTGCCCCATTAATAGGCTATTTTGAGGATGCCTGGGTTGGTTAGATGTATTGGTTAGGGAATAGTCATGAATCCAAATTTCAAATCCCATGGAAGAATGTATATGAAATTTGCAAACAGGGTGGCATAACTCATTCCAGGAACCCTAAAATGACATGAACCCACCCTTTACTAATTAATTGAAATCCTGAAGATAGCACATAGTTGTAGGAAGCATGCTCCGTAGAGGCACTCTGAATTAGGCCTGCTTGCAGGTAAGTACCTGCATTTTCAGAGGGCAGACCTGGGGGTTTAGGTGAGCACTGTGGAGGGGGGAACAGGTCAGCACCAAACACACACCCTCAGCGGCGCAGGGTCGGCCGGATGCAGGGTGCAAACACAGCGTCGGGCTCCCAATGCTTTGCAATCAGGGGACCCCAAGGGTCACAAACATGCTGCAGGCTAGGTCCATGGGGTCGGTTCCGGAAAATCACAAGCTGGACAAGGAGGAGGGCCGCCTGCTGGACGTTGCTGGACCAGTGGTCGGATTTCCCAAGGTCAGGGGGCTGCAGGTGCAGGGGTACCTTTAGGCGCTGGGAATCTTCATACAGTTCTCTTGCGATCAGGGGGGTCCTCTGGATTTAGGCTGCAGGCGTTGTCGTGTTGGACAGGAAGGGTCAACCCAGGGAGGACTCTAGGTCGGAATCGCTTGGGGACCAGCTCTAGTCAGTTGGGCCACCTGGACAGGGGCCGTGGGCGTCAGGTGCAGAGTGGGCAGGACTCGCGGATCCAGGGTGGTTCTGGAGTCCTTTGCTGGAGTTTCTTTCTGGATAGGACCGCTGTCCACAGGAGATGTTGGTCCTCTGGTGTGCAGGTGGTCCTCTTAAGGCTTTTAAGAGGTTGCTGGTCCTACTGGATGTGTCTCCTTTTTGTAGCAGGGCTTCAGAAGCTGGGGACTGGCCTGTAGGGCTGGGGCCAAGTCAGATGGTGTCATCAGTCTTCTCTGCTGGGGGTCAGCTTAGCAGTCCTTCTTCTTTCTTCTTGTTCTCTTCTTCTGGTTGCCAGGAATCTGACAAGCTAGGTTAAGGGGAGGCCTTAAATCCTGAATTTAAGGGTGTTACAGGGGTCAGAGGGCAGTAGCCAATGACTACTGTCCCTGAGGGTGACTACACCCTTTGCGGTGCCCACTCCGTTTGGGGAGGGGGACACAGACCTAGCTCTATTGGTCCCTGTCCTCCAAACCAAGATGGATGATTTTGCAAGGAGGGGGTCACTTCAGCTCTGGACACCTTAGGGGTGGTCCTGGTTGGAGTGGTCACTCCTCCTTGCTTTTCCTAACTTTCCAGCTGGACTTGCCTCCAAAAGTGGGGCTTTGTCCGGGAGGCGGGCATCTCCAATAGCTGCAGTGCACTGGGGCACTGTAACAAGAGGCCTGAGCCTTTGAGGCTCACTGCCAGGTTTTACAGTTCCTGCAGGGGAGAGGTGTAAAGCACCTCCACCCAGTGCAATCTTTGTTTCTGGCCACAGAGAGCACAACGTCTCTTACCCCCTGTGGTCAGAAACTTGTCTGGAAGTGGCAGGATGGCAGAGACCAGTCAGTCCTGCACAGAAGGTTGGCTACAATATAGGGGGCATCCCTAAGATGCCCTCTAGGTGCATTTTGCAATAAACCCAACACTGGCATCAGTGTGGGTTTATTGAGCTGAGAAGTTTGATACCAAACTTCCCAGACTTCAGTGAAGCTATTATGGAGCTGTGGAGTTTGTAATGACAAACTCCCAGCCCATTTATTTAGTATGGCCACACTGCACTTACAATGTCTAAGAATGGACTAAGACACTGTAGGGGCATAATGCTCATGCACTATGCCCTCACAAGTTGTATAGTGCACCCTGAATTAGGGCTGTAAGGCCTGCTAGAGGGGTGACTTACCTATGCCACAGGCAGTGGTTTGTGGGCATTGCACCCTGAGAGCGGTGCCATGTTGACTTTGTATTTTTCTCCCCACCTGCACACACAAGCTACAATGGCAGTGTGCATGTGCTTGGTTAGGGGTCCCCAGGGTGGCACACTACATGCTGGGGCTTTCAGGGACGTTCGCTGGCCACAGGGCCCTTGGTACCATGGGTACCTCTTACAAAGGACTTAACTGTGTGCCAGGGGTGTGCCAATTGTGGAAACAATGGTACAGATTTGGGAAAGAACACTGGTGCTGGGGCCTGGTTAGTAGGATCCCAGCACACTGTAAGTCAAGCCAGCATCAATAGCAGGCAAAATGTGGGGGTTAACCATGTCAACAAGGGCACTTTCCTCCAATAGTTATGAAAAATGAAGGTGAAAGCAACCCTTAGCCAAAGCTCTCTGTCATAAAGTTTCCAATCAGATTAAACACGGCCAACTAGTTAACAAAGTTCACCTCCATGAAAATATTCAAGGATCTAGATGACCTGGAATAAATATCATATACCCCAATATAACATAAACAACTTAACACTAACCAGCAATAAACTAACCACCCATACCAAACTAAAAACTCAAAGACTTTCGTAAAGCCAGAACTGTGATGTTTCGAAAAGCCTTACTTAAGTAACTCATCCATTACATATTTTTTCTTCTATGTTGGAGCTCTGAAACTTACACTCCTGTTGTTTATCTTCTTTTACATAATAGCTTCTTATCGTAGCATACAAAGGAAAAACATGTAATAGATAAATGACTCACTATAAAAGTTTGAACACCATGAAGGCCTTCCTAGTTTCCTTCCAGATTGCAAAAGGAACGGCCCAGAAGCCACAGATCCACGCCACCTCCCCACTTAATAATCATGTGAAAAGTGATAATTGTCTCAATTTGAGGGTCCAGGTCAGCAAGAAAAATCCACAGAGGACAAAAACCCATCCCTAGCAAAGTTACCATATCTCAATTGAAGATAAGAGATGGTACAGGAGTTAACAAGCAAAACCCCAAAAAACACAATGAACTGAGCAAAGGTCAGGGGTTAAAACGCATCAAAGAGGGCAGTGAACATGATGAAAAATAGGGGAATTAATGTATAGTGATGTATTCATGGCTGACTAAAACCATCTAATATATGAACAGGAAATTATGTGGCAGGAAATGTGGTCGACACTATCTTGGATCTGGAGCTTCAGAGAACAAGCACCAGGAGCACGACCATTTTAGATAGGATTAGGCTTAAGCTTAGCCATGCCCACTGCTTCAGAAGATTGATGGTTTCCATAACTGGCTAGTTTAACAAGAAGAAACCCAGTTTGACAACCTTCCATACCTTTAGTCTTATACACTTCTGTAGCTGTTTCCTTATTCCTGTGCTCAATATTAGAGGTGGGCGATCCACTGAAAGCTCGAGCCAGGCTTGAGTCTGAAGTCTGACTCTAGCTCAGCTCCTGATCATGTTGAAACTTCGAGCCCATAACCAGCTGAGCTTACAAGTGGCTACCTTCTTCCACCTCCCTCTTTCCAGGATTTGGTGTTATTGCCAGAACTGCTGACTTTGGAACTGAGAAACCCTGTTCAAGTCTCAGCTTCGGCGCAACATCCAGTAAATCTAGTTAAATTATTTAATCTCCCCATGCCTATAAAAATTGAACATGACCTTGTGTAATGTAATTGGTGCTCATGTAAATCACTCCATTAACTTCCACTCTATATGTTTGCTCTATATAAAACCTGTAGAAAAAGGCACAAAGGGGTAAAAACAAAGCCTTAAAATAAGGAAAGACAAATACATAACCATTTAGTAGTTGATTTGTACAAAAATAAAACCTGGATAAATCACAGCTTCCACATTTAAACTGTGCGATCTTCAGCAAATATTTTATTTCACCCAAAAAATTTTTCTTCATTATTGCGTATGAAAGCACTTCCAAATACAAAAGTTCAGAATACCAGCTGTACAAAAACCTATTCTGTTTGATTTAATAAACTATGATAATGCTCTATAATAATCTGCGCCTCGTAAAACGTTTACATGGCAACTGCCTTGGCTCTTAGGTCACTAATGGTTCAGGTCTAAATAACTATCATGTTTAATAAGTATTTCTCAGTGCAGTGCAATACATAATGCAATGTATTAATATCAAAGCTTCCACGTGTTACACTTTTTTGAATTTTGAGGATATTTCATAGTATTTAATGTGATGTCTTGCATAATTTATATAGCAAACATTTTCAGGGCTCAGCTCGTGCATGGACTCTCAGAACTGAGCCAGACTATTGGCTCGGCTCTACCTGCTAATTTGTTGGCTTACACACCTTAACTCCATTTGACACACGGAACAACCCCCCCATTATCCTCGTCTGCGGAAATACTGATGCTGGTCATGTGAGCATTCTGCAACTTCTGGTGAGCCTGGCTATTTGGAGTAGTTCACGCTTAGACCTTCATATCTTTTGTCCACATAAGCTATACAGGCCAACTTTGCGTCCTTTTTTCCAACATCCTAGGGATTCTAAAGAAACCCAGAGTTTGTCGGTTCCAATGGAGGAGACCAAGAAATTGGCCACAATACAGCAAAAATTCAGTTTTTTTTCAGAAAAATGGGAAAAAGGGCCACAGAAGAACGTATGTGTTTTTTAGCCTGAAAATGACATCAATAAATGGTTTGCGGTGCTAAAATCACCGTCTTCCCAGCTTTCAGGAACAGGAAGACGTGAATCAGAAACCACATTTTTCAACACTATTTTGGCATTTTACTAGGACATACCCCATTTTTACTATTTTTTGTGCTTTCAGCATCCTTTCAGTTAGTGACAGAAATGGGTGTGAAACCAATGCTGTATCACGGACAGCTAAACATTGCTCAAAAGTAGACAAAGTTCTGAAGTCAGCAAGGGGTCATTTGTGTAGATCCTTCAAAGTTTTCCTAAAGAAAGTAACAGCTAAAATAAATAAAAAATTGAAATTGAGGTGAAAAAAGAGCCATTTCTGTCCACGTTTTCTTCTATAACTTTTTCCATCTATTTCAGATTTTTGAAAGCAATAGATCATTACGTCTGCTGGACTCTTCTGATTGCGGAGATATATAGGACTTGTAGGTTCATAAAAAACCCTAGGTACCCAGAACCAATAAATGAGCTGCACCTTGCAATGGATTTTCATTGTATACATGGGTATACACCAATTCATTTGGTGAAATATAAAGAGTCAAATATAGGTATCAAGGAAAGGTTTGTATTTCCAAAATAGGCACAAGATAAAGTGTTGAGAAGCAGTGGTTATTTGCACATCTCTGAATTTCGGGGTCCCCATACTAGCATGTGAATTACAGGACATTTCTCAAATAGACTTCTTTTTTACACACTGTCTTACATTTGGAAGGAAAAATGTAGAGAAAGACAAGGGGCAATAACACTTGTTCTTCTATTCTATGTTCCCCCAAGTCTCCCGATAAAAATGGTACCTCATTTGTGTGGGTAGACCTACTTCCCATGAGAGCAAATGCAACATGGACACATCACATTTTTACATTGAAACCTGATGGAAAGTGCCTAGCTGTGGATTGTGGCCTCTAGCTCCGCCGGCACCTAGGCAAACCTACCAAACCTTTGCATTATTTAAAACTAGACACCTAAGGGAATCCAGGATGGGGTGACTTGTGGGGCTTTCACCAGGTTCTGTTACCCAGAATCCTTTGCAAACCTCACAATTTGGCAAAAAAACACTTTTGCCTCAGATTTCAGTGCTGCAAAGTTCTGGAATCTGAAAGGAGCCACAAACTTCCTTCCACTCAGCATTCCTCCAAGTCTCCTGATAAAAATGGTGCCTCACTTGTGTGGGTAGTTCTAGTACCCACGACAGGAAATGCCCCAAAACACAATGTGGACACATCACATTTTCCCAAGGAAAACTGACCTGTTTTTTGCAAAGTGCCTAGCTGTGGATTTTGGCCTCTAGCTCAGCCAACACCTAGGGAAATCTAGCAAACCTATACATTTTTTAAAACTAGACATCTCGGGAAATTTATAATGGGGTGACTTGTGGGGCTCTCAACAGGTTCTATTACTCGGAATCCTTTGCAAACTTCAAACTGTGGCAAAAACCACTTTTTCCTCACATTTTGGTGATGGAAAGTTCTGGAATCTGAGAGGAGCCAAAAATGTTCTTCCACTCAGCATTCCTCCTAGTCTCCCAATAAAAAGTGTACCTCACTTGTGTTGGTAGACCTAGTGCCCGTAAACGGAAACGCCCCATAACACAACATTGACACATCAAATTTTTACATTGAAAACTGACGTGTTTTTTGGAAAGTGCCTAGCTGTGGATTTTCGTCTCTAGCTCAGCCGGTATCTAGGAAAACCTTCCAAACCTGTGCAACTAGACACCTAGAGGAACCCAGGATGGAGTAACTTGTGGCACTTTCACCAGGTTCTGTTACCCAGAATCCTTTGCAAACATCAACATTTGGCAAAAAAAAAACAAGTTTTGTAGGCCTAGTGCCCATGTCAGGAATAGATCACACAACAGTCAATGTTAGTCCTTATATGAGGGCTGTTGACCCTGGGGTGATCCATTCCTGATGCAGGCTCTAGGTCCAGGCTCTCAAGTGAGGTAGAGTTTTTATCTGGACAGGTGAGGAAACACTGGGTGGTAGGAATTTTGAGGATCCCAGCATATTCCTGACACCTCAGTGGACTCCCCCGGGTGTCTAGTTTTCAGAAATGTCTGGGTTTGGTAGGTTTCCCTATATGGCCGCTGAGCCCGGGACAAAAAACGCAGGTGCTAGCATTACAAAAGCAGGTTGTTTTGTGATAGATAATTTTGATGTCTCCACAATACGTTTTGGGCGGTGGAATTTGGGGCTGAACTAAATTGAAGAGCTCCCAAGAAAGCACTCTTTGTGTTTTTGCCGCCACCTGCACCTGCTCTCTGGGTTGGGCTAACCCCCTATTGTCCAGCTTCACAGACTGTGCTTGCAAAGGGACAGCAGGACTGTCCTCATCACCTCCCTCAGAATCACTGGAGAGGAGTATTATATATTTTTTTTAAATATATTTTTATTATTCTTAATTAAATTTCACTGCATTACATCTGCAACATTCTTGATGGCATCAACAGATTTCCATTTAGTACATATAATTGAACATTAAATATACAGCCTATTCTTTCATTTTCTAATGCTCCCACCTCGTTTATTCTTATCCTAGACTTGCATAGGTTCCTCGGGAGTGAAATGTGCATAGATTGCATCACTATCCTGTGGTCGTATTTAATCTGGAGTGCCCACTTGTTCGTATCGCAAACTTCTCTAAAACTACTTATTATTTTAACTTGATGGTGCTATTTCAAACAGACTACATTCACATCCATGGTGGATGTTACTCATTGTTTCCTTGTTCTTCTTTTTTTTTCCTCCCTTCTTTCAATCAATTGAGACCAGGCCGGTCCTTCTTATGCTTATTGTCTCTGTTTCCTCATACTGAGACTGATGTGCTTGGGGGCCGGGAGCATCCATGCTCTGTCTCTTGGGGTTCAGTCATCCTATCCCCCTAACTGCCTGTTCCGGATGGTCCTGGTCACCCTCTTTCCATCCCTTTTCTCTTGGTTCCCCCATAATGCCCCATTGTCTGTGCTCTACCCTATTAGTCGCTCTGGGTTTCCACTGCCACCCCCCCTTCCTTAGTCTGACTGTCCCATCTCAGGAGTATTTCTTCCCACGCCAGGGCAATGGGGGTTTGGCGTATACCCCTTGCTTCCTCACTTTTCAGCACTTGCAATTCTGCTCGGGCCCATCTTGACACATCCGCCTCCATTCGCTCGCCGATGGGCAGCTGGGAGATTTCCAACCTATCATGATTCGTCTCCTATAGAGGACAAGTGCAAGGTCCAGGAAGCGTCCCCTCACTTTCCCCACAGGCGCATGCGCTCTCAAACCCAGTAAGCATGCTGCCGGGGATAGCCCAATCTCCACCCCAGTACCCGCTCCTGGTCCGCCAGCGCTGCAGCCCAGCCCCTCTGGAGCTCTGGGCAATTCCATACCATATGGTCAAAGTCTGCAGTTACATTTCCACATCTAGGGCATGTCTTGGGGGTTCCCCCATAGATTCTTGTCAGTCTGTGTGGGGTGAGGTATGTTCTGTGCATGTAGTTGTACTGTATGTATCTCAACCGGGTGTTTCTGGATACCGTCCGAGGATAGGCTAGTGCCCTGCTCCACTCCGCATCTTTTAATTCCCTGCTCACTGTCTTTTCCCACTGTTCTCTTTGAGGCTGTAATGCGTCCAGTGATTCCTCATTTTGGGACCTGTAGATCCTAGCTATTAAGTGAGATTCCCCACCAGACGTTAGTAGTAAGTGCAGTACTCTGTGGGTTGGGGGCTCTGCATTTACCGTTCCCCAGTGCTCTTTGAGAATGTGTGTTAGTTTCCTATACTGGAGGAACTGTCCCCTTGGGATGCCCATTTCTATTAGGTCCGAGAAGGACCTCAGCACCCCCTCTTGGAACAGTGCTCCGACTGTCTCTACTCCCGCTCTCCTCCAGGGTCCGAGGCCAAAGCCCACCAGGTTCCCATCATCTGTTCCTTCCTCCAGTACTGAGAGTGGGAGCTCAGGAGAGTAAGGCTGTCCCACCCCTACTCTTTTTTTTTTTTAATAATATTTTATTAAAGTTTACAACATAACAGTAAAAAGGATATATTGATTACTCTACTTATATAACTAAACCCCCCTCCCTCCCCTCATGCAATTCAAATTTTGTGATATAGTTCTCTGTTGGCGAGTCTCAGTGGTTTCGGCTGCTGTATTCTTTTCTTTTTTTTTTCCCTTTTTCCCTTTCTTTTCATTCATAGAGCTTTATTGTTCAGGTTCTGCATTTGAGTCTGTGTCAGCGTCCGAGGTAGTTACAGTTGCTTCTATGGTGGATGTTTCTGGTGATTTTAATTTCTCCAGAATTGAGTCCCATTGTATGGTGTCTTCCCTAGGTCTTTGTTCTCGGATTGCTTCGCGCATTAGAACTGATCCTTCCACCTCCGCCCATTTCTCGACTGTGTTTTGCCAACTGATTAGTTGTGGACCCGCTGGGGATTTCCAGTTTGAGGTGATTTCACGTCTGGCTAGAATTAGGGCTAGATCTATGAACTTGTTGGATGTTTTAAAAGCTGATGGCCTTGGGAAATCCCCCAATAAGGCTGCAGTAGGAGAATTATGCAGTGATCTTTCAGTGCAGGCCTATATTTTTGCAAAGATCCCTTCCCAGAATGCATTTAGGTGAGGGCAGTTCCAGAGCATGTGTAGAAAGTCTGCTGTAGGTTCAGCGCATCTAGGGCATTTTGCGTTATCTGTACCATAGATTTTAAAGATCATTTGTGGTGTTAAATAAGCTCTGTGGAAGATGTACAGATTTATTAATTTGAACCTGGCATTTCTGGATACTGGGTAGATGCGTGATATGATCTGGTCCCATTGAGTTTCATCCCACGTGATGCCTAGATCTGTTTGCCACTTGGATTTAAGTTTTACTAATGGTAGGCGCGTGCTAGCTTGTAGTGTTTTATATATTCCTGATACTACTCCTTTTTGGTCCCCTATTGTACAAATGATTTTACAACTGTTATAGGCGTGGGGTTCGAGGGTCCCTGTTTTCCAAGCTTTGTGGGCAATTTTAATGATGGCATTGTGGGTGATGAATAAGCCGGGGGGAAAGTTGTATTGGTTCTGTAATTCAGCGTAGGTGAGTATTTTCCCCTCATTGTATAGGTCTCCCAATTTAGTAATGTTATTAGACATCAATTTGTTGAGACCTGGGATAACTTGTTTCCCTGAAATATTAGACAAGCAAGACAGTGATGTGTGCGTGTTTTAGGTATTGGGACCAGCAGTGTTTGGACGACTCCCATTCCATCGGTAGTTTATCTTTGGATTTGGATTTCCAGGGGTTCAATAGAATTCCCATTATTTTGTCTATAGGGCAGTTTAAAGGGATGCTCAGTTCGGTGGTGTTTGGGGGGTTGCATAGCAGTTTTGCAATCCATTGTAGTTGGCCTGCCCAGTAGTACATTTCCATGTCCGGGGCTGCTAAGCCTCCCTCGGCTGTGGGTCTTTGGAGAGTTTGTATTGCTATTCTATGTCTGCTCTGGCCCCATATGAAGGTGGTTGACATGGTCTCTATTTCTTTGAATGTTGATTTCGGGATTATAAGTGGGATTGTTGAGAAATAGTATAATAACCTAGAAAACACTATCATTTTGAGGAGGGCAATGCTGCCCGTGACTGTTAATGGTAGTGTTTCCCAGAAGCGCATGCTAGATCTAATCCCTCTAAGAGCTCTCTGTATGTTCCCTTCTAGTAGGTCGTTTACTGAGTGATAGATCCTTACTCCTAGATATTTAAAGGTGTTGGGGGACCATGGAAGACCTCTTGTGTTGGTGGGTTCTGAGGTGTTAGCGTGCATTGGAAAGATGGCTGACTTCCTCCAGTTAATCCGGAGTCCGGAGGCAGCTCCGTAATTATCTAGCATACTCATGGCCCCTTGTTGTTCCGTCTCTAAGTTTTGTAGGAAGAGTAGCATGTCGTCTGCGTATAGAGCGATGTAATGGGTCCAGTTGTTAATTTGGATACCTTTATAATAGGAGCCGGTTCTGGCCATTTGAGCTAGTGGTTCTATTGCAATTGCAAAGAGAAGGGGGGACAGTGGGCACCCTTGCCTAGTACCCCTTCCAACCTGTAGTGGGGGGATATATAGTTGCCGGTTCTTACTCTTGCAGTGGGATTAGTATATAGTAGTTTGGTCCATTTTACGAACCCTTCCCCTAGTCCCATTTTCAGCATGACTTGTTCTAAGTAGTCCCACCTCAGACTATCGAATGCTTTCTCTATATCAACCGAAATGATTGCTGCTTTAGGTATGTTTGGGGGCAAGGAGTGAAGTATTGATGTTAGGCGTCTAATATTCTGGGATGTGCTGCGTTTGGGTATAAAGCCCGATTGGTCTTGATGTATCAATGAGGTCATGTGTGGGAGCAGTCTGTCTGCTAAGATACGGCTAAGTATTTTGTAGTCTATGTTAAGCATGGATAAGGGCGGTAGGAACGGACATCATTAGCGGGTCTGTCTGGTTTCAGCAATGGGATCATAATGGCTACGTTAGTCGATTGAGGTAGGGTATTGCTATTCCATGCTTCTGCGTATAGTGTGCAGAGGTGGGGGGCTAGCAGGTCTTGATACTGGCGGTAAAATTCTAATGGAAGTCCATCTGCTCCTGGAACTTTGCCCCTTGCCATGCTTTGGATGGCTGCTTTTATTTCGGAGATTGTTATATGTAGCGCTAGGGAAGCCAGGCTAGTAGAGCGCTAGCTTTGTCCCCTTCTGCGTGTTAGATATTGTTTGTAGTCAAAACGAGCAAGTTTGGTACCTGCTGCGCAGATTTTTGTCCTGGTTGTCACCAGCGTGGGGTGTGGGTCGGGTTGTGTGGGGTACCTTCTTTCTAGGTCTCTAAGAGATTCTTCCAATTGCAAAAGTTCTGTTTCTATTGATTTTCGGACGCCTATGTTTTCAGCAATGCACTTGCCCCGGATCACTATTTTAAAAGTCTCCCATTCGATAGATCTAGTAGATGCGGTTCCTTCATTGATTTAAAAAAATTCTCCTATGGCTGTATGTAGTGTGTTTTTAAACGCTTCGTCTTCGAGCATTTCTGCTCTAAGGCGCCATGTTGGTATTGTGGGCTGTTCTCTGCCCCAGGATAGAGTGGTTAACAGGGGGTTGTGGTCTGATATCGTTCTACTAAGGTATTCGGCTGCAGTCATGTCACTCTGTATTTCGGGAGACACCAAAATGGTGTCGAGTCTAACGTGTAGGTCGTGTACTGGTGAGTAGTATGAGTAATCCCTTGACTGAGGGTTAGTTGTTCTCCAGCTATCTATTAATTGCCAGTGTTGCTGCCATTCTACGAAATGCTTTGCAGTTTTCAGTGATTGGGATTGGGATATTGGAGGGTGTGATCTGTCTAAGGAGTTGTTAGTTATGCAGTTGAAGTCCCCCTCTATTATATTTTTGCCAGCCAGTAGGGGGCCTGTTTCTAGTGACAGTCTGTCAAAAAATTTACTTTGGTCATAGTTTGGTGCGTATATACTTCCTATAGTTATTTCTCTTCCCCCTAGTCTCCCCTTTATCACTGCGTACCTTCCCTCTTTGTCAATGCTCTTGTGAAGTATTTGCATGGGAACTCCAGGGCGGATCCATATCAGTGCCCCCCTAGCGTAAGCAGAATAGTTAGTGGCTATTATTTGTCCCCTCCATCTTTTGTTTAGGGCTTTTTACTTCTTGTTCGGTGAGGTGGGTTTCTTGTAGCAGGGCTATGTGGATTCCTCTACGCTTGAGGTAGTTGTGAACTTTGTAACGTTTGGACATGTTATTTAGACCTCTTACATTCCAGGTTATTATTTTATACTGTGTCGTCATCGGCTAGATTGATCTGTGTTACTTTGACAGGGTTAGATGTGTGCTCTGCAAAATGTAAGATCATGTTTAGTGGCCTATGTTTGGTTTGAGTTCCTCCAACTATTGTGGTTGTGTGTGCATGAGTTATTCCATCCCCGATACTAACAAAAACTTTCCCCAACTCCCTCTCCCCAGGACCGGTTATTAAAACTTTCCCCGTCCAAACCATTTAACTTGTCTTATCACCTATTGGTGGTGGGAGGTGCGCCAGAGCCGAGAGCTTACACTCTAGGTCGGTCCCGGGGCACGGTAGAGGTATATCTGTAGCCTTTGGTGGATTGTTCAAAGTTTATTATTTACTTATGGTTGCGTGACGAGTTCTTCTCGGATAAGGCCGTTTGCTATTGAAGATCAAGTGGTAGATTAAAAGTTCTGTGACCAATTCAAGAGTTACTAGATGATTTCTTCTGCTGTTCTGGGGGTGACTTTTGGGAGGTTAGTGCAGGTGTCTTGTGAAGAGACAGAGAAGCTCCCACAGCTTGAGTCGTGGTCTGAGGCGTCTCCTGATGCTGGTGAGTCAAGTGGTTTTTTTTTTGCTCAGGGTTGCTGCTATGTCTATCGCCTCACGCATTTCCTGTAAGGATTGGTGTCTGGGGGGTGTTGTAACCAATACTCTATTGGAGGATCTTCCTCGTCTCTTGCTGGCTGCGCGGGAGGGCTTACTCTGTGTGCTTGATGGTGTGAAGTTAAGAGTTTCCATCCAGTCTCCTGCTAGCTGAGGGGTTGAGAAAAAGTGTGTCTTGCCTTTGTGTTCGACTCTCAGTTTAGCAGGGAATAGCATTGCATATTTAATGCCTTTTTCGCGCAGGGTGCGTTTACAGTCATTATATGAGGCCCTTAGGGACAGGGTTTCCCTGGTGAAGTCGGGGAAAATCATTATGCGCTGATTATTTAGTGTGATTTCCCCTATTTTGCGGGCTTGCGAGAGGATATAGTCCCTGTCTTTAAAGTGCAGTAGTTTGGCTATGATTGGGCGAGGTCTGGTTCCTGGTGGAGGGGGTCTGCCTGGGACCCTGTGGGCTCTTTCGACTGCAAAAAAAGGTGATAAGCCTTCGGAAGGGATAGTGTCTTTGAGGCAGTTTTCTAAGAAAATTTCCATGTTTGCTGTGGAAGACTCTGATCCCTCCGGCACTCCGATTAGCCTCAGGTTGTTCCTGCGGGAACGGTTTTCCGCATCCTCTGCTCTGGTCTCCAGTGTTTTGATTCTAGCTGTGAGCTCGGCCGTCTCTATGGTTGATGTTTTTTGAGTTGACGTCACCAATTTTAGTGTTTTCTCTGCAGTTCCTACCCTTTCTGTTAGTTTGCGATGGTCGTCTCGTAGTAGTGATAAGTCCATGGTTAGATTATCTATTTTTTGTTTGAGGGCTTCACGAGATTCTCTTATGGCCTGCAGGAGCGTGTCCAAGGTTGTTTCTTGTTGAGTTGGTGTGGTCTTGGGATCCGGATGAAGAGGTTGTCCGGGCGTCTTATTGGACATCGGCTCCTCTTGGTCTTGTCCCTCTCGTTTTTTGGGTTTGCCCATTTTGCTGTCTTTATCGTTGGGTGGCGTGTGGGAAGAGATAAAAGGAAAGGTCCCCGGTCAATGCAACTGTCCAGGACCCAGGTGAATGGTTGCTGCTGCCAGGTGATTCAGTTGTGGTGTGGTTTTAGGCCAGGGACTATTGGTCAATGATTTCAATCTATGTCGGGGAGAGCGTTCTGCATCCCGTTCCTTGTCGCTGTAATCTTTGCCGTGTTCAGGCACAGTGCAGTCCTCTGGAGGAGGATAGCTTTCTGCGCGTGAGTCTCCAGTGGTCCAGTGGGCGATGGTCGCTGCGTCCCTCTGGTCTCTAGTTGATTGTTGGTGTTTGCGCGTTAACTTGGTTCTTGCTCGTGGAAGGCCTCTGTGTGTGAGTCTCCGGTGGCCCGGGGGTGATGGTCGCTACGTCTATCCTGCCCCGGGTTGATTGGCGAAGCTTGGCGGGTGGGTATGTGCGGGGTAGGGTTCACGCTTAAGTTTCCCTGATGTGGCTCCTTGTGAGCGTTATGGAGGGCGTTTGATTATGTCAGGGCATTGACGGTGGTAAGTGTTCTTGGTTAGTGCTTTCGCTATGCTAGTTGTTCGCAGTGCGACTCTCCACCCCGGCGTTCAAGCTCTTTTCCCCCTTGCTTCTGGCTCCCGATCTGCCTGATTCTGCACTCTCACCTGGATTTCATAGTCGTTCCGTAATACTTCTTTCGCCGTTTCTATAATTCCCGAGTCGAGCCACCTTTCCTTATCGTTGGGCAGCGTGTAGGAGGAGAAAAAACGAAAAGGTGGCCCGGTCAATGCAGCTGTCCAGAACCCAGGTGAATGGGTGCTGCTGCCAGGTGATTCAATTGTGGTGCAGTTCAAGGCCAGGGACTATTGGTCAATGATTTCAATCTATGGCAGGGGGGGCGCTCTGCATCCTGTTCTTCGCCGCTGTGATCTTTGCCGTGTTCAGGCACAGTGCAGGCCTCTAGAGGAGGATAGCTTTCTGCGCGTGAGTCTCCAGTGGTTCAGTGGGCGATGATCGCTGCGTCCCCCTGGTCTCTAGTTAATTGTTGGTGTTTGCGCGTTAACTTGGTTCTTGCTCGCGGAGGGCCTCTGTGTGTGAGTCACCGGAGGTCCGGGGGTGATGGTCACTACGTCTTTCCTGCCCCAGGTTGATTGGCGAAGTTTGGCGGGCGGGTATGTGCGAGGAAGGGTTCACGCTTTAGTTTCTCTGATGTGGCTCCTTGTGTGCGTTGTGGAGGGCGTTTGACTATGTCAAGGCACTGACGGGGGTAAGTGTTCTTGGTTAGTGCTTTCGCTGGGCTAGTTGTTCGCAGCGTGACTCTCCGCCCCGGCGTTCAAGCTCTTTTCCCCCTTGCTTTTGGCTCCCGATCTGCCCGACTCTGCGCTCTCACCTGGATTTCATAGTCGTTCCGTAATTCTTCTTTTGCCGTTTCTATTATTCCCCGAGTTGAACCACCTTTCCTTCTTCAGCCGGGGAGTTGGTGCAATGTAAGTTTCTCGGTGCGGCCGCCATTTTGGGATCTGCGCGTGGTGTAGCTCCTAACTCTTTTCCTTTCCGTACGACTGTTCTTGGGCGATGGCACCTCTCAGACTTCTACACAGGGGTCCCCAATTGTTGGGGCTGCTTTTAGTTAAGTTTTGGGCTTTGTTTAAGGCAGGATTCTTCCCGGGCCCCGTTCTCGTCTCCGGAGCTCCGCTCTCACGCGTGCAGCTTCATCGGCTGCTGGCCACGCCCCACGTCCCACCCCTACTCTTCTCGCACTTTTCTTCCAACATGCTGCCGCTAAACCCGTCATCATACTGTCTGCGCGCTTGGTCACTCTCATGTTCACCATCCGTGCAATGATTCTTTCCATTCCAATTTCTCCTTGAGCAGTGTATCTATCCAATTGTCCCTTTCCTCCCATCCACGCCGCAATCCACTGCAGTTGTGATGCTAAATAATAAAACTCGAAGTCAGGGACTCCCAGGCCCCCCATGTGTGTCGGCCTGCAGAGAATCAAAAGAGCCGTACGTCTACGGCCTTCGTCCCATATAAGCTCCCTGATCAGCGTTTTAAGTTCGCGGAACCACGCCGAATTGATCTGCAGCGGCAGGTTCGCGAAATAGTAAAGTAACCGGGGCAGGATTATCATTTTGGACAGTGCAACTCTGGCCATTATGGATAGCCTTAGAGAGCGCCAGAACTTTACTGAGGACCGCAGGGAGCAGAGCGCCCTCCCGAGATTGCCATCCCGGAGGTCCCCCACCTCCTGGAACACCTGTATTCCCAGGTACTTAAATGTCCTCGGTGCCCAGCCTACATCTTCGGGGCACGATGCGGGCCGGTCACATCCCGCCAGTATGGGAAAAACATATGTTTTGCCCCTATTGAGATGCAATCCTGATAAGAACCCAAAGTGCTCCAGGGCATCCAGAGCCCAGGGGAGTCCCGTCTCTCCGTCCCCGAGGTAGATGAGTATATCATCTGCATAAAGGGAAACGATGTGCTCCGGTTGTCCCCACTGTATCCCTCTGCCCCTGCCATCCCTTCGTAGCTGGGCTGCCAGCGGCTCGATAGCCAGTGCGAATAATAGTGGCGATAGAGGGCAACCCTGCCTAGTGCCCCTGTGGATTGGGTAGGTATCGGATACCGTCTTGCCTGTCCTCACTCTAGCCAGGGGGGATGCATATAGCAGGTCCACCCACTTTACCCAACCCTCTCCCAACCCCATCTTTCTCATCACTGTCCTCAGGTAGTCCCATCTAACAGAATCAAAGGCTTTTTCGAAGTCCACAGCGAGTAATACCCCAGTCAAAGGTTTTGCTTCCCTGGGCATATGTAGAATGGCAAATAGTCGTCTCAGGTTAAGGTATGTGCTCCGGTGCAGGAAAAACCCGTTCTGATCCTCGTGTATCAGTTTGGGCATGTGACCGAGAAGCCGATTGGCCAGAACTTTGCTTAGTATTTTAAAATCTTTGTTCAGCATTGACAAGGGGCGAAAATTAGCGACAGATGTCTCTCTAGCTTTAGACTTGGGCAGTGGGACCACCAATGCTTCCCTCAGCGTGGCCGGCAACACACCCCGGCTCAATGCCTCAGAGTACACCACCGCCAGCCTAAGGGCCAGTAAGGTTTTGTACTTCTTATAGAAATCCATAGGTAAGCCGTCCGTTCCCGGTGTCTTCCCGGGCGCTAATTGCGATATGGCATTCTTTATCTCATCTGCAGTCACAACTGCCCCAAGCCCCTCCTGTTCCTCAATTGTCAGCATTGGCAATGGGAGATGCTGCAGATACGCCTCAAGAGCCGGTTCGTCAAGCTCCCTGGATTTCCTATATAAATGAGCATAGTATTCCATGAAAGCGTCATTTATAGTGTTTGGACTGTGTCTTCCCTCTCCCTCCATGGTTATCACCTTGGTTATAGGCTCTCCTTCCCCTCCAGGTCTTACCAGCCACGCCAGCATTCTGCCTGACCTCCCCTCCTCGGAGTGTAATGAGGCCATATAGTTTTGCACACTATGGCATCTAAGTTGTTCCTCAACCTGGGAGTAGTCTCTCCGTGCCTGGGCATATTTTTCCCCTTCCTGCTCCTCTGTTCCCTGTCTCCGTTCCCCCTCATGTATTTCTTTCTCTAGTCTGGTCAGTTCACGTTCCAGCGTTCGTCTCACCCCCGTCGTCTGTCCCATACAGTATCCTCTGGTTGTCACTTTAAGGATCTCCCACTCCACGGATCTAGAGTCAGTGGATCCCTCGTTAATTTTAATATGGTCAGCAAGGAAGAGACGAAGGTCATCCCTGTACACCTGGTCCTCCAAGGCTCCAGGGGCCAATCGCCACATCGGGATGGGGGGCCTAACCTCCCTCACTTTCCAGGTCAGTAGAAGAGGATTATGGTCAGAGAGCGTACGTCCCAGGTATTCAGAGTGGACCATCCCCTGCATTAGTGTTGCTGTACAAACCACCCTGTCAATTCTTGTGTGTACCCTGTGGAGTCCTGAGTAGTATGAATAATCTTTTTCAGTAGGATGTTGCTCACGCCATATGTCCAATAATTCCCATGCATCTAGCCATTCTCTAAGTTTTTGGGCTACTCTGCTTCTCGTTGCCCCCGACAGTGGTGGGGTGGAGCGGTCTAGTTCTATATCTAACACGCTGGTAAAGTCTCCCCCTATCAAGAGGCCCCCCCCGCTGGCTTGTGAGTTGACCCGATAGCCGTGTCATAAAGGGGATCTGGTCCTGGTTAGGAGCACAAATGCAACTCAAGGTAATTGGTACACCTTGCAACCTTCCCTCTAACACCACGTATCTGCCTTCCTGGTCAATATTGGTGGATTCTACTGCAAAGGGAACCCCAGCACGTATCCATATCAGCGCCCCCCTAGCAAATGCAGAATATTCAGTAGCATACACCTGACCCCTCCATCTTCGCCTTATCTTTTCCGCATCCCCCTTCGCTAAGTGGGTCTCTTGTAGTAACGCCACTTGGATACCCCTCCTCTTTAGGTAGGACAGAGTTTTGTGTCATTTGTTTCGTGTTCCCAACCCCCGCACATTCCATGTTAGCATATTATACTCTGCCATATTGGAAAGACATTCACTATATTTTCTTCTTGGACCGTCCCATTGGCCTGAAACCTTCTGTGTCTGACTGTATGTCTAATCCTAACAACCCACCTACTGCAGAGCGCCATCAGAACTAACAATCTTGAACCCCAACTCCCCTTCCCCAGGGCGCCCCCTAAACAGAAGGCTGCCCAAAATATTGTGCAACTGTGCAACTCAGACAAACTGTCAATTCTAGTTCTCGCCATACTGTCGGAATGGACGAGATTCTGGTGGGGGGGACCGCGCCCGGAGGGGCCATCAGATCGCTGTCCACCTCCCTCTCAGGGCTGCGCTACTTTTTCGATTACCCGAGCTCATCCGCCGCCTGGGGGGTCACCTTTGGTACCTGCACCGAGCAGCCCGACCCGTCCGCCGAGGACATCACCGTGCCGTCCGATTCTCCGTCTGAGTCCCTGGGGGGCGATTCCTCTCTACTCATGGAGGCAGCAGCCTCTAATGCCGCTTTTTTCCCCATTTCCTTTTGCGACTGGGTTGGTGCCAAGCGGGGTCGGATCCTGTTTCGTCGTCTTCCCGAGCCCCGGCGTACTCCCCTGTTTACTTGTCGCACCATTTGGGTCCCTCGGGCCTCCAGCCAGTCCCACGCCTCCTCGGGAGACTGGAAAAAGGTGGTCTTACCATCCATAGTCACCTTTAGTTTTGCCGGGAAAAGGAGCGAGTATTGGATTCCTTCCTCTCTCAAGGCCCTTTTGACTGTCAGGTATGATGCTCGCTTGGTTTGGACATCCAGTGTGAAGTCGGGGAAAAGTGTCACCTCCCCGTTTGCAACTTTAAAAGGGCCCGCTTCTCTGGCTCTTTGTAGAAGAATATCTCTGTCTCTATAGTGGAGGAGTCTGGCGATCACCACACGCGGAGGACGGCCCGGCGCCAAGGGCCTCGAAGGCACCCGGTGCGCCCGCTCCAGGGTGTAGAATGGGGTCAGGCACTCCGGGGCTACGAACGTCCGCAGCCATTCCTCTAGAAACTTCAACATGTTCGTTCCTTCGACCCCTTCCGGCAGCCCCACCACACGCACGTTGTTTCTGCGGCTTCTGCCTTCTGCGTCCTCTGCTCTTTGTTCTAGGCGCGCAACCCTATCTACAAGGCACATCACCTCGGCTTTTAGGTCTTTTTGTTGCGGGGCAATTTCAGCCAGGACATTCTCCGTGTCTTTTACTCTATCCACTAACTTGTGGTGGCCCGCCCTCAGCAGGCCAACTTCAACTGCGACCTGGTTAATGTCACGTTGTAGAGTAGTTTTAGTGTCCTCAATTGCACCCAATATCTTATCTAAGGTGTCCTGCATTTTAAGCTGGGGAGGGTCCAGCGGCTCTCCCTCTTTACGTTCAATGGGTGTCATATTTCCAATTATTTTGCCTTTGTGGCGATTCTTAGGGGACATCTGGCACCCGGGTAGGGCCACCACTCAGGCTGGACCAAGTTCTGGGATCTCGCAGGTTTCCTTTTGACCTCTCACTTCGTTCTCCACCTCCGGCACCCCGCGTTCTGCCGGGGTCACTCAGATGGTCAGTGTCTCTTCACTTGTCACCGTCCGAGGCCGGAGTTCTCTATGGTTGAGGTTCCGTTACCGCCCGCCGGGGTTACTCTCTCTCTGTTTATTATATTTTTATTTATTGGTACCCTTCAGGGTGCTGATCTTTGGGAGCACAGGCGTGTTTCAACGGGGCTCCGCCGGGGAATCAATTGCAACACTCACCCTCGTCTAGGGCCCCGATTTCGGGTCTCCACCATCTCCTTTCTGTTCCTCGGTGCGGCCCGTGAATTTCTTATGTGTCCAAAGGGTCAGATCCCGTGTTCTCTCTGCCCCTACTCCGGGCGCGATTGTCCTGTGGTCGGGGCCCACTGACTCCGCCCGCCTCCTTGCTGCCGTGTTTCTTTGGGGTTCGCTCCTCTGGTCTCTGCAGCACACCTTCGGCCCTCCTTCGGCCTAGTGAGCGTCCCCCGGCCCCAGCGCCGTCTCCCGCCAAGCCGCTCCGCTCCCAGTCTCTCCTGTTTGGACCAGGTTCCGCCACCTCACGCCGGGGCTTCTCTCTCTCCGTTTATTATATATTTATTTATTTACTTATTTAAGGGCCCACCTCAGGGTGCTGATCTTTAGGGGCGCAGGTGTGTTCCAGCTGGGCTCTGCCGGAGCGCCAGGAGAATCTCTTGCAACACTCACCCTACTCCGGGGCGCCGGTTTCGGGCCTCCGCCATCTCCTTTCTGTTCCTTGGTACAGCTCAGTGACTTCCTATGTGTCCAAAGGGTTAGGTCCCGTATTCTCTTTGCCCCGACTATGGGCGTAGGTGTCGATTGTCCGGCGATCGGGGCCCACTGGCTCCGCTCGCCTCCTTGCTGCTGTGTTTCTTTGGGGCCCGCACCTCGGGTCTCCGCTGCACGCCCTCGGCACTCCCTCGGACCAGCGAGCACCCCCCGGCCCAGCGCCGTCACCCGTCAGACCGCTCCACTCTCGGCCTCTCCTGTTCAGACCAGGTTCTGCCGCCGTACGTCGGGATTTCTCTCTCTCTGTTTAATATATATTTATTTATTTATTTAAGGGCCCCCTTCAGGGTGTTGATCTGATCTTTGGGGGCACAGGTATGTTCCAGTGGGGCTCCGCCTGAGTGCCAGGGGGATCACATGCAACACTCACCCTACTCCGGGGCGCCGATTTCGAGCCTCCGCCTTCTCCCTTCTGTTCCTCAGTGCAGCCCCGTGTATTTCTTGTGTGTCCAGAGGGTCAGACCCCGCGTTCTCACTGCCCTGACTCCGGGTGTAGGTGCGGCGAACGGGCCCACTTGCTCCGCCCGACTCCCTGCTACTGTGTTTCTTTAGGGCACGCTCCTCGGGTCTCTGCAGCACGCTCTCGGCATTTCCTCGGTCCAGCGAGTACCCTCTAGCCCCAGCGCCGTCACTCGCTAAGTCGCTTCGCTCCCGGTCCCTCCTGTTCCTCACGCGCAGCCAGTCGTCTCTGCGCTGGCCTCGTGTTCATACTCGGGTCCCCAGGTGCGCTGGGCCCACAAAATAGAAAGCTCTGCGGTTCCCCAACCTGCATCGGAGCCTCTCAGCCTCGCTCTGTTCGGGCTCCACTGTTTTGCAGTGTCCTCCACAGCTCTCCCGTACTGCGATTGCGGTTTGCCCCGAGGGCTGGGTGTAGATTTAACAGGATTATTTGTAGGCCCCTCCGGAGCTCGTAACTTATGCGTGCGCCATCTTCGATCGCGCGGCTACGCCCTCAATCACTGGAGAGGAGTTGTCGGAAAAATCTCTCCCAGAGTCTGCGCCATTGTTCTATCCCTCAGATGCTGTCTTAGTCTCTGATCCTACATCAGAGCTGTCCTCTATAACCCGATTTAGGGCTTGAGCAGCAGTCATCCAAATGAGACACCATCTCTGCTACTGGCTAAACTCTTGCTCTAAAACACTAGCCTACGCAGACAGTCACAAATTGCTGGTGTGTGTGTGTGTGATGCGTGCAACAGAAAAGGTCAGTCACCTTACCTTTGCTTCTTCTCTCAATCAGCACATTCTCTCAAGACACTCAAAAAAAAAAAAAAGACACACTATTACTTCACCTTGTCACATTCCAATCGTCACAGTCTTTGCCACCTCTGGTCCAACAATCATTATTGGTGCTCCCACTCCCATGACCTCCTCCTCTGATTCCCTCACTACCAGCCAGCAAAAGTGTTCTTCATCTCTCCATAGCCCACCTTGCACATATGTTTCATTTGTATTATAGTGCAGGTAATGGTTGGCTTTGTTAATCTGCTCAGCTATTTACATAAAATACAGATTTGATTTTTGCAGTAGGCATATAAACCTTCTGTGCTACTTTATGGCATCAAAACTGCCTCTAGACAAAAGTCAGATCCTTTTGTAGCAGAAACATAATCACAAGAGTTACTTGACTCTTTTATTGCTGCCTAAAATCTACAGTTAAAACGCGTCAGTTGAAGTATCTGCATTGCTTTGAAGACGCAAGCTGCAAGTGCAAGAGAACTGGTGGCGTGTATATATATATATATATATATATATATATATATATATATATGAAGAGATGACTTTTATATGTGGGCTTTGTTTTCCTGGGGGCCGATCGCAGCCCCCAGGGAAACCACACACGCATTGAAAAAAGTGATATCTCTCTCTCTCTCTCTCTCTCTCTCTCTCTATATATATATATATATATATACATATGCATATCTATATGTATAGATATACATATCTCTATGTAGATATATCTATCTATATCTATCTATATATAGATCTATACGTATATATAGATCTATATATGTTTTTTAATAGCTGTATGGTTTCCCTGGGAGCCATAGTGTCCCCCAGAGAAACCATACAACTATTTAAAAAACAATTGCCCCCACAGGGGGTTGCCCTGCTCATGGACGACCCCCCGTAAATTTCATTTTTCTTTAAACATTTTTTAATAGTTTTTTTATTTTGTAAACCCTAGGAACGCCCTCCCCGCCAGGGTTAAACTTACTTTAAAAAAAAAAAAAAAAGGTGCCATGGGTGGCCCATTTTCAGAGAGGGCGACCCCTCTCCCCCAAGTGAAGTCCCTGGTGGCTGCGCTGCGATCAAGGGCTGGGAAACCATTTCAGGAAGGCCTCATTTGAAAGAGAATCTCCCATTTCAAACCAGGCCTTCCTGAATGGTGGGGAGACCTGTTTTCCCCACCAGAGCAGGAAGTGGCATTACCTCCGCTTCATGCTCCAGTGGGGAAAACAGATTGTGACATCAGCGCCCCGTGAAGGGGCGGGTGGGGGGACAAGGGGTGACACAGAAGCTTCTCCATGTCTTCCGATGCAAATAAAAAATATCCTCCTGTGCGACGCACCAGAGGATCTTTCAACCCCCTTCCTGGTGTCGGCCACTGGTCGTGACCCACACCAGGGAGCTCTTCCATGTCTCCAGGTGGGTAATTAAATAAAAAAAAACTCCAGTTTGACGCACCGGAGGATTTTTCAACCCCCTCCCTGGTGTCGGCCGCTGGCCGACGCCCGCACTCAAGAGGTTAATAAGTGTATACTTTATGCTAAAAACATTATATGCAACATACAAATGCATACCTTTTATATCTAATTAAACATAAAAAAAAATAAGAATAACTCCAAGCATATAAAAAATAGCAAAAAATACAGCCCATTTCCTATAAATTATATATGATGTTGTAAAAAACATATTCAGTAATTAAGTTTAAAAATAATCTTTAAACATGTAAAATTATGCATATTACTAGTAGCACACATGATACAAATTACATAAACAGTAGTACAGCATAATTTAAATAAATGAGTATTCACAGTTTTGATGCTACAGGAAATCCAAACAGGACATTCATCCACAGGAGACAATCTAATAGATATAGCCCCAAAAAGTTATAAAATTATTTTCCAACAAAAAAAGATGCAGAAATAAGGTTCCATATTGAATCCACTGCTACTGTTCAAAATGTGAAATTGTTTAAAAAAAGTTCAGTAAACTAAATAATAGGAAAAAATGTGGAAACCAGTTGGAAAAAACATTCCAATGGATCTTCTTTCAGAAAATTCATAATATGTCATAAAGCAACTCCAAAGGGGAAGATCTGTGCCTGCAACAGTAATAAAATACATGCTCCCACCTCCAACCCAAAAAAATGAAAAGGTACTAAGAGCCTCATTGCGACTTTGGCGGTCCTAAAAGTGGGCCGCCAAAGACGTGGGAGAACACCACTGTCATACCAGGGGCGTCCCCCCGGTCGTAGCACTGATCCTGCCGGTCAGCCCAGCAGGAACGCGTATTACAGTGTTCCCGCCGGTCAACCTGGTAAGAATATTATAATAAGAGTTCCTGCCGGGCTGACTGGTGGGAACAGTGGTAGGATATTGGCCTCTGCTCCTTTAAGGCAGGTAAGGCCAATCTCCTAGCAGTGCGCATTCTGAGGCTGCTGGGCATGGGGCCCCTCGCACTGGCTTTGTGCCAGCCTTTACATTGCGGGGTCCCCACAATGAAGAGGTTGGTGAAAAGTGGGATGGTAATCGGCCAGGTGGTGCTGAGTTTAGGGCCCCCTCAGCTAGTTACAACTCCGACCGCCGTCACCCCATCGGGATCAATATTCTTAGCGGCAATGACGGTCTCCTGGCGGGTCCTTTCGCCAGAGTTGTAATATGGCAGTCGGACTGCCATGGTTGCGGCCGTCCGACCATCAACACAAGTCTGGAAGTCCTTGGACTGCCAGCCTCGTAATAAGGCCCTAAAACCTCTACTAATATGCTATCACTACAATCTCTAACTTCATTACAGACCCAGAATACATTATTAGATACACACCCCGTTATATGTCCTAGAATAATATACCAAAACACCCTAACCTACTAATCATACATAAAAATGGGGACACATAATGAAAATGAAAGAGAGACCATTGCAGTCAAAGTAAACATAGTAGCAAAGTTTGTAAAAGTGTGAAAACTTTATCATTTTGTATAATACATTTTTAAAGTACAAACACACCTAAAGAATGTATTGGAAAAATATTCATCTGATAAACGTAAAACATGTAAAAATATATTTATTATACAATGTGTTGATAAAAAATATTAATAGTTACTTGACATACAAAAGCAATTATTTTTTTCATTATTTCCAAACGGGTAAAGTTACATAGTTGTTTACAGCTTCTATTTGCAGTCTTGACGTAAAAAAAACTTTACATATTTTAATTTGACTTTGTAATTTACATAAATGTGTAAACCTGCTTTATCACATTATAGTTAAAATTGCATGCCTGTGTTTGTGTATTTTTATATATTCCTATTAAACATTTCCTTGGTGTTGTTATTTGTTGAATTATCCAATCCATAATGTATTATTTTGTACAGAAAATGCAGGTTATTTTATTATTACTTGTAAATATAGTTTTTAAATTATTAAGCATGTATTGTATTGTTTAATCTTCAAGTATATCAAATTGCAATGGTAATAACCTAACTGCAGTTGATAAATCATTAGAAAAAGCACTTCTGCTGATTTACAATTGCAAATGTAGCCTCATACTCATTGGAGAAAGTGTAAAAACTGCGGGACTAAGATTTACTCAATCCCACAAATAATGGTGAAAGACACTGCATAATTGTGTTTCCAACTTACCATTAAAATTGTGCTTTCTAATGAGAATTCAGTAGGATGAAGCAAGACTTTTTCTACATTACATTTTAAAATTGTTTGCAAATTATTAATAATATACTTGTTTTAAAAAAAATATTTTTGACCAAACTGAATTCCTATGCATGTGTTTTTCAGGTTGTAATAGTTTTTGATTTCTTGTGTTCTTAGAGATGGGTTTCTATTTTGTTGTTGTTCAAACACATTTATATATAACCTGGGCTACGTGAGGCCGCGATGTCAGGGCACAATGTCCTGGCTCTCATAAACCAGCCAAGACACAATTCAATATAGCAGAGGGGTGGGGTGTGACAATGAGGTCACAGACAAAGTAACCCTGATATTTGTAACCAGCCCTGACTATGTCCCACTCTGTGTAGAAAGGTATGTGTGGGTGCGAGGAACCCCTACACTATTACAACCCAAAAAGCCAAAGTAACAAATCCCACAGGTGGAAGGGCCAGGATAGTGTTAATCCCTAATTTAATGAGGCAATGTGTCCCGAGATAAGGCACAACATGACATATCATAAATACAGTCAATTATTAAGGGCAGACTCAATAGGTGCATTCTAGTGCGGAGTTTGAAAAGTCAGAAAAATTTATTATCAAAATTCAAAAGATACAATGTAGAAATTGTAAAAGCAGATGCCTAAAGGCATTGCCTAGAAGGCTTTCAGTAGTAGGGCACAATGCAGGATAGTAAGCAAAATCAGAAAAATTCCATGTCAGAAATGGGCAACAAAATAATTACAAAATCAGACAGCATCCCTTGTAGTATAAGGAAGTCATCTGGCTCACCCCTCAAATCTGATTTTTTTTTTACAAGATCTCTTCACAGAACATGACTAAAACTGAAAATTCATCATGATGTGAGCAAAATAAATACAATTTTGAAAAATCACAGCATAGAATTATGAAACATCATACTGCCTTACCATCTATGCACTATATTATTACATGAATATTGATTTAGCCCATTCTATGCCAATGTCATCTGGACATGGCAGGACAAACTAGCTACAAAACAGCATACCATACCAACATTGTGTTAAAAGCAATAGCATCATATAGGTGTAGGGATGTAAATTCAGTTGTAAATCCATATTTTGCATGCTATTAGAAATGCACAATTTTGTAAAAGTACACAAACACTTCCCCAGATGTATGACGGTCAGTGTCTCTGCAGGCAGGAACCAGTCCTATACAGACCTGGTGAAGCAGATGGATGTTGTGATGATGAAAGCACATTAATTCCTGTTGTTTTACCCAGCTCTGGATCCATATCCACACAGCACAGATGGATAAGACAGGTTGACTCCAATGTCAGTAACAAGCCCATTTCACCCAGTTCCACAAGGGACAAATGGTTGCCAGTAATCACTAGGGCACCGTGGCCCTGCTGTAAGTAGTTATCATGGTCCTCGTCCTTCCTGACACAGGCATAACAGTGATGTCAGGGGCACACTGATCTTGGCTTAAGCAAGCAGCCCTGGTCTAGACCAGCAAAGGGCAGTTGTGTGGCAAGGATGTTGCTCACACATGTATCCTGTTTAAAAGCCTACCTGGACCATGAACTAATCTTCAAGTTCTCCTCTGTTGCCTATGCCACTGGGAACCTCCCTACACTGCAAAGTCTTCTAAGACCAACCAATATTCACCCCGGTTAATACACCTTTACTGGTGGCCTGTGAGTGTGTGGATCCTTAGTGCACAACATCATGATGGGCTTGTGGTGAAAGGAAAAAAACTCAGAAGAGAGAGAAGTGCACTGCAGATTCAAGTGCCTCTCATTGTGCTCAGTGTTACTTCCTCACAATGCCTTCAGTGCCAACCCATTGCACTGCTCTCAGTACCAGCTCCTCACACTACCCTTGGTGCCACTTGCTCACATTGCCATCAGCATCAACTCTTCATAGTGTGCCAGTTCCAACTCCTCACACGTGCTGGCCCCTGTGTCAACTTCATACATTATCAAGCAAAGCTGAAATCTTGCAATCAATCAATCAATTTTTAAAGCGCGCTACATACCCGTGAGGGTTTCAAGGCGCTGGGGGGGGGGAGGTTGCTGCTACTGCTCGAAGAGCCAAGACTTGAGGAGTTTTCTGAAGGAAAGAAGGTCCTGGGTCTGTCATAGATCCGACGGGAGGGTGTTCCAGGTCTTGACGGCGAGGTACGAGAATGATCTGCCGCCGGAAGATTTGTGCCAGATGCAGGGGATGGAGGCGAGGTTGGCGGAGCGGAGTTGCCAGGTGGGGGTGTAGAAGCTGAGTCTGTTGTTCAGGTATGTTGGTCCGGTGTTGTGGAGTGCCTTGTGTGCGTGGGTGAGGAGCTTGAAGGTGATCCTCTTGTTGACGGGGAGCCAGTGCAGGTCTCTTAGGTGGGGGGTGATGTGGCAGTGGCAAGGGATGTTGAAGATGAGTCGGGCGGAGGCGTTTTGGATGCGTTGGAGGCGTTGTAGGAGTTTGGATGAGATACCGGTGTATAGGGCGTTGCCGTAGTCGAGTCTGCTGCTGACGAGGGCCTCGGTTACTGTTTTTCTTGTTTCTGTTGGGAACCATTTGTAAACTCTGCGGAGCATGCAGAGGGTGTTGTAGCAGGAGGAGGAAATGGCGCTGACCTGCTTTGATATGGAGAGTGAGGAGTCGAGGGTGAAGCCGAGGTTTGGTGCGCTGTCGGTAGCAGTCGGTGGGGGACCCAGAGTGGTCGGCCACCATGAGTTGTCCCAGGCGGAGGGGGTGCGCCCAAGGATGAGGACCTCTGTTTTGTCTGAGTTCAGTTTTAGCCGGCTGTCTCTCATCCAGTCTGCGATGGCTTTTAGTCCCTCGTGGAGGTTGGTTTTGGCGGTGTGCAGGTCCTTGGTGAGGGAGAGGATGAGTTGGGTGTCATCGGCGTAGGAGATGATGTTGAGGTTGTGCTGACGGGCCACTTGTGCGAGGGGGCCATGTAGATGCTGAACAGCGTCGGGCTGAGGGACGAGCCCTGGGGTACGCCGCAGATGATGTTGAAGGCTTTGAATTGGTACGGGGAGGTGGACTCTTTGGGTTCTGCCGGCAAGGAAGGATGCGGTCAATTCGAGGGCCTGGTCCCGGATTCCTGCTGCGTGGAGGTGAGATTTAAGGGTGTGGTGACAGATGGTGTTAAAGGCGGCTGATAGGTCTAGGAGGATGAGGGCTGATGTTTCTCCATTGTCGAGGTGGCTTCTGATGTCGTCTATGGCGGAGAGGAGGGTGGTTTCGGTGCTGTGGTTGCGCCTGAAGCCGGACTGGGAGGGCACTGTTTCATGTGTGTATTCTTCACACTACCAAGCGTAGCCACTTGCCCACGCTGCCCTAATTGCCATAATTACCAACTCCCGTCTGTACCCTTGATGTCAACTCTTTAAAAAAAAACACTGCTCACAGGTGATAGATCTTCACACAGCTCACCAGTGCCAATTTTACACATGACTCAGCAGCTTTTGCTTTCTACAATGCCCACATGTGCTTGCATCTCACACTGCCACATACCACCTGCTTATGAATTCCAACTTCATTCATTGATCAATAGTGCCAGCACCTCACATTACCCATAGGTGCATTCCAGTTCCTCTATCCACTTGTGCCAATTTATCACAGTGATCACAAATGCCAACTTCTTGTATCATCTCCCTCTACCCTCTTGTACATTGCCTTCCAATGCAAACTCCTTATCCCGCCAAGCTGTGACCACCAGTGTCACTGTTTGCCATTGGTCACTTCTCAGACTTCCTACAAGTATCTTCTCACGGTTCAGAACTGCCAGTTCCTAACACTGAGCCCCTAACCACTTCCCCCGTTGCCTTTTGTCTGACCTCACTGAGGACACCAGCACCTAAGGGTTTAAAGGAGAGGGGCAACCCGCAGTGGTGGGCCTCGGACACAGGTGGAGCCAACGCCTGGTCTGCAGGAAGTGTGCGCCAACTGCGTTTTTTCTATTTGTGTTTAGTTTTACATTTTGTGCACCTGCACAGATAGCTCGCGAGGTGTGCCCGGCACCCATTGGCTGCCAAAGATCAGTGGGGTCACCTGGAATGCTGACAGGTGCACAGGTAGTGGCATTTAAGCCATGGGTGGTAGTGAAAAACCCACATAGCCTCTTGGAAAGCTGTGCCCCTGCCGACCGCTGACGTGACCCGCTGCATCAGAGAGGAGCATCTTTAGCCCACCCCAAGTACGATGTATAGAGTGTGATTGGGTATTTAGGGTGTTTTATGATTTTCATGTGCTACATCTCATTTGTCCTTTATCTACGCTGCTGTTTTGTCATATTTATTGCAGTGATGGAGTCAGGTTTAGCCAAAAAGCAAGTGAACATCTAGGCAGCGGGAACAAGAAGGCATACAAATTCCATAAACACTTGGTTTTTAACCTTTGATCAACTAGGGGCAGAAGTACTGCGGTCTGTAAGGCAAGGCCAGGGACGCCCGCTGCAGCGACTGTCCTTGGCTCTACGGGTACTTTATGAGACTGCCCTGGGATTGTGGGGAGTTGGACCTTGTGACAGGGGACCAAGATCTGGTTTGGTCGCCCAGGCCCATCTTCAAAGGGTGCCAGGGGATCCCTCTTTTGGGTTGCTTTGTCGTGTGTGATTAGGGGCTCGGCTGTCATGCTTGCCTTTTGCGCCTCTCTCTGTGAGGAAGTGGGGAGTTTGCCTTGTACAGTGTATATATGTGGGGCCCGGTGGGTAGCATGCAGGCTCACAAGTCAATTAACCAGCACTCTAATGATCAGCAGGGTGGCCAAACATGACTTGGAATAGGTGCTTAAGTGATTTTATGTATAGACTTTTTCCAAACACTTTCTGTTTATGTAATATTCACATTGTTCAACTGAACCAAATGTTTTGAACACTAATGTTTGTTGTTGTAATAAATTTGGCCTGAGAATCGTTTCTCAAAATGCAAATCTCAGGTCAATTCTGTCAATACTTTGCCTTCCATTGGTGGGGGTGGGCTCAGAAGCGGGGTTCTCAGACTTTTCTCATCTAACCCTGGCACGGTTACGGTCCCCTATCGGCTGGAACTAGACATGTTATAGACTGTGCCACCCTCCTTATGGTCTTATAGTTATTCCTTCCAGGGCGTAGATAACCACTATTTGCATAATTCCTGTCGGTATAGCGCCTTCACTCTTACCTTTGGGAATTAATTCCCTCATAGGAGGAAGGCTGAAAAGTCACCACTCTATTTTGGGCGCTCTGGGGCTTTCTCGTTAAGCGTTGGGCTATTAAATAAATATCGTAAATAAAGGAGGCTATAAAACCACTAGCCTAATGTTATGGCCCTAGAGCCTTGCTCTTAAAAGAAAATTATCTCCCCGCAATAAAGGGTGCTTCTTTGGTCTGCCTCAGAAAAGCATATGGAAGGAAGAGACAATCTCAAAGCTTAAACATAAACTGCCTTAATGAGACGTGGTCTCTGTGTGAATGTATTCAGTAACATTTTATCTCTTATCAACCAACAGTGATATAATAAAATAAATGTTTGTATATTGTAAAAGCCTTTAAGTAAAGTGCTCTGGCACCCATCAGGTCTAGTTTGCATTATATAAAACATCCAATAGGTAAGTAAATAAAAAATATGCAAATAAATACATTGATCACTGTGAGAAAGCATGTGGCACGGAAGTAGCTCCCCAGACTCTATTACAGCCAGTGCCCCATATTGGCCAGCAGGGCTGGCCTTTAGCATGGGCGACCTGGGCCCGGACCCAGGGCACCTATATTTTGAGGGGCACATGGAGCTGTGTGCATTAAGGTTATGCCAACAGTGGTCCCCTTCTCACCTTGCTCCAGTCTTTTCCTTATCCCTGCCTGTTAATTTCTGTCTGCTTTGTCAGTTTGAAGTTGTTTTAGTCCTTCATTATCATGCCACAGGCGATGTTTTTAACACCCCCTTTTATTCCCCTTCCTTGTCCTCCCTTCACCCTCTCACCCCTGCTGACACATATTAACAAAACCATCATCTGCTTGAGGCAGCAAAACTACCAGTGATTCAGGTGAGCTATGAAGGTCTGGGGATGGTTGTGTTCAAGGGCCAGTCACTGCTCATCCAGGTACTGAGCAGTGAACACAAAAGGGACCCCTGCTGACTCATTACATTGAGTCCATTAGCAACGGCATCAAATTTCTCTCTACCACGGCCAGTGCACTTCTCCCCATCAGACTCCTACGACGGGTTCTAGGACCCCGTTGCGCAGCCTTCAGTCTAATCCTCCCGCATCTAGCCTCCAGTCCTACTCAGCAACCAGAGGCAGTCTGAAAATAGTCCTCGCCCTTTGCTATCCCCAGTGCTAAGTTAATATATAAAAATGTGCTGATGCCCAAAGCCCTCCTCTTAAACACCTGCTGCAATTAAATGTGCCAGCACGGAATACTGGGGCAGCATAATCCTGAAGCCACCTCAGGCTGCTTCAATTCATTTACATCCACTCTCTGTCCCTTCAGCTCACTCTTGGAGCTTTCTGCTTTATCCCATTGTGATGCTTTTTCGTTGTTCTCTTCCTCTGTCTTTCCCATATGAATCTTTTGCTTGCAGTAAATGCTTGAGACAAAAAAATAAGCACCGGCCCTCAAAAATAAGTGCCAGTGCTATGCAGGGAAACAACAAGCACAAATTAAACACTGGCTATACCGCAGTAAATAATTTCTGTCCAGAGATAGTCATTTCTGATTTTTGTTTTTGTATCACTAGGTAAGTAATTTAGCATGGGTAGACATTGCTAATCAGGGTCAATTGTTTCTGAATTATATCTTTAAAAATGGTGGATGTATTGCAGTGATGATGTAATAGTTCAGGAACCATGAGGCCTATATACTTCATTTTGGTGTCAAAACATAGGTGTTGGGGGTCAAGTAGTCTTATAGAGACAGAAAATAACTCCTCAGAGCAACTCTTCTGCCATTTTCTAAAATAGCGGCTCTGTAATGATGTGTTTTGAGCCATCATATTGGTAATTTATTTTAATATTGTTTTTGTTTTCAGATTTTTCGTTGATTCAAATTTGCAAACATGAGCGAAGCTGGTGATTGTAGTGAAATATGTGGTTTTGACCACTGACTTTGTGTTGCACTACTTTGCACCTGAATTAGTTGTCTAGTGCTCACCAGTTGCAGATTACATTTTGCATTCAATTTAGCTGCCAATTGACTTTATTGTAGCTTTAGAAATTGCAGTTGAAACCTTGTTAAATCCGTCTGTTTTTCCACATTGCAAACTGTGCTTGTTTTCGTATTCATTCTCCCCGAAGAGCTAGGACATATTATTACCAAACAGTTAGTCAGTCAGCACGATAAGAATGTACCAGACTTTTGTTTTTTGTGCAAGCAGGGAACGGTTTGGCCTTGAGAGAGACAGTTTGGGAGACTGGCCAGTTCCAACCTGTTTCTTTCAACTCTGACCTACATTAGCCAGCATGTTCTTTTTTCATGGGAGGGATTTTTCCGGAAAGCCCTTTGGTTCTTTAAGATATAAAAAGGTGGCCCTGCTCAGTAGCGGTGGAATTTCCAAGACCTCGGTCAGGATTAGACGTTGAATGCCTGACATATCTGTCCCGTGAAGATGGAGATCTCTTTCTCGCAGTTGAACGGGGTCATCTTCTTGCTGGCACGAGAAAGATGAAGAGCTTGGCAGGCCCTACCGTGATGAATTTTTACTTTATTCTTTGCTTTGCATATTCATAACTACATATATTTGCTGTGTACATTGCATTTTGGTATTTTTTCATTTCATTGCTGTGACTATTTTTGAACATGTGCTTTCAATCTGATAACCTCCTTTTTTAGGAACCTCGTTGTGAACGTCTTTTTTGAACTGAGAAGTGCATTCCAGAGATTTTTGTCAGCTTGGTCATTAGTGAAAGAAAAACAGTGGTAGGAGAGGATCTTTACCTCCTGACAGAGGCGGTCATTCTGACCGCGGCGGGCGGCCGAATAACCGCCCCGACTTTCCCGCTGGCCCAGCGGGAAAGCCCCTGCAACGAGGAAGCCGGCTCCGAATGGAGCCGGCGGAGTTGCAGGGGTGCGACGGGTGCAGTGGCACCCGTCGCGATTTTCACTGTCTGCAAGGCAGACAGTGAAAATCTGTATGGGGCCCTGTGAGGGGGCCCCTGCACTGCCCATGCCAGTGGCATGGGCAGTGCAGGGGCCCCCAGGGGCCCCACGACACCCGTTCCCACCATCCTGGTTCTGGCGGTGAAAACCGCCAGAAACAGGCTGGCGGGAAGGGGGTCGGAATCCCCACGGCGGCGCTGCAAGCAGCGCCGCCATGGAGGATTCCCTGTGCCAGGGGAAAACCGGCGGGAAACCGCTGGTTCCCCTTTTCTGACCGCGGCTTTACCGCCGCGGTCAGAATAGCCCAGGAAGCACCGCCAGCCTGTTGGCGGTGCTTCCGTGGTCCCCGGCCCTGGCTGTCATGGACCACCAGGGCCGGAATGACCCCCAGAGTGTTGCTAACTACAAATTCTGATGACTCTTTCAACAAAGAAAAATGTGTCAAACAAATACAAAAGAAAAGCTAACATCAACTATGGATGGACAGAAGAGAGTTTGAGATGCTGCAGAAATAGGGCAAGACATAGTTCACACAAGATTGAAACTGATGGGTAGAGAGGATCAAATATTTTAATCATTGTAACAACAAGTGCTACAAGTCATATACAATGGAAAAAGCCTAGAAAAAATAGTTAAAAAATAGCATAAACCAGTGAATCACAACAAGAATCCGAGTCTACTTAGAAAGCAACAACAACTCATTGCCATTCCACTTAGAAGATCTATGGTTTCCTCTGATCCACCTCCAACAACTGATCAGAAAGCAGAGGATCTTCAATGTGTTATCTGTGGTTTAGCCAGAAGAAGGGCCAAAGTGAGGTGAATGTATTTGCAGCAGATTTGTATGCCCACTCGATCTGCATGAGTGCATACATTCGAAAATATGAATGTACAATGAGCTCCCAGCAATAAAGTAACTGCTAGCCTTCAGTTAAGTTTGCACTCTTTGAAAAAGCAAATTAAGTTCTAAAGTCACTCTTGAGTGCTGACTATGGGTTTACATTGTCAACACTGATGAAACTGTATTGATCCATAATAATGAAATTAAGGGACATATTTATACTTTTTGATGCAAAACTGCACTAACGCAGTTTTGCATCAAAAGGTTTAGCACCAGCTTGCGCCATTCCTGAGCGCCAGCCGGGTGCCATATTTATGGAATGGTGCAACCCGGTGCAAAGGGTGGGCTAGAGTAAAAAAAATTATGCAAGCCGGGTGGGGGTGGCAGTATGGGAGAAGGGGGTTTTGCACCAAAAAATGACATTAGGCTGGTTAGACGCAACAAATGCCTCTAAACAGCCTAACATAATTTTCTGACGCAAAACCATCCATACCACATGACTCCTGTTTTAGAAAAGACATGAGTCCTGCCCACCACCCCAATTACACCCTGTGCCATGCAGGGGGCCCCAAGTTGGGCCTACAATGGCATTTTAATTAAAAAGAAAAATAATACTTACCTATACTTACCTTACTTACCTGGGATGGGGTCCCCTATCCGCCGGTGTCCCTCGGGTGTGAGTGGGGGTGTTCCTTGGGCTTGAGGAGGGCATCTGTGGACCCATTCTATGGTGTTTACCCATGGAAATGGGTCCACAGGTCCCCTAAAGCCTGGTCTGGCCCAGGCATTAAATAATGGTGCAAAGCAAGCTTTGCACCATTATTTAGCCCCTTCTCCCACCCGTGCATCATTTTAGCATGGGGGATAAATATGGGGCTATGCGGTTAGCACCATTTTCCAGATCGGAACGCCTACCTTGCATCTCATTAATGCAAGGTAGGTTCACGCATATAAAATATTTTGCAAACTCCAATATTTTGACATTAAACGTGTCTAATGTCAAAATATAAATACGGAGTTAGTTTTGCGCTGAATCTGTGTCAAACAAATTATGCAAGTTCAGTGCAAATGGAGGATAAATATGCCCCTAAGGTTTTTCTGGTGAGAATGCACAACAGAATTTGTTTTTGCAGTTTAACAAAAAGAATGAGCCAATCATGGTGTTCTCAGCTGATTTGACTCCTGAAGTTCCTGTTGCCATAATAAAATCACAGAATGCAGTACAATCAGCAGTAACCATTTTAAGAAATGACCTGAAAGATTTAGATTTTGGACTTAATGACAAATTGTGCGGTGCCCCATAGCTCAGCAAACCATGGGAGTCAACAATGATGCCTGATGTTGTCTTACATTTTTTTACATCATTGTTTAATATCGGCAAAGCAAAAAAGTTACAAACTAAAGTTCTTGAATTCAGAACAGAAGCTGCAAACACTGATGATGGCTTTGAGAATATAAGCAAATAAATAGAAGACAATCCCATAAACTGATAGGCTTATGCTGTACAAATGTACTGTCCTTTCCAATTCATGTTTTATGAAACACAGCAAAAGAAAACTCTGCTACACACGATGATTGCCCACACAATCAATGCCAAGTGCAAAAGTAGAGAGCTAGGTCCAGATGTACCAAAGGGTTTTTCCCATTCTTTGTCAATGGGAAAATGTGTTTGTACATGTGGCCCATGATCTCTTCAATGAATAGGATTGTATATCAACAAGTTATAATGACATAGTACAGAGAAGGAACCTGTTAGCAGCTCATGCTGTAAAATCTTATGAATCCGCCAGCAGACCACTTCCTAGTCACGTTACCAGGAAAAGATCTACAATTCCTGCTCTTGATAATTTTGATTTTGAAGACTGCTCTTCTTTGCCTGGATTATCCAGTACACATGATACTGCCATGGTGCTTTTTCAAGACTGTACCAATGAAGTAGCTGCTGGAAAACTAGTTGTGTTAGCTGTAGGCATAAACAAACGAAGCTGCAAACTTATAACCCAACTGCCTTGCCAACATGTGCAAAATCACTACAAGCTGTCAACACGTCCCAGTCTACCAGAAAGTTTCAAAGTGCATGAGGACATAAAACTTCTCCTACCTGATGCTGTGGTCCACAAAGCTGGTTTAACTGAATTTATCATATCGCTGATTCAGTGCGGACTGAATGATTAAAAAAAGCCAGTTCCCCAGTGGGCTGGAATTCATGCTCTTATCTCCCAGAATACCGGCCCACTGAAGAAGGTTGGGTTTTTACCAGTAATACCATCTCCAGTCACAAACTGTGCAATGTATACACAGCTGTAAAACAATATCCAAAATGCACATGCTCAGATTGAAGATTGGCCTATTCTGCCAATTTTCTGCTATGAAGGTCTTTTCCATATTGTAATTGATATTTTTATGAGCAATCCAGTAGAATTTGATGATTTTTATCCAATTATGGGTGTTTTTCACATGACAAAAGTTGCAGTGCAGTGTGCAGGAAGTTATCTCAGTGGATGAAGCATAAACAATGCATTTATTGTGGCTGAATTCTTTAGAAGCAAAACTGTCAAGTCATTATAGAGCGGAACTCATTAGGTTTGTTTGTTACAAGGTATGCTCATCATATAGAAACATTGCGTTGGAATGCTTTCTGGAACAAGAATGACCAATTATGTTTTGCATTTCTTGTCTCAGAAGTGAACAGGGCACAGGGTGCAGTTTATTCATAAGACATAAGGCAAAGCCAGGCAATGTTCAATACACTCAGTTCAATTTCAGAAAACCCGAAAACCATGTTTGTAGAGTTTGTCAAAGAATTAGAAGAAAAATCTGAACTTTTCAAGGACTGGGGAAATGCTTTACACATGATAGCTCTAGTGAAAAACTTGGTATATGCTAATTGGGAAGGTGACTGGGAGCTGCATGTGATGACTGTTGAGTCACTGAATATTGTGTTTTGCTAATTCAATTGCATAAACTACCTGCGATATGGGTCCTGGTATTTGGAAAGAGTGAAAAAGCTAGAGGGGAAAAACCATACCTCTACAAATAATTCATCCAAAGATATTGTGTGGTTAAAGACAGAGATGGAAGGTTCACTGCTGAGACTCCAGACATGAAACTCGAACATATGATCCAGAGATCACAGAAAAGCTCCAAGGGAATTGTTGGTCAGATATGTATAAGTGAGTATGTTGCTCAATGGCAGCTAGTTTACTTGAAGTCCTTTCTATTTGCAATGTTTTCAGAGAGATGACACATTAAAAAACACTATGTTTTGACACCAAAATGAAGTATATAGGTTTTATGGTTCCTGAAATATTACATCGACACCTCAGCACATCTGCCATTTTTAAAACTGTCCTCCAGAAAAATTCCACGGATCAGCAATGTCTACTACCCAAGCTAAATTACTTCTTTAATGATCCAATAATGAAAATCTCTGGACAAAAATGTTGTACAAGGCCCAGCAATTAAAATGAGTTCACTCTGGCTTTAGAGGTCAAGGACAGATAAAAGACATCTTACAACTTAAAATGTACTTGCAAGTGCTCTCAAGCCCACACTATCAGTTTGTGTGTTCACATTTGGAAGGTTTGTGCTATTATTAAACATTATAGGAAAATAAAATGGAAATGTGAAAAAAGACTGGCCAGTATGTCTTCATTTCTATTGACTTTCATCTTCACAACCCTTCGAGTGGTTCCAGCTGTCTCTCTTTGCAATTTTGTGAATCTTTTAAAGATGATTCAGTATCTATTATTCCGTTTTATTTACACCATATTGGACGCCCTCCAAGCTGCGCAGCCTCGGCCTGAAGGAAAACAACAGATGCTTGAAGTATCAGAAAGACGAGGCTAGTTCCACACACGTGGCAGCGGAGTGCGACAAATGCCAGGCACTGGGAGAAGGTTAATGAAAGAGTCAGCGCAGTAACAGCAACAAGCGTCAAAGTGAGTACGTGGCTTTAATGACAATAAACCCTTGAATTTTAAAGACAGGACAGATGAGCAAGAAGGGCAAGCGAATAAACATGAAGTAATTTGGACATTGCTTAATGCAAAGCACAGTTAAGATTGCATTGCCACAGCAAAAAGCTGTTGTGTATTTCCATGACCTTCCCGTCATTTTTGTATAATATAGATTAGAGATTGAATGTTATTGTTTATTTACTTAGTTTATTGACTTATTTACAGAAATAATAAGCATGCCATAACATAATAAGCACTTAGGGTTAACAACGAAAACTATAGTCAGTGAGGAGGGCACTGTACAAAGATGCTGCAAGGAGATCAGTAGATAGCTAAACAAGCATTGACAATGATAAAAGGTCTGGTCTTGGCTGCAGCCTTTTGGCTTTGTAAATGCTTATTTAGTTTCGCCATGTTTTTATAAAACATTATTGTTGGGGAAGCTGCTCGCTACTCATCATTGTCAAAAAAGCACATTGGCTAGAAGCAAAATATTTTGACGTCAAAAAGAACATAGCCATAGATATCGCTAGGACTGATAGAACTGTTTTGTGTGTGGATATGCTCCTTGTGATGTGCAGAACGCTGTAACTCAGTCACTACAGGGTTAGCTAGTAGCTGAAGTGGGCTGATCCACTACACCATGTGGTATTCTGAGGTGGGCGGAAGCAACAGGTGAATCATACAACAACAAACCAGTTGTTGAAGAGGGCTGGCTGAAGTCCGCTACAAGTATATCACACATACATGTTTAGTATAAACAAAAGGCCTTGTCTATTGCCACACGTACGGAAAGAAACTATAAAGACAGGCTACCTGGTGCACTTTCACAATAGACCTCTGTGCATTTTTTAAACAAATAAAGGGGGACTGTTTTTTTAAATGGGTCAGCACCTAAGTGCTCTCCAATAAAAATGGCAGTGTTTGTAATTGCCATGTTGTCCAGAAATCAAAATATTTTAAATTTTAGGGAGCACCAAAAAAGTTACTTTAGCACAAACATATTTGTTTCTTATACAAATGTATTTATATTCAAGTATCATCTGAAAGATGTTGCAAAATTAAACTTTAATAAATTAATGCTCAAAGAAAGGACTCCTAACACATATTTTGCGAAAATCAGTCATTGTTTCTTGAAGCCTATCTCATTACATTGGATCAAGTGTAATTTTTTTCAGATCAGCTTGCCATTCCTTTAAATCCTTAAGTCCTAGTGTGAATAGTATTAAGTATATTCCTGTTCCACAAAGCCCTTTAAGTAAAGAGTACTTCAAAATTATACCTAAGTGGTGAGAAAGCCACTCAAAAGTGCTGAGTCCCAATGTGTCAGACACAATTGACGTATTCACACTATGGGCCCGACTCACAAAATGAAACTTAGATGTTTGGTCTAAACATAGGGGCCCCACGTGCAGAATCAAAGATACTATTCGTAAATGCCCTTTGTGAATTCCCAAGGTCCTAAACTTAGTTGTTTGGTCTAAGCTTAGACCAAATGTCTAACTTTACCTTTGTGAAAAGGGCCCTATGATTTCAGTATACAAAAGAATTAGGAACATACCAAAGCACAGCGGAAGTGAAGGCTCGAAGCTGAGGGTGTCAATGTGTGCTTCAGTGGTGGACACCCAGAGGGTGGAGAGACTTGAATCTGTAAAAGGTGAATTAGGTGTAACTATCAAGGTCTGGTTGGTGGATCATAATCTCCCTGGGGGTGTGTAGCGGGTCAGAATTTCGGCAAGATAGCCCTTGGAAATGCCAGGGACCACTTTCAACACCCTTGCTGACAACTCTTAAAGGCCACTGGTTTTATCTAAGAGGTTTTTCAAGACCAGTACTTATAGAATTGGCATATCAAAACAAATTTAATGAAAAAAAACTGTGGGTCTATAAAAGTATAACGACAACTAAAAAAGGAACAAACCCAATTTTGGGCTAGTACGGCTGAATATAATGGAAAGGTTCTGGATATAATGTAGGGGTATGCAAGATGAGATAACATATTCCCTCTAAAAACTGCCAGCAAGTTTAAAAGAGGAATACCTTAAAGCAACAAGAATGAAGAGAAAATGGGAGAGAGGTTGTGAGAGATGTTAAAAAATGACATTAAATGGTGTGCTGTGTACTGTTTAATGAATAAGGGCTTGCAAAGACAATTAACTGTTCACAGTGAAGGCTAAGTGTTTACATCAGTTAACTTAGAAACTGCCTATATAAAAAATATTACAGCCTGGGTTCAATGTGACTAGTAGGGCTGTGTATAACTACTTTAGCTTTCTAGGACTTGAACTTCTGGTGAATGGTGTCACAATAGATCTCAAAACCCAATCATCCATCATCAAAGAAAGCAACATTCTAGAATGCCTTTTGTTGGTGATTGCTACATATGCAGGGCTTGGTATAGACAAATGTGTTTTTCTTTACACTGGATGGCCCCTTTCAGTGACACAAAACTATCAGTATTCAATGATGGTGATATAGGGAAAGTTGTAAAATATAAATTACAACAAACCCCAGTATTCGCACATGAGGGTGAGGCTGAAATGAGGGTCTGGTATGATGGCCAAAAGCCCACCTGTGGTCACTCACTGTGTGTTCTTTACTCAAGAGGCAAGAAAGCTCCCTCTCAGCTTGGTTTGGATTGTGTTGATGAGATAATCCTACACCTTAGTACCTCCTAAACCCCCAGGGACACATGTGACTTGTTCTCCTCCTCAGCACTGTCAGGCCTGGCCCAGAAGAGCAAGTACTCAAATTGGCACTGGTGCCCCAGTGTTAGGTCGGATCCGGCTGCTTGTTAGAATTCTTTCAACTAGTGCAGATGTCTATATACAAAATCAGGGTCCCGGGACACAATGCTGTCCAACTTACAGTCTTTTTTCCTTTGGTCGCCCTTACTCTGTGTATATCCTGGTTCCTAATGAAAGCCAGGTCCAAGGACCTTCAATATACTGCTAGGTGAGTTGTTGGTCAGCTTTTGATCTTTACTTTGGTTGGTTTCCTGACCCCATCAATCATCTTTTTTCGTAATTCTCTGTACTTTCTGCATAAATATTCCACCTATGACCCCATGACCGGGACTCTAGGATCCGTTCAGTTCAGTAAATGTTTATTACTGAGAGCTTTACATGGGGGAGGGCTGTAAACGTTCCTGATATTTTGTGACGGTCTACATGTGCTTACTGTACAATGTGGAATCAGAGTAACTTACTGTACGTTTGTACTGCTAAAGTAGCGAAACCTTTGAAGTAGAGAAGCCCCAGAAATTCCATCAGAAGCTGGGGACATCAGAAGTGTAAAGCAGGCCCCGGTCACTAATGCACCACAGGGAGGCCCACCAAGTCATCAGGGGGGCCCCAGGTTTTCAGGGAGGAAAACGTTCAAGGTGACCCCATTCAGCCCAAGGCCAATGACTCTTTGTGAGATATGGGAGACTCAGGGGCCCCTCATCACGTTCTGCAGGGAAGTCCCCATCATGTTGCATTATGACACTGGTGGGCAGTTGACTTCAAGGTTGCTCTTGTGTGCCTAGGTCATAAGGGTCTGACTGATCAGGGACCAAGAACTGTTGAGGGTGCATAATCTGCATCAAAGGGGGTTGGTGGGTGGATGGCAGACCAAAAGAGAGGCACTTCTCAGTATCAAAAGTGAAAAGACCTAAGTTTTAAATCCTCTCCAAAATGTTACATGGTCTTCATCAACTCTGAGATGTATTGGGAAGGCATTAAAGAGAGAAGGGCCTTCAATATGAGGGGAAGAAAGATCAAGTTATCTTAGGTGGTTGGGTGGACGGTCCATAGGAGATGAGTGGTTAAACTCAGAGGCCTTAGTGGATGTCAAGTTTGGCAGAGTGCGGAGAGGTAGTTAGCTATGCGGTGGAGTAGGAAGGGGAACTCATCAAAACGGTAACCGAGTGCTGGAGGGCAGTAGTGATTGACAAGCTCTAGCCGGCCATGTATAAAACTGAGACATATTTGCTGAGAGAGAAGAGGAGTTGAAGGAAAAAGAGAGAAGCGAAAGGACAAGAGAGGGCGATTGGGGGAAATAAGGCTTGGAGAGCAGGAGAAAGCTGCACAGTGTTTTGTCATCCTGGGTTCCCTTTGAAATGCTGAATATGGACGGTGCACCGAGTATGATGCTGTGAAGTGCACTTTGCAACTTACTACTATAGCCACTTCAGATAGGCAGAGTAAGTGTGAAGCAATGTGCAGGTCAAGAAAGGAAGCAATGACATACATCCTAGCTGCCTCTTCCCCGGGCTGTCCTCTCCATAGTAAAAATGTACCCAGCTTGCTAACCACCTTTTGCTTGACCCTTGCTTTTTTCCCATACTAACAGCCAGAAGCCATTCCAATGTGGTTTAGAAGTGACCTGGGATAACACCCTTCGTGGGCTCAAGCTCAGTCTTTCACTTCCCTTCTCCTTTTTTCCCTTCCGTACTTCTTTCCTTTCTCTGGTCCTCCTCCCACTCTTCCTTTCTTCCACAGTCCCTCCCCTTCTTTTCATTTTCCCACTTTCTCCCTCAATTCCTTCTTCCCTCGTTTCCTCGTTTCCATTATCTTCCCCTTCTCTTCCGACGACTCTTCATCTCCGTCCTTCCACCTCTTTTCCTTCGTTTCGTCCATCATCGCATTTAATCCTCCTTCCCTTCATTTCATGTTGCAACTTCTCTCCATCCTTTCCTTCCTTTTTTCTCTTCTCCTTTCCTTCCTTCCTCCGCGGTCCCCTTCATATCTCCGTAGCCATTCGATGTCATCACTTCGCTTCCTCTCTTCTTTGCTTTGTGTGGTGAGATCAGGGATCTCTCGCCCCCACCCTTCCTTTTCCCAGGATCCTGCACACGTCCTCACAATCCAAGCTACCACCAAGCACTGACCAGGGCTAAGGCCCGCACTGGCATCAGGTGCACTGCCCTTTTCACCTCATTTTCCTCCCACAGAATGGCGGCCTCTTGTGTGTACTTGGACGCAGGTTTTTTTAGACTCCAGTCTGCTCCAGTGGGGCAGGGCTTTTACCTAGAGCCCCCGGGAGAGGACTGAATGAAGTACTGCCCGGAGAAGGGGCGCCTCCTGCAGCGGTGACTTCCATCGGGCGCTCGATCTTCAGCCGGCTCGGCCCCGCTCCGCAGGAAGGCCCTCGCCTAACGCTAATGGAGCTAGGAAAGGATGGAGGGGGCTGGTGCAGTGCTACACCGCCGGCCTAAGGCTAAGAGGGAGGCACGTCCGTGCGCACACTCACCTCTCCTCTCACTTACTTATAGTCTTATTACATCCCCATAAAGCCGTCACCGCTGTTTGAGCAGCTGGTCCCCGAGGCCCCTCGCCGCACATTGATGGAGCCTACGTGACCGCGTAGGTGGGAGCAGGCGGTGAGCAGGCTTGAGGCAGGTGGGGAGAGGGGAGAAAGCGCGTGCACTAATAATGAACGCGTGATTATTAGCGACAGGGGAGTAGCTGTGTGTTGGGGGGGGGGGGTTCGAGTGTTACACCCCCCTAAAAATTTATTTTGTGATAAATAGTTGGGTATATCTGCTTTCAATTGGGTAATTTGAAGTGTTTGTCAGATTTCACCTGGGATTTTCACATGCTCACACTGACAAAAATACACACTCTTTTTCGTCCATGTTTTGAAGGCCTTAAAAATGTTGATTAGTTCGAAAACATTGTTTTTAGTATTCCTAACAATCCACACATTTCTCTCTTTCCACTGCCTTTTAACCTCCCCTTCTCATATGTTTTATGCTGTCCCAGAGTAATTTCTGGGAAATCTGAAGCTTCCCCTCCACCCCATTCATACTGACCAAGCTAAGCCCCTGATTATCAATACCTAGATGAGGGAAATATTCAGATTAAACATTTGTGACACATGCTGACTACTGAGTGGTAACTTAAGATCAGAACCAGAGCACAGTGAACCACAGCATACACTGGCCTAAAATTTAGAACATATTCTAACTCCACGTTTACGCCATATACAGTGCTTCCCAATTGCCAATACCTGTGCAGAAGAGGTAAACACAGAGACTGACCTACAATCTCAGGACATAAACGTGAGGATAGCTACCTTACAATAGTCACTGGACGTTCATTTTTATTACACAAACATGTCTGTAAACATGCCCTGCATGCCAGTGTGATTTTAATTGTGTTTACATGTTTCTAGTGATCCTATACCTTTTCTGTCTTGTGCTGCCATCTTGACAGTTTCAACTTTGTCCTCTGTCAGTTTCTGTGCCGCTCTTACTCTCCACTTTAATGATTGTTGGAAATGAAATGTTAGTGATATTCATACTATATAGGTAAGATCAGTGCTATAGCAGTGCTTCCAACTGCTCTCAGGGGCGGATCTCACCCTAGGGTCTCCAGTTGTGTGCTCTCAATCTGGTTACTGTGTCATCACTCCTCTGTCATAATAAGATGGAGGTCCTCATGGCATAGTATGTGTCCAGTTGGTTGTAAAGGCCCCAAGTACTAACAAAAGACTGAGTGATGTGTCAGACATGACTAGAAGAGGAGCTCTTGATTAAAAAAAAAGATTCAAATTGATTTAGAAGTCCACCTAGCCAATCTCTTTTACTTCTACATGAACCATGCCTTCCAGTAGGTATTAAGGTACATATGCAAAATTCAGTATTAACAGACGGAACTGGTTATTTTCCTTGTATTTATTGAATCTATAGGTGACTACTATAAGCTCCTGGGAATGTTTATAAAAATATTATAAATGTTATATATTCACCAATAATATTACATAGAGTTAATACCACCCAAAAAAGGAAAGTCTGGTGCGGGGAAAAATCCCCGAATTACATGTGATCATAAACTGTTTTTATGAGGATTGGCTACGATTTTGAAAGTCATTTTTCCTTTCTCAAACTTAGTTATGCTGTTTATTTAAGACAGGGAATTATTTCATGTTACAAATATGCAGACCGCTGTCAGGAATTTTAGAAGGAACGGTAAATTAATTTTTCCACAAGAACAGAGAATGAATAGTGTAAATATTCTTTCTTAATAGCTCTTTTAGATTTCCATATACTACAACGATTCTAAAGAACTGAACACAGTAGATTTTTACAACATAGTTTGCTTAATGTCCAGCGGCCTTTCTGGGAGGCCATTTTAATACGAACATCATCTGAGTAAAGAATACAAAATTGAAGGTGAATAGGATGTCTCAAAGAAGTGCATCTGTGGGCTACATGGTAACCATTAAAGGAGTGCTTAGCTAGCATTGTTGTATGAGGCCCAGCACTGCTCCAGTACAAAAGAGTGAGTGTAGCATAGGGGGCTCACCCCATTAAAGCTGCATGTATTATAGGAAGCATATTGTGGATCAAATTGATTTGCAGTGTCATTTTATGCATGTATGTAACGATACATGTATACATCCATACACAAATCACTTCACAGGGCCTTACCTGCTACACACTCAAAGTATCTGTTGCCTTCCTCTTGTATAAGAGTGTGCCACTCCCTGGCTTTCACCCCTGTCCACTGCTCCACATCTTCCCAGATAAGTTCATGCTACACAAGTATGAGTACATGCCTACATACAAATGCGGACACACCACAAGCATCTAATGACAAGTACTCTTAAAATAGCTGTCAGTCATATTTCACGCCCTCGCTAGCAAATAATGTGTGTCCTAATAAAGCTCACAAGAAGAGAACATGGTCAGACAAAGCACCAAGTCATGCCTGCACAAAGAAAGTTTAAAAGGTGCTTGTGTTGAAAGAGGTGAGGTACCTCAGTATTTAATATAATCCTTAACCATGCCCAATACAGAATTAACAATCTCCATTGCTTCCAGGATCACGGCAGCCCAGCACTGCCTCACCAGACCATCTGTTAATCCACGAGGCAACCAGAAAGTACAACTCCTTGTGCAATAACACTTGTGCACCATTCGTCTCTTACACATGCACGAGGAAGTGAGAATAACTGGCCACATTTGCCCAGACAAAGCAGACTGGGCTGCAGTGATATCAAGCCATGCACGCTAACTTCCCCTCTTCCCCGGTCCATAAATGACTGAACTGGATCTCTATGTCATGGCTTAGCATCTGCCCTAGTCCAAAAATCAGGTTTGCAATGAAAAGTAGATTGGGTACTCCCCAGGGTGTAATGAAAGTGGATGTGCCATGTATGCGCTGTGGCTGAGATCCAATCCAGGGCCTGATGGTTCCAACAACCTCCGAACTGTCCTTCCATAACCATTCTATTATTATTAATTGATTCATGTGCTTATTTAACTATCCATGTATTAATGCATAGGTTTTTTGAAGCGCAAAGTGCCAGTCCTCAGTAGTCTCCAAGCTCTTTAAGATACTTTTAAACTTGCATTGCACATGGTAAAAGATAGGCTGTTACAAAATGTGCAAAAAGGGTTAAGATTAAAAAAGTATTTCCGAAATATAGTTTTTTGTACTACAGAGATTGTACACACTGCAGCTTTTTGTATAACAGTCCTTTTAAAGCACAAACTTCACAGCTAGCCTGGTAACTCCCTTGCAATTCCACAAAAAAACAATGAATCCTTGTCATCAGAAAGCTTCAAGTGATTCCATCAATGAAAGCCAACATGGGCCTCTAAGCACCCTTTACATTTGCAAATTAACCAATTGTGCACATTTACATTTATTTCAGACAAACAGGCACCCTGGGAAGAAGGCTTGTTAAGCTGTCTGCCTCTCCCTCAGCTTCACAACACAGGATTATTGACTCCCTGCCTTACATTTCAGCTGAAGCACTTCAACTTTCAGAATTAACCATCCTCGGATGACTCTTTTTTCACAAAAAGTAGGAGAGCTGTTTATCTTAATCAACAAAAAAGGCAAAAGTGCCACTGCACCTGTTTCACTAATAGCTACTGCTTTGCTGCTGCCTCTGACCTTTGTTAACAACATGATCTCTCATCTCTCACCACCCCTCCCTCTCATTTTATATCATCCCTCTCCCTCTAATCTCTCTGATGCCCAAATCAAGTTGTCTACTCTGCTTCATGTTTCCTGCTCCAAGGCTCAAAGAAATACTGGTACAAGAAAAATGCTCTAGGTCTCTAATGGAGCAACAGCACCAATGATACCTAGAACTATGCAAAGCAGGCTGTCCAGTACACCCACTCAACAGGGACATTACTTCTAGGCCATTCATTCTAGACCTGCTGCTCAGAGCAGGCTTTCTGCCGCTTTGTGTAAGAAAACAAAACAAACCACATTTAGCAACCCCCTCCTCTGTAGCCTGGGCCCTGTTCCGTGCACAACAGTGGTCACCTGGGCCCTAATGTTAGCAGGAAAAATGCACTCCATGTTCTTTTTCATAGTAAAACCACCATAACTCGGGTCCAGTGCCCACTCACGGAGGGTGGGGGCTCCTTTATTATAAAGCAGATAGTAAAGAACTAAAGAAGAAACATGCCTTCTTATTAAGGTGCCCGCTGCCTAAAAGGAATGTAAATGTGTGCAATGGATAATCATTAAATATAAAGGCTGTTTTGGAGCTGGTGTAGATTTTAATTAATGGGATCATCCAGGTTCTTGGTGGCAAATATTCATTCTTTTTGAGAGGTATTATTTGTGTCCATTAAAAGGGTGCACCCTTTTAAAGGGCACATGTAAACATATTTACACTAGATATAGTTGGAATGCTTATCATTAATATCTGTATTTTTAAAGCATGGTCTTATCTAAAAAAATATATTGATACTACTTTAAAAAATGACAGTCACAGTGCTTTCTGTCACAGACTGGGACATAGTAACACTACAAACAAGTCACTTTCCTCACTGCACTCATCACAATTAAATTCTGTGACTCTTTGTTAGGGCCACTGGAATTATTCAAGTGTTCAGCGGTGAGAATTCCCACATAATTATTGATTTGCCGCACTTGCCACATAAACCATCATCTGCAGATTTTAACAAAAACATCTTTCTAGCTCAAATGGTTCAAAAGTTACTAAAAATGCAGTGGCACATGTTGGCGCACAATGAAAGGCCCTTTGAAGTGCTGGGCTTGTCACCTTGTTGTTGCTTATTGCTATATTTGGGAATTAAAATAGTACTGATGAGGTACAACCCACTGTTACCATGTTTAAACATTATAAAATAATGAGGTAATACTATTACAAAATGTGCCACATCATGCCGCATTATTTGCCTTTTCTTGCCGCATAATTTACTTAACCCTGCTGCATAATTTGGATCTCTTCTGCCACATAATTCCAGTGGCCCTGCTCTTCGGTCACACTTGAAGACATCTGCAGTGATCACACTAGCCAACGGAGGTTTCATACAGTAAAAGATATTGATTAGTTCAACTTGCATTTATTTTTCATTTGAGGTGTGTGCGTGCTTTTATGTGCAGTTGGCCAAAGGTGAAAAAAAACAATAAAATGCATTTTTTTCTTTATTTAAGCTATGTCTTTGAAACCCCTTCCCTCTCCCCCCAAGTACCTGCATGGACCACCCATTGGGACATGCCCCATAATTTGAAGACCTCTGCCCTAGAGTGAAACCACCTTTTCAATAATTTAACAGTGTCTAGAAATCTGTAAGTGCTTAGCAGCTGACGGAGAGAATGGGAGGAGCTGATAGACTCTACAACTTCAAAAACAGAACAAGCATAACAAGCATCAATTCCATGTGTTGACACCATACAAAATCAGACACCACACAAAGCAGAAAAGTGCACAAATGGCGGCCGAAGAGTACACACTGCTAATAGGACAATAGTATAGGTAGCTGTGACATTTATTGTGAAAGGAAAGAAATCATTGTAGCCTCCCTAGTCCCTCCACCACATAGAGCAGCTGGACTCAGATGTCACCAGAGACTATAGCTCTAGGGGCCGCCTTTCTCCTCTCTGTCTCAAACATCTCCCCCGTGACGTGTTTATTTTGTGCATTTATTCATCAGTGGTTCCTCAGGCCGGGCGTCGGAGGGCCCAGTCACCGCAGACCTGGAAATAAATGGCTTCAGGCCTGGCTGGTGACAGATGAGGCAGCAGCTGAACAAGAAGAAAAACACTTTCCTTTTCCACAAGATCCTCGTGAAGGAAGATCGATTGCAACGAGTTTAATTTCTGGTGCCTCTTGATTTGTGTTATGTAATCATGTTCCGCTAAGAAATATTAAGACAAAGCTATTGTAGGTCTGTCAGTCTGGAGAAAGGGTTCTGGCCCAGCTAATACACTTTGTGTGTAATATATGTTTTATTTCTGCTGAATGTAATCCAACATAAATTCTGTTTATAACCACATATAATGTATATATCACAGTGTCAGCCTTAGTAACTCTGTAGCTGTGGTTAGGTCCCCCTTTCCACTGAAAAGGTGTTTTCGGATTTGTGATGATCCCTGCAGCTGTTTGACAAATCTGCATGACACTCAGCAAACAAACAATGCAACTGGCTAATTTTTGTGCAGCTTCGGATAGGAACCAGTACCCTGTCTGTCAAACTCTAAATTTAGCCCTATGTTGCTTACTATTTTTAAAAGGGATCTAAGGAGGATATTTAGTGTTCAGGATAAATTAAATCATCTCAAGTTACCTTTTCATTACGATCCTGTCGTCTCCTGTTCATCACATCGTTCCCTCTGTCATTATTCCAGATCTTTTAATGATGATCCACTTGAGATCCTTCCCCAATGCACCTGAACTCTAAACAGTGTTGAACTAGAGGGGCAGATAATTTGTGTGTGTACAGCTGATTTATGCTGTCTGTTTGTTTTCTCAAAAATTATTATTAGTGTGACAGGTGATCAACCCAACAGCCATGACATGCTACAGCTGCAACCTTTCAGGCCCAATTGCAGTCTTCAAATGCCTAAACTCTACATTCATTCACCCCTCCACCAGTGTTGTAGTCACTGAAAGATGCTATATGGCAAAATTACCATATCAAAACGAACTTCACATTCTATACATATTGTTACCTTAAGAATGGTCTTCTACGATTCAACGTGTGCTAATATGACACTTAAGTTTGGACAATATCCTATGTTTGCTGATGTGCAAAGCATAAAGCTAAAACCTGGCCAGTCTGTTTAAAACTGTACATGTTTGTATGTCTTTATGTTATGATATACCCTAAGGAAAAAGTACTTCCATTGGTGTGTTTGGCTTTTAATGTTATTGTGGATTAGATAATTACCCTCTTCAGAAAACAAGAAAGCAACTGGTTTATAAAGTTAAAAACAACTGGTTGACAATCTTTAAACTGGGTAAAGACCATTTCATTGTCTCAGATCCCATAGAAAAGCATTCTTTCCCAGGATTTTGTGTTTAATTATGTTATAGGGCCTGATAGCATAATGAGACAGTTTCTGTTTGTGCTGCTTTTATATGGCACACCATATTAAACATTTCCAAACAAAATGGAACATGAAAGTAGTCTAGTGGGCTCCTATTTTGGAAGACCTATGTTGAAGGCGCCTGGCATGCTTTCTTACATTAGCTTCTTGGCCCCTCCAAGCATGCCAAGGACAGTGCCAGGGGTCGCAAAAGAGATATCAGGGGTCACAGCAGAGACCACTGGCTACCCCTAAATGACGTCCCTGGACAGGGTACTGCACTTCCTCAACTGTGCATACAACAGGGTACTCCCTGCATACTATCTCTAGCAAAAGGGTACTACACTTTCCCAGGTTCTCACCCACACATACATAATGTACTCATATCTCTCATGACAGGGTACTACTCTTCTCAACATTGCTTACTAAGCTCCTTCATAGCTTAACATATTAAGTCACAAGTAAATGCTCACACTGTACTACCAAAGCAACCTATAGGTCGATAATCTAATTTCCTTCTTCACCGTCCTTACAGAAAGTCCTACTTTTTTGTTTTAATTTAGACCCTGGATAGTCTTTCTTCACCATCTCCAAACCTGTCGCAAGCAAACACCAGTTTAATACCCACCTTTATTATGCCAAAGTCTGCATAGCTAACATCTCCTGTATGACACTTGAAAGAGCCTGGGCCCTTTCTCTAATTCTGGGATCCGATGAATCTTCGGTTATCTGCTCCGAGGGGTGAAGAGCAACAGTTATCAAAACACTTGAACAATCTCTGTATAACGCAAATGTCACATCATAACATTCTGAGTCAAATCATATGGTTTTAAGGGCCTTATTATAGGCTCAAAGTCAACGTTACATAAATGAGTCTCAAAACCATGGTGTAAATATACAAAATCACCAAAAGAGAATTAAAGCATTTTACAACGTGAAACTTAGCATACACAAGATTAACAATTCAACTGCCACAATACAGAAAATCAGAACAAGTATGTGGTTCTTGGTCACCGAAACTAAATTCTCCTGCCTAATCATTTAAACTAAAACCTTACTATTATAATTCTAAAGAGTATTTGAGAAAGGTCTGCACAACAGAAAATCTGCAGAATAGTATGTTAAGAAAGGGGTGGTGGCGTGAAGCCACATAGAAAATATGAGGACTGTACCTCAGAAAGGTCCGTTCAGCTCTAAGGGTAAGAAAATATTCTGATCTCTCACAAACTAAACCTTCCTTAAATCAGTTTCCCAAGACAATGACATCACAGTCAAAGCTTCTCGATTGAAACCCCAATTAAATTTAATTGGAAGTTACGCTTTTCAAACCCCTAGTACATCTGATCTTGATTCTCATAGGTCTCAGCAGTTTAAAAATGACTGCCAAGCTTCCAGAATACTACTCTTCATCCTTGCATAGCTCGTTTCAGGCTTTCTTATCTCTGACCCATATTATCACTTCTGGTTGCATCTTTAAAGAAACATTTAAGAAAAACAACTCCATATTGAAATTTAACTGTAAAAATAAAGTTATATGTGTCAGCCTTCACTCCAGCCAAGTTAATAAAACAAAAATATACTTCCAGATTAAACGAATTCTAAACACTACATGTGAGATTATACAAAATGATTCTGCAAAATAATACTTTTAAAACATTAGTCTCAAATAATATTCATGAAACGTTGAAATAATGTTGTATCCAAAGATGCACTGCACTTATATGCTTTGCAGTGGAGAAATTATATAAAATAATTTAATTGTGTTTTACAGAATGTAACCACCAAATTGTGACCACCAGAAAATGAGCACACTTACATTTTCTTCTTTTAGAGACGTAGTAGCACAGCCAAGCTACGCTCTTTCTCACTTAAGTCTGGAATTCAAGACACTGGTGTGGCGCTCTCAATTCAAGTTGTTCTACTATTCCCCCAAACACAACACTCTCTTCTTCCAGCTCCTACTGTTATGGTTGGAGGACAGGGTCTTCAGAAGAGAGTCTGGAGCCATTCAGGCAAGAGCTAAGTTCTTTATTTTATGTAAGGCTAGAGCAGCAGAAGGTAGGTCGCGTCACAGCCCCATTCTCCCTCCAACCTGCTTGATCTCCTAGCTTTCTTTGGAGACCACACACAACATTCAATTACATCATTCACTCTTAGCATTCCAGACACTGGCCCAGACGTACATGGAATTGGGACACACCTGATACTACACACTTCCTCTCTTTGGCAAACCTCAAAAATCGACTTTAAAAAGTCTAGCCCTTTTACTTGATTGTTAAAATAACTTCTTATGGTAGCCTCTCCTGATAGGCTTCTATTTTAAAAAGAGAGGCATGTTTAAAACAAATCAAGTGCCACCACTGTTTCACACTGTGCACAGGAAGAACATTTATTCAGTTTTATTTACAGCAGGGCCTAAAGTGTTGATTGAGCAAGTGGAAGTAGAGACAGGTTTCAGAAAAGACTTGTTCTTGTTCTCATATCCACCAGAAGCAGCAGATCTATACATAAAATACTTTGTCAGTCTGATTTGTCAGAAATAGCCATGTATATCTTTACATAACTCTAATCGGTTTAATCTCTGTGAAGGCACCAAAGAGAATCCTTCACTTAAAATCTCATTAAAAAAATCAAAACCCTTCAACATTCTGCAATGATCTAGATGACATGTTGAACGAATCTCTCATTAGTTCCTGTACGGATGCGCCCTTCTCTTCAAATAATTTTTGAGTTGTGGGGAGGGTGTGACTTTCCCTAATACCGGGGGCATAGCTAGGTCAGTAAGAGTGTGGGGGGGCATGTGGGAGGATTGGAGGGGCTGAGCTTCGGATGTTCCCAAAAATCATGCTGGTATATATTACTGCAGTGCATTATACAACAAACAGGGTGTATGAGAGGGGCCTAAGGGACAGTGGAAAGGCTGAGGAATGCTGATTGATGGGAGTACTAAGTGAGAGAAAACACAATAATTTGTGAAAAAAACAACATATTCAAGGAGTTTCAAAACAGAAAGGGATAGAGTGTATGTATGTTTTCGACCGTGTGTGTAAAAACACCTAGTGAAATCCGACAGAAAACTTCACCATACACGACTGAAAGCATCTGTACCCGACTATTTATCAGAAAATCCATTTATTAGGGGGTGTAACACTCCACACATTACCCCTCAAGCTAGGCCCCTGCCTAATACTTGCCTCTGCTTGGTTTTAAGACTTCCTCTCCAACCATGTTTGAGGTAATCTGGGAAAAGAGCTGATGTATATGGCTCGTTTTGAATCGTTTTGCTCCTAATCTGAAGAGAATGCCTGCAAACCTTCCCTTTCTGAGTCCGATGAAAAACTGTTTGAAAAGGTCACCACTTTTCCCTTCCAAAATGTTGACCCTGGTAATTAATATTGCATGAGCTTGATGGTGTGTAATACTCTGAAGAGAGACAGGGGTGAGTTATTTCTACTGAAGCACTCTAATATCTTTCTTCCATTTATTAGTCATCTTTTTCATCAGATACTAATCCATTCTTATCATTTTATCATTTCTTTCTTCCTCTGTCGCCGTCTCAGAGACTCTTGTGAGAATCCAATTGGTGGAAAGAGGCCGCAGACAGAATAACAAGATCTATCATTCCCATACCCAATGCTATCCCCATTTCCTAGAGAAGCAAACTTCTGGCAAGCTATGTCAATGAGAAATACATCCACCCATCCATCAATGAGCACATCGGAGAAGCACAGCCCCAGCTACTCTGCAGGCTCACAAATATAAGCAACTAAACCGCCGACGAGCGTCCGAGCAGGGTCAGTATGGCTGAACATCAAATCCCTTCCACTCTCAGCATCACAGGGAAGCCAAGAGATGCAGTGAGACCTCTTGTTAAAATCAGGTCCATGATTTTGGATGAGCAATTGGGGTGAAGGTTCAAAAACAATTAAAAGGCACCTCTCCCCAGTGTCACCCCTGCTTTTGGTTTATTCAGACAATCTGCTACCTCCAGCACACTGTCTTCACCACTACCATCATTGTTCTACAAGGTTAGCTACCAGTGTTTCATGTCTTTGGGGGACACTTCTTAGCCCTTTTCACCCCTTCTTAAGTAAGTTGGTTGCCGACTCAACAAATCAATGAACACATCCTCAGCCCTGCAAGGAAGAAACCCCAAAGGGACATTTGATGGAAGTGGCAGCACTCTATAATGAGTGCCCTTCCATACATTGTGAAGCATTTGGATCTTGCCCTTTAGTTTCACTAAAGAATCACTCACACAGTGATTATAGTGTCTTCAGACCAGCATCATTCTCCACAGCTTTACCATCCTACCCTCCCTTACCCCAGTCCTTTGTGTGATACTAAGTAGCCTGCCAGTCATACCTTCTATTTACTCTTGATACTAGTCATGGCAGTCTCAATCAAGCTTGTCTTCTCCAATATGTCTGAGTTTATGTAGTTTAAAGAATGGGGCACAACCATTTCCCCACTCATCTCCTCTGTTTCATTCGGGTGGCATTCAGGTGCATCTTTCTTTTTTACGTCTCATAGTTGCTTCAACATGAGGGGTGAAGAAATGAAGAAATCTTATTTCTCCTTCACCCAGACCCGCTCACAGGGCAGTCAGTGGAGAAAAAGAACACTGCAAACAACCTCCCAACTGCACGTTGCAGTGCCAGTTCACGCTACACATCCAGGCTACAGATAATGGATCCCAGCACTCACAAAACAGAGGGCTACGAAGAGGGCAATGATCCCATGATGCACTGCACTGTGCAGGCCTTGACTCACTCTCCCAAGGAAGAGGGCACCACTCCTTGGATTTACTCGTCATCCAGTCAGCCCATTATGCCCATCTTCGTGCCCCTACGGCCCTCCAATTCCCGTTTACACATCTAGTGTGGCATCATCGGGCTAATGCAGCGGGATGTGGTGGGCAAATGGGGCCTCAATCAGGAGCAGCAGGTGACTGTGCCTAACTTGGCCCCTGGCTAGTCCTGACCTGTCAATGTACTTTAATTTATTAACATAGATGCGCAGCGCAGACATACCTAACTCGCAAACAATAAAAGCATTCCTGTGGGAGAGTTGATACTGCAACAGGTGTACTTGGGTAGGGCTCTGTGTCTGCCCCCCTATTTGGATATCACATGGCTAGCATGAAGGGGTGGGGTCAAATACACTCGAGGCCAGGGTGAAAAAAAAAAAAAAAGAATAGCTTACAAACTTGCTGAGCGCTTGAAGTTTACTTTTCTTCCCCCAGTAGCTTCGCCTATGAGGCATAGAAGGAATATATCAGCCCCTCACCCCTGAATGTATTTTTCAAAAACCCTTGGCCCATGACAGTTGTTGGTGAGCTCAAGCCACTCCCTTTGGCAAGTCTTGGGTCAATGCACTTGGGGGCATGTACGATTTGGTGAACTTCCAATCCAAGTTTTTTGAGTTATTAACACAAGTTATTCGGAAAGTCATTGGATTTGGGCCCGTCGCTTACCTGGTGGTAACTGTGGCCACTGCTCTGCACCAAACAGTGCACGGTCTGCATCTTGTTTCGTTTATGGACTGCTCAATTCCAGAGGTCAAGGTACCCAGGCTATAATAACAAGCATGGCATGCTTACAGAAGTCTCTCTCTGCCCACCGTGAGTCCTGGTCACCAAGCTCTTGGGTCAGATACTTTTCCTACAACACTTAAATTTCGGTATATTGGTAAGCACATTCTGCACGCACTTTTCGTGCAGCAAACAACTAAAAAAGCTAAAATGCAAAATAATGAATACAATTCATTTAAAAATTCACCCTTGTGTAAGGCTCAGCAATAAAATTCTGTATTCAACGTATTGACACAAACTTCTAAAACCGATGGCTGTGTCCTTAGTACAAGCCAAAGTCTAGATAGTGCTGACCTGCACTGTATAGAAGAAGCTGATACAAGGACACTTTCATGGCCCTGACTCGTCTTTCATCCCCAGTGAAACTGTCTTCTAATCTTAGAGTCGATGGCTTGCATGGAAATAATCAACTATTCTATGCCTGAGGTGTTTAGCTCCAGGGTGGGACGCTGTCCTTGGGCTCCTTATTCTTGCTCACCTCCATGTTCGTTCTGTTTCTGTACCTACTTTATGCTTCTCACCTCTCAGTTTCTATTCTTCACTCACATTAACCTGTCATTCGACAAATCACGTGTCTTGGATCTGTGGTTTGGTCCTGCATTAGGAATATCATTTTACTGGGTCTCCTGGTTCTGGTTTCTGTCATTATTTGCCATGCGTTCCTCTGTCCAAGGAGCTTGTAGTCTAAGCAGACCATAAGCAAATGTGGGGAAGTTATCTCTCTGGGTATCCCTGAGATGCATGTCTGGTTCCTAGGAAAAAACTACTCTCTTGTGGTGATATTAGATTGATATGGCAAGGTTCTAAACTCTCATCAAACCAGTTTAAAATTGTTCACCTCATTTATCAGAACTTTCTTAAGTGAAATTTAGTTCTGCAAGTTTCTTAAGTGAAATTTAGTTCTGCAAGTTTTGATCCACATCTGCCAACTATGTTCCTGTTTTGGAAAGTGTATCTTTTTATGGCAACATTGACTGGACTTGTGAGAGCCTTTCCCACTACTGAGGTATATTCCAGATCAGCTGGAATCCTGTCTTTTAACATCTCTCTGGAAATGCTAAAAGTTGCATTGCAGGTCTTTATTTGCTTCTTTCTATTGTCATCTCTGTGTACATACCTCAACTCCATTTAAAATGAGCCCTCTCACTTTTGCCTCAAAGCATTTGTTCAGAAACTTTGCTGAAATAAGGTCCGGGTTCCTTACCAATCTTTTAGTGCTATTGGCCGAATTATCAGTTTTTACAATAACTTGATCTACGCATTTGGTCAAAGAGCCAGAATTTCTTACAGTCATACACTTGTAAATGTATAATTGAGAAGATAATCTTTTCTGTTATTCTTAAATCAGAGATCCTCTTCCTCATAATAACATCAGCAATGATCATAATTTTAACGTTCCTTTAATTTATCCTCAATTCTTTCCGTCTTACATACTCCTCAGTTGCTAGAAGAAGATACATGAGAGCAGGAGTCCTGGCAATTACAATGGAGGCAGAGGAAGACTGCAATCATTCTTGTGGACATCCTGAGATGTCTTGAAGCGTCCACTGTGCAGCCCGTTAAAATGGAGGATAAGGGCCTGATTTTGAACTTGGAAGACCGATTTATTATCGTCGCCCTGGTGGGGCACTTTACTCGCACCATGGAGTGGGTACTCCACCCACCAAATGTACAGATGTTTGCTGTTCTCTTTCAGTTTTTTGTAAATCCATTGTAAGCTTGATGGATGGTTCCATCAACATGATGGAGTAGTACATTAAATGTTCAACTTTTTTTTATTTAAAAAAGAAAATCCCACAGTGGGGACACATGGCCAAACTTCCTACAGATCTTACTCAGTCAGATCATGGAGATTGTGTAGTCTCCCTGTCAACATACTGAAGTTCTGCCCTAGATTAGTATTTATAAGCTCCTCTCACTTTGCAGTCAGAGAAAGAAAAGTAAGGTGAAATATGTGACTCTTGCTGGGATACAGAGAGTGTCAAAGGAAAGGCTGTAGGATGTAATTTTTTGTAACACACAACAAAATGTATATAGCTGTAAATTAACTGTCACATCCAGCAGTTAGGAAAGCAAAAATGAAGCTTGTGTTTTATAATTCTGACATATGATAGAAACAAAGATTTTAACAAGATCAAAGCAACTCAAGACACTACTTGGTGATGCACAAATGATAAATGTTCACTGAAACCTGATTTTCACACATCATCATTTGTGTGCAGTAAAGTTTTATCATTAAAACTGTATGTCTGTGGAAATTTACTGGCCATTTTAATGGAAAAGTTGGTGTCTGTAAATTAAAGTGCACTACGACACAATCCTTTAGGTACATTAAAATATAGACTACCTCATGTCCATTAAAGCTAGGTGGGTTGCAAACGTTTTTTGTTCTAAATATTGGGTCGTGGTTCTAAGATGTTTGGGAAGCACTGACATAATCGGCATATTTAATTTGCTGCTCCGAGTAAGCTTTTTGGCAGAACTCTGACTTCTGGAGATACTCAGCACTGCATATTGCGTAAAAGCACACAGATAAACTATAGGGCAGATATAAGAAAAGTAGTGCAGTGCCTTGTACAGTGCCACTTCCCTTGCACCCCTTAGCACCCCACAACCGCCACCATGTGTGCTCCATATTTAAAATAATGCGCACCATGGCACAGGGTAGAAGAAAATAGTGTCACAATTTCTGACGCTATTGATGTACAGTTCAGGGTTTGCGACAACATTTTGGTGCTAACTCTGAACAGTACATAGGGGCCCATGGAAAACCACAGCATGCCCCCTTTTAACACCTGCTCTGAGCAGGCGTTAAAAATGCAGGAACAATTACGCAAAGAAACGCTCTCCTTGCATACATTATGCCTAGCGCAGGTATAATGTGGCAAAAGCGGTTACAAAGTGGCACAATGCCTGCATTGCGCCACTTTGTAAATCTGGCACTGCTATTTTGGCCTCATTGGGCCACGTTAGCATAAAAAACAAATGACGTTATTGTGTTTCAAGGAGGGGCTAGAGGCTCTTAAATATGCCCCTATATTTGCTAATCATAGCTCAGGTTGATGTGCCATGGTTGCTTCTCTAAAGCATGACAGTTCTGCCCAGTTTTTTACTAATGTCTAAAGCAGCGAGCGAATGTTTCAAGTCGAGCCCAACATTGCGTGAGAGTGTAAATATAACAGCTCATGTTTTCTGTCAATAAATACATAAAATATTAAATATAAATCGAGGTGAATCAATTTGTGGAAGCATTTCCCCTTAGACGTATAAAGATATTTAGTTGTGCCTTCACTTTTCAAATTTAATATATGTGATCAAGCCAAACTTACCTAGGAGGTTGGTGACTGGGAATCTTTTAAGGTAAAGACAGCAATTATGGTTCGGGTTCCTTCTCTGCAACAATAGATCCAGTGAGTGAAATGAACAAAATTGAAGCAAACGATGAATAAATACCCTTGAAGGAGAATCTTGAGAGGAATGTTCTTCAAGAAACTCTGTCATACACTGATGTTTGTTAGCTTTTTTTTACACAATGCAATATAACATTGCATTTTTTCTGAAAAAATGGTTTGCCAAATTCACTGCCTAAGCACTGTTGTTAGCCGGAGACACTGTTGAAGTGGTTATGGAACCACTGTCTTTCTTCATATCTCTGCTTTATGTCTTCAGTACAGATCATATTGCCCTTTGGGGAGAACCACCCCACAGTTTAAAGACCACAGACATCTATGGCTGCTTATTGTGACTTGACAGTGTGGAGCAGAGGTTGCATCTAGTAATCTACTTACTGCACAGTGAAATATTGTGCTCTGTTGGATATTCCTCGCCCAGTACAGCTGTCACCAGACCTTATGTGATAAACAGAGAAAGAGCTTTCTACTGTATTAATGAGAAAGGGACTTAGGCTCCATCCACATCTTGGTTTCCTTGAATACAGCATTTGATTGAACAGAAATTGCATGCTTCCACCGAAAAAGAATGCTTTGCCTTGTGGGAAAGCTTAAGCTCAGTAGAGCAGGCCACTCTTACTTGTGGTAGCAAGCGAATAATCAAGGCTACAGGCCTTATCTGTTTATTATGAAACATTACGATAACGGCAGTAGACCTGACATCTTAATTGTTAAAAAGCATACATTAAAGCAAATGGAAAGGACAGTTGGGGCGAGCAAATTGAGAAAAGCAGGTGTTGTCTAAAGCACAGAGGAAGTGCCATTGTTAAGTTCCTTAGAGATTCGTAAAAATTCACCAATCTCCCCTGCACTAGAGGTCTACAGAGCAGAGGCTGTTAGTGCAGCAGTTTATGGAGCCGAACTGTGGGGTCTTTGTGGAGTTGAAGCTCTCGTACCACCAGAAAATTCCTTTATATGACCTTTGCTGAGGCTCCCACAGAGCACTCCCCTTTTGCCCTTATGCCTAGACCTACGTTTGCAGGAGATGAACGATCATTCTAGACAAAAAACCATCTTATATTGGATCAGAGTATGGTCTACCAAGGAACTATCCCATTATGGAGCAGGATTAAACAATGTGATCAGTAGACCCCAGGCGCTAAAGATCTCCTGGTTAAAGTACATTAGGGAGCTGCTAAGCAGCTTAAGCTTGGGAGAGCTCTGGAAGGATCCAACTACGATCACTTCTAGTAAGTCCTTAACAGTGAAAAATATCTTTTGGAAAGACATCCAGAACAGGAGAGGGAACACCCCTTCCTAGCAGAGTTTAACTGATTTTTTTTTCAATATAAAGGATGATTGTTATTTTGAGGAATTTTTAGATCTAGTTAGACCCCTCGCCAGGAAATTGAAAATCCAATTAAGACTGGGTAGACTCCCTCTGGCATCCTTTATGAGCCTTTGGTCAAACCCAAAGCTGAGCCATGGCACATGTCCTGTATATACGTCAGCCAGGAAAACGCTGAGCACGTACATTTTGTTTTTGCCCTGCATATAAGCACCCCAGATGAAAATGTATCAAACCTCTCTGCTTATCCTTTGGTACTAGGCAATATTGGAAGCCCTGAGGGTTTGCCAAACATAGCCTAACCCAAAGATTGTGCTCCCTGTCTCCAGTTTTCTCCAAGCAGTTTGGTTTACAAGATCAAAATATCTAGACAGTAAACTCTGGTCTATATTTTAGTATCCTTTTTTGTAACTTTTGTATGGTTGTACTATTTGGAGAGTGCTCTGAAAGATTTATATACAGATTCAGTGCTTATTTATTGTTGCACGATTGCTGTACTGCTATATTTGAATATTTGCACTTTGGCACTGCCACTCTAATTTACTTGTTGATGTTTCACCTGACCAATTTATTTTGAATACCTGTACCTTGGGATGTCACTTTTAGCTGCAAGTAGTAGCCTCTTTTTGTCAATATGCTATTATTTTTTAAATTGATGACAATTGTCATAATACTAGAGAGGAGCTATTACCGTGAAAGGGATTCAGGAATGTTTGCTCTTTTTATCTATCTTTATGCTGTGTTTTTAACCTGTGTCTTTTTTATCTGAATTAGTATTATATCTGTATAAGTCAATAGGAATTCATGCGTGGATTGTTATTTCTCTGTATTAAAGCCCGAAGTGAGGTATTTTGTTATACAGAATCTCAAAGATTACAATAGTAAGTGAGTGTTTCGATGTTGGTTACCCCCTCTGAGAAACCATATGGGTTGAAGATTTGCGCTGTGATTATCCTTGTTAGGCTCGCTTAGGAGAGATAGTATTTGTCAAATATAACTTTGTATATATTTCTAATTTTGTGAATGTGAGTTTGGTGGTTGCCTTGTGAGAAAACGTATGTTCAATGCTTTAGGTCTCAGTTGAATGTTGTCACTCCATGTTACAAGTTGTAGACAGAAATTTAGTTACATGTTTTGGTTTTGGTCCCCCTTTCAACAAACTCTGGTGGTAGAAGATTTTCACTGAGATAATCATTGTTAGTCTTTTTGAGAGAGTTTGTGTTTTGCTTTGCCATCTCAGTAATTGTGTTTGTATTTGTAATTTTATAATTGTTGGTATGATGGTTGTTCTTGTGCACATCAGTATGCCTTTGATGGTTATGGTGTCAAATCAATGGTAAACGCTACAGACCCTAATGGTTTATTTTGAAAACTGATATTAGAATCAGATTTCATAGGTTTAATCTTTTTGTTACAAAAAATTAAGACAAATCCAGTAGGATTGACTTATTAGTGTGGAAAGTGTGAATTAAAGTTAGTAGAGTCCAAAGGGTGAATTATTATTGGATTGTGCTAAAGGTTTCAGGCAGGTGCAACTTCACAGATTACCATAGTAGGCAAATGTTTTAGTGGTGCTGAGCAGCTCGAACAAACCTTTCAGATAGAATCTTTGTAATATGATAATCCTCACTAGGCCTCTTTGGAGGGACTTTATATTATTTTGACAAAATTTGTAATTCTATGACAGTATACCTAATGTTTGCCTTGAGGGAAAGCTTATGCTCACAGTAGGTCTGAGTTGGATGTGGCGACAAGCTAATGATAAAAGCCATATGCTGATGCAATAGTTTAGATCTGTTTATTATGAAAAGGCAGTAGGCCTGATTTATTTATTATGAAATGCATATGTAAAAGCTAATAGGCTTTTCAGTGTGTATTGATATTGTACTTTGTTAAAGCTTGCAGCCATGTATTTTGTTGTGTGAAATCTCACACACTACCTTAATAGGCAAGTATTTGTTGTTGATTACTCCCTTTGATAAACCTTAGGGGTAGAGGATTTTTCTCTCTAGAATTCTTTAGGCAGGTCTGAAAGGTTTAGCTGCCATCAAAAATTCTGCAAAAAATACATACACACCTACATATACTATGTGAACAAGGATTTTTTTTGTAGGAGCTGCATTGCTTGGTGTACTGTCAGTACTGGATTGGATGACATTTAGATGTGGGTTGGCAATGCCCACTTCACCGGCACCAAGTTGGAGCAAGCGCCTTGTTGAATTTAGCTTATTTTGTTGTCACCTCTCTTCTGACTTTAATATGTATAAGTGTCATTTACACTCTGCTTCCATCCACTGCAGCATACAGCATGGGGCAATGGATCAACTCACTTCAGTCCACTTCAGCAACTGGCTCTCTTGCCCTGTGGGTGATGATATTTTCCTTATCACATGTGCACACCCACCTGAAAATTAGTGGAGGGTGCTTCACTTTAATTTCTTTTTTTGCTCCTCTTTTTATTTCTATTTTCAGATTACACTGCACCTCCCCAAACAGCGCTAATGGGCCCCTAGCTTCCCACATTTAACCTGCAGTGCCTGCATTCTATGTGGCCACTGACTCTAAATCAGGCAGCCATCATGGAACAGGCCTTTCATAATATAGCATTGTCTTATCAATTCAAGCTGGCCAACATGTTGGTTCTAAACTTGGTGACCATGCTGTAACCTGCTAACAATGATAAACTCTGTAGAATACCATTTCCATTTGGCCACCCACTGCTATATTTAATTCTATTTGTTATTGCAAGCAAATTTGCACTCACCATGTCTAGGTGGCAACATGTCTTCTTTTTTGTACTTTTATTTCATTAATTTATCTTGCATATGTTGTTGAGTTTGTATGAGTTTTTTATTGTGGTTGTGAAAACTGGTTATTGCAAGAATGAATACGTGGATGGATGAATGGATGCATGGATTCAAAAGGAGAGTGACAGAGTGCATATTTGATGCCTTATTGAGCACCTAAACCCATCAATGACTGAAGCCAGACCTGATAACTGGCCAGTACTTGTTTTCACTTGAAGTTAGAGTGCTTTCCGTTTCGGAGGTTCTTCAACCACCACCCCGCCCTCTTCTTGGGTCACAGTATGCCACACTGTGACAGGAAAACACTGAACCATTGCTCTGAAGAAGTAGGAATAACTTTACTTTTTAATTGGCCAACATGCTCAAAAGTAATGTTCATAACTAACCATGTGTTTAAAAAAACAAGCACTGGCAAAGCCAATAGTTCTCGCCTATACAAGAGCTATACTGGCTTTGGCAATGTGTTTTGCCATGTTGTACATCATTGTAGCTGCTGTCCAGCATGGCTAAACGTTAGTGGCGTGGGATGTCAGAGTGGAGTAGGGCAGTAGAGTATTGTAGAGTCGATTTGTTGGTGTGTCGTAGTGGAGTAGGGAGAGTAGAGTACCATGGAGTTGAGTAGAGGGGAATAGTGTTCAGTGGTCCAGTGGCAGAGTGTCGTAGAGTGGAGTGAGGTGGAATAGGGTGGAGTGGGTTGGAGTGGTTTGAGGTAGTGAGGTGGATTGGATTGGAGTAGATTGGGGTGGATTGGATTGGGGTGGGATGGACTGATAGGGAGGATAGATTAAGTGAAGTATGTTGGATTGGAGTGGGATGGACTGAATTGGGGCAGTGGATTGGATTGGGGTGGATTTGAGGGGCGTGGATTGAGGTGAGTGGTTTGGATTGGGGTGATAGGGCTGGGGTGGTTTGGACTGAAGTGGGGTGCATTGGATTGGAGTGGGGTGGATTGGATTCGCTGGAGTGGGGTGAATTGGACTGGCGTGGGGTGGACTGGACTGAGTGGGATGAATTGGATTGGAGTGGGGTGGATTGGATTGGATTGGAGTGGGTGGGTGAATTGGAGTGGGGTGGGCTGGAAGGCTTGGATTGGAGTGGGATAGACTCAACTGGTATGGATTAGAGTAGAGTGTGCTGGACTGGAGTGAGTGGGGTGGATTGGAGTGGGGTGAATTGGAGTGGGATGGATTGGATGGGGTGGATTGTACTGAGGTGGGGTGGACTGGAGTGGGTGGATTGAACTGGGCAGGGTGGGGTGGATAAGTCAGGGGTGTGGTGGATTGTAGTAGGGTGGATTGGAGTGGATTGGATTGGTATGGGGTGGATTGTATTGAGGTGGATTGGATTGGTGTGGGGTAATTAGAGTGGGGTAGGCTGGATGGATTGGAATGGAGTGCGCTGGACTGAACTGGGATCGGGCAGAGTGTATTGGATTTGGGTAGAGTGGGGTGGATTGGAATAGAGGGGGTGGATTGGAATGGGGTAAATTGGATTGGAGTGGGGCATATTATTTGTAGAAGCATAGGAATGGATTGGAGTGGGATAGATTAAGGTGGTTTAGAGTAGGATGGATTGGACTGGAGTAGGGTTGATTCATGTGGACTGGTTTGGACTGGAGTGGTGTGGTGTGGATTAAAGTGGAATGTATTGAAGTGTGATGGGTTGGAGTGGCCTGGGTGCATTGGATTGGAATGAAGTGGCCTGGGTAGCAGTACTCTTGATTTGGAGTTGTGTGGGTTGGTGTGGGTGGGCTGGTTGGATTGGAAGTATTGGAGTAGGGTAGGTTGCAATGAAGTGTGGTCAAATGGGATGTACTGGAGTGGGGTGGATCAGACTGGAGTGCGGTGGATTAGACTGGAGAGGGGTGGAATGGGCTTGAGCAGACTGGGGTGGGGTGAAGTGGGGTGTGTTGGATTGGAGTGGGGTAGATTGAAATGGGGTGGGGTGGACTGATTTAGGATGTGGTGGGCTTCAGTGGGATGGATTGGATTACAGTGGGATGGGGTGGAGTGGAGTGGGGTGTGTTGGATTAGATTGGGGTGAATTGGAGCAGGGAGGATTGGAGTGGGATGGATTGGACAGGGGTGGATTGTACTGTGATGGGGTGGACTGGAGTGGGGTGGACTGAAATGGGGTGGGGTGGTTAGGACAGGTGTGGGGTGGATTGTAGTAGGGTAGATTGGATTGGATTGGCATGGGGTGGATTATATTTGGATGGATTGGATTGGAGTGGGGTAATTAGAGTGGGGTAGGCTGGATGGATTAGAATGTAGTGTGGTGGTCTGAACTGGGATCTGGTGGAGTGTATTGGATTGGGGTAGAGTGGGGTGGATTGGAATAGAGGGGATGGATTGAGTGGGGTGGGGTGGATTGGTGTGGGGCGGGCTGGAGGGGTGGATTGGATTGGAGTGGGGTGGGTTGAATTCAAGTGGGGTGGACTGGAGTGGGGTGGATTGCGATGGGGTGGATTGGAGTGGAGTGGAGTGGACTGGAGTGAGTTGGATTGGAGTGGAGTGGATTGGAGTGAGTTGAATTGAATTGAGTGGGGTAGGGTGGATTAGATTGAGTGTGGTGGATTGGATTGGGGTGAATTGGCTAGGTGTGGGGTGAATTACATTGGAATGGGGTGGAATGCATTTTGAGTGGGGTGGATTGGAGTGGAGTGGATTGTGGTGGATTGGAATGGACTGAAGTGGATTGGATTGGAGTGGGTTGGATTAGACTGGAGTGGGGTGAACTGGATTGGAATGGGGTAGATTGGATTGGAGTAGGGTGTATGAATTGGAGAAGGGTAACAATCGATTGGAGTGGGGTAGATTAAGGTGGTTTGGAGTGAGATGGATTGGACTGGAGTAGGGTTGATTCAAGTGGACTGGATTGGACTGGAGTGGGGTGGATAAAAGTGGAGTGTATTGGAGTGTGATGAGTTGGAGTGGTGTGGGTGGATTGGATTGGAGCAAAGTAGATTGGGTAGCAGTGAACTTTATTTGGAGTGGGGTGGAATGGAGTGGGTCGGCTGATTTGGATCGGATGTATTGGAGTAGGGTAGGTTGGATTGAAGGGTGGTGGAATGGGATGTACAGGAGTGGGGTGGCTCACATTGGAGTAAGGTGGATTGGTGTGGGGTAGACTGGACTGTAGTGAAGTGGATTGTGGAGGTTTCGATTGGGGTGAATTGGAATGGAGTGGGTGAATTGGATTGGATTAGGGTGAATTGGAGTGGAGCAGATTGTTGTTGATTGGAGTAGGTTTGGGATGGGAGTGGAGCAGGATGGAGTGGGGCAGGTTGGTGTGGGGCAGATTGTTTTGGATGAAAGTGGGGCACATTGGAGTGGGGCACATTGGAATGAGCCAGACTGAAATGGATTGGAGTGGGGCAGATTGGAGTGGGGCTGTTTGGAGCGGGACAGATTGTTTTGGATTGGAGTGAGGCAGACTAGAGCGGGGTAGATTGTTTTGGATTGGAGTGGGGCAAATTGGATTGAGGCAGATTGTACTGAGGTGGGTTGGGATGCGGTGGATTGGATTGGACTGGAGTAGGGTGGATTGGGTTGGTGTGAGGTGGATTGGATGGGAGTGGGGTGGACTGGAGTGGGTTAGTTGGGATGGAGTGGGGTAGATTTGACTGGAGAGAGGTGGTTTTGATTGGAATGGGGCATATTGTTTTGGATTGGAGTTGGACAGATTGGAGGGGGCAGATTGGAGTGGGACAGATTGTCTTGGAAAGAAGTGGGGCAGATTGGAGTGGGGCAGATTGGATTGGGACAGACTGTTTTGTATTGGAGTGGGTTTGGGACTTGAGTGGAGCAGGGTGGAGTGGGGCAGGTTGGTGTGGGGCAGATTGGAGTGAGGCAAATTGTTTTAGAATAAAGTGGGGCAGATTGGAGTGGGGGAAATTGGAGTGAGCCAGATTGAAATGGGTTGGAGTGACACTGTTTGGAGTGGGGACAGATTGTTTTGGTTGGAGTGGGCAGATTGTTTTGGATTGGAGTGGGGCAGTTTAGAGTGAGGCAGATTGGAGTGGGATAGATTGTTTTGAATTGGAATGGGGCAGATTGGAGTGGAGGAGATTGTTTTGGATTGGAGTGGGTTTGGGATTGGAGTGGAGCAGGGTGGAGTGGGGCAGGTTGGTGTGGGGCAGGTTGGAGTGGGAAAGATTGTTTTGGATTAAAGTGGGGCAGATTGGAGTAGGGGACATTGGAGTGAGCCAGATTGAAATGAATTGGAGTGGGGCTGTTTGGAGTGGGGACAGATTGTTTTGGATTGGAGTGGGGCGGACGAGAGTGGGGCAGATTGTTTTGGATTGGAGTGGGGCAATTTGGAGTCAGGCAGATTGTATTGGGGTGGATTGGAGTAGGGCGGATTGGATTGGAATATGGTGGATTGGGTTGGTGTGAGGTGGATTGGATGGGAGTGGGGAGGATTGGATGGAGTGGGGTGGACTAGAGTGGGGTTAGTTGGGATGGAGTGGGGTAGATTTGACTGGAGAGAGGAGGATTTGATTGGAACGGGATGTATTGTTTTGGATTGGAGTTGGGCAGATTGAAAGGGTCAGATTGGAGAGGGGCAGATTGTTTTTGATAGGAGTGGGGCAGATTGGAGTGGGCCAGCTTGGAGTGGAGCAGATTCGACTGGGGCAGGCTGTTTTAGATTAAAGTGGGGGCAGATTGGAGTGGGATATATTGTTTTGAATTGGGGTGAGGCAGATGAAAGTGGGGCAGATTGTTTTTGATTGGAGTGCAGCAGATTGCAGTGGAGAGATTATTTTGGATTGGGCAGATTGGAGTGGGGCAGATTGTTTTGTATTGGAGTGGGACAGATTGGAATGGGGTATATTGCAGTGCAGTGTACTGTTTTGGATTAGAGTGGGGCATATTGTTCTGGATTGGAGTGGGGCAGATTGTTTTGGAGTGGTGTAGATTGTTTTGGATTGGAGTGGGGCGAACTCAAGTGGGGAAAGTTAGATTGGGGTTTGTTGGGAGCATTGGAGTAGCGTCTGTTGGAGCGGATTGGATTGGAGTGGAGTGGAGTGGATTGGTGTGGGGTGAGGTGGATTAGGGTGGATTATAATGGGGCAGATTGGAGTGGGGTGGATTGGGGTGTACTGCACGATTATGTTTTAAAGCATAATTTCAGAAATTACACAAAATAGAGGAATATTTAGAACAAGATAATCGTCATCTTTTGAGAACAGCGTCCACGAGCAAAAACAAGAGAAAGCATGAGTGGAAAGTTGGAAAAGATGACTAGGCATTATATTACTATAACTAGTATTGTTGTTATTATGGCAGTTTGCACTGTGCAGTTTGTCTAGGCACTTGGGGCCAGATGTATCCTCAAGGCCCTTTGCGATTCGGAAATAGCGATTTTTAAGAAATCGCTATTTCCGACTCGCAAAGTGCCATGTATCACATTTGCAAATCGGTAATAGCGATTTCTTAAAAATCGCAAATGGTATTACCGAATCGCAAAATGCGATACCGGCCCCATTCGCACCTATGGGCCTGTTGGCCCATGTCTGCGAATTTTTTGCATTTCCAAAATTGCGATTTCTAAACCAGAAATCGCAATTTTGGAAATGCAAAACCCCCGGGTGCTGGGGGCTAAGGCCCCCTCTGCTGCACACCAAAAAATTTTGGGGGGACATGTAAGGTGCACACATGCCAAAAGGACGTGTGCTTTACATGTACAATTTAAAAATGCATTTTAAATGCATTTTTAAATTTTGCACATGGTATTAGCGATTCCTAAATACCAAAATCGCATTTAGGAATTGCTTCATACATGTGCTAAGGAATCGCAAATAAGGAATCCTTATTTGCAATTTCTAATTTAGAGAGTCACAATTTGCGACTCTCTAAACAGGGTCGCAATTTTAAGGATTCGCTATTTTAGCGATTCCTTAAAATTGCGTTCAGAATGTATTTCATACATTCTGAAATGGCATTTTGCATTCGCAAACAGGCATTCGCACCGTTTGTGAATGCAAAATGCTTTCATACATCTGGCCCTTGGTCTTAAAATGGCTCATAACGGCTAGTCAGGTCGGGCTGGCTCTAGGCAAGCCACAACATACTGTTGTTGCTGAGAAGCCTCCTTATAAATAAATATAAATACTTTCAAATTCATAGCACGGCTCGCTCAGATAGATGGGACTATCAAAACCACACTGAGTTGAAGTGAGTAGGTAGGGTGATCGGGGCGAGTAGGTGGGTGAGGAAGTGAGTGGTGGCATGAGCGGGCGAAGGTAGGCTGCTGAACTTGACCAAGGAACAACACGACAGTGTTTTAAAAGTAGATGAGATTCACCGCACAATAAAGTCTTCACCAACTGCACAGGACTGAGCAAGCCCCGGATCAGTCCTGGCTGGTCCTCGAAGTTGGATTACTTGTCAATTAAAAATGATAATAAAAACCTACCGGAAAATGCAGCACGTACACCCTTGAGCCACAGACCCAACATCACTTATGAAGAGAGCTACTGCTAATGAGTAACACGTGGAGGCAGAGTGAGCCAATGTGACAGAGAATAAGGTGAGCACAGCGGGATATGCACGCCCCACCCCCACTGCACCCTCCCCTCAGAGGAGGCTCCGGTCTGAGGCAAGAAGCCATCCCCCATTCCATATCTGCGGGAGCTCCTTAGAAAGGTGACACCAGCAGCCACTGCTGCGGACCCCTCTGTCATCAAAAGAAACCACCCAGGGAGAGTTGGCCGCTCGGCTGCAGAGTCAGGCTCTCACTGTGCCTTGGAAGGTGCTGGAGGGCGGGGAGGAGAGTATGACCCCTCTGTTTTTATATCGATGTATCTCTTCCCGTTCAAGGGGCATCCAAACTCAAGAGCAACAAATAACAGTGCTATGTCTGAAAAAATGAATAGCCACGTAGAGCTATGTTATTTGTATTTTACTGGCCTTGATGTCTGAACAGGGGCGCTCGAGCAGAGTTTATCTCCATGAAACGCATATGTACTAAGGCTGCCATGACCAATACTGATATAAAGACAGTTTCAGAACCTACCTCTTTCTCACCCCAAAAGTGTGCGTATGGGAAGGAGTTTCCTGCCCTAATCATCATCTTTTGAAAACAGCGCCCATGAACAAACAAAAAAAGAACATGAGTACTAAGTAAGAAAAGATGATTTGGCAAAATAAAATAAAATTAACTATAAAAATAAAACTTTGCAATTTTGTTTGTCTTGCTGGGCATGTTTTGGACAGTCACAAGCATTGTGTTTGCAGGGCACTAGAAGTTAAAAAGAACAAAATAGTACCTAGATCATGTAAGGAGCAGCATACAGGAACTTATTAAGTTGAATCAATCAGTGCTTGGTCCCTGCGCCACACACAGAAACGGAAATTATGCCAGGCCTGCTTATATGAATTATGAGGCTGTAAAGAATAGTGCCAAGCAAACCAGCAAATGGTGAGCGACAGGCAGGCTCCAAGCCCTTTACTGTACACAACAGAGTTTTGCAAGCAAAATGCATGCACTAGCGCATGCACTCACAGTCTTGACTCTAAAAAAGGAGAATGATCTGTGACTACAAAGAAATGCACTTGAAATCAATAAGAAAACATAATCAGCAAAATCTAACACTTAGGGGGTCATTCTGACCTCGGCGGTAAAAGGCGCCTACCGCCGGTCAGAAATCCTCCATAATCCCGCCGCGGTCGCGGAAACCCGCCACGGTCATTCTGACCCGCAGAAGGCAAACCTCCGAAAATCCGACCGCCACAACAGACCGCCAGACCAGCGGTCGGCGGAAAGGTGGAGGTGACCAAACCTCCACCGCCACGCCAACAGAAATACGCCCATCCCATTACGACCCACGAATCCACGCGGCGGTCATTCAAACGCGGTATTCCATTGGCGGGACACACCGGCGCGGTCAGAATACCCACCAACGAACAAAACTCACCCACATTGGACGATTTGAATCCCACACACCTGATACACATACACACACCACTCCCACACACACAATACAATATAAAACACCCACCCACATCACCCACAAACCCCTACGCTTACAAAATCGTAAAGAAGGCAAGAGAGAGACACCAGCATCCAAAACATAACAGCCACAGCCACTCAACACCATCACCCACACACTATCCACACACAAAACAACACACACCACCACACTCAACTCACTTAAATACACATACTCCACCCCACACATCATACACACCACCCCATGGCACCCCAAAGACAACCCCGCTTCACAGACGAAGAACTCAGGGTTATGGTGGAGGAAATCGTTCGTGTAGAGCCCCAGCTGTTCGGCACACAGGTCCAATACACCAGCATTGCCCGGAGGACGGAGCTATGGCAGAGGATTGTCGACAGGGTGAACGCAGTGGGACAGCACCCCAGAAATCGGGAAGACATCAGGAAGCGATGGAACGACCTACGGGGGAAGGTGCGTTCCATGGTATCCAGGCACAACATCGCCGTGCAGAAGACTGGCGGAGGACCCCCACCTCAACCCCCACAATTCACATCATGGGAGGAGGAAGTCTTGAACATCCTGCATCCTGACGGCCTCGCAGGAGTCGGCGGAGGAATGGATACTGGTAAGTTGAAGCTTCAATACTGCTTCCCCCCCACCTGCATGCCAAATCAGACCCCAACCCTCACCCCCATCCTCGAACCCCACCCTCACCCCCACCCCCATCCTCACCCCCACCCTCACCCCCACCACCATCCTCACCCCCACCCTCACCCCCACCACCATCCTCACCCCCACCACCATCCTCACCCCCACCCCCAGCACACCTATTCCCCGCCAATGTCTCACCATCACAACCCACACATCCCAAAACCTAGGCCTGCATGCGTCCACTAAGCATGGACACCCATCACCAAAGCATGCCCAATGCATATACACATCCCCCCCACAAGCCACCCTCACCAAAGCCCCCACACACGAATGCCAGCACTTGGGGACACGGGAACCCACAGATACACCCATATGCCACACATTGAAACTATAACCATACCTCTATACCCCTGCAGGACCCGACCGTCAACACACCGCGGCGGAGGGGCCAGAATTATCCCCACCCCCCACCCAAGAGGCCGTCAGCGATGACAGCAGCTCTGTCGATCTGGACACCGATGACCAGCCCGGACCATGGGGGACCTCTGGACAGTCGGTTCCCCTCACACAGGCACAGGCCACTATAGACCCTAACCCCTCTGGGAACACCAGCACAGCTCCCACCCAGCGGGCCCATGCCTCTGTCTCCAGGGCGCGTCAATCTGCGGTGTGTCTACCACTACAGGGCACCCAGGATAACCCACCACCCCAACAACAACAGGGACCTGGGGGCAGTGGTAGTGGGCACACCGGCCAGGGGGCAGAGGCCCAGGGAAACAGGGCAACTCGGCGGGCAGCTGTGCGACAGGGGGGGGAGGAGAGGCCCAGGGAACCCACTCTCCACGAGGTCCTCACCACCATCATGGGAGCATACAACCGCTCCCAGGAGACGATGGCGACGGTACTGGCCCGGTTCCAGGAGATCCAGGTGCTGCAGGAGGAACACTATCGGGGGTACAGGGAGGACATCCGAGCCATCAACACCACCCTGGTTACCATGGTAGGGCTGCTGCAGGACCTCGTAAACAGCAGGGCGGACACTGAACAACACCCAAGGGCCCCTGCCACTAGCCGGGACCAAGAACAGCCATCCACCTCCGCCGGCGCTAGTGGACAGGAGGCCCCCGCACAGCAGCAGCCCACCAGACCCCCACCTCCTGCAGGAGAAGAACCACCCCGCAAGAGGGCCCTGAGATCTCGCAAGACAGAGTAGGATGTCAAGACCCCCGCCAGCAATGGATACCACCTGATGTCATCCCACTGTCCCACATTGTCACCCTGTCCATCCTCGAACTGCCCATGCTCCATCTCTCCACAGGCCTCTGGACAATGCACCTGTGTGACTGTTACTCTGGACTCTGCCATGGACATTCCTTCACCATAGCCCCCACCCACTTGAAACCACCCATCCCATTTTGAGCACTTCAATAAACACCTATTTTGCACCAAAATATCAGGAGTCTGGCTGTGATTTCAATAGATTGTAATTGACATGACAGTGCAAATATGTCCTTGTACATGGTGAAGTCAACAAACAGCTGCCACAAAGCTGTAGTCCATGGGGAAACGAAGCACAGGACTCGTAGTGGGGACCCCAGATCTGAAATAGGGAGGGAAAAGCCAAAACTCAGTCATCATACACTGGGGCAAATAGACAGGCAGCAGAGATGCTGCAGAGTAGTTAACTTTTACTAAATTATCTTTGAAATGTTACCTGTGTCCTATTGGAAGTACTGTTCAATGATTCTGTCCCTGTTGTCTGTTTCAGCCCCGTCGTCTTCCTCCTCGTCACTCTCCTCAGGTTCCACCGCTGCCACAACACCACCGTCTCGACCATCCTCCTGCAGGAAAGGCACCTGGCGGCGCAAAGCCAGGTTGTGAAGCATGCAGCAGGCCACGATGATGTGACACACCTTCTTAGGTGAGTACATTAGGGATCCCCCGGTCATATGCAGGCAGCGAAACCTGGCCTTTAGGAGGCCAAAGGTGCGTTCGATCACCCTCCTAGTACGCCCATGGGCCTCATTGTACCGTTCCTCTGCCCTGGTCCGGGGATTCCTTACTGGGGTCAGTAGCCACGACAGGTTGGGGTACCCAGAGTCCCCCACTAGCCATACACGGTGTCTCTGTAGCTGTTCCATCACGTAAGGGATGCTGCTATTCCGCATGATGTAGGCGTCATGCACTGACCCTGGGAATTTGGCATTTACATGCGAGATGTACTGGTCAGCCAAACACACCACCTGGATGTTCATTGAATGGTAACTTTTTCTGTTCCTGTACACCTGCTCCCTGTCTCTTGGGGGAACCAAAGCCACATGGGTCCCATCAATGGCACCAATTACGTTGGGAATATGTCCAAGGGCGTAGAAATCACCCTTCACTGTAGCCAGTTCGCCCACCTCAGGGAAAATGATGTAGTTCCTCACGGATTTCATCAGGGCAGACAACACTCTGGATAACACCTTTGAAAACATGGGCTGAGACATCCCAGAAGCAATTCCCACTGTTGTCTGAAATGACCCACTTGCCAAGAAATGGAGTACTGACATGACCTGCACCAGAGGGGGAATCCCTGTGGGTTGGCGGATGGGGGACATCAGGTCGGGCTCCAGCCGGGCACACAGTTCATGGATAGTGGCACGGTTAAGACGGTAGGTCAGGATAATGTGGCGTTCTTCCATTGTCGACAGGTCCACCAGCGGTCGGTACACGGGAGGATTCATCCGTCTCCTCGCCCAACCCAGCGGACGGTGCCTAGGAAGGACAACATGGAGCACACAGTCAGGCAACCCACAGGTACGTACTCACAGCTAGCACAGTATACGATTCTCTATGCAGTGAATGGCGTGTCTGAGTGGCTATGCAAGGCCTAGGCCTGTGTGACGCAGTTGAAATTGAGCCATGTGGGCCCTGGAAATGGCGGCTGCCTGACCTGTGAAGTGTGACAATGGGATGTGAGGTCAATGCGCTGGCGTGGCACACCGCGGCGGGCGGCGGGCCAAGACCGCGGCGCGAAGCCGCATTGGTTAACATTGAAGCCTATGGGTTTCAGGAGCCAATGGCGAAGGGCGCCGGCGGTGGTGGGACGCACCGCCGCGGTACGCACCTCCGCGGACGTGACCGCCATTTTCTATCTACTTATCCACTTGCGACTTGAACTTTCACAGGAGAGGACCTATACTGCAAGTGTTGCTGTGACCTCGGTCTGGAAGGGACAATGGCTGCTGCGACTGGGGAAAGGGCCCCTGCCTTCACTGGAGAGGAGTTGGAGAAACTTGTGGATGGGGTCCTCCCCCAGTATGCGCAACTCTACGGTCCTCCAGACCAACAAGTGAGTTTAATTCTATCTGGATTTGGGGCCACTGGCTGGCTTGGGGGCCTGGCGGGGATGGGGTGCATGTTGGGGCTGGCGGGGGGCCTGGCGGGGATGGGGTGCATGTTGGGGCTGGAGGGGGGCCTGGCGGGGATGGGGGGCATGTTGGGGCTGGCGGGGGGCCTGGCGGGGATGGGGTGCATGTTGGGGCTGGCGGGGGGCCTGGCGGGGGCCTGGCGGGGATGGGGGGCATGTTGGGCATGGCGGGGGGCCTGGCGGGGGGCCTGGCGGGGATGGGGTGCATGTTGGGCATGGCGGGGGGCCTGGCGGGGGCCTAGCGGGGATGGGGGGCATGTTGGGCATGGCGGGGGGCCTGGCGGGGGGCCTGGCGGGGATGGGGTGCATGTTGGGCATGGCGGGGGGCCTGGCGGGGGCCTGGCGGGGATGGGGGGCATGTTGGGCATGGCGGGGGGCCTGGCGGGGATGGGGGGCATGTTGGGCATGGCGGGGGGCCTGGCGGGGGGCCTGGCGGGGATGGGGGGCATGTTGGGCATGGCGGGGGGCCTGGCGGGGGCCTGGCGGGGATGGGGGGCATGTTGGGCATGGCGGGGGGCCTAGCGGGGATGGGGGGCATGTTGGGCATGGCGGGGGGCCTGGCGGGGGCCTGGCGGGGATGAGGGGCATGTTGGGCATGGCGGGGGGCCTGGCGGGGATGGGGGGCATGTTGGGCATGGCGGGGGGCCTGGCGGGGGCCTGGCGGGGATGGGGGGCATGTTGGGCATGGCGGGGGGCCTGGCGGGGGGCCTGGCGGGGATGGGGGGCATGTTGGGCATGGCGGGGGGCCTGGCGGGGGCCTGGCGGGGATGGGGGGCATGTTGGGCATGGCGGGGGGCCTAGCGGGGATGGGGGGCATGTTGGGCATGGCGGGGGGCCTGGCGGGGGCCTGGCGGGGATGGGGGGCATGTTGGGCATGGCGGGGGGCCTGGCGGGGATGGGGGGCATGTTGGGCATGGCGGGGGGCCTGGCGGGGGGCCTGGCGGGGATGGGGGGCATGTTGGGCATGGCGGGGGGCCTGGCGGGGGCCTAGCGGGGATGGGGGGCATGTTGGGCATGGCGGGGGGCCTGGCGGGGGGCCTGGCGGGGATGGGGTGCATGTTGGGCATGGCGGGGGGCCTGGCGGGGGCCTGGCGGGGATGGGGGGCATGTTGGGCATGGCGGGGGGCCTGGCGGGGATGGGGGGCGTTGGGCCACTGGAAAGGAAAATGCTGAGTAACTTGAACGTGGTATTTCTCCCTCCCTGTACGTGTCACATAGGTCCGCGCCCATGAGAAGATTGGGATTTGGCGTGCCATCGCCAAGGAAGTCCGGGGCCTGGGGGTCCACCATCGACGGGGCACCCACTGCCGCAAGAGGTGGGAGGACATCCGCCGCGGGACCAAGAAGACCGCCGAGTCTCTGCTGGGGATGGCCTCCCAACGTAGGCGGGGTGCCTGCCGTCAACTGAGCCCCCTGATGTTCCGGATCCTGGCGGTGGCCTACCCTGATTTGGATGGGCGCGTGAGGGCAGCACAGCAGACACAAGGGGGTGAGTAGAAGCATCATCTACTCTGTTGTCGTGCAGTGGAGGTGTCTGGGTGGGGGAGGAGGGCTGTGGGTCCCCCTAGGCCAGGGCGATATCTGTAGGCTGGGCACCCCCGTAAGCCCCTGTGTCCCCAGCCACCACCCTCAGTAGTGTGTCAGTACAGCCATCCCTGGGCCGTGTCATCCATGGGTGCAGTTGACAACTCTAGGCGTGTAGGGCATGTTCCACGGAATGCGTAGCGGACCCCAAGTGCGCAACTTAGTGCAGGGGGCATCTGTGTCTGTCATGTCCGCTAACTGTACCGGAGATCCATGTACTCAATATCCCTTTATTTCTCTCTCCCCCCCCCTTTTGGTTTGTCTTTCTGTGCTTGTGTGCATCAGCATCATCAGGTGGAGGAGAAGTGGCATCGGGGCAGGAGGGAGCTGCATCTCACATGGCCCAGGAGGGCCATGCCACAGAGTCAGACTGGACCAGTGAGACGGAGGGCGAGGGGAGCTCCACGACGGGGACGACTGGAGCCTGCAGCGACACGGACACGTCCTCGGAAGGGGGCTCCCTTGCGGGGGTGGCACCATCCGTGCCCCCCGCCATTACAGGTACAGCCGCCACCCAGCGCACCATCTCCGCCCTCCCAGCAGCCCCTCCGCGTTCGCCCCGTGCCCGCTCTGCCAGGAAGCCGGGCATCTCCTTCGCCCCAGGCACCTCAGGCCCTGCCCCTGTTACCCCCGCTGCCCTCAGTGAGGAGGTCATTGACCTCCTCCGAACGCTCATTGTTGGGCAGACTACCCTTTTGAATGCCATCCAGGGGGTGGAGAGGGAGGTTCATCGCAGCAATGCGTACCTGGAGGGCATTCATTCGGGTCAGGCTGCCCATCAGCGATCGTTCCAGGCTCTGGCCTCAGCACTGACGGCAGCCATTGTCCCTGTCTCCTGCCTGCCTCTACTAACTCCCTCCTCCCAGTCTCCTGTTCCTCTGCCTGTCCCACCCACACCATCAGACCAGCCTGCACACACCTCAACACCCAAGAGAAGCTCATCCAAACATAAGCACCACAGATCACCCAGACATTCACACACGCAACATTCCGATGCAGACATGCCAACAGTCACTACCACCTCTGTGACCCCCACCTCCTCGTCTCCCTCCTCCCTCCCTGTGACGTCTACACTCACACCTCCATTCAACTCACCATCAGCCAGTGTTTCCATCACCAGCACACCCTCCACTCCAGTCCGCACACGTGCAGTCACCACCCCCACTGCCATTTACACGTCCCCTGTGTCCTCTCCCACTGTGTCTGTCACCCCCTCTTCCACACCACACAAACGCAGCCACCCACCCACCCAACAGCCATCCACCTCACGACAGCCTATCCCTCCTGCACCTGCACCCAAAGACAGCAAACGTGACTCACCTACAACCACATCCTCTCCCTCCACTCCCATTCCCACTGTACCTACCACTCTCCATTGTCCCAAGAAGCTCTTCCTCGCCACTACTAACTTCTTTCCTGACCCTGAGCCCCCCCCTCCTTCTCGTCGGGGTAAGAAGAGCACCTCAGCCACCACCAGCCCTGCAGCCCCCTTGACAAGGGTGCAGGGGTATTGGAGCCCGCCAGCCCGCATGTCTGGATCTTCACCCAGCAGCAAGGGGACAGCCAGCCCACCCCCTGGGAAGAGGAGCAGAAGGCGGAAGGGGCGCCGCAGGAGCCCGCCTTCTACATCCCCCCCGGACACCACCCAGAGACAGTCACCAGCCACAGCTCCAAAGGGAGGCAAGGGCCACAGGCCGACGACTAAGGAGGGCAAGGGCAGCAAGTTGGAGAGGTCAGGCAGCAGGCCTGCTGCCCAGGAGGAGCCCACAACCCCCATAGCCGCTGCCCCGGGAGAGCCCACCACCCCCATAGCCGCTGCCCAGGGAGGACCCAGCCCAGCTGGCCAGGAGGGCCCCACCACCCACAGCCCAGGTGGGCAGTGAAGGAGCACCATCCCCGCTGCCCAGGAGGGCACCACCATGCAATTAGCAGTTGGCCATAGACCGTCCGCCGTCTCAAGAACCGCTGAACTGGGCCCCGCCGTCTCAAGAACCGCTGAACTGGGCCCCGCCGTCTCAAGAACCGCTGAACTGGGCCCCGCCGTCTCAAGAACCGCTGAACTGGGCCCCGCCGTCTCAAGAACCGCTGAACTGGGCCCTTCAAGGCAAGAACCGCTGAACTGGGCCCCGCCGTCTCAAGAACCGCTGAACTGGGCCCCGCCGTCTCAAGAACCGCTGGACTGGGCCCTTCAAGGCAAGAACCGCTGAACTGGGCCCCGCCGTCTCAAGAACCGCTGAACTGGGCCCCGCCGTCTCAAGAACCGCTGAACTGGGCCCCGCCGTCTCAAGAACCGCTGACCTGGGCCCTTCAAGGCAAGAACCGCTGAACTGGGCCCCGCCGTCTCAAGAACCGCTGAACTGGGCCCCGCCGTCTCAAGAACCGCTGAACTGGGCCCCGCCGTCTCAAGAACCGCTGAACTGGGCCCTTCAAGGCAAGAACCGCTGAACTGGGCCCCGCCGTCTCAAGAACCGCTGAACTGGGCCCCGCCGTCTCAAGAACCGCTGAACTGGGCCCTTCAAGGCAAGAACCGCTGGACTGGGCCCCGCCGTCTCAAGAACCGCTGACCTGGGCCCTTCGAGGCAAGAACCGCTGAACTGGGCCCCGCCGTCTCAAGAACCGCTGAACTGGGCCCCGCCGTCTCAAGAACCGCTGAACTGGGCCCCGCCGTCTCAAGAACCGCTGAACTGGGCCCCGCCGTCTCAAGAACCGCTGAACTGGGCCCCGCCGTCTCAAGAACCGCTGAACTGGGCCCTTCAAGGCAAGAACCGCTGAACTGGGCCCCGCCGTCTCAAGAACCGCTGAACTGGGCCCCGCCGTCTCAAGAACCGCTGAACTGGGCCCTTCAAGGCAAGAACCACTGAACTGGGCCCCGCCGTCTCAAGAACCGCTGGACTGGGCCCTTCAAGGCAAGAACCGCTGAACTGGGCCCCGCCGTCTCAAGAACCGCTGAACTGGGCCCCGCCGTCTCAAGAACCGCTGAACTGGGCCCCGCCGTCTCAAGAACCGCTGGACTGGGCCCTTCAAGGCAAGAACCGCTGGCCCTTTGGCAGACGTGGCAGGGCAGGATCTATCTCGGGCAGGGCTGCAGGATGTCCTCTGGCCAACTTGCCTCCTCCAGTGGCAGTGGGGTCTGTTATGGACTGTTTGGACTGTGGCTTTGCTCTCCCCAGGATGGCCCAGTGGGCAGGCCACCCACTGTATGGACTGTATGGACTGTGGCTTTGCTCTCCCCAGGATGGCCCAGTGGGCAGGCCACCCACTGTATGGACTGTATGGACTGTGGCTTTGCTCTCCCCAGGATGGCCCAGTGGGCAGGCCACCCACTGTATGGACTGTTTGGACTGTGGCTTTGCTCTCCCCAGGATGGCCCAGTGGGCAGGCCACCCACTGTATGGACTGTATGGACTGTGGCTTTGCTCTCCCCAGGATGGCCCAGTGGGCAGGCCACCCACTGTATGGACTGTATGGACTGTGGCTTTGCTCTCCCCAGGATGGCCCAGTGGGCAGGCCACCCACTGTATGGACTGTATGGACTGTGGCTTTGCTCTCCCCAGGATGGGCCAGTGGTCATGGAGTCCCCTCGTGGATCTGGCGTCGTGTACTCAAGTGGCTGAGGTGCCCCCCCTTCCCTTCCCCCTGAGGTGCCTGTCCTATTTTCTTTCTGATGCCCCTGCAGTGTTCTCTCCGTGGAGTTCTTGTCGTGGGACTGGGCCTTGCCCCTTTGCACAGGACCCCTGTGATCCACGGACAGTGGTTGGACTACATTTAGTAGCTGTATATATTTTGTACATAGTTTATTTCAATATATCTGGCCGTTTATGATCTCTTCTTTTGGTCTTTGCATTATTTCGGAGGGGGGTGGTTTGTGGGTTGTGACAGTGATCTGTGGGAATGCATTGATGTGTGTGTTGTAGTGGGTGTGGGTGGGTGGGTGTGTGCCGGTAATCTTTTCCCTCCCCTGTGTCGTAGGTGCAGTACTCACCGATGTCTTCCGCGCCGCCGGGCGTGCTCCTGGTATATGAGGAGGAATAGGAGTGCGGGGATGACCTGCAACTCTGGCTCCATACTGCCGGAATCTCCCGTGGAGTGCGTAGAGGTGAGCGTTTTCCCGTTCGTAGTCTGTTTCCGCCGTGTTCTTATCGGCGGTGCTCCCGCACCGGAAAAGGTGGCAGATTGGTGGGTCGTAATAGGGTGGGCGGTACTTTGTCTGCCGCCGGGCTGTTGGCGGGAACCGCCGCGCTGTTTGTTTGTACCGCTGTGGCGGTCGGAGTGTTAAGTTGGCGGGCTGTGTTGGCGGTTCCCGCCAGGGTCAGAATGCCATTTTTAATACCGCCGGTCTGTTCGCGGTCCGACCGCCGCCTCTCCGCCGACCGCCAGGGTCAGAATGAGGGCCTTAATCTCATCTTTTGCAAATCAAAAAGTGTACCATTTGCACAACATTGCAAAACATGCCTGCATTTCACTATAAATAATAATCCAAAACAAGGATATTGTTTAAAGCTGAACGAGCCTGTATGGTTAACATTGGGACTCCGGTCGGGCTATATAGGTGATTCTGCCTGAATTAGACCTTGAGGCTGGTGTGACTACAGGCTTGTTCAGCCACAGGGCAGGTCCATGTGGCAAAATATACCTAAAATATATGTGTAAAAGGATCCCAACCAATTAGGTAAGGGGCCAGGTTATTCCGGTCATCAATTAGTGGTGATATGTCATCATTTGATGCTTTTGCAATAGATATAGTAGGGGTAACAGGGAATTAGTCCCTAGGTCCTGATGATGGCCACAGGGGAGAATGGTCGGAAACATGTCGACCTATAGAAATAGAGTTCTTTATAACTGCTAGTTTATATTGTATCTTCCCCTTTTCTTTAATCATATCACCTGAACAGGAATAAACTAAAGAGGGTTTTATCAGGTAGATATTTTTAATTGTTAAGAACCTTACCCTCCTTATCTTGGATGTAGTGCTATTCCAATAATCAAAGCTGTGCAAACTTGAAAGTGCTCCCATGTCTTTCACAGGTAGCAGCACGCCCTGTTCTGATAGTACCTCTCACTGTCACCTGGATGTATGTTAATGATCTTTTGTTTTACAAATTACCATGATTTGCAATTATTCACCTGAATTTTGCCTTTGTTATAGCTTATGAAACAAACATGTGTCAGTTTGGCATTTAGGTGGTCATTACAACCCTGGCGGACGGTGTTAAAGCTGCGGTAATACCGCAAACATGCCGGCGGACAAAAAAATGGAATTACGACCCCGGCGGAAACCGCCAACAAAGACAGCCACTTTAACACATCGCCCGCCAGGGCGGTACAGACAAACAGCGCGGCGGTCACCGCCAACAGACAGGCGGAAGACAATGTACCGCCCACACTATCACAACACACCAATCCGCCACCTTTTCCGGGGCGGATTCACCGTGGATAAAAACACGGCGGAAACAGCTTTTGCAATGGGAAAACGCTCACCTCAACACATCCCACGAGGAACGAGGACTCCATGGACCCGGAACTACAAATCTTACCTGCCCTTGCATTCCTGCTCATCTACGACCAACAGCGACATAGGCGCAGAACATACCGGTGAGTACTGCACCTACGACACGGGGAGGGGGGAGGCAAAAGTTACGGGGACACCCACCAAACACCCCCACCCTCGCATATTACAACATACACACCAATGCAGTCACAAAAATCACAGTAATAACCCACAACCCCCCCAGAAGAATGCAATGACAAAGCGAATAGCGCACAAACTTTGTATTTAGCCAATATACAACTCATTAAAAAATATACGGATATATATCACGAAGTCTGTCAAAAATAAATATACAAAACAAGAAGTAGTGCAGATATGTACACAACAATGTCCGTGCACCAACAGTCCAAAAATACATGGGCGACGCCCACAATAGATACCTGGCCAAAATCAGAGAGAACACTACAGGCACCTCATGGGGAAGGGAAGGGGGGGCACCTCAGCCACATGAATGCGAAGCTAGATCCACGACGGGCTCCATGCCCATTGATGTATCCTGGGGAGTGCAAAGCCACAGTCTCTCAAGTCTCTACAGTGGGTGGGTTGCCCACTCTGCCATCCTGGGGAGTGCAAAGCCACAGTCTCTCAAGTCTCTACAGTGGGTGGGTTGTCCACTGTGCTATCCTGGGGAGTGCAAAGCCACAGTCTCTCAAGTCTCTACAGTGGGTGGATTGCTCACTGTGCTATCCTGGGGAGTGCAAAGCCACAGTCTCTCAAGTCTCTACAGTGGGTGGATTGCCCACTGCCATATCCTGGGGAGTGCAAAGCCACAGTCTCTCAGGTAGATGCAGGTCTCCACTGGTTCTGAAGGGGGACTGGTGCCCAGACTGGATGAGTCTCCCCGTGAAAGTACCTGTCCTGTCACTGTCCCAGCTGCACATGGGAGAACGATGCCTGATGTGCCGGACTAAGGCCATGGCGGTCTTTGCCCTGTTCAGCGGTCTTCACCATGGCGGTCTTGGCCTTGTTCAGTGGTGCTTTGCCATGGCTGCCTATGGACTGTTCAGCGGTGCTTTGCCATGGCTGCCTATGGACTGTTCAGCGGTGCTTTGCCATGGCGGTCTTTGCCCTGTTCAGCAGTCTTCACCATGGCGGTCTTGGCCTTGTTCAGCGGTGCTTTGCCATGGCTGCCTATGGACTGTTCAGCGGTGCTTTGCCATGGCTGCCTATGGACTGTTCAGCGGTGCTTTGCCATGGCAGTCTTTGCCCTGTTCAGCGGTCTTCACCATGGCGGTCTTGGCCTTGTTCAGCGGTGCTTTGCCATGGCTGCCTATGGACTGTTCAGCGGTGCTTTGCCATGGCGGTCTTTGCCCTGTTCAGCGGTCTTCACCATGGCGGTCTTGGCCTTGTTCAGCGGTGCTTTACCATGGCTGCCTATGGACTGTTCAGCGGTGCTTTGCCATGGCGGTCTTTGCCCTGTTCAGCGGTCTTCACCATGGCGGTCTTGGCCTTGTTCAGCGGTGCTTTGCCATGGCTGCCTATGGACTGTTCAGCGGTGCTTTGCCATGGCTGCCTATGGACTGTTCAGCGGTGCTTTGCCATGGCGGTCTTTGCCCTGTTCAGCGGTCTTCACCATGGCGGCCTTGGCCTTGTTCAGCGGTGCTTTGCCATGGCTGCCTATGGACTGTTCAGTGGTGCTTTGCCATGGCTGCCTATGGACTGTTCAGCGGTGCTTTGCCATGGCGGTCTTTGCCCTGTTCAGCGGTCTTCACCATGGCGGTCTTGGCCTTGTTCAGCGGTGCTTTGCCATGGCTGCCTATGGACTGTTCAGCGGTGCTTTGCCATGGCGGTCTTTGCCCTGTTCAGCGGTCTTCACCATGGCGGTCTTGGCCTTGTTCAGCGGTGCTTTACCATGGCTGCCTATGGACTGTTCAGCGGTGCTTTGCCATGGCGGTCTTTGCCCTGTTCAGCTGTCTTCACCATGGCGGTCTTGGCCTTGTTCAGCGGTGCTTTGCCATGGCTGCCTATGGACTGTTCAGCGGTGCTTTGCCATGGCTGCCTATGGACTGTTCAGCGGTGCTTTGCCATGGCGGTCTTTGCCCTGTTCAGCGGTCTTCACCATGGCGGTCTTGGCCTTGTTCAGCGGTGCTTTGCCATGGCTGCCTATGGACTGTTCAGCGGTGCTTTGCCATGGCTGCCTATGGACTGTTCAGCGGTGCTTTGCCATGGCGGTCTTTGCCCTGTTCAGCGGTCTTCACCATGGCGGTCTTGGCCTTGTTCAGCGGTGCTTTGCCATGGCTGCCTATGGACTGTTCAGCGGTGCTTTGCCATGGCTGCCTATGGACTGTTCAGCGGTGCTTTGCCATGGCGGTCTTTGCCCTGTTCAGCGGTCTTCACCCTGGCGGTCTTGGCCTTGTTCAGCGGTGCTTTGCCATGGCTGCCTATGGACTGTTCAGCGGTGCTTTGCCATGGCTGCCTATGGACTGTTCAGCGGTGCTTTGCCATGGCGGTCTTTGCCCTGTTCAGCGGTCTTCACCATGGCGGTCTTGGCCTTGTTCAGCGGTGCTTTGCCATGGCTGCCTATGGACTGTTCAGCAGTGCTTTGCCATGGCTGCCTATGGACTGTTCAGCGGTGCTTTGCCATGGCGGTCTTTGCCCTGTTCAGCGGTCTTCACCATGGCGGTCTTGGCCTTGTTCAGCGGTGCTTTGCCATGGCTGCCTATGGACTGTTCAGCGGTGCTTTGCCATGGCGGTCTTTGCCCTGTTCAGCGGTCTTCACCATGGCGGTCTTGGCCTTGTTCAGCGGTGCTTTGCCATGGCTGCCTGTGGACTGTTCAGCTGTGCTTTGCCATGGCGGTCTTTGCCCTGTTCAGCGGTCTTCACCATGGCGGTCTTGGCCTTGTTCAGCGGTGCTTTGCCATGGCTGCCTATGGACTGTTCAGCGGTGCTTTGCCATGGCTGCCTATGGACTGTTCAGCGGTGCTTTGCCATGGCGGTCTTTGCCCTGTTCAGCGGTCTTCACCATGGCGGTCTTGGCCTTGTTCAGCGGTGCTTTGCCATGGCTGCCTATGGACTGTTCAGCGGTGCTTTGCCATGGCGGTCTTTGCCCTGTTCAGCAGTCTTCACCATGGCGGTCTTGGCCTTCTTCAGCGGTGCTTTACCATGGCTGCCTATGGACTGTTCAGGGGTGCTTTGCCATGGCGGTCTTTGCCCTGTTCAGCGGTCTTCGCCATGGCGGTCTTGGCCTTGTTCAGCGGTGCTTTGCCATGGCTGCCTATGGACTGTTCAGCTGTAGCCTAAGATGGCGGTTCAGATACTGACATTGGTGTGTGGCATGACGAACTCCACACTGGACATTGGTGTGTGGCATGACGATCTCCACACTGGACATTGGTGTGTGGCGTGACGTTCCATCATTGCCCAGCGGGGCTGTGAGATTCTGGACCCTCCTGGGCTGTGACTCCGGCGGTTGCGGTGGTCTCCTGACCAGTAACGATACTTGAGCCCTCCTGGGCTATGACTCTGGCGGTGGTCTCCTGACCAGTAACGATACTTGAGCCCTCCTGGGCTATGACTCTGGCGGTGGTCTCCTGACCAGTAACGATACGTGAGCCCTCCTGGGCTATGACTCTGGCGGTGGTCTCCTGACCAGTAACAATACTTGAGCCCTCCTGGGCTATGACTCTGGCGGTGGTCTCCTGACCAGTAACGAGGGTGCTGGCGGTTGTGTCTGGACCGCCAGAAATGATGGCGTACTTCTCCGCCGTGACACTCACAACAGGTTGGGGAGACTTCCTCAGGACCTTCCCCACCTTCTTTTGAGTTACAGATGACTCACCAATTGCCTTGGATCCCATTTCACTGTTTGTACCACCAGGAGTCTTGACACGGTCCCGTCGTCCAATCTCCAATTTCGGAGCCTTCACAGGGGGTGGGCTGACAGTGCCTTGGCTCCGGGTCCTACTGCCTGCCCTGGTGGACGGGGCACTCCAATAACCTGGAACACGCACCACTGGTACTGGAGGCATTTTGGCTGAGGCGCTACGACGGGACTGATGAATTGGAGGCGGGGGGTGGGGGCAAAAAGGTCAATTTGACATAGGGACAGTTTCTGACGGACCCTGGGATGGGTAGTTGGAGGGGCTCTGGGAGTGGAGGAAGAGGAGGTGGTTGTAGGAGGTGTCACTTTAGGTGTTTTGGGTGCAGGTGCAGGTACTGGAGGCTGTCGTGAGGTGGATGGATGTTGGGTGATGATTGCCGGCGTTTGTGTACTTTGGGAGGGGGCGTCACAGACACACTGGGAGAGGACACAGGGGACGTGTATATGGCAGTGGAGGTGGTGACTGCAGGTGAGAGGCTTGTGGTGCTGGGTGTCCTGGTGCGAGTCCTAGTGCCTGTAGATGTGGTGCATGCAGGTGTGTGTGTAGACGAGACTGGGAGGGAGGAGGGAGAAGAGGAGGAGGGGGACACAGTGGAGACAGTGGATGTTGCTGTGTCTGTATGGGTCTGATGCTTGTGTGAGTGCTTGTGGTGAGTGTGGTGCCTATGTTTGCTTGAGCTACGTTTGAGTGTTGACTTGTGTGCATGCTGGTCTGTAGGTGTGCTTGGGATGGGCTGGGGTACAGGGGATTGGGTCTGGGTGGAGGAAGTTGGAGGGGGGAGGCTGGACACAGGGACAATGGCTGCCATCAGTGCTGAGGACAGAGATTGCAGGGTTCGCTGAAGGACAGCCTGACCAGAATGAATGCCTTCCAGGAATGCATTACCGTGTTTCAACTCTCGTTCTACACCCTGGATGGCATTCACAATTGTAGACTGCCCAACAGTGAGTGACCTGAGGAGGTCAATGGCCTCCTCACTGAGGGCAGCAGGGGTGACAGGGGCAGGGCCTGAGGTGCCTGGGCGAAGGTGATGCCCACCCTCCTGGGTGAGCGGGCACGGGGCGAACGCTGAGGGGCTGCTGGGAGGGTGGTGCTGGTAGGGGAGGTGGCGGCTGTACCTGTAGAAGTGGGGTGCACAGATGGTGCCGCCACCACAGGGGAGCTCCCATCGGGGGACGAGTCCGTATCGCTGTTTGGTGATCCTGTGGCCGACGTGAAGCTCCCCTCGCCCTCCGTCCCACTGGTGAAATCAGAGTCTGTGGTGTGGCCCTCCATGGCCATGTGGGATGCAGCTCCCTCGTGCTCCGGTGCCACTGTACCTCCGCCTGATGATGCTGATGTACAGAAGGACAGGGAGAGAAGAAAAAGGGGTGAGACAGAAGAAAGAGAGTTTTAGTGCATGGCATACCGCTAACGTTGGCGGACAAGACAAACGCAGCAGCCCCCTGCATTACGCCATGCTCCTGCCCTCTGCACATGCAATTCCTGGGATATGGCCTACCTGGCAATGGTAGACATATGCCCACATGGATGGCAAAGGGGCAACTATACATCAATTTGCCTTTTTTTTTAGCTGGGGTAGAGTGCCACATGGCCTACATAACGGAGGGGCCTTGCCTACCTAACTCGCCCTGGCCTAGGGACACCCACAGCCCACCACCCCCACCCAGACAGCTCCACAGCACGCAAAGTCTATTGCATGAGGTTGAACTCACCCCCTTGTGTCTGCTGTGATGTCCTTAAGCGCCCATCCAACTCCGGGTAGGCCACCGCCAGGATCCGGTACATCAGGGGGGTCATGGTGCGACGGGCACCCCTCCCACGTTGGGAGGCCATCCCCAGCTAAGCCTCCGCCGTCTTCTTGCTGCAGCTGCGAATTTCCTCCCATCTCTTACGGCAGTGGGTGCCCCGTCTCTGGTGGGCCCCCAGGGTCTGGACCTCCTTGGCGATGGCATGCCAAATGTCCCTCTTCTGGTGGGCGCTGACCTACATGACATGCACAAGGAAAGAGGAACAGTCATTACCTACTGCACCGTCGTTGTAATTGGCCCACTCCCAACTCTATCCCTGTGGCCCATTCATCCCCATGCATGACTGTTCTATGTACTCTGCCCCCTTCCCTCATCCACCCAGCCCTCTCCACCCAGGCCTAGCCCATACAACGTGCTCCCTGTGTACTAACCTGTTGGTCTGGAGGACCGTAGAGTAGCGTGTACTGGGGGAGGACCCCATCCACAAGTTTCTCCAACTCCTGTGCAGTGAAGGCAGGGGCCCTTTCCCCAGAAGCAGGAGCCATCGTCGCTTCCAGACAGAGGTCACAGCAGCACTAGCAGTGTAGGTCCTCTCCTGTCGAAGGTCAGGTATCTAGTGATTGAACAGATAGAAAATGGTGGTGACGTCCGCGGCGGTGACGTCCGCGGCGGTGCACATCATCACCGCCAGCGCACCTGTTCATTGGCTCCTGGGACCCATAGGGTCCAATGTTAACCAATGCAGCATTGCGCCGCGCTCTACGACCGCCTACTGCGACGGTGTGCAACGCCAGCGCAGTTACCCCACAATTCCATTGTCCCATTTTAGAGGTCAGGCAGCCGCCATTTCAGGGTCCCACATGGCTTAATTTACAACTGCGTCACAGATACCGAGGCCTACACTCAAAACCTTTCCCGGATGGGTTAATTGTCTGGTGTAGTCTTGTGTATGACTGTGGGTACATACCTGGAGGAATGCTGACAGTTTTTTCGCTGTTGTCCTTCTCAGGCACCGTCAGTTGGGACATATTGGAAGATGGCGGAATCCGCCGGTGTACCGACCGCCGGTGGACCTGTTGACAATGGAAGAGCGACATGTCATTGTGACATACCGGTTTGACCGTGCCACAATCCGGGAACTATGTACCCAGTTGGAGTCTGACCTGATGTCACCAATCCGCCATCCGACTGGAATACGCCCTGACGTGCAGGTGCTGTCAGTGCTCCATTTCTTAGCAAGTGGGTCTTTTCAGACAACAGTGGCCATGGCATCAGGGATGACCCAGCCTATGTTTTCCAATGTGTTGTCCAGAGTGTTGGCTGCCCTGCTGAAACACGTAAGGAGATACATCATTTTCCCTGAGGTGGCGGATTTGCCTACAGTGAAAGGTGACTTCTATGTCCTTGGACATATCCCCAACGTCATAGGTGCGATTGATGGGACCCATGTAGCTCTGGTCCCCTCCGCAGGAATGAACAGGTGTACAGGAACCGGAAGAGTTATCATTCGATGAATGTCCAGATGGTGTGTTTGGCAGACCAGTACATCTGGCAGGTAAATGCTATGTTCCCTGGCTCAGTGCATGAAGCCTACATCCTGCGGAATAGCAGCATCCCTGATATGATGGGTGAACTCCAGAGGCACTGTGTATGGCTATTGAGGGACTCTGGTTACCCCAACCTGTCCTGGCTACTGACCCCAGTGAGGAATCCCAGGACCAGGGCAGAGGATCGCTACAATGAGGCCCATGGGCGGACTAGGAGGGTAATCGAGCGGACCTTCGGCCTCCTGAAGGCCAGGTTCAGGTGCCTCCATATGACAGGTGGGTCCCTATTCTACTCACCGAAGAAGATGTGCGACATCATCATCGCCTGCTCCATGCTCCAGAACTTGGCATTGCGACGCCAGGTGCCTTTTCTGCAGGAGGATGATCCAGATGACGGTGTTGTTGCAGCGGGGGAGCCTGGGGAGCCTGTGGACAGTGATGAGGATGAAGCTGATGAAGATGACAACAAGGAGTCAGTCATACAGCAATATTTTCAATGAGACACAGGTGAGTACAATTTCATGTTTCACATTATATTACATCTCACACGTCTACCTCTATCCTGTACCTACATTTCACTCCCTATTTGTTAACTGAGTTGTCCCCTTCCATTTCAGTTTCACTAATGTGTTGACCTACGTGTCAACAGCTTGCACCCTTGAAAGGCTTGTGATGTGTGACATAGGTATGTTGACCTTCCAATGGCTAACCTTTTTTAACACTGTAATTGACAATACAAAGTTCACAATCATTGACTGACTCCAATATTATTGAGGTTTCAAGGGTTTTATTGAAGTGCATAAAAATGTAGGGGGGTTGTGAAATGGGGAGAGATCATGGTGGAATAATGTCCATGGCAGAGTCCAGTCTATTAGTCTCACAGGTACATTGCACATCAGGCCATTGGAAGTGGAGCTGGGGCAGTTCCAATCTGGACAGGGTAACAAAGTGGGACAGTGGGGTGACAATCAAGGTAGTCTTATTTCCTGGCGGGGGTCTTGCCATCTTGCTGTGTCCTGTTCCTGGATCTCAGGGCCCGCTTGCGTGGTGGTTGTCCATCTGCAGGGGGTGGGGTGCTGGTGTGGTGGTCCTGTGGCCGGGCCTCCTGTCCACTAGCGCCGGCGGAGGTGGTGGGCAGTTTGTCATCCTGGCTAGTGTCAGGGGCCCCTTGGAGTGCCACGGTGTCCCTCAAAGTCTTTTGAATGTCTGTCAGCACCCCTACGATGGTGCCCAGGGCGGAGCCGATGGTCCTGAGCTCCTCCCTGAACCCCAAATACTGCTCCTCCTGCAGGCGCAGGGTCTCCTGCAACTTGTCCAGGACCGTTGCCATCGTCTCCTGGGAGTGGTGGTATGCTCCCATGATGGAGGAGAGGGCCTCGTGGAGAGTGGGTTCCCTTGGCCTGTCCTCCCTCTGTCGCACAGCAGCCCTCCCAGTTCCCCTGTGTTCCTGTGCCTCCGTCCCCTGGACCGTGTGCCCACTACCACTGCCCCCAGGTCCCTGTTTTTGTTGGGGTGGTGGGTTACCCTGGGTGCCCCGTAGTGGTGGACACACCACTGATTGACCTGTCCTGGGTAGGGAGGTTTGGGCCCGCTGGGTGGGTGCTGTGCTGGTGTTCCCAGAGGGTGGCAGTTCGGTGTTGGGCTGTGGCTGGGCAAGGGGAACCGACTGTCCTGAGGCCCACGATGGTCCGGGCTGGTCATCAAGATCCAGTAGGGCAGAGCTGCTGTCGTCACTGTGGGCCTCTTCTGGGGGTGGAGTGGTGTTGTCTGGACCCTCTGGTGTGGTGACGGTCCTTCGGGTTCCTGCAGGGGTATGAGAACATGATTATTGCATGTGTGTGTTTCATGGTGTGCTATGGATGGGTGTGCGTGAACCCCAGTGCAGGCATTCCTGTGTGGGGGCTTGTGTGGTGATGGTTGGAGGGTGTTGTGGGTCTGTGCAGTGGCCAGTCTTTAGTGATGGGTGTCCATGCTTAGTTGTGTCATGCAGGTCTTGGGGTTGGGATGGATGGTTGTTGTTATGGGTAGATTAGTGAGGAGTTAGGGTGATAGGGGAGGGTGTTAGGGTTGGGGTGTGTGATAGCATGCAGGTAGGGTGGGGGATATGATAGTGAAGATTAGACTTACCAGTGTCCGTTCCTCCGACGACTCCTCCGAGGCCCTCAGGATGCAAGATGGACAAGACTTGCTCCTCCCATGTTGTTAGTTGTGGGGGAGGGGGTGGGTGTCCGCCGCCAATCCGCTGTACCGCGATGTGGTGCCTGGATACCGTGGAACGCACCTTCCCCCGTAGGTCGTTCCACCTCTTCCTGATGTCCTCCCTATTTCTTGGGTGCTGTCCCACAGCGTTGACCCTGTCGACTATTCTTTGCCATAGCTCCATCTTCCTGGCTATGGATGTGTACTGTACCTGTGCGCCAAATAGCTGTGGCTCTACCCTGATGATTTCCTCCACCATGACCCTGAGCTCCTCCTCGGAGAAGCGGGGGTGTCTTTGGCGTGACATGGGGTGGTGTGTGTGATGTGTGGGGTGGTGTATGTGTTGATGAGTGTGGTAGGTGTAGTGGTATGTGGTGTTTTGTGCGTGGATGTTGTGTGGGTGATGGTGTAGTGTGCCTCTGTGTGATGGTGTTATCTATTCTGTGCTCTCTCTCTCTGGCCTTCATCTCTAATTTGTGGTCGTAGGGGTTTGTGGGTGATGTGAGTGTGTGTTTTATATTGTATTGGATGTGTGGGAGTGGTGTTTGTATGTGTATCAGGTGTGTGTATTTTGAATTGTCCTATGTGGCGGTGTTTTGGAGAGGTGTGTGTATTTTGAGCGCGGCGGTGTGTACCGCCAATGGAATACCGTGGTTGAAAGACCGCCGCGTCGATTCGTGGGTCGTAATAGCATGGGCGTGTTTCTGTTGGCGTGGAGGTGGAGGATTTGTTTCCGCATATTTATCGCTGACCTTTGGTGTGGCGGACTTGTGTGCGTGTCTGAATTTCAGCACATTCCGTGATGTGTGTCATAATAGCTGTGGCGGTGTATTGGAGGTCTTCGGCACGGCGGTAAGCACCTTTTACCGCCAATGTTGTAATGACCCCCTTAGTTTAGGCCTGCTGTCCTGCTGAAATGTTCTGTGATCTTCAATTTAGTACTCATGCCTACCTCTGTGTTACTGAGTACTGCTTTGTTGTCTGCCAAGTGTAAAGCCCTTGTCGTTTTTCTGAAGATCAGATATTACAGGGTCCATGGCAATATTTTACAACAGTGCAGATAGTCAGTCGCCTTGTTTGACCTCAGATTTCATTATTATTTTTGGTGTAAATTCATTGTTTTGGCCCTTCAAGTAAGTAGATGAATCTGTGTATAAATCTCCTATTAGATCTCAGATATATGACATAACTCTTTGTCTTTTGAGACTCTGTGATAGTGGCTGACAACGTCAAATGCTTTAAAAACATTTTTAAACACAAGTGCAAGACATTGCTTATTCTTACTGCCTGTTGTATGACATTTTGCAGGAGTGTCAGGTTTTTAAGACGTTCTATAAATTTTATGTAGCCTTTCGGTCTTTTGTTCAAGCTTATGAAGCAAGGCTTTTTACTTAGGAATCTTGTTAGTAACGTCATGAATACCGTACCAATTGTAATTGGTTTCCAATTGCTTATTTTATTCTATTTGTGCCTAGGTATGTTCTTGGAAATTAACACCTATCTGGTTCTTTTTGATTCCTTCTAGGACTTTTCTCATTTCTGACCCAGTTGATAGTATTCTTGGCAGAAGAGTTGGTTCTTTCGTTTTAACACTGTACTGATCATTTAAGCCAACACTGTCAGGCCCCTCCACCTTGTTAAATTTGGCATCCTCAAATGCATTTGTAAGTTCAAGAATTTCTTTAGAATGATGCGTGTAGTCCCATTCTTCTGGGATTTGGTTGACTGGGATGAATTTAGGTTTTTTCTTGTTTTCTCTTTTAATAATACCTTTGTAATATGTGTAAATATCTTCAGCACTGATCTTTTGCCTCATCAGCAACTATTCTGGCAACTTTCTGTCTTTCTTGAATATTGCCTGATATTCTTTAAGACTGCTCTTTGATTTTGTATACCTTTTCCTATGATTTGCATTGAGCTCTACAATTTTCTCATCTATTATTTTCTGGGTATGTTTCTTGGGGCTGAAACATTTTGGTTCTCATATTGAACAGTGTTCAAAGGCTCAGTGCCATTTTCATTAGGTGGTTCATTTTTATTTTGGTTGGCTAGTTATGGATGGATGTCAGAATTTTCTAAGGTATGGATCAACATTTCTTCCATCATGACCATACCAGCTTCATGAAGCTGTAGAGTTGTGGAATATCTTTGCACTTCTGAAATTCTAAATCACAAAGTCTGTGATTTTAGGCACATGTTTCCTGTTATAAAGACTTTACAGCTTTCTTTTATTGTTACTTCTGATATTTGTGGTTTATTATTAGTATCACTTCAATATTAGTGGATGTTTGATGCATATTCTTTTGCTTTTCTCTCTCCAATCCCATCATTTCTCTGTAAACTGCTTGCTGTTTTTATTATCAAAGTGTGGAGCCATAAGTACATTTATATTCCTTTTGTTTTCATATACTTTTTTCCAATTCAGTTAGCAGCAATATTTCATCATTTGACCACAGTTTTGAAGGTTTGCTGATTGCTAGTGTAGAAAGTCTAGCATTATTTTGGGGTATGCATGTCTTGCATGCTATGAAACTCCAATTTTTGTTATGAATCTTAAACCACAAAAGTTATGTTGAAATTGTAACTTTCTTTATGTTTTTCTATCTTTGCATTTGGCGTAGTGACATTTAATGCTATGAAACTCAGTTAGTTCTTCACATTTTGAGCAATGTAGAATCCCTTGTTCTTTTTGGAAAAATGTTTTTTAATTTCCTCATTATCACTTAGTACAGAGGGTAAACATGACAACAAAGTGTGATTCAGTTTGATGTTATTCATTGGGTTAGTGGACCTGGGTGTAAAGTTCACAAAATCTCTAAGAAGGTTAATTATTTGTGGAAAAGACAGCATCTCCATTCTTCATCATAATGTTTTTTTTGTGATCCAGGAACTACCACAACTGGAATTGGGAATGTTAGATTTACCATTTGTTGCTGTCATGGTCACTCCCATGACAGATACCTTGTTCGGCCTCTCTCTATAGAATGATCTTCAAAGAGATAAGTTTAAGAAAGTCATCGTTATTCCTGCGGTTTACATATGCTTAATTGAATTTCTTCACTTAGACGTTCAGAGCTCTGGGCAGAAATCACATTGAGTCAACACTTTTCGTGGGAGTTTGCAATGCTTTGTCAGATTCCCCTGTTTTGCATCAGTTTTAAGTCAACTACCAGACACCAGCCAAGGCAGAAAACTGGTCTTGCAACCTGGGGAGGGGCAGAGAGAGAGAGAGAGAGAGATAGAGAGAGAGAGGCAATAAAGGCAGCTGGGGCAAGCAACAGGAAGGATCTGTCCTGTGTCCAGAGCCACTGCAGCCCCAGGGGAAGGACAATGCCTCAACCAGTTATGATGGTCACCCAGCCCCACTTTATGCCTTAGCCCAACCCACCCATCCCTTAGAGCCAATCCTTTTCCCTAAGTTATGGATCTGACTTTCCAACTTCCTTTACTTACATTGCTCTAACACGCTAGAGGATGTTCACCTTGGAGACTTGCTGCAGATATGGAATTTACTCCATCTCCCCCGGATTTTAAATGGGAGCTCGCTAGACACTGCTGGAATTGCAACGCTTTCCAAAACTCAGGCCCCCCTCTCGGGGTGAATCCATTCCAAGGCACTCTTCCCTTCTCAAAGAAAAAAGAAGTCTACTGCCAGCTTTTCCAGGATCATTTGCTTTACCGCACTGGACACCACAGTGGCACCCATCTCTGCCACTCTTGTTATCGGGGATCCAAAATTGACTCTTTTTTTATTTCCCTTGTGATCAGCCCAATGGTGCTGCCCATCACTTAGGACTCACTGACCCATGTTCAGCTGCTGTTTACACGGAACCCTTCTACAATTCGCCCTTCAAATTTTTTGTTTGAATATTTGCTACTATCACCAAGATCTGCACCTGTGACAGCTCCCCTCGGAATGCCACCCTGTGCTTCTATGCATACCACAGTGGCCCTCCTATTCATCGCAGCTTAGCCCCGTGGCTCTTATCACCAGTGATGGCGGGCTATGGCCCGGGGCTCCAGCACCATTCATTTTCAGCTCCATCCATTTTCTGCCAGCTCGATCTCAAGATCCAACTCTGAGTTTTTAACTGTAGCAATTTTAATATACAGTATTGGAGCCACAGTAATTACCATAGTTGCTGGCACCAGACTTGCCCTGCAATGGATCCACATTAAAGGATTTAAAGTAATTCCAATTACAGAGCCACAAAGGAGTCCTGTATTGTTATTTTTTATCACTACCTTCCTGGATGTATTGTCACTGTCCTGGGAATGTGAGATCGGTCTGAGGTTTTCTAAAGTCACCAAAGCAGCAGGGTGAGCCTGTATTGGTTTTCGTCTGATAAACGCATACATCCCTGGAAATCTGCAGTCGTTGACATGTGATAGCTCTAAAATTACCACAGTTGTCCAAGTAACAGGTGGAGTGATCAAAGGAACCATAACTGAATTAATGAACCATTTGCTGTACCAGCTGTGTGTACTTACACATGCATGGCTTAATATTTGAGGCAAGCATATTCTACTGGCAGGATCAACTATGTAGGCAAACTTGCTATACATGAGGAGAAGCTGCAGACTGACCTTCACACTGACCTTCAGGCTCAGGAACCTGCTACGTGAGGGGGCTGTTGGAGCAAACTCATCCAACTTCCTTGAAACTCTAATGAGCCCACATTGGGACTTTCAGGAAAACCCAGCCATCTGGGCATCCCATGCATTCCTGTGTCACCACCAGATGGTCAGATTTGGAGTGACCAGATGGCGAAGCTTGAAGGACTCCATCTGTCTGCACAGTTGCTTATAACTCTGTCGAACGGTTTCTCAAAGCTTCAGGCAAGGGCATGTGAATTCATGGAACTCTGACCCACGGGCCGGTCAGTGTCTTATCCCGGTAAAGCCGTTTGGGGCTCTAAGTGACATAGCAGACAGAGGAAGGGAGCTAGGACTGGACTAAATGTCAAGAGTGAGGTTGGCATGACACATTTTGCACCACCCACGTAGTCATGGTAAACGTCTCAGGTGTAATTTCAACACCCATAATTATAATTTTGCACAACCCTAGTAATAATTACTAATTTTATTGTATTTTATTTGCATGATACATTATAATATGTATTATATTTTCCTGGCTGCTATCTAAGAGGTATGTGTAAAACGAGATATGGAAAATGTGTATACTGTGGCTTACACTTTTTATGAAAACAAAAGCGATTATATACATATTTTTGTATAGACTCAGGGGGTTATTACAACTTTGGAGGAGGTGTTAATCCGTCCCAAAATCCTATGGAACTCGTAATACGGCTGGTGGTATATCTGTCACTTTACCGTCACTTTTGGGACGGATTAACACCTCCTCCAAAGTTGTAATAACCCCCTCAGTGTTTTAGGATGTGACCAAGATTGAACGAAAAGTCTAATTTCTGGTTTCTAAAATTATTGTGGAAAAGATTTGCAGCGAGTAGGGCTAATTGAAACAGTTTCTGATAATGATGCATCTCCTGGTCATCCACTTGCCTCGAGCCATTTTGTATGATAACATCTGGGAAAACAGGCTAATGTGATGTCAGTTTCTGCAATGTCATGAGAAGAATCAAAGGGTGTATGGTGTCACTTCCTTTAACACTAGCTTTTTGTTGATTCACCTTACTATTACTGACTGTTGGAGGTCGCATGTTCTGGTTGGCTGAGGTGAGGCCCTAGCCAGGCAGAACCTATCACTCCTGCCAGTGTTGAGTGATTACACTCACTGTATAACCTGAACTCATCCTTGGGTGGCTTGGCACACAAGGTGTATGTAAATAAAGTTTGCATTCCACACACACAATAATTAACACAACATGAACATCAGGCAAATTTGGGCATTAATCACATTTAGAAATATCACTAGCAGTACTAGGCCCAACTGTGTCAAAACAACATTAGCAGTATGTACATGTGAGAAAAATAATACTTTCCCTCCCAGCACCCTCATGTGGTGCAACACGCTGTCAGCATGAGACCTACCCTAGCGATTTCTCCTTTTCAGTGTCACACAGTTCTAAAATGCCCCCTGGTTCACAATGATAGCAGCAATATGTACATATAGAGGACAGCAGCACTTTTAGATTGTTCCGCGGCCTAGGCCACATAGATAAAACCCAATGTCAACCATGATAGTCCTCAGACCAAGAAACAAAGTTTACGCTACACCACTGTGCGGAGTAGTCAATAACAGGCTGTCACTCCCACTCACTCGCTGCATATCACTATGCAGTGCCACAGATATGAGGCAGACTAGTATAACACACACTTGCTCCAAGCACCCTGAGGTGGTGCACTGATATCCAGCAGGCTAGTGTTCACTGCACTTGCTGAACCCCCCTTGGGTCCTAACCTTCCTCCACCCTCCAGCCAGTTCCTACTACCCCTCCCCCTAACAAGCTGGAGATGATAGCACCCTTTCTCCAGATACTAGGCCACTCACGGCTGGAATTACATGTATCTGGGATCCCAGTGCAAAGGTGAGGGGAAGCAAAGAGATAACGGCTCATCAGGCAATAGTCGACAAATGGAGATCCGGCAACCATTCAGGGAGTTCACTCAGGGGTCTCCGCACCGTGTCTTCCGGTGCCGGCCCTGGTCTTTCAAGCACAGGGGGAGGGTCACTCTGGGACACACACTGTTCACAGTCAGGCCCAGCCAGACATTCCAATATACAGATAGTTACCAAATCCGCACCTCCCTGGTTGGTGGCACAATGTCTGGGGCATGATGACTTAAGTCGCACTGGACAGTCCCGGTTGCACACCAAGAGTTACCAAATCTACACCTTCCTGGAATGAGGCACAGCATCTGGTCGCACCAGACAATTCCAGACACACAGGAAAAGTTAGTGACACTGTGCCTCCCTGGAACAAGGCGCAACATCTGGCTTGAGTCACACCAGACAATTCCAGCGACATTTGAAAAGTTACTAATGCCTGCCCTCCTAGAATGAGCACGACATCTGGTGCGCGATGACTTGAATCGCACCCGACAAATCCCATCACACACGGAAAGTTACCAATGCTGTACCTTCCTGGAATAAGGCAGAACGTCTGGTGCATGATGACTTGAGTCACACCAGAACAATCTGGTCACACACACACAGATGTAAGTTCAGCGGTGCTGCATGTGGTAGAATGTGACACTGCTCCGGGTATGCCCCCACCTCTGAGGGTCGCAACCAGTGAACCGGACACCGCACACAATGAGCATGCAGTCTGGTGTCACACGAGAGAAATGCAGCACGATCAACAAAGGTGGGCCATATGGGGTCCTGCAACCAGTGAATCCACTACCTACCAACCAGATGCTTATGGGTGTTGTGGCCCCACGATGAAGGGCCATACTCCTTGAATGCGTGTAGTACTTTGAAGGCTCAACACCATGCATATCCAGTCTCCAGGCATAATACTTGCTTTCACGCCAACACCACTGCTGCCAGGTGATAACCAGAAGATGATGTAGGCACTTAAAAGGGCACTGATCTCCAGATGATACAGGCAGAAGGTGTAGATGCCTCACAGGCGGTCTTTGATGTCCCTGAGCCCTCCACCAGAGATCAAGGGCCAAGCCAACAAGCCCTTGAAGAGCACACTTCAGAGTGCCATACAGCAACAACCAGTTTGCCAAGGTCAGCCACGATACAGGAAGAGTGCGCTGTCCCTTCCTAAGGCATTAATTACTCCTTGTAGTAATTACTGTACAGTGTGTGCCACGTTCCTGCAAGTGTATCTTTAGTTTGCTGCAGTGGGGCACCAGTAGTTATACTGTGGTGTGCCTTTAAAGTTGGGGGTCGTTCAACTGGTTTCCATTTGCACCACAGAGTTCTCCCCTAACTTTTAGTCCTGTCTGTCATGGGCCGGTGGAGTGCAGATCTTAGTCTTTAGTGGGGCCCTGATCTGGCCCCGAGAGGCCAAGTGTCAAAACCTCTACCTCCGTTCGATCCAGCCAGGCCCTTAAATGGCAGAGGCCTGTCCTCCAAGCTATGTACCCAAGGTTTATAGCTGTCGCTGGGGAATGCACAGATGTGCTCCCCAGCCTCCAGGGTGGAATAGAGATGAATTTGAAAAGGCATACAAATGTTTTTTGGGCAGAGAAATGTCCACTTTCTCAAAGTGGCATTTCTTCATGATTATTTAAAAAAAACACCTTTACCATAGAAAGGGGTTTGTCAAGACAAATCCAGTGATAGTAAACAACATGAGACTGCTCTTCTACAATCCACTTTTGCAGCTTGAAATAATTGTAACACTAATGCCATGTTAACCTATGGAAAGAGCAGCTCTCCCATGCAGTGAAAATACACATGGGTATTCTTCCCTCTCTGAGCATACGTGCCCTCGATCACATGCAAGCCTGCCTTAGCAGCCTGGACACATGTTTAAAAGCACCGAAGGTGCAAGTGCGCACACAGGCCAGCTAAGTAAGGCTAGTTACATGTTTAACTGTGTGTGCTAGTGCGCACACCTAGTTCAACGCCACTTCCCAACATATGAGGTAAGGCGCACATGCACTTTCACACTGTACTTACAGTGGGAAAGTGCCCAAGGCCCTAAAGCCACTAGGTGGGATTCAGCAAAACCTATTGAAAAAAGCAAATAAGTTAGGGGAAACACCATCTCAACATGTCAGGTCAAACACCAGCCCTCAACCATCTCCTAGGTAGCTTAGGTCTTGATTATTTGAACTGACTGCCATTTGTACTATTTTATATGCTAGTCATAAGCCAAGGATGTGTTTAACATGTTCATGCCCAGTACTGACCTTCTACATTAATATTGAAGTGAACAGTGCAAAGCTTGCACCTTTTATAATAAGAAATGTCTAAACTCACAACTCTGGCCATACAGAGAGAGGAAGGTGTGATAAAATAGTAACTACTTACAAAAGAACAATATGGGAAGAGTTCCCATTACTACAAGGTATCTGTGGTGAATAATTCTCATCAAAAAGAAGTTGTTTCTACGTAATGTATTCCAAGTGAATTGCCCACTACAGAAATCGACCAGCCTGCCTCGGATCCCAACTGCAACTAACAATCAGTCACGTGAGGAATATACAAAAGAATACAAGGTAAGTATAATGTGAAATAGAAAGGTAAACCTTAAATAACCAAGTAAACAACACTGCAGTATCCCTGGCTCTTGCCTCTTGCCTCTCATCTGACTCTATCAAAGCAGCATGTTTCGCTAAGGCTGTCTCAAAAGTATTACTTCAGTCCACTTTTGATTATTGTGAGTGTATCCAGAATCAAGGGGAGTGTGTCGAGTCGTGTTAAAAGTGGATCTTCCTTCAAGTGATCCTTGTGCAATTAAACTTTTAAGCAAGCTTTTAGAAAAATATCTCTTCATCTTCTCAAACAGTCCTTTGGCAATAAAATCTATTAAAGTGACCACATTTTTGTAGATGGCCACGTTTGACTCCAATTAACCTTGGAACAGCTATCATTCTGATTTCTCAGTGGAATCTATGACTTTAAAGCAGGTCGCCACCATGCATCTGAAACGTTGTGGAAACAGGGCTATTTCAATGCTCTTTCCGTTTGGCTTCTGTTCGCATTGAAGGCTGGACCAGTTCTGGTTCTTGATCTTAGGCAAGAGTTCGATGGAGGCACTCTTAACACCTTTCTCCATTTGGATATTTTTCAGCCTTTGACATTGTCGAATAAGAAGTTTTGTGGTGCATGCCGGAGGGTTCCAGGAGTACTATATGGCACTCACATCTATTTAGCCCTATCTTCTCCATTGTGGTCGAATCACCATCAGCTTTAATATCTATGTTATCTCCCAAGACAAAAACTATAACCAACAATTATACATAATTGTACATTTTATTATCTCGCTCGGACCAATGAGATACCTAACGAGGACCGTACCTGAGTCTTTCATTGATCTGAGTGATATTAAAATAGATAATTTGGTAAAATGTTTCGGTTATAATTTTTGAACTGGTGGCTAATGCACATATAGGCTTTTTAGTGTAATGAACAAATCTATGTGTATTCTAAACTCTTATTTAGTGCTGTTTTTGGGAGGTCAAATATGTGTGTATACTGATCACTTTGACATAACAACATGATTATCTATCATGAGTTTTATGCTGTCTATGTACTAAAGCTGTCTGATCAGTATACTAAAGCTAATACATAAATTAAGGTGAGCATCCAAATTACCTAAAGATGATCCTCATTTTCGAAGTAAGTACAATTTATGACACACTGAAGAGTTCTCTGTTTTCTATGATATTGGTGTTGTCCTTCCTTTATTCTGCCTAACAGGACCAAATCGTGCACTTTTATGTATAAAAATACATCAACCAATATTTTGAAATCTCCAAACCCGTTTCTTACCGTATAACTGAAAACATTTATTAGTAATGTAACAGCATTAATTTTATAATAGATTTTTACTAAATAACCAACAATATGTGATCACCCCTAAGAAAATGAACAACAAAATAATAACGTTTGAAACATTATGAACTGTCTAGTTTTTTTATTTAATCAGTTTCACTCCTGTAACACATCACTAAAATCTATAGATCAGTAATTGATGTTTGACGTGGCTCAGTGGCATCAAATGTTTCCAAACCTCTATAAAAATGTTTATAATATTTGTTTTCTGTTTTTCCGCTAGAAATTTGAAGCGCCAGTTTCATGGGTATTACCATTCTATTTCTATGTAGTACCTCACACTGGTTAACCTACAACTACTAACGTATCAGTAGAAGTATATAATTACCCACTATTCAAGAAGAAATCGGTAAAATTCTTAAAATTTGCTATTTAAGAAATGTGAAACGGTACTTGGATACATCTGGCCCCAAATGCTGTAACTGAGGATGGCATGTGATTCTACAGCGTATCTCTAACACATTCTGCATTGCTAACATGTAACAGCTCTTTCAGATCAAGCCTCAATACATTATCTCCCTCGAACTAATCAGATACCTAACGAGGACCCCCAAATGAGTCATTCATTGTTTTGAGTGATATTAAAATAGATAACTGTGTAGAACGTTACACTCGCAACACAAAGAAAACAAACTCTGTTTGCATGCAACCTTAGTATGCTGATCCTAAATTTAATTCAAAATATATGCTAGAGTTAAAACTACATCAATCCATTACAGTATTTGGATTCAAATTACTTCACATACTAATCTAAACATTAAACTTCAAAATAGCGATGGGATCTTCTGCTGGCTTTCAGATATGTTTAACCTCATTGTTCTTTAAAAAGAAAAAACAATATGAATGCCTTTGATTAGGCATAATTGGTACCAGGATAAATTAATACTGAAAAGTGTTCAGGTTCTGAGAGACAACTTCAGTTCTAGACAATTCCCAAAAGAATATATTTAGACAACAAGTGGAGTAAACCCCGAAAACAAACAATACACCAGCACTATTACCACTTTCCTTTTGCTCAGACAATTACTCACACCATAGGAGAGACCTCTACACCACACGCACACGTGAACGCAAACACACTTACACACACAAACACACACACATAGAGTTTTGCCACCACCACACTACACTGAAAAAGACAGAGGACCATCAGTTCGCATATGTCAGCTGCTAACCTCACACGGACACAAACTCCTGCCTACACCATACTACTCACTCACACAACAGCATCAACACCCCCGCACAGCAACACATAACATTTATTACCAGCACACCTCTCTGTCACACAGCTGCACACACAACACAAATATCTCACATGTATATTACACAGACACACACTGACCTACATTCACAAATCACACATATACGGTTAGGCAGGTACAATCATACTAATCGAGATCTCTATCCGAAGCAAGGCAATTCTTCACCTAACTAATCTGCGCTGGGGAAAGGCAAGGACTCGCAGGATGCCGGGAGAGAGTAGTGAACTAATCCCCCAATAGGGCAGATCTAGAAGAGTCTCGAGAAGGAGAAACAACGCTCAACAAAGTTCAGCAGATATGGCCAAATAGTGCAGAGAGGTGATTGAGGAACTCTGCTGGAAATGTTGGTGGGAACACCTTTCCCTGAGAGACAATGATGAAGTTCAAGAACCATGAAGAAACGAGACAAGGCTAGGGGCCATTTTCATGTCTACTATATGAAGAGGTAACATGGTAGGTAGGGTTGGGCCAGAGAGGGGATGCAAACCATTGATGACAGAGCAAAGAGAGTTTGGTCAACATGGGTGGGAATAGAAGGTGTTTGTGGAATGAAGGGAAGATTGTTGAGTTTGACTTCATGGTAAGAGTTCAGGGAAGAAGGACTGAAACTAATTCACAACAAACAAATATGCATTTTTTCTACGCAACAGCTACTTCACCCCAAAGAACATACCCCCTAGCCACAGGATAACACAGCAGGACGTGGGCTGATCTTTTCCAGTAAGCAGTTAATAATTCTCCAGATTTACACATGCTTTTTGCAAGAAACGCACTGATTACCCGAAGATATGTGGAGGCTTAAATCTTGCTATTGCCTTACAGAGCACTTCTCCTCGTAAATATCCAACACGAGGGGCATGTGGATATAATTTGCAACACATAGTAGCTTCTCAGTGGAAAAGTCACACGCAGATAGGATAGGGAAGTGGCTGCTCTGAAATGGGATGCTGCTTGGCAGGCCAGCCTCTCCGGCTCCAGTATGCATCCAAAACCAAGGTTAGGAAACTTTCCTCCATTTGACGATACAAATGCTTATAGATAAAACGACCAGATTGCTTATTATAGGGGTATTGGAATCTGGTCCTAGACAAATAATCAGTCAAGAACAAACTTAAATATGTCAGATGAGAATAGAACCTGGTTGGGAAACCAGAACCTTTTAGATGCACGTAGAGAGATGCACCTCTGCATTGTAGACTACTCCCATTATTCAGCGGACCATAACAATTAGGCTAGGATTGACATGATAATGGTAGGCCACACTCTCAGAGCAAACCTATGTTCAATAGAACATAAAGTGCTGATGAGTTCAGACCACGCTTCATTAATAGAGGAGCTGAAGTGGGGCATAAGTTTTTACCACAGTGAACGCAACTGGGTGTTAAATGAAACCTCATAAACTGGCCTGATAGTTAAAGAGGCCATAGGCACGTAACTAATAGCATCCCTGCAATTTAGCAACACAAGAGAATACAGCTTGGAGATAACCTGGGATTATCTCAAAGTGGTAAGCAAGCAGAGGTCTCAAGACTGCACAAAATCAGAAGGCCTTCTAGAACATCCACAAACTGGAGCTTGAGCATAAGCGGGCCTTATCACAAAAGGCCTGGAGGAAGATACAGTGGTCAGAGCACAGCTTTAGTTAGTGGAACTAAGCAGATCAGAATACACTTGAGCTCTAATGAAACACACATATTAAAGGGGAAAAACAGGCCATCTCCTAACAGTGAAGCTGGGAAAGAAACAGTCTGAGGCACAAATAGATAGTATCAAGACATAGGCGGTCATTACAACATTGGGGGTAAAAGCCGCTTACCGCCGTGCAGAAGACTACCAACACATCCGCCGCGGCAGCGGAAATCCGCCACAGCTATTATGACCCATAGCACGGAATCCGCCAAAATTCAGACACCCACACAAGTCCGCCACACCAATGGTCAGTGATAAACTGGCGAAAACAAATCCTCCACCGTGACTCCAACAGAAATACGCCCACACTAGCACGACACACGAATCCACGCAGCAGTCTTTCAACTGCAGTATTCCATTGGCGGTACACACCGCCACGCTCAAAATACACACACATATACAAAACACTACCACATTGGACAATTCGAAATACACACACCTGATACACATACACACACCACTCCCACACACCCAATACAATATAAAACACACACCCACATCACCAACAAACCCCTACGACCACAATTACTAAGAGAAGGCCAGAGAGAGACACCACCATCAACAATACTAGCATCCACAGGCACACAACACCATCACCCACATAACTTCCACGCACCTCACACAACACACCACTACATATCAGCACACTTATCACCCCACACACCACCCCACACATCACCTACACCACCCCATGGCACGGCAAAGACACCCCAGGTTCTCGGAGGAGGAGCTCAGGGTCATGGTGGAGGAAATCGTCCGTGTAGAGCCACAGCTATTCGGAGCACAGAGCACACCTCCATAGCTAGGAAGATGAAGCTATGGCGAAGAATAGTGGACAGGGTCAACGCAGTGGGACAGCACCCAAGAAATCGGGAGAACATCAGGAAGAGGTGGAACGACCTACGGGGGAAGGTGCGTTCCGTGGTATCAAGACACCACCTTGCAGTTCAGCGGACTGGCGGCGGAACCCCACCTCCTCCCCAACAACTAACAACATGGGAGGAGCAGGTCTTGGTGATTCTGCATCCTGAGGGCCTGGCAGGAGTAGATGGAGGAATGGACTCTGGTAAGTCAAATCTTAACTATTACATCCCCCACCCTACCTGCATGCCAGCACATACCCCCACCCTCACCCTCACCCCCATCACTCTAACTCCTCACAAATGTCCCAACATCACAAACCACACATCCTAACACCAAGCCCAGCATGCAACAACGAAGCATCATCATAGGGGTGCTGAAGGAAGTACTCAACACCAGGAGGGACACTGTGGCACTACAAGGGGCCCCTGACACTAGCATGGACAATGAATTGCCCACCAACTCTGCCGGCACTAGTGGACAGGAGGCACCGCTACAGGACCACCACACCAGCACCCCACCCCCTGCAGAGGGAGAACCACCTTGCAAACGGTCCCCGAGATCCAGGACAAAGACAGAGAACGATGCCAGGACCCCCCCCCAAGAAATGAGACCACCCTGAATGTCATCCTTCTGTCCCACTTTGTCACCCTGTCCATCCTTAAACTGCCCCAGCTCCACTTCCTATGCCTATTAGGGCAATGCACCTGTGAGACTAATAGACTGGACTCTGCCATGGACATTCCTCCACCATCACCCCTCACCATTTTGCTACCCCCTCCAATATTGAGCACTTAAATAAACACCCTTAAAGCACAAAACAATCTGGAGTCAGTCTGTGATTTCGGAATAGTGTATTAGCAATTACTGTGGCAAAAAGCTCTTTCATTTGTAATGTCAACATACCTATGTCACACAGCTGTAGTCCATGAGGAATCAAAGCAGATGTCACACATTGGGACTCACATCTGTGAAATCGTAAGGGAAAGTGACAACTCAGTGACCATACACTGGGTTAAAAACGACAGACAGTAGAGAGGTAGTAGTGTAGTCCCTGTTGTCCATGTCTTCTTCTTCTGCTTCCTCGTCTTCACTGTCCACAGGCTCCACAGCTGCAACAACATCGCCATCTGGACCATCCTCCTGTTGAAAAGGCATCTGTCGTCGCAAAGCCAAGTTGTGAAGCATACAGCAGGCCACGATGATCTGGCACACCTTCTTTGGTGAGTAGAATAGGGATCCAACTGTCATATGGAGGCACCGCAACCTGGCCTTCAGGAGGCCGAAGGTCTGCTCGATCACCCTCCTAGTTAGCCCATGGGCCTCATTGTAGCGTTCCTCTGCCCTTGTCCTGGGATTCCTCACTGGGGTCAGTAGCCATGACAGGTTGGGGTAACCAGAGTCACCTGCAAATGGCGAGGGACAACTGTTAGACACACACTAACCTGTAGGGATATCCCCAGACCCAGACAACCATTCCCACTGTCTTGCTTCCAGGTGCTCACCTAATAGCCACACACGGCGCCTCTGGAGTTGACCCATCACATAAGGGATGCTGCTATACCGCAGGATATAGGCATCATGCACTGAGCCAGGGAACTTGGCATTCACATGGGAGATGTACTGGTCTGCCAAACATACCATCTGTACATTCATCGAATGATAACTCTTCCGGTTCCTGTACACCTGTTCACTCCTGTGGGGGGGGACCAAAGCCACATGTGTCCCATCAATGGCACCTATGATGTTGGGGATATGTCCCAGGGCATAGAAATCACCTTTCACTGTAGGCAAATCCTCCACCTGAGGGAAAACTATGTAGCTCCGCATGTGTTTCAGCAGGGCAGACAACACTCTGGACAACACGTTGGAAAACATAGGCTGGGACATCCCTGATGCTATGGCCACTGTTGTTTGAAATGACCCACTTGCAAGGAAATGGAGCACTGACAGCACCTGCACTTGAGGGGGGATTCCTGTGGGATGGCGGGTAGCAGACATCAGGTCTGACTCCAACTGGGTACACAGTTCCTGGATTGTGGCACGGTCAATCCTGTATGTGATGATCACATGTCTTTCCTCCATTGTCGACAGGTCCACCAACGGTCGGTACACCGGAGGATGCCGCCATCTCATCACATGTCCCAGGGGACTGTGCCCATGAAGGATAACAGCGAGCACAGAGTCAAACAACTCAGAGGCACGTACCCACAGCTTACACAGAACACCAATCATAATCTAAAAAGTGGCCTTGTATGTGTGTTGAGTCTAGGCCTAGGTATGTGTGACGCAGTTAAAAATGAAGCCATGTTGGCCCCTGAAATTACGGCTCCCTGACCTCTAAAGTGGGACAATTGGATGTGAGGTAACTGCGCTGGCGTTGTACACCGTCGCGGTAGGCGGTCAACGACTGCGGCGCAATGCTGCATTGGTTAACTTTGGACCCTATGGGTCCCAGGAGCCAATGACGATGTACGCCGGTGGTGACGGTACGCTCCGCCGCGGACGTGACCGCCATTTTCTATCTGTTCAATCACTCGATACCTGATCTTCGACAGGAGAGGCCCTACACTGCAAGTGCTGCTGTGACCTCGGTCTGGAAGAGACAATGGCTCAAGTGTCTGGGGAAAGGGTCCCTGCCTTCACATCGAAGGAGTTGGAGAAACTCGTGGATGGGGTCCTCCCCCAGTACACGCTACTCTACGGACCTCCAGACAAACAGGTAAGTACACTGGGAGCATGCTGTATGGGCTATGCCTGTGTGGAGAGGGGTGGATTTAAGAAGGAAGGGGGGAGAGTGCGGCGTGCATGAAACGACGGCGAGTGCATGTGCCACATGCCAAGGGTAGGGATGGGGGCCAATGACTGTGACGGTGCAGTTGGTAATAAGTTTCTCTTCCCCCTGTACAAATCATGTAGGTCAGCGCCCACCAGAAAAAATATATTTGGCATGCCATCGCCAAGGACGTCCGGACCCTGGGGGTCTACCACAGACGGTGCACCCACTGCCAGAAAAGATGGGAGGACATTCGCCGCTGGAGCAAGAAGACGGCGGAAGCTCAGCTGGGGATGGCCTCCCAACGTGGGAGGGGTGCCCGTCGCACCATGACCCTCCTGATGTTCCGGATCCTGGCGGTGGCGTACCCGGAGTTGGGTGGGCGCTTGAGGGCATCACAGCAGCCACAAGGGGGTGAGTACACTCTCATCCTGCTGATTTTGCGCGCAGTGGAGGTGTCTGGGTGGGGGAGGTGGGCTGTGGGTTTCCATAGGCCAGGGCGAGTTCCGTAGGCAAGGTCCCTCCGTAAGGCAGGCCATGTGGCACCCCACCGCACCTCTGTAGAGTGCCAAGTACACCTAGTCATGCCCTGTGTCATCCATGTGTGCAGATGTCGTCCATAGCCTAGTAGGCCATTTCCCAGGAATTGAACAGTGGAGCCCAAGAGCGCGGCGTAGTGCAGGGGGCTTGTGTGTCTGTCGTGTCCGCCAACGGTAGCGGTAATGCATGCACTCAACATGTCTTTCTTCTGTCGTCCCCCCCCCTTTTTGTGGTCTCCCTGTTCTTGTGTGCATTAGCATCATCAGGCGGAGGAGCAGTGGCACCGGAGCACGAGGGGGGCTGCATCCCACATGGCCATGGAGGGACACACTACGGAATTGGACTTCACCAGTGGGACGGAGGGCGTGGGGAGCTCCACAGCGGGGACAGGAGCTGACACCAGCGACACAGACTCGTCCTTTGATGGGAGCTACCTTGTGGTGGCGGCAACATCTGTGTCCCCCCATCTACAGGTACAGCCGCCACCCCCCCTTCCAGCACCGCCCTCCCAGCAGCCCCTCAGCCTTTGCCCCGTGCCCGCTCACCTGGGAGGGTGGGCCTCACCTTCGCCCCAGGCACCTCAGCCCCTGCCCCAGTCACCTCTGCTTCCCTCAGTGAGGAGGCCATTGACCTCCTCAGGTCCCTCACTGTTGGGCAGTCTACCATTTTGAATGCCATCCAGGGTGTCAAAAGGCAGTTGCAACAAACCAATGCATTCCTGGAGGGCATTCATTCTGTTCAGGCGGCCCTTCAGCGAGCTTTTCAGACTCTGGCCTCAGCACTGATGGCAGCCATTGTCCCTGTGTCTAGCCTCCCCCTCCAACTTCCTCCACCAAGACCCAATCCCCTGTACCCCAGCCTATCCCAAGCACACCTCTAGACCAGTACGGACACATGTCAACACACAAGGGAAGCTCAGGCAAACATAAGCACCACACATCCCACAGGCACTCACACAAGCATCACACACATGCAGACACACCAACATCCACTACCTCCACTGTGTCCCCCTCCTTCTCATCTCCCTCCTCCCTCCCAGTCTCATCTACACTCACACCTGCATGCACTACCTCTACAGCCACTACTGCCATCACCAGCACACCCACCACCACACCCTGCTCACTTGCAGTCACCACCCCCACTACCATTCACACGTCCCCTGTGTCCTCTCCCAGTGTGTCTGTGACGCCACCTCCCAAGATACACAAATGCAGGCACACACCCACCCAACAGCCATCCACCTCACGACAGCCTCCAGCCCATGCACCTTCACCCAAAGTCAGCAAACGAACACCTCCTACAACCACAACCTCTTCCTCCACTCCCGAACCCCCTCCATCTACCTGTCCCAGTGTCTCCCAAAAACTTTTCCTGTCCAACCTTGACCTCTTTCCCACAACTCCCCCACCCCGTCCGTCTCCTAGGGCCCGAACTAGCACTTCAGCCACAACATCTCCGGGACCAGTGGTGCCTGTAGTCACCGGACTCTGGAGTGCACCGGCCACCAGGGCAGCCAGTGTGGCACGGAGCCACAGCACAGACAGTCCCCCACCTGTGAAGCATCAGAAGTTGGCCAGTGTCTGGCGGGAGAGGGGGAAGACTCCAGCCACCAAAGCCGCTCCCAGGGGTCCCGGTGGGAGTGTGGAGTCAGCTGCGACGCCTTCCAAGGTGGGGAAGGGCCACAAGAAACCAGGAAAGTCTGGGAAGAGCAGCACAGCGGAGGACACCGCCATCACCCCACTGCCCAGGAGGCCACAGCCGTCATCCCCGCTGACCAGGAGGCCACAGCCATCATCCCCGCTGCCCAGGAGGCCACAGCCATCATCCCCGCTGGGACAGAGAGGACCGCCAGCACAAGCCTCGCTGGGCTAGAGAGGACCGCCAGCACAAGCCCCGCTGGGACAGAGAGGACCGCCAGTACAAGCCCCGCTGGGCTAGAGAGGACCAGCAGCACAAGCCCCGCTGGGCTAGAGAGGACAGCCAGCACAAGCCCCGCTGGGACAGAGAGGACCGCCAGCACAAGCCCCGCTGGGCTAGAGAGGACCGCCAGCACAAGCCCCGCTGGGAGAGAGAGGACCGCCAGCACAAGCCCCGCTGGGCCATGAAGAACCGCCAGCACAAGCCCCGCTGGGCCATGAAGGACCGCCAGCAGCTGAGTCACTGCAAAGGAGCCCGCCGCTCTAAGCACTGCTGAACAGGGCACTGCTGTCTCAAGCACCGCTGAACAGGGCACCGCCGTCTCAAGCACCGCCGAACAGGGCATCGCCGTCTCAAGCACCACTGAACAGGGCACCGCCATCTCAAGCACCGCTGAACAGGGCACCGCCGCCTCAAGCAACGCTGGCCCATGAGCGCCAAGGGCACTGATGCTACTGAGTCCGTCACGGGCAGAATGAAGCACTCTGGGCACCATGCCCCCTCCAGAACCAGTGGAGAGATACATCCACTACCTCTGTCCTTAGCAGGATGAAGCACTCTGGGCACCAAGCCCCCTCCAGAACCAGTGGAGAGATACATCCACTACCTCTGTCCTTAGCAGGATGAAGCACTCTGGGCACCAAGCCCCCTCCAGAACCAGTGGAGACTATTATCCACTTGAGAGACTGTGGCTTTGCACTCGCCAGGATATGGCAGTGGGCAACCCACCCACTGTAGAGACTTGAGAGACTGTGGCTTTGCACTCCCCAGGATATGGCAGTGGGCAACCCACCCACTGTAGAGACTTGAGAGACTGTGGCTTTGCACTCCCCAGGATTGAACAGTGGGCAACCCACCCACTGTACAGACTTGAGAGACTGTGGCTTTGCACTCCCCAGGATATGGCAGTGGGCAACCCACCCACTGTAGAGACTTGAGAGACTGTGGCTTTCCACTCCCCAGGATGGAACAGTGGGCAACCCACCCACTGCAGGGACTTGAGAGACTGTGGCTTTGCACTCCCCAGGATATGGCAGTGGGCAACCCACCCACTGTAGAGACTTGAGAGACTGTGGCTTTGCACTCCCCAGGATTGAACAGTGGGCATGTGGCCCTCTCGTGGATTTGGCATCGTGCACTCAACCGGCTGAGGTGCCCCCCCTTTCCCTCCCCCTGAGGTGCCTGTTTTCTTGCTCTCTGATGCCCCTGCAGTGTTCTCTCCATCATGGTCGGGATCTTGTGTGGGCCTCGCCCATACCGTGTGGGCCCAGTGTTCCACTGACTTAATTGGAGCACTACCTGGACTACTATGCTTGGTATATATTTTGTTAATTGTGTATATATATATTTTTGCATACTTGCTTTTAATATATTACAATGGTTACACTCATTTCCTTTTGTCTTTGCATTCTTCTGGGGGGCTGGGGGCTGTGACTATCATGTATTAATATGTATTTGTGTGTGTGTTGTAGTGGGTGAGGGTGGGGGTGGGGGTGGGGGTGTTGCCTGTGTGTGTCCCTGTTTTTTCCCTCCCCCTCCCCTGTGTCGTAGGTGCAGTACTCACCGTGGTCTTCGCCGCCGCCGTTCGTGCTCCTGGTAGAGGAGCAGGAAGACTATCGCAGGGAGAATTTGGAGTTCCGGCTCCATGGTGTCCTAGGTCCTCGTGGGGTGTGTAGAGGTGAGCGTTTTCCCTTCAGATTCCTGTTTCCGCTGTGTTTTTATCCGCCCCGAAAAAGGTGGCGGATTGGTAGGTTGTGATACTGTGGGCGGTACTTTGTCCTCCGCCTGTCTGTTGGCAGTGACCGCCAAGCTGTTTGTCTGTACCGCCGTGGCGGTCGGAGTGTTAAAGTGGCTGTCTTTGTTGGCGGTTTCCGCCACGGTCGTAATTGCAAAAAATGTATGCCGGCCTGTTGGCGGTCTTACCGCCGCTTTAACACCGACCGCCAGGGTTGTAATGACCACCATAATCTGATAAAGAAACTGTCCCAAGACTTGGAGAAACTGCAGCCATTTTCTTAACTGCTAACAACAATTATACACATGGGAGCCAGTATGAAGGGACAATATAGCTGCAGAGGCAAGTATCTACTAGATAGCCACTGGAGGCTATAGTCTCTCAAGAAAAAGTGATCAAAGCAATCAGACCTCGACAGCCCCAAAAGAAGCTAGGCCCGGATGGGCGATTACTATTTTTATAGAACCCTCCGGCCTGGGTTTTTAACTAAAATATCTGAAAGATTTTTCCGATACCAGAACAATCACACTCACAATGGCCAAGGCCAAGATGTCAGTCCTTTTGAAACTGGTAAAAAAATATCCTGAGCTATGTGGGGCTTACTATCCCATTTCTCTTCTAAATGCTGACATAAAAATATTTACAGAGAACATGGCCTCCAAATTACATGATCTAATGCTCCTTTGATGCATCCATCCAGACCAAGTGGGCTTTATCCACAAACAACAGTCCAGTTATAATACCGAAAAGGTGATAGACATAGCCAATAAGAAGTGTGGAGAAAGTGTTACTGCTGTCATTGGATGCTAAAAAAATCTTCTGCGGAGCCAGCTAGAACTACCTGGAATTAGCGCCTGGGCGAGAGGTTTGCCTTGCGCTTTATGATGATGGTATTAGCTGGCTATGTATTCCAGAGTACAGATAAACGTCAAAGAAACAGAGCTCAGAATAGAAAATGGAATTAGGCCCAGTTTCCCAATATATTCCCTTTCACTGGCGTTTTGCCTGCAGCAGCTCCCCAGCATGATGAGAAACAAAGGCAACAACTCTGCGGTAAGTCTGGGGACTGATGAATACAAAATCACACTGTTTGCAGTTATCTTAATTTTCCTTTCCAGAGACCATATGCCCCTTGCAACCTCTCACTTTTGCACAATAAATGGTTGTTAGAAATGGGGTCTTTGGTTGGCAGTCAGGTTATCCCCTGTCCAAGCAAAGACCCTCATTCTAGTCAGGGTAAAAAAGAATCACCCTCAGCTAACCCCGCTTACCCCCTTGGTAGCTTGGCACGAGCAGCAGGCTTAACTTCAGAGTGCTTGTTGTAAAGTATTTGTACCAACACACACAGTAACTGAATGAAAACACTACAAAATGACACAACACAGGTTTAGAAAAATAGAAAATACTTATCTAAACAAAAAAAGACCAAAATGACAAAAATCCACAATACACAAGTCAAATTATCAATTAAAAACCAAAAGGAGTCTTCATGTAGATTTAAATGCGACGCTAATGCTATTAGCGTGAAAATGTACCTTGGGTGTGTCAAAAATAACCCCGCACAGGCAAGTGTGTGTCAAAAAGGGCTTGATATGCGTTGATTTCACTCACGAGCTAGACCTTGCGTCATTTCTCCTTTAGTCGGGTCAGCAGGCGTAGTTTCTTCTCTCTGCAGGAGAGCCATGCATCGATCCGGTCAGCACTCTCAGGTCCGGGCAGGCCTTGCGTAATTTTTACACACCCAGCAATGTTTGCGTCAAAAATTCGGCTGCACGATGGTCCGAAAACCACACAGCACGGGTTGCGATCTCATCGGTCTCTGTCAGCGATGTTGCGCGGCGTTTCTCCAGCTGCGGGCGTCGATCATCCGGTTGTGTTGCAGGTGAGTGTCGATTTTCAGCCACAAAGCCGGTGGCGCATTGATTTTTCAGCCGCAGATCGGAGTTGAGTCGATCTTTTCCACGCACAGCGGTTTGTGTGTGGATTTCTCACTCTTGGGCTGCCAGCTTCTCATCTCAGGGTCCCAGGAACAGGATGGGCATCACTTGGCAGAGTAGGAGTCTCTCCAGAGGCTCCAGGTGCTGGCAGAGAGAAGCCTTTGCTGTTCCTGAGACTCCAAACAACAGGAGGCAAGCTCTAAATCAAGCCCTTGGAGAGTTCTTTACAAGAAGGAAGGCAACACAAAGTCCAGTCTTTGTCCTCTAGCACAGGCAGAAGCAGCAACTGCGGGATAGCTCCTCAAAGCACAGTCACAGGCAGGGCAGCTCTTCTTCCTCAGCTCTTCAGCTCTTCTCCAGGCAGAGGTTCCTCTTGGTATCCAGAAGTGTTCTAAAGTCTGTGGTTTTGGGTGCCCTTCTTATACCCATTTTGCCCTTTGAAGTAGGCCTACTTCAAAGGAAAGTCTCTCTTGTTTGGGAAATCCTGCCTTGCCTAGGCCAGGCCCCAGACACACACCAGGGGGTTGGAGACTGCATTGTGTGAGGGCAGGCACAGCCCTTTCAGGTGTGTGTAACCACTCCTCTCCTCCCTCCTAGCACAGTTGGCTCATCAGGAAATGCAGGCTACACCCCAGCTCCCTTTGTGTCACTTTCTAGTGAGAGGTGCAAACAGCCCAACTGTCAAACTGACCCAGACAGGGAATCCACAAACAGGCAGAGTCACAGAAATGGTTTAAGCAAGAAAATGCCCACTTTCTAAAAGTGGCATTTTCAAACATGCAATCTTAAAATCAACTTTACTAAAAGATGTATTTTTAAATTGTGAGCTCAGAGACCCCAAACTCCACATATCTATTCACTCACAAAGGAATCTACAATCATATTTAAAGGTAGCCCCCATGTTAACCTATTAGAGGGACAGGCCTTGCAACAGAGAAAAACGAATTTAACAATAATTCACTGTCAGGACATATAAAACACATCACTATGGGCCACATGTATGAATCTGGCCCTTTGCGATTCGGTAATTGCGATTTTTAAGAAATCGCAATTACCGACTCGCAAAGGGCCATGTATCACATTTGCGATTCGTTAATTGCGATTTCTTAAAAATCGCAAATGCAATTACCGAATCGCAAATTACGATACTGGCCCCATTCGCAGCTATGGGCCTGTTGGCCCATAGCTGCAAATTTTTTGCATTTCCTAAATTGCGATTTCTGAAGCAGAAATCGCAATTTGGGAAATGCAAAGGGCCAGGGTGCTGGGGGCCTAAGGCCCCCTCTCCTGCACCCCAATTTTTTTTTTTTCAATGTAAAGTACACACATGCCAAAAGGGCATGTGTGCTTTACATATTAAATTTAAAAATGCAGTTTTACTGCATTTTTTTAATTTTGCACCAGGTTACCACCTGGTTGCAGACAATGGTATTTTGCAGGTGCAAAATACCATTCTGCGAAAAATCGCAATTTGCGATTTTTTGCAGAATTGCCTTTGCGACCTGGATTTTGCGAATCGCAAATTGCGATTCGCAAAATCCAGGTCGCAACGCAGAAAATCGAAATTTTTGCGATTTTCATTTTGTGGTCTGCGAATGCCTTTGATGCATTGCAGACCACGATTTTGCACTTGCGAGTGCAAAATCATTTGATACATCTGGCCCTATATGTCCTACCATAACCATACACTGCTGCCTGCCCTTGGGGCTACCTGGGGCCTACATTAGGGGTGCCTTACTTCTAAGAAAACTGAAGGTTTAGGCCTGGCAAGTGGATACACTTGCAAAGATGAATTTGCAGTTTAAAACTGCACACACAGAAACTGCAGTGGCTGGTCTGAGCCATGTTTACAGATCTACTAATGTGGGTGGCACAACCAGTGCTGCAGGGCACCCAGTAGCATTTGGTTTACAAGCCCTGGGCACCTTCAGTGCACTGTACTAGGGACTTACTAGTAAACCAAATATGCCAATCATGGATGAACCAATTAGATACACATTTTGTATAGGAGCACTTGCACTTTAGCACTGGTTAGCAGTGGTAAAGTGCCCAGAGTAACAAAAACAGAGTCCAGCCCACATCAACGACCTGGGAAAAAGAGGCAAAAAGTTAAGGGAGACCACGCCAAGGATAAAAGTCTAACAATGTTGTTAAATGAAATATGACTAAATCGGAGGCACTAGGCCCCAAAATAGAAGGGAATTCTAAAGCTCTCTTAAAACTCACTCATTCAAAGGGGCACCTCTTCAATCAACTACCTAGCAATATACCTCACACAGACCACTTGAGGGCAACTTTGAGGCCAACTTTCCACTCTTGTTACGGTCTATCAGAATCATTTGGAGAAGTGGCGTAGATGAGGCACATAACTATAATGAAAATGATGATATTACTCAAGATTTTCTACCTTTTCCAAGCACTACATATTCAAATTGAAAGTAGTTAATCGCTACAGATGCCAAACATCTGCATAGACTTTGCAGAGAAAGCAAGAAGAACAAGCGGCTCAGGAGGAGTAGGTTATAAGAGACTTTAAGAAGGGGATTAGACATTTCCAGAAGTCTATTGTGCTGCCAGGAGTGTTAACTATACTGTTTACTGGAATAGTCCAAAGTCAAAAACTAAAAACACGGAGGCTTCAAAGATGAGGTTAGTGGGGGCTCCTTTGGAAAATGCATTGGCTCATTGCAAAGGAGAGATCTCTCAACACGAGACAATCACCAACTATTAGGGCTACCGTAAATGTATGGGGCCAAAGTGGAGGACAGTATGGTTTAATGAGCTTCCCCTCGCTGAACACACCAAGTCTGGGGAAACCCATATACAACCAAGGGGTGGATGGGTGCGCTTTCAATGCTTGGAAAGCAGCCAGGTGCCTCTAGATAAGTAAAGTGTTTGAAAAGGGGTCAATAAAAGTCCTTTGAATAGGTGTGAATGGACTTTGGTCTCCAGGAGAAAGAACATATTTGCTACATACAGGTATGGAAATGGGAGACTCCTAGACAATTCAGGGGACCACACACAAGGAGATCATCCATGTGTAGGGCATGGTGGTGGTAGCTAATATCCCACTTGATATGATAGATGGCACTGGACTCCCTATCACTTGCAAGCCATAGATAATGCCAACCCTGATAACATAACTGCTGGAGGGAGTGCAGACCTGTAGGCAAGATTTTACATATTTTTCCAGGGGTGCTTTATTATTAATACTTTTTGTAGGAAATTAATAGCGGCTACAAAGACTATTTTTGGAAATTACTCCCCTTCCACCCATCCCCCCTCCGGTGATCCCACAGGGCATCCTCATAGGTTTTGGGATAAGTGAAGAAACTATTCTCACTGTTGAACTCCCCACTTCTTTAAACCAAGCAAGCTATATAGACATGATGGATAACTCTCAGATACAGGATTAGTTCTTTAAACTGTGGTACGTGGAAAAAACACTGCAAATTTGAACAACACAGAGCAGAGAAAGCCTTTAACAAATCGTGGAGACCCTATTGGAATACTTGGCCGAAAACGAAATACAGTTCACCTGCCCATGGATATTGAGGGCTCCCCAGAGAGAGGAGGCCGGTGGGAGCTGAAAGCAGAGGCGGAATGAGGGCAGGACAACGAAGGGAGAAAGGAACAGATATGGGATGATGGGTTGTCATGGGAGAGAAGAAGGGGAACTATGACGGGGCTTCTTTAGTTCTTGTTCGATGACCTTGTGTTATGTCTCTCATAAAATCAATTAAAATGTTATGAACTTTAAAGAGGCGATCACTGTGCTTTTTGTTCAAACTCGCACATGTGCCCAGATAGGCCGTTGCATTGATCACGCCTGACATCACAGTTGGCCGTGCAGGAGAGAATCACTCCTTGCGCGTCGGGTCACACGCTATTCCTATAAAGGAGGGGTTTACAGGGCTCACAGGTATGTGGGAAACAGGGCAGAGTTAATATCTGGACCTTTACGTTCCTTATTGTTTCAGGAGCCAGGAGGAACCACTGACATAACCACGAAAACTGAAGGTAGAGTAATAAAAGGATGGCCTAGAGGGAAGCTTGTCGTGGCCTAGGCGCAAACTAGCAATCTTATTGCAGAGGCCCTAACAGGAACAGTCCCAGGAAGCCTGGTAGGTCTGTAAAAGGTAAACATGGCTCTGAGAGGACTTTTTGGTCCAGGAAAACACACATAAGGGTACAGAATTAGGTAAAGGGCGGGGTAGGGTCATCAGTGCCAATCACAGAAGGGCTGATTTCCAGGGAAGAAGGGGGAGGTTTAGAATAAACAATGTGTTCATTTGATACCTAGGTCAAATATGTATGTACGTATGTGTATATATATATATATATATATATATATATATATATATATATAATTATATCTAGATATATATATACATGTATATACTGGTGGTCGCCAGTAGGTAGTTATAGTTAGGACCATGTTTCAGTTTTTTGAGTTGCCTATACCTTTAGTACCATTTGACGAATCTTTACGAAGACTTACAAAAAAAAATGTTGCAGTGATTCTTGTTGCACATGCAAAGTTTTGGGGCGAACCGTCAAGTGGGGGCTGCGAAAATGGGGCTAAAAAAACGTTGTATTTCCCATGTTAATTTCCATAGGATTCTTTAGACATGACTACAGGCTGAACCACTGGATGGTATTACACCAAATTTGGCAGAAAGCTAGCTGTCGGTACATAGATTACGCTTTTTCTTATTTGGAGTAAATCCGTTCAGTTGTTTTTGAGAACCCCCTCACAGAGCAAAAAAACAGTTTAAAAAAAAAGTGTTTTGGTGCAAGATTCGTGGCAAAAAAAAAAAGCGCAGGCTCCCACGCTTGCTTTTTTATATGCCCCCGGGTGGGCCAGGTCCCCGGGGCATTTAACATTTTGTGTGGGGGGGGGCCTCCCAACCTCCAACAGCTCCGGGGACCACCAGCTCCCCAGAGCCTTCATTTTTTTATATGCAGGGGGGGCCTGCAACCCCCCCCCAACTGTCCTGGGGACCTCCACCTTCCCAGGGTTTCAATTTTCATATATAGGGGCCCACAGGCCCCCGCGCCTTGGGGACCACCACCCCTAGGGCTTCTATTGTATCATAATGGTGGACCCATCGCCCCTCCGCTGCCCTGGGGACCACCACCTCCCCAGGGCTTCCTTATTTGTAATATGTAGGGGGGCCCGCTGCCCCCGTGGCCAGAGACCACCATCCTTCGGGGCACTGCTGAAAGTATAGGCAGGGGGCCTGCTCCCTCCCCACACCACGGGGTCCAGCACACCCTGGGGGCTTCTAATTAAATAAATGCAAGGAGACCCGTGGCCCCCCGCACCCAGTGGACCACCACCCCGGGGCAAAGTGTAAAAAAAGAAAAGGGGTCCCTATAGAAACCCCCGCACCCCAGGAACCACCACCTCCTGGGGCTATGTCCTGTTGGAGGGGGGCCTCATGGCCCCCCTCGTGGAGCCACTGAGGGTCCTGGGGACCACCACCCCCCAGGGCTGCCTCCTGTTATGTCCCGGAGTGCCAACCCCTGGGACATAGCTATTTGCTGTGGCTTGGCTGCAGCACTGCAGCCAAGCCACAGCAAACACTTCAGGTTTTGACAGCAGGACCTTCGAAGCAGGTCCTGTTGTCAACATACGAAGTTGCACACATGCAGGGGAGAAAGATGAAATGCTTCAGCAAGCAGGACGTTGCTGTCAAAGCAGCTCCGTGCTTGCTGAAGCAATGGCACTGCAAGATAAGCCTTAAGGATTCCCCTGCAGTGTCAGGTAACCCATAAAGGGTGTTTTATTTTTTTTTAAACTTTTCAAAATAGATAATTTAATTAAAGATATAGATAGGGACCGCAGAGGAGCCCTTAAGGCTTCCCCACGGTGCCAGTTAGCTTTTGATTATATGTTTTTTATTTTAAATAAATAATATGAAAGCCCATAAAGGGCTAGAAAAAATATATAAACCCCTTAAAGCTCACTGTGAAGGTTGCAGACCTTCACACTGAGCTATGGGGGAGTTGGAGTCCAGCTGGACTCATTTCGATTGTTTTTTTTATTATTATATTAAAAAAAAAAAATTATTTTAAATTGGAGACAAATAACTCATTCTAAGTATATCTGACATCAAACCCTTTAAAACTGTCTCTCTCTCCCTCTCACTTTCTCTCTCACTGTCTCTCTTTCAATCAATTCTTCCACTCACAGACCCACTCAGACACTTATGCACCCACTCACAGACCCACTCAGACACTCATGCACCTACTCACAGACCCACTCAGAAACAAATGAAGCCACTCACAGACCCACTCAGACCCTCACACACTCACTTACAGCCCCAGTCAGAGCCTCATGCACCCACTCAGACCCACTCAGACAGTTACGCACTCACTCCCACACCCACTCAGGCCATCACACATCCACTCACACACTCACTGACACCCTAATGCATCCACTCACAGACCCGCACACTTACTGACGCACCCACTAAAACACTGATGTACACACTCTGACAGCCACTCATACCCACAGGTACAGCCTCTCACACCTATTTTCACACCCACAGAGGCCGTGGCTAACTTCCTTTGTGCATGTGCAAAGGGCTGTGCACAACATCGGGTTGTTTGGTTAGGGGGGTTGGCTGCAGGGACTGGCTGCAGGCCAACCCTTGCGGGCAACCCCTACTACCCACTGGAGAAGCCAGTGTACGGTGCAAGATTGGGTGCTTATAGGGGGTTGGCTTCAGGGCTGCAGGCAAAAGTGTGTGTGCGGCGGTTGTTAGATTCACCTATAGCAATTAAAATTACTATACGTTAAAAAAAATAGAAATTTACTGGACGAAACAAAGGTTGCAAGTAAGTTATAGTTAGGTTCTGAATTTACTCGTACAAAACTATAGAAATTCAGCAGTTATAGTAACTATAACTTGCACCCGAAGGTAACTATAACTTGCGCCTTTGCCATGCACAGCTAATTACTCCACATATTATACCATTGATGACATATTCTATGCCATCTTTCATACTCTCAATGCAGCATTGCAATAAACTTATTGATGAGACAACTATGCATGATGAGGACGCAAGTTATAGTTACCTTATGGAGCAATCCTCCATGATACTATATGGGGGTAGAGGAAGAGTGGTAGATGGAGAGTAACAAAATGATAGACGAGAGAGAGTAGTAAAGTGATGAGAGGATTTTTTTTTCGTGAGGAAGAACGAGTGGAGAAAGAAAGGAGGAGAATCAAGGAAGTGAGAAGAGGAGAAAAGCGTATGAGAGGTTCTGCATCCACAATGCCATGCAGGAATACAGAGGAAAAAGAGAGGCAATTGAAGATGAGGACTGAGCAATTGTGAACAAGGGAAAGACAGGTGGCAAGGGTGAAGCGAGGATTGTGTCTGAACACACTGTATAGGATGGAGGGGGAGACAACAAAGAGAGAGAGAAAGAGAGAGAGAAAAAGAGAGTATTCTTTTAGCGAGAAAAAGCTAGAAAGAAAGAGAGAGAGAAAGGACTAAAATAAGAGAAAAAAATCGAGATCATGGGTTAAAAGTGGTAGAGAGGAGGCAGGGAATTGGCGTCTGTTTGTATGTAACCATGCACGTTATGCTATAGACTAGAGCATTTGAACGAGTGCAACAAAATCGAAAGGAGAAGGAGATCCATCTGTCCACTTCTGCACCATCAAAACCTTTAGTGTGACTGTACCTCCATTATTCACTGTCATTGGCATTTTAGCCTATGCTTTTGCCGGAATTCAAATATGTTTTATTTTGAAAACATAAACTTCTTCCATATTGTAATCTGCACTTGAAACCCCAGTGTGGTCTTGTGTGCAAGGCCTGTTAGAGAACATACACATGTTAAGCATCAGTATTCATTTATTTTTGATAAATATTTTGGCCAAGGCTTATAAAGCAGGCACAAAGAGGTTTATTGACACATTGTATTGTTTGTACCAGTGGTTTCCCCCGTAATTGCATGGTTATTTCTTTATACTATTATTAACTTTCAAGGGCAGCGAGTCTGTGAGGTTTAGAGGTCAGAAATGAAGGGAGCAAAACTGCACCCCAAAATGTAAACACCACAAATGTTTTGAACACCCCAAAACTTTACCTCATTCGACCTCCCACAGATTGAACTGCACATCAAAGCACCCCCTAAACATCAATTAGCAGAGTAAAACAGTTCAAATAGGTAACGGGGCCCACTCCATAACTGAGTCCAAGGGTTTTAATACAAAATTAAAAAACAGAGTCAATGCCATGAAGGACCTCAATGTAAAATTGTACAGTCTGTAAAAATCTGTAATTATTCCCAAATGAGCAGCATCAACAAATATGCTTGAAGCGGCTGCCAGATATCTTTCAGCTGGGAAGATGGGGGCTGTAACATAGCATCAGGGGCGGTCCCTCCATGTGAGTGGAGGAGCGTCACCCTGTCAAAAAAATGCACCCCATAACAGAAAAATAAAATGGTAATAAACTTTGTTTATTACTATTTATTTTTTCAGCACCCCGTCCTGAACCGAGTGTCAGGATGGGGGGTGATAATTTCTGCCAAGTGGCAGCAGGGAGCTGTGCACTTGTGTAAAGTGTGCATGTTCCTTTGGCCAGCTGTCTTGTGAGGGCCAGTCTGACATGCGCACTTTAACTATCTCTAACCCAGCTGTCCTGAGACAGCTGGGTTGGAGAAAGCACAGGCACCCACCACTCCCACCAATACTGACACTGCTTTCATGCTGCTTACCAGCATGAACACAGTGTTAGGATTGGTTAATGGTGTTTCCTGGTCCTGGTTGTTGGACCTTCCAGGACCAGGAGGACACCGCGAGGAAGACGTCTGCAGGTAAATGACTTTTATGGCTTAAAAACAAAAAATATATATTAGAATGGTGCCCCCCCACCACCGTTGTAATCATAAGCTAGCCGCCACTGCATGGTAAATGCTCTACAAAGGTACTTGTAATGTAAAAATTTGTGTCTATGGTTCGCGGAGACAAGCTGTGTTTGGGTGCAGCAGTAGTACCAAATTGCATCCATGAGGGGGCATCCCATCTTCTGTTCCCAAGTCTCCCGGAGCCTCCTATCCCTGGGGAGTAGAAGGACAATGCTGGCGCGATAGAGTTTGGAAACTAAGTTGATCCCCTCAGTATCATTTAGCACTAATGTTACAGGGTGAACTCTTCAGGGGCAAGAGATAGGAGGGGATCTGGGCCCGCAGTGTGATATGTATGTGCTGCAGTACGAAGAGGTCCATGTGGGTGGCACTGGTAAACTGGGTGTATGTGAGAGGGCCTGTCCATCAGGGAACAGGTCTCCGAATGTTTATAAGTTATACTGTGTCAGTGTGTGTTGAACCAGCTTCTTCTGTGTAATTGGAAGCCATTGATTATCTGCCAGAGGTAAGGCTGGGGAATAGAGCCCCCCCCAATCCCCAAGCAATTGGGTGAGCTTCCTCCCTGCCCAGCTGGTGGTCAAGAGAGGTTGAATAATGGTGTGATCCAGTGGCAGGCCTTTCGGAAGTAGGGCGCTTAGGGCACTGGATCTGCTGGATCACTCTCCAGCTTAGCATACAGGAGACTGGTACCAGTGGTATGCATACTGACACTGCAAAGCAAGATAATATATTTGAAGGTCTGGTACACCAAATCCGCACACTCATTGGGAATCATTAAGTAGACAAGCAAACCCGGGGTCTGAGACTCACCCAACTAAGCTGCAGTGATAGACTCCGCATGGTAACAAGAAATAAGTTTGTAAGTGGAATGGGGATGTTGATGAACCGGGGAAGCACCCCCATCTTGATGATGGCTATGCCACCAGCAATAGAGAGGGGGAGATGAATCCACCGCTCATTTGAGTAGTTAGCCTACCAATGGGGGGGCTATAGTTTAAGTGTATGACTTGTTCTTTCTCCTGGTTAAATGTAACACCCAAGTGCTGGACCGAGCCATCACAACATGTCAGGGGGTAGCCACAGGAGACAAGGGAAGTTGCGTCTGTGTGCTGGAATAGCTCAGACTTGCTCCAGTTGATAGTTAGACAAGAGAATCTCCCAAATCTAATGATTTCCCAGATGAGTGGGGGCAAATTATCTGCGGGTGGAGGACAAATAACAATATGTCAACTGCGTATAAGGGTAATAACAGGGGGCATGGTTTGAAGTGTGTACCCTAGTGGAAGTGTTTTTCTTGTAGCTGGTGGGCCAGGGGAACCATTACAATAATGTACCGAAGAAGGGATACGAGGCACCCTGTCTGGTCCCACGTGAAATAGGAAATGAAGAGGTAATGGAGTAAGTGGCTCAAATGCTGGCCACCGGCAGTGAATATAGTAACATGACCAGTGTGAGGAACCCCATCTCAGCCCTCTTTAATCGAGTACCAGACACTCCCTCCCCCTTTATCTCTCTCTTGCAGGTTTCTACTTTCTCCTTTTGTGATGGTTTTTTCCATCTTTCTTTTCCTCCTTCTTTCTGCTTTGTCTGTTTTTCCCTCTCTTGCAACTGGTAAATGTCTGATGTGAGAAAATAGGTTCCAGTCCCCAAAAATAAGTGCAAATGTTTCCAGTCCCCACAAATTAGTTGCGGTGTCCCCCACCGTCAACCACCGGCTCAAATTAAGCACTGCATTGTCTGTGCTCTGTGGAGCCTGTAAAGAGAAAATGTGCACAAGGGAGGAAGCAGGCGTGAATGACAGTGATGGCATTCATCTCATCTAAAATGGCATTTTACGTGCAAATGTGGTATAATTAAAACACATTAGTAAACACACTTCTACTCATCATATGAAATTTGTTTCAGGTGCAATTATGGCAATTTAACCTGTATATTTATTCATCTATGCAAGAAAGTATTACTCCTTATTATTAGTGTATAAAATAGAAACCCCACAAAACAATCTAACAAAAGTCAAGGACATGGGGAAACATCCTTTTTTACGACTTTTTTATTACGAAAGTCGTGGTTAACGAAAGCGTAACAACACTTTTTTTAACCACGACTTCGTATTTTTGTGCCTTAACTACGTATGTTCTGAACAACGAACATGCGTGGTTAAGGTACAAAGAAGGGAGTTGGCGAAGGTAAGTGGCGGGTTTAGGTTTTGGGGTGGGGGTGGGGGGTCAGGGGGTTTTAGGTTTTGGGGTGGGGTGGGGGGGTGGGGCGTTTTTGGTTTTGGGGAGTGGGTGGGTGGTCAGGGGCTTTTAGGTTTTAGGGTGGGGTTGGGGGGTGGGGCGTTTTTGGTTTTGGGGAGTGGGTGGGGGGTCAGCGGGTTTTAGGTTTTGGGGTGGGGTTGGGGGGGTGGGGTGAGAGATGTAGGGTGAATGGTGCCTATTGCTAATGATTTTATCAGGAATGCCTTTACAATGAAATATCGTTGTTAAGGCATTCGTGGTAAAATCATTAGTAGTAAGGACGAGGTCGGTGTTCCGACCTCGTTGTTAAGGTTAGTAGTTGTTTTTAATTCGGTGTTCCATCATATAATCAAGGACATGTTCTCACCCTTGTCTTGATCTGTACTAACTAAATAATAGACAGATTAAACACACACAAATAAAGCAAAACATAAGTGTCAGTAATGCTCTCATAAAAGTCTGCATAATACATGCATTTGTAGATTTACAAGTACCAGCCATTGGCAAGTCTTGTTAAGCTATAGTGTGGAAAGGATGAAAAATTTCTGGTTTTTAAGAAAGCCATGGATTCAAATGGGATTTTCGACCATTGTAATATATAGGAAGACCAGAGCATTTAAAGGTTATATATTTTGTCAGCTGGTATTTTGTAATCCCCAGCTGCCATTTTTAACTTGGGATGCTCTCTTTTGAGATTCCAAAAAAGAAAACCTTGATTTTGAACAGATCACAGTCAGGTGACCCTTTTGTGTAAGGGAGGGCTGATTCTATTCATAGGGAAGCTTCCCTTATTGAACCCAACACAGACTGTCCTCTTCTCCGTTGATATACTCTTTGACATACAGGGTTTTGCTGCCCTTTTCAGCAAGCCAGGAAAAAGATGAAATATTTTCTTAGACAGACTGAAAGTAGCTATCCTCGACCTGTGATTTGCAATTAAAATGAGGAAAACCTCCGAGGATCTACTGTTACGTTAGAGGAAGCTAGAAGTTGTCTACTTTTCAGGGAGAGTACCAATTCTGCTTTGTAGGCTTAGAATCCAAAAAAGGGGGTAGACAGTACCCTTGAAACTCAACAGTGCACCAAAATAGCCATTCATTTAAAGTTCTAAATATATCTGCGCAACAATAGCTGTGCTCTAAATGAGAACAATGTAGGACAGAGCATTTCCCCTTGATGGACAGCAGGATTCCTAGTAGTCAGCCCAGTGTATTGGAACATTGGTATGTTGATAATGTTGATAATGATAATGTTGTTATTGGAGTAGCTCTGGGCATATAATGACTAGGAGAAGCCCTCGCCCAACGTGCCAATGTTTGGATTTCTGTTTCTCCCTTTTAATTTAAAACTTTCTAACGTTAGTGGGTGAAATGTTCGAATAGCCTTATAACCCCTCTGCCTCAGGCTATAGTGGTTGTTAAAAGCCCTTTCCCTCGTTATAGGCCCTCACCTCCAATTGAGGCCTATAACGAGGGTTCAGGGCCTTTAACAATCATTATAGCCCTCGGGAGTAGGCTATAATATCTCCAAGCCTCTAAAATAGGAAGCCTATTCAGAAGGGATTGTGACTCTTTTTGGCTCTGAACAGTATAAAATGAGTTGAAGCCTGTTTATCTTTTATCAACCACTACCTATATTAGGAGTGATTAGAACCTACAGGGAGCTGAAAGTGAAAGACAGCTTTCTTTTCCTAATGCAAGCTTCTACTGCTGCTTTATTTTGACCCCATCCTGCCACCCTATCTAAGGACTTGGGTTTTAAAAGATATCTGAAGAAGAGCAAACACCCGCACACCCAAGCTAACATTCCGTAGGCGCATATGTGGTTGATGTCTGCTATATATGAGTTTTAGTTTTAGTTTAGGTCATTTATAAAGCGCATGGCTACCAGAAGGCCTCCTAGCGCTAAAAGGTAATTGACAGCACAGAACAGAAAAACCAAGAAAAGAACTATGATGAAAATAAGAAGGTCTTCAATTTTTTACGAAAAGGTAGTTCTAAAGGTTCTTGTCGGAGTTCTAGGGGGAGGGAATTATGACACTGTTGACTTACTGTAGACCTCGAGCAAACTTTTAAGGAGCTTTCCTATGTTCACCTATTCGACTACTTAAGAGAATGGTTAATGGTTTTAATATCGACTTGACTAATTTTTTTATGCTTTGGATTTGTATTTTCTAACAAAAAAAGATAATTTGTTATCTAGATTGATCCTACTTGCGCCCTTTGCATTTTAGTGCCATTAAATTAATACATTTTTACTAATTATATTTGTCTTTGCCTGAACCTTAAGTACTTATCTATTTGGTATTGTGTCAGCCGTTTCTTGCCTTTTCCAGCTTTTGCCACAGGATTCAGCCTTGAGTTCAACCAAAGGTTGCACAGAGAAGGGCCCAGGGATAACCGCGAGTGCCAGTGGCCTACTTCTGCCTGCCAATAACTGGATGTGAGGTGGAGTGGACTACCAGCTCCTAAGCCTCTAGTGTGGTTTCCACCTCCACCCTGCCTGTACCTTCCTCAGAGGAACTGAAAATGGCGAAGGGAGGGAGATGGAGCTTGGGCAGGCAAGGGGAAGCGAGTGATACAGGAGAGTGCATCAAGGAGAACGAAATGTATTTTTAATGCTTTATTTATATGCTTTGAGCATCTCACCCCTTCAATGTGCTGTTGTCCAATTAAAAGGTTAATACATTAGTAATCCCTTCCAGAATTAAATATTAAAACCTCAAATAAAGTGATTGCTAAACTTTCCAGAGCTGGAAATCGAAGAGAGGAAACAGGCTTCAGGCGGGTGGATATTTATTTAGGAGGCATGGATGAATAACTAAACACTCCTGCAATATGCAGGGAGAGAAAGATATACAGAAATCTGACAGCCTGACGTGTCGGCAGATGCATGGGGCCGGCAAATAACTGATGAGGCGAAGAAAACAAAACATAGGCCTCTCACCGGGTCTGAACACCTGAGAAACCTTCAGCATGGACTTCAAGATGAGGCTATTAGCTCAAAGATATGGAAATGCAGCTTTTATCCTCGCCTCGTGACAGCATGGCAGCTCCTTCATTGCTTCTTACACTAAAGGGCCTGAATGTAGAGTCTGTGGAACCCTGCGTAGATTAGGAGGGCTGGAAGCCAACGAACGTGGGGAAAAAACAGAAAAAACAGAAAGGTTACAGAAGAAAACAACAAGAAAGTGCACAGATTTCACCAATAGAATGGTGAAAACCATCAAAATAATGTTTTGTCACCGTTGCAGCAAAAGCACCAGTTATACAGGGGAATTAATTTCTGATTGCAAATATTGGGCAGTTAAAGCTCGAATTTCACTTGTTATGTGCATATGTCATATTTCAATATTACACATCAAACATCTACTATGTCACATTACTGTGTCTTTCTTCCATGTAAAATGAGGCAAGACAATAAAATTAGATTGAGAGGTAAAAATCCTTGGCATTACCATGGACACTAAACTATCAATGAATCCAAAAGTGGATAAAGTAGGCAAATCCAGCTTCCTCACAATGCAAACACTGCAACACATCTTCCTGCAGCTAGGATTGACACAAAGCTTCAAGCAACACATCTTCCTGAAGCTAGGTTTGACACAAAGCTTCAAGCAACACATCTTCCTGCAGCTAGGTTTGACTCAAAGGTTCAAGCTACCAACTCTCTTGTCCTATCAAAACTGGACTACGCCAATGGTATGTATCAAGGCTTAACTTTGGCAGTTATGACAAGACTACAAAGAATTCAGAAAGCTCTTGCTAGGCTCCTTCTACACGTAAAGCCATAAGCACACATCTCCCCTGTTTTGAGGGCCCTACACTGGTTACCAAGTGCAAGAAGATCCTCGTTCAAACTGCTTTGTATCACATACAAAGAAATACCTGGCAAAGGACCACTCTTCATCAGGAAGAAAATCAAGAAATGCATAAGCTCAAGAATGGATCCATGCCTCATAATTTTTACATACAAGAAAAAAAAAGCATGGGTGGAACATCTTTCTTTGTTCAAGCAACCAAACTATGAAATTCTTTATCCTAAAACATAAGAAACACTGACAATCATCTCCACTTCAGAAGATTAGTCACTAGCTGGCACTTCCCTACATGACAACTACACTCACAACTCATGAATATAGCACAACAGTACACTCAGACATGACAAACTATACTTCTCACAGTATAAAACCAAGCTCTTGTTTTACAAGTACATGTCATTGTACTTTAAACTATGCCTCCTGTTATAAGTAGATGAATTTGTATAAGGGGAAAGCTATATGTCACATCAAGGTTTATGTGTATATGAGGCCATGTCCAGTTGACTGTTTCTATGCAAATATAGGTGAATACATCGAGGGTAATGCCTGCTACTAACAACTACAATAGGTGGCATGTGTATATTTATGTACATATACGTTAATTACAGTTATCTGAAACCATAACAAAATGTACCACAAGATAAATGTGGACAGCAAACCATGTAAATATTGCTGCTTCAATGTACATGTGAGTATTTATATTGAAGAGTGCAATTAACCAAACATAACATTTACCAAGCGGCATGTGTGTGTGTGTATCTCTCTCTCTCTCTCTATCTATCTATCTATCTATCTATCTATCTATCTATCTATCTATCTATCTATCTATATATAGATATATATATATATAAAAAAGATATATATATATAAATATACATATACATGTGTGTGTGTGTGTGTGTGTGTGTGTGCATATATAAATATATAAACTTATTACATTTTACTAGTAAAAAAACAGAAAACAAACAAAAAAATCCCTTTGGTCCTTCCCGTCCCTCCTTTTTTTGTCTCATCCAAACCTTTCTGAAAACTATGAACTCCTACACATGCTTCTCAAACTTTCACCCTTCCTTTTTAGCCATACCACTCAACTAACAAGAACACACAAGCACAACTTACAAAAAACGTATTACTTCCCCCTTTTCAATTCCATTCCTATCATTCTATCCCTACCCCAAACTTCCCATTTTCAAACGTATTCCTATCATTCTATCTCTACTCCAAACTCTGCATGAAATCAAGAGCACACACCTGCCACAACTAATGTACAAGAAAAAAGAAAACAAAAAACAAAATGTAGTGACCTACTAACTATTAATCTAGGGTTCCGTAGTAGCGTGCTACTTGATGAAAATGCACTTCAATATCTCGTCAGGGGCTGTAAGCGCTATATAATTACATTTACAATTGCAATTGCAATTACATTTACAAATAGAAATAGCTTTATCAATGCTTGCTCACACTTTTTGGTATTATTTGGCAAATGCCGGGAAGATTGTATTATCTGCCTTTTTTGAGTGCTGCTGTTTCTGACAGTTTAAGGATCATTCAGTATCGTGTGTCACCACGAGGGTTTGAATTAGCTGAAAACGGGCAAAACATTCAAAGTTGTTCCAATGTTCCTTAGCATGGCATTACAGTAGCTGAGAGTAATTTATGCATTCTAACCATCATTTTATATGTCGTTCCTACTTTGGGTTGTGAGGTTCAGCTTTTGCATTATCTGTGAGATCTACTTCTGTTCATATTTAGTTCACATGCTACACTATATGTAGCTCTAATGCTATAATTAAGTTGCCCAGTCCCTGCGTCACATAGGTATGTGGTACAAGAAGAAGGTAGTTCCGCCACTGAGTCACTTAAGGGATGTGGTGCAATTGACGGCCAGTATAGTGCTTTCATTAAATCGTTCTGTGGTGCTTTAGCCAGAGGAGATGATGCATAATCCGTCTTGTATTGTAGGTGCATACATTAGGGATGCATGGTCATGGCATGTGGTGCGGTAGGTGGTTAGGTATTGCTTGGCGTTTGTGGTGTTGTAGATAGTTTAGTACTAGGGATTGATATGTGGCAGGTGGATGTTTCAGAAGATATATTATTTGGAGTTTTGGTGCTGTGGTGGCTGTGTCAGGCCAGCAGTTCCCGGGGGTGTGCTGCTTGCAATACCCAGTGATTGTTGTGTCACTTTAAATTAGTTTAGCATATGCATTATTGGGGTCATGCAGCTGCAGTTTGCTTCTTCAGGGACTGCATTTCCTGGGGTTTGGATGTACTGTTCCCTAGTGTATATTACCATGGATTGGTGTACAATATGCAATAACTTGGTGTTGTGGTGCTGTGTTTTTATAGTTCCAACATTTCATTACATGGGGGTTATGATGCTGTAGTAGACATGTCTAGACAACATTATCTGGACATTGGGATGCTATTGAAAGTATATACACTGGCATTTCATGGTGATGTGTGGGTGTTTAGGTCAAGTCAGCACTACGACACATTGAGGGGGCTGGTGTGGGAGGGGTTGAAGGCAACTTGCTTAGCACATTTAGGCCCTCATTACAACCTTGGCGGTAAATGCCACCTACTGCTGTGCTGATGACCGGCAAGATACCGTGACCGCAGCGGTATACTGTAATGGGTATTATGACCCACACAGAGAAATCCGCCACTATACAGACACACACACAAGTCCGCCAGACCAAAGGTCAGTAATAAATTGCCGGTACCAAAACCCACACCGTTACGACAACAGAAATATGCCCACAGTATCAGGACCCATGAATTAATGCGGCGGTCTTTCAACCGCGGTAAACCATTGGCGGTACACACCACCGTGCTCAAAATACACACACACTTACAAAATGGCAGCACATTGGACAATTCAAACTACACACACCTGACACACATACACACACCACACCCACACACCCACACCACTATAAAACACACACCCACATTACCCACAACCCTTTCAACAAAAAAAAAGATTGCTGAGAGAGAGAGAAAGACAAACCAGGAGCACCCACTCAATCTGAGCCACAGAACACCATCACCCATACACCATCCACGCACCTCACAGCACACACCCCAACACAGCACCCCACACACCCTCACACATACCACTCACACCACATCCATGGCACCCCAAAGACACCCAAGGTTTTCAGAGGAGGAGTTAAGGGTCATGGTGGAGGAAATCATCCGGGTAGAGCCACAGCTATTCGGATCACAGGTGCAGCAGACGTCCATTGCAAGGAAGATGGAGCTATGGCGGAGAGTTGTGGACAGGGTCAATGCCGTTGGACAGCACCCCAGAACAAGGGATGAAATCAGGAAGAGGTGGAATGACCTACGGGGGAAGGTGCGTTCTGTGGTAGCAAGACACCAAGGCAGCTGTACAGAGGACTGGCGGTAGACCCCCACCTCCTCCCCCACAACTAACAACATGGGAGGAGTAAGTCTTGGCAATAATGCATCCTGAGGGCCTCGCAGGAGTAGCAGGAGGACTGGACTCTGGCAAGTCAAATCTTTACTATTATAGCCCCCACCCTACCTGCATGCCATCACAAACTCCCACCCACTACCCTCACCCCCATCACTCCACCACCTCACATATACCCCACTATCACAACCCACCCATCCCAAAACCAAGCCTTGCATGCCACACCAATGCATGGACACCCATCACTGAAGCATGCACATTAGAGAGAATCACCTAGCCCACTAAATCACCACTCACACAAGGCAAAGCTGACAGGGCAATCACAACCATACAGGGAAACACACCCATGCACAAGATGGCACATACAGATACAATAACACTGCATTTACATCCCCACATGACCCCCACTCAATGTCACCGGAGAGGAGGTGCCACCAACATCCAGTCCCCCCCTCAGAAGAGGCCCACAGTGATGACAGCAGCTCTGCATGCCTGGATCACAATGACCAACCTGGCCCATCAGGGACCTCTTGACAATCGGTTACCCTGCCACAGTCCTAACCCACCACAGAGCCTCCCCCCTCAGGAAACACCAGCACAGCACCCACCCAGTGGGCCCATATCTCTGTCCCCAGGACACATCAATCAGCAGTGTGCCACCACTACAGGGACCCCAGGCAACCCCACAAACCCAAGACAATCAGAGACCTGGGGTCAGTGGGCACACGGTTCAGGACAACAGCTAAGCTGGGAGGACTACTGTGTGACAGGGGGAGGACAGGCCCAGGGAACCCACTCTCCACAAGACACTTGCAGGGATCCTGGGAGCATACCACCATTCCCATGAGACATTATGCCAGATAATGGCCAAGTTGCAGGAGACCCAGCGGCTGCAGGAGGGACAGTACCTGGGGACCAGGGAGGACCTCAAACACATCCACACTATCCTGGTAACCATTGCAGGGGTCCTGGCTGACATGGCCAACTGCATGAAGGAGGCAGTGGCACACCAAAGGGCCCCTGACACTAGCCACACCGAAGATCAGCCCTCCACCTCCACCGGCACTAGTGGACAGGAGGCCCCGCCACAGGCCACCAGCACCCCACCCCCTGCAGAAGGAGAACCACCCCGCAAACGGTCTCTGCGATCCAGGCAGAGCCAGAGAACATTGCCAAGACCCCCGCCAGGAAATAAGACTCTCCTGAATGTCACCCTTGTGTCCCACTATGTCACCCTGTCCACCTTGAACTACCATTACTCCCCTTCCTATGCCCCCTTGGACAATGCACCTGGTAATACAAAGAGACTGGACTCTCTCTGGACATTCCTCCACCATCACCCCAGGCCATTGCACATCCCCCTCCACCTCTAAGCACTTAAATAAACACGCTTGGAACAAATACAACTATGGATTATGTCTATTGATTGAAATATGTATTAGTTTAACAAGCTGTAAACATTTCAAATCATGTGTACAGTTATATATACATTGGTATGACCTGTAGTGGGCAGCACTAACCACACCAGAAGCCAGAGGGCCAAAGAGATCTGAAAATAGATATGCCAAAGGGTACAGTAAGTGGCCATAGAAATAGGGAAATCAGGCTGCCATGTCCAATGTCTAATACAAACCTGCAGTGGAAAGTGAAGTTACAGTGTCGTACCTGTGTGTCACTAGAAGTACTGTTGTATGAGTGGGCTTCTGTTGTCCACATTTTCTTTCTCTGCCTCCTCTTCCTCACTGTCCACAGGCTCCACCACTGCCACAAGACCATATCCAGGCACATCTTCCTGCAGAAAAGGCACCTGGCATCTCAAGGCCAGGTTGTGCCACTTGCAACATGCAACGATGATCTGGCACACCTTCTTGGGTGAGTAGTACAGTGATCCAGCTGTCAGATGGAGGCACCGGAACCTGGCCTTCAGGAGGCCAAAGGTCTTTCAGTGATCCTCCTTGTTCACCCATGTGCCTCATTGTAACGGTCCTATGCCCTTGTCCTGGCATTTCTCACTGTGGTCAGTAGCCATGAGAGGCTGGGGTAACAAGAGTCACCTGCAAATATTCGAGGGATACCTGTTAGACATACACTCACCCTTAGGGACAACCCCACACCCATATGTCTACATCAACTTGGTGGGGCCCATGGGCTCACCTATTAGCCACACCCAGTGTCTCTGAAGTTGAGACATCACATATGGAATGCTGCTATTCCTCAAGATGAAGGCATCATGTAGAAAGCCAGGATACTTGGCATTCCCATCGGAGATGTACTTGTCCACCAAACACACCATCTGCACATTCAGAGAGTGATAGCTTTTTCTATTCCTGAACACTTGTTCATTCCTCCGGGGGTGGGGGGACAAATGCTATATGTGTACCATCAATGGCACCAATGATGTTGGGGATATGCCCCAGGGCATAGAAGTCAGCTTTCACTGTGGCCAAATCCTCCACCTGGGGAATACGATGTAGCTGCGCATGTGTTTCAGCAGGGCAGACAACCCTCTGGTCAACACGTTTGAGAACAGAAGCTGTGACATCCCTGATGCCATGGCCACTTTCGCTTGGAATGAACCACTTGCCAGGAAATGGAGCACTGACAGGACCTGCACAAAAGGAGGGGATATCTGTGGGCTGGCGGATAGTTGAAATCAGGTCTGGCTCCAATTGGGCACACAGTTCTTGGATTGTTGCCCTATCAAGTCTGTAGGTTAGGATAATGTGTCTGTCCTCCATTGTCGCCAGGTCCATCAGGGGTCTATACACAGGAGGATGTCTCCATCTCATAGTCATCCTCAGCGGGAGAAAAACGGTGAGCAGAGGGTTATATTCACACATCAATTGAAATAATGATGCATCTCTTCCTTTACAGAAACAGTATGTGAATTTGAGAGTCAGTTAATGTGCCAATGTCTGCTGTGACGCAGTTAGGTGCTATGCCCTGTGCCCCCCTGAAATGGCGGCTGCCTGACCTCTGTGGAGATACAAGTGGAAGTGAGATAATTCCGCAGGCGTTGTGCGCCATTGCGGTCGGCGGTCGACAAATGTGGCGCAACTTCGCATTGGTTAACATTGGGCCCTGTGGGTTCTAGGAGCCAATTGCGATGTACGCCGGTGGTGACGGTATGCACCGCCATGGACGTGACCACCATTTTCTATCTGTTCACTCACTTGCTACCTGACTTTCAAAAGGAGAGGAGCTACACCGCAAGTGCTGTTGTGACCTGTGTCTGGAAGAGACAGTGGCTCAAGTGTCTGGGGAAAGGGCCCGTGCCTTCACTTCGGAGGAGTTGGAGTGACTGGTGGATGGGGTCCTACCCCAGTACACTTTACTCTATGGTCCTCCAGACAAACAGGTGAGTACACTGTGGGCATGATGTGTGGGCCAAGAATGTATGGAGTGCTGTGTGTGTCAGCCTCATGTAGGGGGGGCTGAGGGGTCATGGGCAGAGTGCTGCATGTATGGTGGTCAATGTATGTGTGTAAGGGGATGGGAAGGATATGGTGGGCCATGAGTATGACAGTCCGGACGGTATGACTAATCCTTTTTCTGCTGTCTTTTCTCTGCAGGTCAGCGCCCATCAGAAAAAGGGTATTTGGCGTGCCATCACCAAGGAGGTGCGGACCCTGGGGATCTTTGACAGGGGGAGCACCCACTGCTGCAAACGGTGGGAGGACCTGCGCCGCTGGGCGAGGAAGGGGTGCCCGTCGTACCCTGACCCCTCTGATGTTCTGAACCCTGGTGGTGGCCTATCCGGAGTTGGATGGGTGCTTGAAGGCATCACAACAACCAGAAGATGGTGAGTACAGATTCAGATTCCTGACTTTGCACGTGTTAAGGTTTTACTTGGGTGGGGGATGTGGGTTGTGGGTGCCCCTAGGCCAGGTGCGAACATGGCAGGGTAGGTCCCTTGTTGGGCAGGCTCTGAAGCACTCCAACCGCAATAGTGTTAGTGGCCATCTACTACTGGGCAGGGTCCTGTGGGTTTCAGGTGTGCAGCCAATGGCGTTAGGCATTGTGTCCCATGGGCTGGTGATTAGCTGTGTAACTGTTAGTTCATGGCCTAGTGCATAGGGCTGCTCCCTGTGTGTTGTGCACGCCAACGGTAGTGGTGTTGCTGGCATTGACCAAGTGTATCCTCTGTCCCCCCTTTTTGTTTTGTCACCCTGTCCTTGTGTGCATTAGCATCATCTGGCGGAGGAGCAGAGGCACCGGCGATGGAGAGAGCTGCATCCCACATGGGCCTGGAGGCCAAATTCACCGACGGTGAGGGCACAAGTGGGACGGACGGCAAAGGAGACAGGAGGGGACAAAACAGACAGCGACTCCTACTCCGATGGAAGTTCCCTGGCAGTGGCGGACACCTCTGTGCCCACCCCAACAACAGGTACAGCTGCCACCCCCATACCAGCACTGCCCTCCCAGCAGCCCCTCAGCACGTTTCCCGTGCCCACTCACCTAGGAGAGTGGGTATCTCCTTTGCCCCAGGCACCTCAGGCCCTGCCCTAGTCAGCCCTGCTGCCCTCAGTGAGGAGGCTATTGACCTCCTGAGATCCCTCACGGTTGGGCAGTCAACCATACCGAATGCCATCCAGGGTGTCGAGAGGCATTTGCAACAAACAAATGCATACCTGGAGGGCATTCACTATGGCGTGACAGCCCAACCGAGAGCATTTCAGGCTCTGGCCTCTGCACTGATGGCAGCCATTGTCCCTGTGTCCAGCCTCCCCCCTCCAACTTCCTCTACCCAGTCCCAATCCCCTCAACCCCAGCCTATCCCAAGCAGACCAGCATTCACCCAAATCAACACACAGAAGTGGCTCAGGCAAACACAAGCACCACACTTCATCTCACAGGCACTCACACAAGCACCATGCCCATTCAGACACACCAACATCCACTGCCTCGACTATGTCCCCCTCCTCCTCCTCGTCCCCCTCCCTCCCAGTAGCATCTCCACTCACACCTGCATGCACTACATCATCATCCACTACCTCCATCACCAGCACGCCTATCACTACACACCCCTCACTGGCAGTCACCACCCCCACATCCATGCACACATCCCCTGTGTCCTCTCCCACTCTGTCTGTGACCCCTCCTCCCAAAGTACACAAACACAAGCACACACCCACCCAACAGCCATCCTCCTCACAACAGCATCCAGCTCATGCACCTACACCCAAACACAGCAGACTGACACCTCCTACAATCACTCCCACACCTTCACTCTCTTCCCACCCCAATGTCCCTAAGAAGCTTTTCCTAGCCAACATTAACCTGTTCCCTCCCCCTCCCCCCCATCCTTCACCACCGGCCAGGGTGGCCAGAACCCAGCCCAGCACTTCAGCCACCAAGTCCACATCCGCTGTGGTTTCTGCAGCTGTCAGAGGCTCTAAGGGGGCACCCGTCAGGCCAGCCAGTGTGCCACCAACCCCTGCCAAGGCCAAGAAGATTCCGCCACCTGGCAAGGTCAAGAAGGGGGCAGCATCCAGCAAGGAGAAAGAGCCACAACCACCCAGCAAGGCCACGTCAAAGACTCCAGCTGGCAGACCCAAGGTGACACCACCATCTGCCAAGGGCAGGAAGGGGCACAGAACACCATCCAAGGCACTTGAGCCGTCTGAGCCTGCAGGTGAAGGCCTGGTGGCTACCAGCACAACCGCCAGCACCACCACCTGCACCGCGGCCAGCACCTCCAACTGCATCGCCGCAAGCACTGCCTCAAGCACCGCCACCTGCTCCGCCACAAGCACCACTACTGTCAGCAGCAGCAGCCCCATTGGGCAGCCGTCCGAGGCTGCAGGGTCAGGGCTGGAGCCTCCCCCACCACTGGCAGCACCCCCACCGGCACTGGCACTACCACCACTGTGCAGCCATAGCCACCAGCGGATGGACTGTAGTCCTGCCTCCATGGAGTGTCATGCATCCTGGCCACTGCAAATCTCATGGCTCTGACCCAGGTGAGGAACTGTTACCTGGCACACCCTAAGTGCTGCATCACCGGGCACAAGGCCCCCTCCAGAACTAGTGGAAGAAGGCATCCACTCACCCTATCCTTGGCAGGATGAAGCACACTGGACACAATGCCCCCTCCAGAACCAGTGGAAGAAGGCATCTACTCACCCTATCCTTGGCAGGATGAAGCACACTGGGCACAAGGCCCTCTCCAGAACCAGTGGAAGAAGGCATCCACTCAACCTATCCTTGGCAAGATGAAGCACACTGGGCACAAGGCCCCCTCCAGAACCAGTGGAAGAAGGCATCCACACACCCTATCCTTGGCAGGATGAAGCACACAAGGCACAAGGCTCCCTCCAGAACCAGTGTAGGAGCCACCCACTTGAGAGACTGTGGCCTTGCACTCCCCTTGACCAAGCAGTGGGCAAACCACCCACTTGAGAGACTGTGGCCTTGCACTTCCCAGGACCAAGCAGTGGGCAAACCACCCACTTGAGAGACTGTGGCCTTGCACTCCCCAGGCCCAAGCAGTAGGCAAAACACTCACTTGAGAGACTGTGGCCTTGCACTCCCCAGAACCAAGCAGTGGTCAAACCACCCACTTGAGAGACTGTGGCTTTGCATTCCCCAGGACATCGCAGAGGGCATGTAGTCCTCTTCAGGAGCAGTGGCATTGTCCCATCTTCCGGCTGAAGAGGCCCCCCTTCCCCATCCCTCTGAGGTGCCTGTGTGTTTTCGACCTCATGCCCTTGCAGTATTCTCTCCATTTTGAGGCAGGAGTCAAGTGTGGGCTTGGCCTATGTTTTATGTTCTAGTGGGCCACTGGCTATTTTTGTGTGGACATTGTCCCTCATTTTGTATATATTGTATATACTGTACATACTGTTCATTTGTTTATGTACGTATTTCTAAGTTTAAGAAAGATTACACTCATTTGACTCCATTCCTTTTGTCCTTGCGTTATTCCAGAGGGTTACGGGATGTATATGTAATGTTGTTGCATGTGTTTGAGTGTATGGTACTGGGGGAGTGGGTGGGGGTGTTGCGTGTGTGTGTCACTCTCTTTTTCCTCACCCCCTCCCTTGTGTTCTAGGTGCAGTACTCACCGTTGTTGTCGTCGCCGGCGTTAGTGCTCCTGGTATATGAGCAGATACACCAGCATGGGGAGGATCTGCAGCTCGGGCTCCATGACGTCCTGGTTCTTCCTTGAGTGTTGACAGGTGAGTGGGTTCCCTTCTGTATACTATTTCCGCCGTGCTTTTGATGGCGTTGGTACCGCCTGGGAAAAGCTGGCGGATGGGCGGGTTGTAATAGAGTGGGCAGTACATTGTCTTCCACCTGGCTGTTGGCAGTTACCGCCGTGGTGTTTATTGCTACTGCCGTGGCAGTCAGAGTGTTAAAGTGGCTGTCTTTTTTGGCGGTTTCCGCCGTGGTCATGATTCCATTTTTGTTACCGCTGGCCTGTTGGCGGTATTACCACTGCTTTAACACCGACCGCCAGGGTTGTAATGAGGGCCTTAATAATTTGGAGTTGCAGAGGGAGATGGATGATGCTGTGGCTAGATATGGTAAGCTGAAATACATGGGATGTGTTATGCGGTAAGAAGGTAGAGCAAGCGTGAATTAACTGTGGGTTCTGACACTACAGAACACAGGCCCATATTTATACTTTTTGACGCTAAACTGCGCTAACGCAGTTTAGCGTCAAAAAGTTTTGCGCCGTCTAACGCCATTCTGAAGCGCCATGCGGGCGCCGTATTTATGGAATGGCGTTAGACGGCGCAATCAGACCGGTGCTGCCTGGTTTGCGTGGGAAGAAACCACGTAGACCAGACAGCGCCGGCGTAGGGGGAAAATGGCGCATGGGCGTCTTAAAATGGGGCAAGTCAGGTTACGTCGAAAAAATCGTCTTAACCCGACTTGCGCCATTTTTTAACGACGCCCATCCCCCATCAACATGACTCCTATCATTGTAAAGATAGGAGTCATGCCCCCTTGCCCAATGGCCATGCCCAGGGGACTTCTGTCCCCTGGGCATGGTCATTGGGCATAGTGGCATGTAGGGGGGCACAAATAAGGCCCCCCTATGCCACCAAAATAAAATATAAAAAATAAAAAATAAAACTTACCTGAACTTACCTGAATGTCCCTGGGGTGGGTCCCTCCATCCTTGGGGGTCCTCCTGGGGTGGGCAAGGGTGGCAGGGGGGGTCCCTGGGGGCATGGGAGGGCACCTGTGGGCTCATTTTGAGCCCACAGGCCCCTTAACGCCTGCCCTGAGCAGGCGTTAAAAAGTGGCGCAAATGCGCCGTTTTTAGCCACGCCAACTCCCGGGCGTCTCTTTTGCCCGGGAGTATAAATACCACGTAAAGGCCTGGGAGTCATTTTTTAGACGGGAACGCCTCCCTTGCATATCATTAACGCAAGGAAGGGGTTCACGCTAAAAAATGACGCACATTCCGGGAACTTTGGCGCTATTCGCCTCTAACGCCATAGTATAAATATGGCGTTAGTTGGCGTTAGTTTTGCGTCGAAATTGCGTCAAAAAAAACGACGCAATTTCGGCGCAAACGGAGTATAAATATGGCCCACAGTGTCTTCCCCCCTCCTCTGTAGGCATTGCTAGAATTAATCATGATCTGAAGGCCATCTATCCAGGGGTGTTGCTGTTTGATGTACATGAATCTTTTTGAAGTTTAAAGACTAGCAACACATACTTATTCTTTCGGGCACATGTGATGAGCATGAAGGTGAAGTTGTCAGTCCTAGATCCCCAAAGAGGAAGAGCAGTGGGCAGGTGAAGCAGATCAAACACTGTTTACTTACTGATCAATAGTTTCCATTGACACTCAGGTCATTGATTCGCTCCTGGCTGCAGGGATAAAAAGACAGCATGGGACCACCTGTAGGCAAGAATGTGGGTGTTACCTTAGATCTGCTTATCTCTATGTGAAAAGGTCAAATTGAAAAGATATGCCTTAAGTGCAGCACTTCACCTTAGAAGTGTAACAGACACATGCTTGCACATGCATTCACACATACCTAACACATTTACATACATTACATGCAGCTGTACATACACAGAGAAGGAATATACACACACATTTATTCACTTGATTTATGGACCCTGGAGGACGATAATTGTGCAATGCTATAAGTTATATCATTTGAGATGTCATCAGTGATGTTACCAATGATGCCATTTAACATGTAATGGGTGATATTATTAGCAGTCCATGGCGAGGTCCAAAATATAGTTTGCTAAAAGAACTATAACTGGTGAATGTCAGTGTTTTGGTTTTTAAAAGTTAGATTTTGAATTATTTTAATATCTAACTATAAAATCACTTTAACCTTTGTTTGTTTCAGTGATTGTAGCCACTGGGTAGATATAGTTGGGTCAGCTTTTGTAAAGACAAGATGTTTTTGGGTTTGCAAAAAACTTTGGCACCATTTGACAAATCTTCACTAAACTTTCCCCCCCAAAAAAAGAAATGTAAATTCACCTCAGGTCCTTCCTGGAAAGTTTTAGAGTGATCCATCAAGTGGGGACCACGAAAAGCAAATTTCCCTATGCATTTTCCACAGACTTCTTTAAGCAGCACTAATGCAAAACCTGCTGAAAAGAATTACACCAAATTTGGCAGTGAGCTAGATCTTGGTCCACAGATTGTGCTTTTGTGATCTGTTCAGTAGTTTTTGGAATAAGGTTAAAAAATATTTGTATAGCTGGATGGTTGGGTTTGAGAGACTCTCGCGGGAGTCCCTATTATCCAGTTTAAAAAAAAAGAGCCTTCTGATTAGCCCAGTGAGCTTTTCCCCCTTCAGCCAATTTGTTCCCACTGGAGCAGCTTCTGATTTGCCTCCAGTCACATGAGAAAATGTTGCCAGCAGCCATTACAGGACTCAAGGACTTAGGGGCACATTTACAAGCCTCTAGCGCCATTGGAACGTCAATTTTTGTGATGCTCTGGTGGCGCTATGCCCTGCACATATTTACAAGGCGGCGTTAAACCACTTTTTGTGGCTTAATGCCACCTTGTAAGTATTACCCCCAATGCAGTTTTTTCTGCAGCAGAGGGGCAGGCAATGGTTGTGGCTCTGGGCGTACCCATGTAAACACCCATTACTTTTTGATACTGCCCCAGATTTACAAAGATACGTAAACCTGAGGCAGCACCAAAAACTAACGCCACCCCAGGGGTGGTGTTAGAATGGTGCAACAAGGAGAAATACTTTTATTTCTCCTCGTTTTTGCTTTTTCCATGTGTGCTGCAGTCTGCAGCACACATAGAAAGGGCAAAAGGCCATTAATGATTGTTTATGTGCAGGAAGGTATCCCTTCCTGCACATAGACAATCATCCCTGCAACTCAGGCACCCTTGTTCTATGATGCAAGGGTGCCTGCGTTGGGGCTAGGCAGCTAAATTTAGTGTGAGCGCTAAGGGAAACACAGGGGTGTGCTATATTTTCATAAATATGGCACAACCATGCATTTCTGAAGTGACGCCACTTCTTTCTAAATATGCCCATAAGCCCCTTGCCCTAAAATTGAAAAGTAACAATAATATTAGGGGTGATGGTAGGGATACTGTGTCCCTCTGTCTCCCTATGCCTTGTGGGGGGATCCAAGGGTACCCAGAGGTACCCCCTCTAACACCTCTCGGGCCAAAAGAAAAAAAAAGAAAACATTTTGCTGGGGTCCTGTGGGACCTCTGCAGGACTGTAGAAAATAAAAAATAAAATGGCATCTGCTATGTTTAAAAAAAACTATTTGGGGAAGGAGAAATGAGTAGGGCCCCTCTCCCTGAGTCCGTCAGACTTGGGGACCCCATTCACTGGAGCTAGGAACCTTTAGTAAGGGTAGGGGGGCAAAATATGCAAAAATGGGGCAGGGCTGCCAGCCCTCTACCTAAATCTAAAAAGGTCCCAGGGAGTGCATCCCCCAGAGCTGCATTTCTTAAAGGGAGGGGATCGACCGATCTCCATCCCTGAGCCTTTGTAGGCCCTAGGGACCCATCCTCCAGGGCCACATGTACCTTTAAAGGGAGAGTGCGGGTCACACATCACCCTCCGTGAGCCTTAAAAGGTCCTGGGGACTCTATCCCCTGTCTTGGGGAGCCACCCTAGACAGATTAGTTTCCCTAAACACTCTAGCATGAGCTGGGATACATATGTTTGCTCCCACCTGGCAGGAGAATTTTTACATTTCCCACTAAACAGCAGCAAACATGCCTTCCCCGCCTGCAGTAGAACACGCAGGAAAGGCATGTCTTCCAGCTGGCGGGAGGTATCAACATGCACTCCCCGGCTGGGAGCTGACTTCTGTTCTGTATCCCTGGCTGCGCTCCTGTGGGCAGGGAAACAGAACAGATATTGTTCCGGTCTGAAGGGAGCAGCCATAGATAGCTGTTTCCTCTGGGCAGGAGCAATGCTTGCTTCCGCACTATGTGGAGAGCCATCTAGGACAGCGGAGGCCCTGGGGCACCCCACATAGCCACCAACGTATGGTTTATGGGTGCCCCGGTTGTGCACCAGGGCACCGATCTCTGACCCCGGGGGATGGGGTCTCCAGGGCCTGATAAGGATCTAGGAAGAGGGCCATTTAAATAACATATGGCCCGGGGATAGGCTCCCCAGGCCAATGAAGTCTTTGGGAGCGGGGGCGTGCGGCCCCTTCCCCTTTTTAATTGAAGTTGACCCCGTGGGATGGAGTCCCTGAGGCCTAATGAGGCTCAGAGAGGGTGTCCCACAGCTCCTTCTCCGTTTGAATTGAATTTGGCCCCAGGGGTTGGGTCCCTAGTGCCTAATAAGGCTTTGGGCAGGGGGCACATGCCACCCTCCATATTTATTGATTTTGGCCTCAGGGATGACGTCCCCTGTGCCTAATGTGGCTCGGGTGTGAGGCCACACACCCCCTCTCCTTAATATGTGTTGCTTGGTGGGTGCCCCTGGTGGTGACCAAAGGCTGTGCACAGCATCGAGTTGGCTGCTTTTGGGGGTTGGATGCAGGACCTATCTATAAAGTCACTGACATTTCTTTTTTCACTCTATCTATCTATCTATCTATCTATCTATCTATCTATCTATCTATCTATCTCTTTATAAATACATATATATGTATATTATGTGTATATATATATATATATATATATATATATATTACCTATTGGTGGTCGCCAGTAGGTAGTTATAGTTAGGACCTAGTTTCCATAGAAAGACCTATTTATGTTTTGCCAACAACTTTGGTGCTGCTTGATGAATCTTCACGAAAACTTTCAAAACTTATATTTTGGTCAGTTCAGCTGCTGTTCTGAAAGTTTCAGGGTGATCTGTCAAGCGACAGTCAAGAAAAAGGGGGGTCCCAAAACACATTTTCCCCATGCATTTCCCCATAGGGATTTTGAACACAGTTACAGCCTGAACCGCTGGACTCAATCACACCAAATTTGGCAGAAAGCAAGCACGCCTGATTTGGTGGTTTTAGAGATATTTTAGGGCACACAATATAGATATCTGGGCATGCAGATACTCTGCGGACCCAACTGGCCCTGTGCTGATATCTGATTGGCTGCTAAAACCTCAAAAAGGAAGTGTTGGCAGCCATCTTGGGACTCAGCTTCAGCCGAGTCCTAGAAGAAATGTGAAAAAAAAGAAAAGGGGCCAGGGTAGGGTAACCCTGAGCCCCTAGTCTTGGTCTAGGGGTCCGTTATGGAACCCGCCAGGGCTAAAAAGCAATTTCTTACAAAAAAATTTGGGAAAATCTGCAGACCTCGATCTGAGGATTTACCCAATACTTTTTTTTATTTAAAAAGTGCAGTCTTCTGCCACTTTTTTTAATTTGCCCCCTGGTGGGCCAGGTCCCGGGGCTATTGGAGCTTTAAAAAGGAGGGGGACACACGGCCATTCCTAGTGATGGAACTTTTCTGTCTTTTTCCCATAAAAATATTTGGTTTGAATGTCATAGTTATGTCTTGACTTGTGGCCTAGTGGTTTAGGTAGTAGTTTAGTAGTCGGACCCTCACACTGAATGTTGAGGATTCAAGTCAGGGTGTATCACTTGTCATTTTCCTGTTTCAATTTATTTTCAAATTCAAATATTTAAGGTACATACCGAAAGGTGATCTTTTTATTTGATAAATACAATTTCTTTTCAAATTGTCTGGAAACATCTCATTTTAAGTATATCATTCATCAAAGTCTAAGAAAACTCTCTCTCATTCTCTTTCTGCCCCCACTCTCTCAATTTCTCCTTGTCAATCTTTTTCTCTAAATGTCTCTCTCCCAATCTCTGTCTCTCTCTTCCATATTATAATGGGATGGAAGAGAGATATAGGCCCTCATTCTGACCCTGGCGGTCTTTGACCGCCAGGGCGGAGGACCGCGGGAGCACCGCCGACAAGCCGGCGGTGCTTCAATGGGGATTCCGACCGCGGCGGTAAAGCCGCGGTCGGACCGGCACCACTGGCGGGGTCCCGCCAGTGTACCGCGGCCCCATTGAATCCTCCGCGGCGGCGCAGCTTGCTGCACCGCCGCGGGGATTCTGACCCCCCCTACCGCCATCCAGATCCCGGCGGTCGGACCGCCGAGATCCGGATGGCGGTAGGGGGGGTCGCGGGGCCCCTGGGGGCCCCTGCAGTGCCCATGCCACTGGCATGGGCATTGCAGGGGCCCCCGTAAGAGGGCCCCTAAATGTATTTCACTGTCCGCTGCGCAGACAGTGAAATACGCGACGGGTGCAACTGCACCCGTCGCACAGCTTCCACTCCGCCGGCTCGATTCCGAGCCGGCTTCATCGTGGAAGCCTCTTTCCCGCTGGGCTGGCTGGCGGTCTGAAGGAGACCGCCCGCCAGCCCAGCGGGAAAGTCAGAATTACCGCCGCGGTCTTTCCACCGCGGAACGGTAACCTGACGGCGGGACTTTGGCGGGCGGCCTCCGCCGCCCGCCAAGGTCAGAATGAGGGCCATATTGTTATGTCAATGATCTCTCCATACAATGACTTCAAAGTGTCACACCAGCAACATGTTTGGTTCAAATGTTATAGTTAGGTTTTAAAAAGTTACTTCTAGCCTACGGTGAATCTTTTGGACTGTCTCGCAGTAGGATGAGGTTCAAGCCCTGCTATCTCATGCAGTGTGTCTCTTTATTTACTAGTGTTTAAATGGTAAACATTCTTAATGATGTAATATTTAAGCCTTTTTCAGGAACAAAATATTTGGCTTGAATGTCAAAGTTATGTCTGGATGCCATACATTACAGAGTCATCTATGGGCTAGTGGTTAAGGCCTCTGTCCTTCACACTGAAAGTTAAGGGTTCCAGTCTTAGGCCCTCATTCTGACCCTGGCGGTCAAAGACCGCCAGGGCGGAGGACCGCGGGAGCACCGCCGACAGGCCGGCGGTGCTCCAATGGGGATTCCGACCGCGGCGGTAAAGCCGCGGTCGGACCGGCACCACTGGCGGGCTCCCGCCAGTGTACCGCCGCCCCATTGAATCCTCCACGGCGGCGCAGCTTGCTGCACCGCCGCGGGGATTCCGACCCCCCCTACCGCCATCCAGATCCCGGCGGTCCGACCGCCGGGATCCGGATGGCGGTAGGGGGGGTCGCGGGGCCCCTGGGGGCCCCTGCAGTGCCCATGCCACTGGCATGGGCATTGCAGGGGCCCCCGTAAGAGGGCCCCTACATGTATTTCACTGTCTGCTGCGCAGACAGTGAAATACGCGACGGGTGCAACTGCACCCGTCGCACAGCTTCCACTCCGCCGGCTCGATTCCGAGCCGGCTTCATCGTGGAAGCCTCTTTCCCGCTGGGCTGGCGGGCGGTCTGAAGGCAACCGCCCGCCAGCCCAGCGGGAAAGTCAGAATTACCGCCGCGGTCTTTCGACCGCGGAACGGTAACCTGACGGCGGGACTTTGGCGGGCGGCCTCCGCCGCCCGCCAAGGTCAGAATGAGGGCCTTAGTGTGCCTCTGGCTGTTCGCCCAGTTTAATTTCTTTTCAACTTCAAATGTTTAAAGTATATACTTAAAAGTGATTTCACTTGTTTACTTGACAAATATATTTTTCTTTTCAATTTGTCCTAAAGTTTATCATTCCAACTATATCATTTATTCAAGTTTAGAAACAAATCTCTGGGTGGTTACAGGGTGTTGGCTGCACAGCCAAAGGACATGAGCGTTGCAGAGTTTGGTGGTTATAGTGGTAGGCCACAGGCCAGGCCCTGTCACCAAACCCTGCAGCTCATTGCCAAAGGCCATGCGCAGCACAGGGCTGGATGGTTAATAGCTGCTTGGTCTCAGGGCCCAGCCTCAGACCAGGTCCTGTGGCCAACCCCTGCTACGCATTGGCTGAAGGTCATACGTGGCATAGCTTTGGTGGTTATAGAGGTTGACTGCAGGTCCTGCATCCAACCCCTGCTGTGCACGGCCAAAGGCCTTGCGCTGCATAGGGTTTGGTGGTTATAGGGGTTGGGCGTGACCAACCTGAGCGCTGCGCAGTGTTAGGTGGTTATAGGGGCTTGGCTGCAGGGCCTAGCAGCAGGCCAGGCCCTGCAGTCAACCTCCGCTGTACATGTCTGGAGGCCATGCACAGCGTAGATTGGATTAACGTAGAGTAATTAAAATTATTTTACATTAAAAAAACATGGAAATTCAATTAAAAAACTAAAAGTTACAGTTAAAGTTATAGTTAGATTGCAAATTTACTAACAGAAAAATAGAGAAAATCAGCAGTTATATTTAGAGTTATTTCAAGTAACTATAACTCATGGCCTAAGGTAACTATAATCCATGTCCTCGCCATGCATTGCTAATTACCCCTGGCATTACAGCACTCGTGATGACTTTTATAAAGTCAATAAAAATGTCAATGAAACATTAGAAGTCAAACTATTGAAGAAAAAAACTGTGCATGGTGAAGGAGCAAGTTATAGTTACCTTACGCCTAGATATGTGACTGTAAAATCCCTTCTGAGTTTTCTGGCCAGTGTCATGAAAGCTCAATGCCCAAGTGGAAGTACGCTCATCTCTGGCAATATGTGGGATGTTTAGATATGCGGAGGGACTACAGTAATGTAGATTGTACGGCTGTTACACACTATAAAAAGCTTCTTCATTTACTTTCCTTCAAATGTCAGCCCAGTGCATACATTGTGTGAGTGCAGCCCACAAGCAACCCTGGTTGTCCATCAGGTAAAAATAAAAAAAAGACAATTCATAACCAATAGACGCATCTCAGAATGGGAAACTTCTTCCACTTTTTATCTTCTTTTCCACAATGCATGGACTACAGCGCACCCTGTGCTGTTCAATGTATTCACTTCTATATGTAATGTTTTCGTCGACTCTTGCCTGCATGCAGTTTTGCTGATATCTAGTGAAGACTTGAAAGCCATTAAAGGAAGGCCTTAGGTAGAAGAAACCACTGCCTATAGAGTCTGCATCAATGAAGGACTCCATATTAAAGCAGAGATGACCAGTTAGTCCCCAAGTAAAAATACACTCGTGTTTTTTTTATTTGTATGGCATCACCGTGCTTCTAGTAGTCCGAGGGTGCCTTTACATACGGTTCTGAGGTTTCCATCACAGAACATTGTCTGAAAGGGCTTGGGAAAGTGGGCTGTGAGCAATCTGAATGAGTAACAAAGCTAAGCTCATTCTGAATACATTTCAGGAGCCTCGAGTACCAGCAGAAATAACTTATTCCATAGAGCAAACAGGAATTGCAGAAGGAGCTCGGCAAGGCGTTTTCCATTAAAAGTGTGAGACCCTCCTTTGATGATCAAAACACTTGCATATGTGTACAATATCAGACTCCACGTGACTGATAAACAGCCAGTAGCAGCAATCCACATCAACACTCTATTGACGTCTGCATTCCTGCATCAAAAGGAAGCAGGCATTGATCACACACAGCAATGGACAGCAAAAGGCCAATCTAAATGAGGCAATCTTTATGGTAATATATCTTACAAAATAAGGCATACAGGGCCTGATTTATGAAAGGTTAGCGCCGCCCTTTCATCATTTTCTGATGCAAAAGCAGCGCAAACTTACGAAATATAATTATACAAAGGCAGCGCTAATTTTTCATAAATCAGGCCCAAAGTTTATTATCAAATTAAGCACCCTGGGTGTGACACCATCAGAGCTAAGTTCCAGTATGTCTCTTAGGGAATACGTTTCTGCCTGACACCTTAACACAGTATCAGGTTTGTTTTCTTAGTACTACTGTTTGGCAACAATTGTATTTGTTTGTTCAGTTTCCTGCAGTTGGTATGAATGCAAAGGCTGTCCTGTCCTCATGTGGCTTGCCTCTTTTTACTTACCCATTTAATGCACGTAGAAAACTGTCTGACCTGCTTTACCCTTCTGTATCACACTCTGTAATGTTCCATCAACACTCCCTCCTTTGATGCCATTGGGACATCAACTTTTATACGGATTTATATTCATCAAGGCCATTATTTCCTCCTGTGCTTCCCTTTCCTGCTCTCTTAAATCAAGAACCATCTGTTTTACAGGGAGCATTTAAATTTCCTTCAAATCTTGTTTGTATAATGCAACATTTAAACAGGTATATTATCAATTGTAGAACATTAAAAACACCTATAATGGCTGCTATTGCTGCAATTACAATCTCCAACTGGTATGCACCACTATCCTCAGGTAGAACAAAGTAACCTTTCCCATAATCCTTGAGTAAACATCTCATGCAGTTTCTTACCTTTTCCCCTGATATGTTCCACTCAGTTCAAGGGACCTCGCTCGTCGTGCTGAGAGGAGACCCAGAGGACCCGTGATGCAGTTCTTTGGTGCCTGCGGTTGCAGGGGGAAGATTCTGTCGACCCACTGGAGATTTCTTCGGAGCTTCTAGTGCAGAGAGGAGGCAGACTACCCCCACAGCATGCACCACCAGGAAAACAGTCGAGAAGGCGGCAGGATCAGCGTTACAAGGTCGCAGTAGTCGTCTTTGCTACTTTGTTGCAGTTTTGCAGGCTTCCAGCGCGGTCAGCAGTCGATTCCTTGGCAGAAGGTAAAGGGAGAGATGCAGAGGAACTCTGATGAGCTCTTGCATTCGTTACCTAAAGAATTCCCCAAAGCAGAGACCCTAAATAGCCAGAAAAGGAGGTTTGGCTACTTAGGAGAGAGGATAGGCTAGCAACACCTGGAAGAGCCTATCAGAAGGAGTCTCTGACGTCACCTGCTGGCACTGGCCACTCAGAGCAGTCCAGTGTGCCAGCAGTACCTCTGTTTCCAAGCACACTGGAGGAGCTCTGGGCACCTCCCAGGGGAGGTGCAGGTCAGGGGAGTGGTCACTCCCCTTTCCTTTGTCCAGTTTCGCGCCAGAGCAGGGCTGAGGGATCCCTGAACCGGTGCAGACTGGCTTATGCAGAGATGGGCACCATCTGTGCCCATCAAAGCATTTCCAGAGGCTGGGGGAGGCTACTCCTCCCCAGCCCTGACACCTTTTTCCAAAGGGAGAGGGTGTAACACCCTCTCTCTGAGGAAGTCCTTTGTTCTGCCTTCCTGGGCCAAGCCTGGCTGGACCCCAGGAGGGCAGAAACCTGTCTGAGGGGTTGGCAACAGCAGCAGCTGCAGTGAAACCCCGGGAAAGGTAGTTTGGCAGTACCCGGGTCTGAGCTAGAGACTCGGGGGATCATGGAATTGTCTCCCCAATGCCAGAATGGCATTGGGGTGACAATTCCATGATCTTAGACATGTTACATGGCCATGTTCGGAGTTACCATTGTGACGCTATTCATATGTTGTGACATATGTATAGTGCACGCATGTAATGGTGTCCCCGCACTCACAAAGTCCGGGGAATTTGCCCTGAACAATGTGGGAGCACCTTGGCTAGTGCCAGGGTGCCCACACACTAAGTAACTTAGCACCCAACCTTTACCAGGTAAAGGTTAGACATATAGGTGACTTTTAAGTTACTTAAGTGCATTGGTAAATGGCTGTGAAATAACGTGGACTTTATTTCACTCAGGCTGCACTGGCAGGCCTGTGTAAGAATTGTCAGATCTCCCTATGGGTGGCACAAGAAATGCTGCAGCCCCTAGGGATCTCCTGGAACCCCAATACCCTGGGTACCTCAGTACCATATACTAGGGAATTATAAGGGTGTTCCAGTATGCCAATGTAAATTGGTGAAATTAGTCACTAGCCTGTTAGTGACAATTTGTACAGAGAGAGCATAACCACTGAGGTTCTGGTTAGCAGAGCCTCAGTGAGACAGTTAGGCATCACACAGGGAACACATACATATAGGTCACAAACTTATGAGCACTGAGATCCTGGCTAGCAGGGTCCCAGTGACACATAACAAACATACTGAAAACATAGGGTTTTCACTATGAGCACTGGGCCCTGGCTAGCAGGATCCCAGTGAGACAGTGAAAACACCTGACATATACTCACAAACAGGCCAAAAGTGGGGGCAACAAGGCTAGAAAGAGGCTACCTTCTCACACTCCATTCTGAGAATGTAGCACTGCCTGTGAGCAAAGACAATGTCCTCATTGTGAAGTCAGGCAGCGTGGTGCCGAATGCAGTGTTCAGCACTTGGTGACGTCGTCATGGTCTAGACCTCTCTGGCATTTTTGTGATCATTTGAAGGAGTACTCTATGACCAGTAAGTTCCATTGGACTGGGAGGGTGGACCTTGGAATGTGGAATTCTGCATCGAATGAAAGATCTCAAACTCAGACTTCTTCCTCACATGTTTAGTCAAATTCATGTGTTAGGAGCAACATGTGAGGAAGCCTTATTAATTGCCCTTTCCCAGATGGTGTCCGTCCAAAGATTTAATCCTCTGACGTTCCTAATCCAAGAGTACGGAAAAGACTTTATTAGGCTACAATAAAGGTGTATATTTAATTTGCATAGAAAATCTCTTTTTAGCAGATTAACAAAGATTTTTAGGCTTTAAAAAGGAAGTATGCTGCTCAGATAGAGGTCACAGTGTTACAGAAATGGGTAGGTGATATGTTTCTTTTTGAAATGCCAACTGCTGGGACAGTTTTCTTTGAGTGGGGAAGGTGTGGGAAATCAGATATTAACCCCTTTGTTGCCAGGCCTTTTCTCTTCAGGTGCCAGGCCTTTTTTTGGCTATTTGGGGCAGTTTGTGCTTAGGCCCTCATAACTTTTTTTCCACATGAGCTACCCATGCCAAATTTGCATCTTTTTTTTCCAACATCCTAGGGATTCTAGAGGTACGCAGAGTTTGTGGGTTCCCCTGAAGGAGACCAAGAAATTTGCCAAAATACAGCGAAAAGTTTGTTTTCTTTTTTTTTTTTAAATGGGAAGAAAGGGCTGCAGAAGAAGGCTTGTTGTTTTTCCCCTGATAGTGGCATTAACAAAGGGTTTGTGTTGCTACAATCAGAATCTTCCCAGCTTTCAAGAACAGGCAGACTTGAATTGGAAAACCCACATATTTCAACACAATTTTGGCATTTTACTGGACATACTCATTTTTTTACTATTTGTTTGGGCTTTCAGCTCCTTCCAGTTAGTGACAGAAATGGGTGTGAAACCAATGCTGGATCCCAGACAGCTAAACATTTCTTAAAAAAAGACAACATTCTGAATTCAGCAAGGGGTAATTTGTGTAGATCCTACAAGGTGTTCCTACAGAAAATAACAGCTGAAAAATAAATATTGAAATTGAGGTGAAAAAACTGCAATTTTTTTCCACGTTTTACTCTGTAACTTTTTCCTGCGATGTCAGATTTTTTAAAGCAATATCCTGTTACATCTGCAGGACTCTTTTGGTCGCTAGGATATATAGGGCTTGTAGGTTCATCAAGAACCCTAGGTACCCAGAGCCAATAAATGAGCTGCACCTTGCAATGGGTTTTCATTCTATACCGGGTATACAGCAATTCATTTGGTGAGATATAAAGAGTGAAAAATAGGTATCAAGAAAACCTTTGTATTTCCAAAATGGGCACAAGATGAGGTGTTGAGAAGCAGTGGTTATTTGCACATCTCTGAATTCTGGGGTCCTCATACTAGCATGTGAATTACAAGGCATTTCTCAAATAGACGTCTTTTTTACACACTGTCTTACATTTGAAAGGAAAAAATGTGGAGAAACACAAGGAGGAATAACACTTGTTTTTCTATGCTGTGTTCCCCCAAATCTCCCGATAATAATGGCACCTCACTTACATGGGTAGGCCTAGTGCCTGCGACAGGAAACACAACATGGACACATCACATTTTTACTTTGAATACTGATGTGTTTTTTGGAAAGTGCCTAGCTGTGGATTTTGGTCTCTAGCTCAGCTGGCACCTAGGAAAACCTACCAAACCTGTGCATGTTTTAAAACTAGACACCTAGGGGAATGCAGCATGGGGTGACTTGTGGGGCTCTCGCCAGGTTCTGTTACCCAGAATCCTTTCCAAACCTCATAATTTGGCTAAAAAAAACGTTATCCTCACATTTCAGTGACAGAAAGTTCTCTAATTTGAGAGGAGCCACAAATTTCCTTCCACCCAGTGTTCCCCCAGGTCTCCCGATAAAAATGGTACCTCACTTTTGTGGGTAAGCCTAGCGCCCGCGACAGGAAATGCCCCAAAACACAATGTGGACACATCACATTTTCCTAAAGAAAACAGAGATGTTTTTTGCAAAGTGCCAACCTGTGGATTTTGGCCTCTAGCTCAGCCAGCACCTAGGGAAAACTACCAAACCTGCGCATGTTTGATAACTAGGCCTAGTGCCCACAAACTGGAAATGCCCCAAAACACTATGTGGACACATCAAAATGATCAAATACTAAACTACCTGTTTTTGCGGGGGACCTGCGTTTTTGGTCCCAGGCTCAGCAGCCATACAGGGAAACCTACCAAACCCAAACATTTCTGAAAACTAGACACCCAAGGGAATCCAGGAAGGTGTGACCTGCGTGGATCCCCTACTGTTTCCTTACCCAGAATCCTCAGCAAACTTCAAATTTAGCTAAAAAACCCACATTTTTCAAACATTTCTGTGTGGGATCACCGCACCACCCAACGTTCCCCTCAGTCTCCCAGTAAAAATGATACCTCACTTGTGTAGGTGGGCCAAGTGCCTGTGACAGGGAAGATCCAAAAACATGTCGAAATTGAGGGGGAACCAAAGCGGGTCCAAAAGGGCAGTTTGAAAAATACATTTTTAGACTGACAAGTGGGGCAACATTTTTATCTGTGTAGATAAGACAATGCTGGGTGGTAGGAATGTTGTGGATTTCTGAAGATGTGAGTAAGCAAATGGTGCGGGTGCATGTGAAGCACACCACCCTGGAATCACCCAGATGTTTAGTTTTTAGATGTGTCTAGGTAGGTCTTGTGGATTTTTCCACATGGCAGCGTCCCAAAGTCCAAAAAGTGAAACCCTCACTATTCCAAGTGAGATGATTTTGAGAGTTAGCCAAGCTCTCAAGGCCCAAATGTAAAACCAAAAGCCAAAATAATCAAATGTCCTCTTGCTTGCCGTAGGATAAGATGTTTTAGTGTGCGGGGAGAGCCGAAAGACTGTTATCCCCTTTAGTTGGGGTGGGGGCATAACCATGCCCATACTGGTTCGTAGCCACCACCACATTCATTCCCTAGCATCTAGTAGACTTTCTGCCCCTCCCGGGTGTGGATCAGTGGTAATTGCCCCATCGGACAACTGGTGGGCAGAACAACTATCGCCCCATCTATTTGGGGTGGGGGTATAGCCATAACCCCCACCCTCTTATTTTGAAATCTTCTGTGGTCTCTGGTTGGCTTTCTGCCCCCTTTGGGGGCAGATGGGCCTTCCAAAAATAGGCTGATCTGCCCCCAAAGGGGGCAAATATGCCCAACAGTAATGTGCCCCCATGGGGAGCGAACCTTGCCCAAGAGGCTGCCCCCCCAAACAAAACATACACACACACACCAATCCCTGGTGCCTAAGTGGTTTCTGCCTCCCCCGGGGGCAGATTGGCCTAATAGAAATCAGCCAATCTTCCCCCAAGATGAGCAGAAATGGCCTAAAGTAAATTCTCCCCCCCCCCCCCGGGGAACGACTCTTGCCTAAGGGGTCACTCCCCTTACGTGAAATTGATGAAAAAAAATAAAATCCCTGGTGTCTAGGGGTTTCTGTCCCACTGGGGGTAGATCGGCATAATTATAATAGTCCAATCTGCCCCCGGGGGGGCAGAAAAGGCCTAAAAATATTTTGCCCCCTGGGGAGCAGCCCTTGCTCAAGGGGCCGCTCCCCTTCTGCGTAAGTATAAAAAAAAATCCCTGGAGTCTAGTAGTTTCTGCCCCCCTTGGGGGCAGATTGGCCTAATAAAAATAGGCCGACCTGCCCCCAAGGGGGGCAGAAATGGCCTAAATACAATTTGCCCCCAGGGTAGTGACCTTTGCCTAAGGGGTCGCTCCCCATACATAAAAAAATAAAGTAAACAAAAAAATATCGATCCCTGGGGACTATGGGTTTCTGTCCCCCTTAGGGACAGATCGGCCTAATTATAATAGGCCAGTCTGCCCCCGGGGGGGGCAGAAAAGGCCCATAAATATTTTTCTCCCCTGGGGAGCGGCTATTTCCCAAGGGTTTGCTCCTATCATTCAATAATATATATTTAAAAAATTCCCTGGTGTCTAGTGGTTTCTGCCCCCCTTGGGGGCAGATTGGCCTAATAAAAATAGGACGATCTTCCCCCAAAGGGTGCAGAAATGGCCTAAAAGTAATTTTGCCCCCCTGGGGAGCGACTCTTGCCTAAGGGATCGCTCCCCACATATAATTTTTTTTAAAACAAACACATTTTTTTTATCTCTGGTGTCTAGCGGTTTAAGATCAGCCTAATTATAATAGGCCGATCTGCCCCCAGGGCGGGCAGAAATGGCCTAAAAATACTTTGTCCCCCTGGGGAGTGGCCCTTGCCAAACGAGCCACTCCCCTTATGAGTAAATACAAAAAAAACCTCCCTGGTGTCTAGTGGGCATTTCTGCTGCCGATCAGGCAGCAGAAATGCTGAGAAAGACATCAAAGGAAAGGAAAGAACTTTCCTTTCCTTTGATGCCTCTCTCGGCCCCTCCACGTGATCGGACAAGAAATACAAAAGCATTTCTCCTCCGATCGGTGCACGGAGGGGCAGGCCTCTGATGAGGTCAGCACGGGATCGTGCGCTGATGTCATCAGATGCTATGGAGGGTCTTGGGTGTGAGGGGAAATGATTCCCCTTCCATCCCTGCCCAGGGGAGGGGGGTGCGAGGCCCCCGGGGGGGCCCGCTCGCGCTTCCTCTGAGGTCCCTTACTTGGACGTAACGGTTGCGTCCTGGGCACCCGAGCGGTGCTGCCCAGCACCTAACTGTTGCGTACAAGGCATTTGAGGGGTTAAAAGGGTTGATTTTTGTGACCTCTGTGTCAACTAAGAAGGGTACCTTTCTTAACACAATAGCACTTTTAAGGGGGTGGGGATGCTAAACCTACTCTATTACCCCTGCGCTGTTCCTCTTGATCCATATGAGAATTTTTCAATTATTTTGTGGAAATAGGTTCTGTGGACACCTATATGGATATTGCAGTTGATGGGCTTTATTAAAGGAAGTTGCTGAAAATGACATGCAAAACAACACACTAGGAGGGATTTGTTTCCGAATTTGATCACTTTAGAGAGCTGAAGAGGGCCTGTTCTGGAAGGTTAGTCATGACAATACACTCATCTCATTTTTCTAAAGTCTCAATTGGACACAGTTATGGCATACATGTAGGGGGCACTGAAAAGAAACCTGGTCCATTCTCCTGCTTTTAGTTCTCTTACTCAATGTCCTGTTCCTTGTTCATTCAAAAATTATGTCCTTGTCTTCTCCACATCTGTTTTTGGTTCTGTGTTTGTACATTTTGCATGTGTAAAATCAGTGACTTAGAAGTTATTTCATTTTTTCCGGAGTTGTGTTCAAAAGTTAGCAAACTAGAAGCATCTTATTCTATCAGCCTATGGAAGCTGGCAGTAAATGATTTCTAAACATTGTCTGCAGTCCAGTCACATAAGCAGACGCTAACTTCTATTGAGTTCCTCTGTACCAGAATGTCCTTCAATAATACATTTTGGCATACTGCATAATCATTTTTCGATTCCTTCTTTTCTTACTTGCAAGCATTAATATTCATCCAATCTGCTTTCACCGGGTATACTTCGCCAATTTCTGTTCCCAAACACATGAATGCTACTTTGTAGGACTTGGGGAAGCTACTTTTCTTCATCTCTTAAAGGTTGTTATTGGGTTGGCCAGTGCATCTCTTGCTTAGCATTAGCCAAGATATCCAGGGGAAGCATCAAACTCATCAGCCTTTTACAAGCAGTCCATTGGGGTCCATAACAATTAATTAGAATTTCTAGATCCTACATACATTTTAATGGGTCTTCTTTAAAACGGAGGAATAAGTGAGTTAATATCTTGTGACATCCAGAGTACACATATGTCCACTTTACCATCCTGTAATGAACATTCACCTAGGGAGGAGGCTGCATGGCCAAGATGGCAGTCACACCTTAGGTGAGCTCTGTCAGTTATCCCCGTCCCACTGCCAACTATCCTGCTCAGCACCAACTATCTGCCCAACACAAATAAAGATTGAAGCCCCCAAGAAAGTGCACTGCCAGGCTGTCTGAAATTAGAGACCGGAGGAAGTGCGACAGACGGTGAAATGCAGCTAGGACAGGTTCGGCTCGTGACCTGAAGGTCAGCTGGGCCCACTGTCAACAAGCTAGGCCAGCATCTTCCAACCGCACCTATCAACAGACCCCTACCCTCTCCACCAAAAAGACAATAGAGCACCCTTAGTATACCCGTCACCCACTCGGAGACGCTTGTGAAGCTGTGGTATCCAGCTATCTGTGCTTTGGCTGCTCTCGCCAGCCATGGCGGGAAGCCGCTGCTGCAATCATAAATGCAGAGGATATGACGTGCATTGGTGCCGGGAGCTTAGATGTGGCCTACGCTGTCGAGCACTGCCCCCCTTAGCTGTCCCCCACCACTGCACTGATGGATGCTCTAAGCCCCGCTGGGTCTGACGTGTGGTGAAGAGAACAGAAGGGGCCCCCTCGGCATATGCAACTGCTGGCCCTGAACACATTGGCATGGACCTGGGTGCTAGAGAAACATGTGCACTCCTCGGAGCCATGGGATGCAATCTCACTCTGGAAACCTCCTACCTGGGGCCACTCCAGCTTATGTGATAATACCCAGTATACAACCATAAAAGAGCTACCGATCAAGTAAGTGCACAGGAACTACGCTTCTGTCTAATGTTCTGCTAAGCTTTTGACCTGATGAGCGCCAACAGACTGATTGAAATCTTTGTAGCGATAACCCTGCACTGCAGCCATAGTTGAACAGATTATTAGACCCTGACCCCGCAGTTCCCACAGGTGCTCCCTGTCTCATGCAGCGTGAACTGGATTAAAAGCCTGCCTAGCAAGACATCAACAGCACTGAATTAATGGTCAGCCACCCAAGCCAACTTAAACACATCAGCATCCAGTGCTGCAGTCTCTAAATGAACATAACCTGCCTGCTATTGACTGTCTGGTGTTTGTGTATGCTATACAAAGTCACCAACTGCTCAGCTGTGCGCTGCAACCTAACCCCCGTAATAAATTGGGCTGCTTGTGCTGCCACACTAATGTTGAGCATAGGCAAGCGGACCCTAATTACCACAGAACTCTATTGACTCTACACGGACACCATGGGCTGCCTCTGCACAGGACAAAACAGGGCAAACACTTGGCTCTCTTCTGCCCAGAATGTCAGAGTCCATGATACATCAAACCACCCCGAACACACCAAAACATCTGGGGAGAAGCTGGACTCAGGACTAGCGGCAGTACCCAATCTCACCAACTCATTGGCAAACACCAAAGTGTCTCTGAAAAAGCAAGATAGACAGTGCTACAGCTGACCTCCCACTACTGCATGCGGACCATCGAAAACTAGCAGACAAGTTAAAACCACCGAGCATCTTCTCTCGGAATTGCAACCGAGAACCCAGGAATTATATGTAACACTGCGCTCATTGATGGCCTGTGTCCTCATTTTGGAGAGCAGATCTGAAGATGAGAGGGCTGCTTGCAAAGAAATAACGTATGAGTGATAGGCCTTCCAGAGGGGACAGAGGGCACATACACACTGTCACTTGTAGGAAAATTTATATGTGAGCTTCTTCCAGCAAAGGCACTCTCCCAGTTTTTCTCACTGGAGCGTGCCCACAGAATTACAACATGTAGACCGCCCCAGGGAGTGAGCCCCCACAGTTCCTCTTTTGCCTGCTGCACTACTGTGACAAAGACTCTGCTTGCCTATGCTCAACATTAGTGTGGAAACTTGTAAGCTTAAAGAAATTGTGGTGGAGAACTCCGAAGTCACGTGTTTTTCCAGACTACACTGTGTTGGTGCAGAAGCGACAAAACTCCTTTATGGCAATCAAACGCCACCTTCAAATTCTAGATCTTCAATACTCGCTCCTCTTTTCAGCCCAGTTAAGAAAGACTGCAAACTGAAAAAAAAATGTTTTTTCGACATTCCGGAATCCATATGGGAATGGCTAGAATCCAATGGTCCTGGGTACCTGACTAACAGCAAACCTAAGCAACAACAACTTAAAGACTCACCTGCCTACCATCATAGAAGATGCCATTCTCATTCTCCTTGAATGTCACTCCTAGATCCCTCACCTGATCTGGAACAAGCCATACAGGAGAGGAGATGTGCCTTACAAATACCCACCACGCTGCATGAGGCTAAACAGAACTCCAACCAGGAGATGGGGAATCCACTAAGTCGCTTAGCGACGACAACTAATCCATTAATTGGCCATCACGGTGCTGAATCCCTAGCTCCCCCCTGAAGTAATTCCACAGGCAGAAAAAGCCATCATATGAAAATAATATCCCATCACTGCTACGCTGCCTGCTTTAATGCCAGAACCAATTAGGAGCTAACCTGATCATTGCTGCTGCATTGAATTGTTAGCCCTATGGAAAGTCTGCACACTACAACTCTGAACTTTATATCATAACTACCTGTACTGGACACAATGACCCAGAATTACCAGTCTGGTGTAACCACAACAGCACAGCTCTGCGACTGACCCACTCTACTGTGCAGGGGATAGTCTTCTACAACTGTTGTCCTTGGCCCCCACCAGTTCCCTTTCACTAATTGATATAACCTTTGTCACATATGTTGTTTGGCTGTTCGGGCAGATGCTTGTTGTCCCTCTGCCTTTTTGGTAGTTATGTTTCGATGTTTAAGATATGCTGTGTCTCTCTTCCCTAGACGTAACCGCCACCAGCCCCTGTTTAGTGCCTGGAAACGTCCTTATGAGATAACTCCTCATAGACCCCTCGTACACTGCACCTTTGGCCCCCTTTGTATAATCACGTGAAACATGAGGGGTATGCACATCCCCTCACAACGCTATTTGGTGTATCTGTACCTCAAATGTCATACTATTAACATAGCCCTCTTACAAGAAATGCATCTATCACAAACTGAGGCCTCCAAACTGCAAAGGTGCTGGGGGGAACAGGCATTTGCAACTACCTTCTCCTCTTATGCTACGGGCGTGCTGCAGGGGCCAAGCCAGGGACTCTCTTCATTGTAGATAGCTCTGTAATTGACAGGACAGGCAGATATGTCTTCGTCAGAGATGGCCGCCATATCCTCTTCAACTCTAACCAATCCAGCTTTCTACATACCCTGTCAGGAATACTCCCTCAATAGGGGGACCGCGTCTCCTTCTCTGACAGATAGGTGGTGACTTCAACAGAGTGAAAGGCACTACCATGACTGTTTCTTCCCCCCTTACCAAAAACAGCTGCCACCTATAATACAATGGCATTAGGCAACTGGCTCCACCACTGGCTACTAGCTGACATCTGGCAGCACCGAAACCCAAACACATGAGTATATTCTTACTGCTCAGCTCCACGCCAACTACATGTGTGAATAGCCAGGTTGGTTGGTTCTCCTTCTTTACTCCCAACTGTCTTCTATGTTGAATATCAAGATGCACCCTCTTGGACCATAATCCCCAACTCATACACCTAGGATTGGATGCACACCATCCCCCAATGGCGACTGCAACCCACATTGCTGGAAGACCCGGCATTTTGGGTGTCGCTAGGTGCAGCAATCTCCAATTATTTTGACTCCAACCCTGGTATGGCCTCTAGCGCATCCATAGAATGGAACGCCTTTAAAGTAACAATAAGGGTTCACTGCCTTCAGATGCAATGGTCCGTGTTTCAAACGATTCACTAAGAAATTCTGGGAATTGAAAACACACTCATGTCTCTTGAATGCCAAGCCATAAGTCACCCAAACATTGCTCTCCGACTAGCACTACAGACAACTATAGCATCCAGTCTCTATCAAAGATACTGCTGACTTCTGCCACTTCTTCTCTAAGATCACACTATTCATTATCACACCAGAACATTGGACAGGACTCGACAAACCTCTTACACAACATTAAATTCAAGAAGCCATATGGTCGCTGGCCTCCAGTAAAACACCAGGACCAAGTGGACTCCCAACTGAATTTTACAAAACATATGCTCCCCTAGTGAGCTCAAAGCTACTGACATTATACACTGAGGCACTATCGACCGACTGTCTTCTTACTTCCCAAAGGGAGGTGCTTTTTATTTCCCTTCTGAAACCTGATAAGTTGATACACTGATAGGTTCCTACCGACCACTTGCCCTACTCAATACAGAGTACAAAATCCTGGCCAAAATACTTGTGGATCGACTGGCTGCTCTGGTCCCAGCCATGGTACAATCGGACCAAAACAGGTTTGTTCCTGCACGTAGTACTGAGCTAAATTTAAGGCGCTTTTACCATGTCATGACCTACTCCGGCTGCACTGGTCTAATGTTTACTGCCTGGGCATAGACCTTGAAAAAGCTTTTGATTCACTACAGTGGCCCTTCCTGTTTCATACACTTCCACACTGTGGCATAGGGGACCATTTCCTATGCCTAATACGACTGCTAAACACACAATCAACAATTTGAGTAAACATGGACTCATTGCTATTGGACCCGGTTCCAATAAACCGGGGCATCAAGCAAGACTGCCCTCTGTCCCCGCTCCTATTCTTCCTAGCCATTGAACCACTTGTGATATAGCTTCAGCGTCTGTTGTGAGCAATGGGACATACCAATATGAGATGGCAACCACATATTTTCACTTTATGCTGATGGCATAATACTTAATTTCTGTAACATGCACGTCATTCCAATCACCCTAGCCCCAACCCTAGACCATTTTGCGTCCCTCTCGGGGCTAAGAGTCAAATGGTTGAAATCCTGCCTATATCCCTTCACACCAGGTTCACCTGACACGCACCTCATATTTGGCAAAGTCAATATTCCATGACATCCTACGACATTCAGATATTTAGGAATCCAAACATATCCTTCCCTAACTGACTTATATGATGGTAATTATACATGAGCAGCCACGTCCTTGTGATCCCGAATGGCCTTTTGGCGCACACTACTGTTAACAATAGCGGGGAGCATAGCACTCCTAAAAATGGTAGTATTACACTGGTTTCTTTATTATTTCACAAATCTGCCCTAATATATATCCTGAAAGCATTCTTCCATTCCTTTGAACAACATACAGGGAGTGCAGAATTATTAGGCAAGTTGTATTTTTGAGGATTAATTTTATTATTGAACAACAACCATGTTCTCAATGAACCCAAAAAACTCATTAACATCAAAGCTGAATATTTTTGGAAGTAGTTTTTAGTTTGTTTTTAGTTTTAGCTATGTTAGGGGGATATCTGTGTGTGCAGGTAACTATTACTGTGCATAATTATTAGGCAACTTAACAAAAAACAAATATATACCCATTTCAATTATTTATTATTACCAGTGAAACCAATATAACATCTCAACATTCACAAATATACATTTCTGACATTCAAAAACAAAACAAAAACAAATCAGTGACCAATATAGCCACCTTTCTTTGCAAGGACACTCAAAAGCCTGCCATCCATGGATTCTGTCAGTGTTTTGATCTGTTCACCATCAACATTGCGTGCAGCAGCAACCACAGCCTCCCAGACACTGTTCAGAGAGGTGTACTGTTTTCCCTCCTTGTAAATCTCACATTTGATGATGGACCACAGGTTCTCAATGGGGTTCAGATCAGGTGAACAAGGAGGCCATGTCATTAGATTTCCTTCTTTTATACCCTTTCTTGCCAGCCACGCTGTGGAGTACTTGGACGCGTGTGATGGAGCATTGTCCTGCATGAAAATCATGTTTTTCTTGAAGGATGCAGACTTCTTCCTGTACCACTGCTTGAAGAAGGTGTCTTCGAGGAACTGGCATTAGGACTGGGAGTTGAGCTTGACTCCATCCTCAACCCGAAAAGGCCCCACAAGCTCATCTTTGATGATACCAGCCCAAACCAGTACTCCACCTCCACCTTGCTGGCGTCTGAGTCGGACTGGAGCTCTCTGCCCTTTACCAATCCAGCCACGGGCCCATCCATCTGGCCCATCAAGACTCACTCTCATTTCATCAGTCCATAAAACCTTAGAAAAATCAGTCTTGAGATATTTCTTGGCCCAGTCTTGTGTGTCTTGTTCAGTGGTGGTCGTCTTTCAGCCTTTCTTACCTTGGCCATGTCTCTGAGTATTGCACACCTTGTGCTTTTGGGCACTCCAGTGATGTTGCAGCTCTGAAATATGGCCAAACTGGTGGCAAGTGGCATCGTGGCAGCTGCACGCTTGACTTTTCTCAGTTCATGGGCAGTTATTTTGCGCCTTGGTTTTTCCACACGCTTCTTGCGACCCTGTTGACTATTTTGAATGAAACGCTTGATTGTTCGATGATCACGCTTCAGAAGCTTTGCAATTTTAAGAGTGCTGCATCCCTCTGCAAGATATCTCACTATTTTTGACTTTTCTGAGCCTGTCAAGTCCTTCTTTTGACCCATTTTGCCAAAGGAAAGGAAGTTGCCTAATAATTATGCACACCTGATATAGGGTGTTGATGTCATTAGACCACACCCCTTCTCATTACAGAGATGCACATCACCTAATATACTTAATTGGTAGTAGGCTTTCGAGCCTATACAGCTTGGAGTAAGACAACATGCATAAAGAGGATGATGTGGTCAAAATACTCATTTGCCTAATAATTCTGCACTCCCTGTATATGAGAGTTCCTGTGGCATACCCCTCACTGCAGAGTAGCTTTGAAGAAGCTGTATACACCAGTTAATCAGGGAGACCTTGCAGTCCCACACCTGGAACAGGATTATCTTGCCTCCCAAATCCAATGGGTAGCCCGATCGTTTGCCAACCGACAGCTGTTGGACACAGCCCTCCTCACCCTGTTCCACCCGATCAACAAAGTGAATACACCTGATCACTTCTATGGTTCGTTGCGTACCAATGCTATTGCCGATCCCTATAAATTAAGCAAGCACTCACCCCTTATGCGCAAGCACTACATATCCTTGGTACCCAGAGCCACTACCCCCAGAGTTGCAGCAGAACTAACCATGTGAAAAGCTGCTGAACTACATACTCTAGGTGATCTGTATCAGGAAGGCATGCTTCTCCTGTATGCACTCCTTACGAAAGAGACAATGCTCCCCGGAGTTCAATTTCTACTATACCACTCATTTCTAACCTCAATATGTGGTCACTGGGGTGACATGAAAACTAAACCCCCTATGCATCTCCTGATACAATACATGCATGTGATGGTCTCTGGACTTCACCTCATTCTTTGGTTTGCGGACTCCTTGCGTGTGCACCCGGCACCACCACTAATGTCTTTACACCAACGTTGGGAAACTGAGCTTAACAGGCCCTGCTCAGAGAAGGAATGGACTGCACTGTTAGAGGGCCCAACACATGTCCCTTGAAATGCCCGGTTTAAACTAATGCAACTCTACACTATACATAGGGCATATCTTACCCAAGCCAACATTAATCTCTACTTTCACTGGGCATACGCTGCATGCCCTCGCTGCCAACATGTGAATGTGGATTTACTTCACATGTTGTGGCACGTGATTTCAAGTCTATTGGCAAGGAGTAACATCCTCCCTATCCAAATGCACTGACCGTACAGATCTACACACTTGGGAAACCTGTCTGTTGGGTTTGTATCGTAGACTGAAAACACAAAAGGCGACCACCCATTTTCTGGACCTGGGCTTCATAGTGGCCAAGAGTCTAATAACACGACGCTGGAAGTCACCTGAGTCCCCGTCATTGGAAGCCTGGTGTGCATCCCTACTCACATGGGCCCGAGCAGAAAGCATAGCATTACAAGGGAGGACACATTAGGTCTTCGGAAATACCCATTGGCATCTTCCAGGGATGTCATCATCTCTGAATTTATCAACACCACTAACCCAGACGCCCACATTCTTAACCAGTCAATCAACAAAGGAAATACAAGACCAAATGCTGAATTAACTATGAACCGAACCACTCTCCTTAATGTACAGTCTAGCCCAAGCACTGATAATACTTCTTAAGCAATGTCTCACCAACAACCGTCATACACACATGATTATACCTATACCAGTGTGGCCATGCAAGGGCAACTTTAATAGCATATCTATGATTTCATGTTCATATTGTTAAATTAGATTGTTTAAATTTGATCTATTTGTTATTAATGTACGAGCTGTAACACCTCACACACATTCTCCAAACAATCATATATATGTTGCTGCAAAAGATTTTAGATTATCTGTCAACTACCAACAAGACGGAAACATATACTTTCATTTGCTCACTAAACACAGTACTATAATACTACTGAAGGTGTTCATAATAAAAAAAAAACAATAAAAAGATTCAAACAAAAAATTAGAAAAAATGAACAGTCACGTAAAGTGAAAAATCACACTGGTTCCTACTCTTTACCTACATTACATGCATACTAATCAAGAATATCCGAGTCGCCCATGTCCAAACTTTGAATGTGCCACTGGCCTTCTTGGTTGGCACCTGCAATTAAAATTATACTGATCAATCAAATCCTTATCGTCTAGCTAGCTACAGGTTTGACTCTTGATCATCATCCTAGACACATCACCCCAACGCTTCATCACAGCTGCTGCTTCGTGTGATTCTTTGATAAGAAGATACCAGCTTGCACTGCTGCTCCTTGTGCTATGCCCATCATCTGTGTGCGAGGGATGCTTGTCCTGCACCCACTGTCTGTGTGCGAAGGAAGCTTGCACTGCTGCTCCTCGTGCTGTGCCCTTCATCTGTGTGCGAAGGAAGCTTGCACTGCTGCTCCTTGTGCTGTTCCCATCTTCTGTGTGCGAGGGATGCTTGCTCTGTACCCATTGTCTGTGTGCGAAGGAAGCTTGCACTGCTGCTCCTTGTGCTGTTCCCATCTTCTGTGTGCGAAGGAAGCTTGCACTGCTGCTCCTTGTGCTGTTCCCATCTTCTGTGTGCGAGGGATGCTTGCTCTGTACCCATTGTCTGTGTGCGAAGGAAGCTTGCACTTCTGCTCCTTGTGCTGTACTCATTATCTGTGTGCGAGGGACGCCTACTCTGCACTCATTGCCTGTGTGTGAAGGAAGGCTGCACTGCTGCTCCTTGTGCTGTTCCCATCTTCTGTGTGCGAAGGAAGCTTGCACTTCTGCTCCTTGTGCTGTTCCCACCTTCTGTGTGCGAGGGATGCTTGCTCTGTACCCATTGTCTGTGTGCGAAGGAAGCTTGCACTTCTGCTCCTTGTGCTGTACTCATCATCTGTGTGCGAGGGACGCCTACTCTGCACTCATTGCCTGTGTGTGAAGGAAGGTTGCACTGCTGCTCCTTGTGCTGTACCCATCATCTGTGTCTGAAGGAACCTTACATTTACAAAAGCTTCCTGATGTTTTGTGTTCGTTCTTTTCACCTCAAGAATGAACTCTGGATCCACATGCTCTGTTGCATCGGGACGTTTGCTCCGAAGGATGTGGGAGCAGCTTGCAGTGTCTCTTAGAGGGTTTTTCAGATTCGCACAATATACTTTCTCAGCTTGCCCTGCTCTGGCCCGCGCCGCATTCAGCACTTCCACATCTGTCCCATCAGCAGAGGCAGATGAAGCGCCTGCAGCCCTGCAACCCTGAGCACAGAGGACGCCGCCCGGCTGCCAACAAGATGCCATATGGCTCAAGCCAGCTCCTCCCCGGCCCTGCTCGGAAACATTGCTAAGTCAGCCCTCCCGCCTCCGGAGCGAGCAGTGTGCGTAGCAATTACCCGAAATGCCATGCTGTTTCAGATATAAATGGCAGGGCAGGGAGGTCACCCTCAGCTTATGAAAGAGACACTCGGCGTTACCTCACACTGGGGTCAGCCACCGTTCTTAATGAAATGATAGAGAGGCCCCGCCACCGTCCACGGCAAGCACTTCCGAATTCACAGGATTAAAAGGATTCTGAGATATTGAATATGCCTGCAGTGGCGGTGCTGGCGGACTGCTGCATCGCCTCGACCCAGCCCTCTCGTCGCACACCTTTCACACCTGCGGTGGATACTTGATTGCAGCTCACTCTTTTCTCTCTGCTACTGTGGCACTCTTTGTCTGCCACCCCTCTCTCGTTAACCTACTTTCTCAATGTGGCTATTTCAGTAGCATTCCAGGTCCCATCCGCTTTCACGGGCTCTCCTGCTCAGAGGGGTGGCTTTCCCCAGAGGCCCTCTGCACTGTCCTTTCTTCTGAGCAATTTTCTCGCGACTGGAGTCCCTCAGAAACTCACCCTCCGCTGCCACCACTTATCCCAGCCTCAACCTCTTGTGTCTGCTTCCACAGAAGCACTGTGTAGAAGAACTTCTCAGAATTTTCTGGCCTTGTACAGAAATTATCGCAAAGCAGTCTGAAAGCTTGACGCCAAGTTGAAATATTTTGGATACTATATGCAATGCTATGTTCAGTGCCATGGAATAGACGCAAGTATGCCAGTTATGAGTTCCTGAGGGGACAGCTGCTATCCCTTAATAAATCTTGCTACCCCTGGTCTCGGGGTCATGTATGATTCTACAGAAAGTATATGGAATTGGATAAGCCCTGTTTATTTTCTCTGGTTAACACTCCTTGCCCATCCCCTATACAAGACAAGATGTAAACCCAGTGTTGCCACTGGTGGACAAGCAGTGAATGATGTCCCTCTGTGGTATTTTCTCCTCCCTGGGTAAGTGTTCACATGTCGTGTTGTTGAATGCATAAGTCACTGTACGGGGGAGTGAATTAGCAAGTTGGGGCCATGGAGACTTAGGGGCCGCTGCATTTTCTCACTGCTCCTGAAGTTGGTGCTGATCTTAATATTAATAAACATCTCCTAAGCTGTTCTTCTTGTGATACTGGCAACAAAGGCACTGTACTGGTGATAAGTGTAATGTAGGGTGTTTTAAAGTCACATTATGCAATTTTTGGAATTGACAGCTTCACTTTATGAATTACTGAATAGGCAGTATTTGTAGCCAAAATTTCTGCTCCAGGAGGATATATCATTTTTACATCATTTCTAGGGTGGCATCACCAAAAAGAGATGCAGTCAGTTCTCTCATGTATGAAATGAACCTAAAAGTTATGGGCCAATTTAGATTTTGGCAGATGGAGTTTACTCCTTTGGAACAGTGTAGCACATCTCCTTCGAAGGCCCATGTGCCCTCCTCCCTACAAATTCAGAGAGGTCCGTCTATCCCACAGAAATCGCTCTAGATTGACTGGAACTGCCATCATGGCAGTTCCCGTCAATGTAGGAAAAGTTTGACTGGTGGTATTGCCCACAGTGAAGGCAGGCTGTCAAACTTTTCAAAATGTTTTTTTTGCTTTTCAAAAACAAACTCCCAAAGTCAGAAAACAAAAAAAAAACGAATGTGCAGCAAACACTGATTGTGGGGTTTATCTTGGGGTTTTCCTGTCCCATGGTGGTAATGGGCAGGAATAAAAAAGGCAGTCAGAGGAAATATTCCATTAATGGAACCAATGGGGTCTCTCTTTACAGAATACTTAGGGCCTGCTCGTCTCAAAATGAGGAGGGCAGACTTAAAGGTTTGGGGGGCAGGGTACTCCATCAGGTTTGCAGCTGAGTACCCTGTCTGCCAAACTCTAAGCCAGGCCCTTAGTCATGATTATGTGATCCATATTAACCTCCAGTTTTACTTTACAGAATGAGATGAACCATATTGAAAATCTGAAGATTTTTAAAATGTTTTCATTGAGAGGTTCAGAGAATGTAAGCCATTTACACCACTATTGTACTGAAGGAAATGGCTGTGCCTATTAGACAAAGGGGGTCATTCTGACCCCGGCGGTCTCTGACCGCCGGGGCCAGGGTCGGCGGGAGCACCGCCGACAGACCGGCGGTGCCCCGCAGGGCATTCTGACCGCGGCGGTTCGGCCGCGGTCAGATGCGGGAAACCGGCGGTCTCCCGCCGGCTTCCCGCTGCCCTGCAGAATCCTCCATGGCGGCGGAGCGCGCTCCGCCGCCATGGGGATTCTGACACCCCCTACCGCCATCCTGTTCCTGGCGGGTCTCCCGCCAGGAACAGGATGGCGGTAGGGGGTGCCGCGGGGCCCCCGTAAGAGGGCCCCACAAAGTATTTCAGTGTCTGCTATGCAGACACTGAAATACGCGACGGATTCCACTGCACCCGTCGCACCTTCCCACTACGCCGGCTCAATTCTGAGCCGGCGTCCTCGTGGGAAGGTTGATTTGCCTTGGGCTGGCGGGCGGCCGCCCGCCAGCCCAGGGCAAATCCCAAAATACCCTCAGCGGTCTTTCGACCGCGGAGCGGTATTTTGGTGGGGGAACTTTGGCGGGCGGCCTCCGCCGCCCGCCGAAGTTAGAATCACCCCCAAAGTGTCAAAAATGTACCTTTGTTATATAGATGAACATTGACAACATTGTTAGAGAAGTTATATAAAATGAACCTTATTGAATCTATTAAATCTTCTACATAAGTTGTCCAAATTGTGAAATCTCTTAAAAGCATTGTGGATTCACATTTTTGCATCAATCTTCCTAGTTTGAATGATGCCATCAGGGTATAAATATGTCTTTTGGCTTGTCAAACACAGTGTTATTTTTTCAAAGGGCAATGAATGACTGTCCTTTGGTGTCTCCATCCAGAAAAAAGTTTTTTTTATGCCTTTGGCTTTTTCCTCCTGAGAAAGTGTTGCCTGGACATCAGAGAGGAAGATCCAGACCTGAAATAAGAGTAAATGTCCAGCCCTTGACAGCTTGCAAATCCAAAATGTATGACTATTTCCGGCATGAACCCTGGTATTGACTTGCCCACTGTCCTTCAGAAAAAAACCTTGGCCTTGGGCCCAATAAAGACTGAGAATGCTATACTTTACCAGGCAATCCATCCCAAGTCCTGTGACCTTCCTTCAATTAGTCCTTCAACTTCTAAGTACTCTGGAGATCTTTTGGGATTAAAGACATTTTTGGATGGCCTAGTGGTTTATTTTGCCATTCGACCCAAACAGTTTTCCTCTGACAGATCCAAAGTGTGGTATCTGATTGGTTCCTTGACCCATGCACTTCTGGCTTAGGCATCTCCCTTAGTTGTGACAAAGACTCCTGTCTGAACAATTATGCCAATTTTTTGGCAAACTTTAAGACGATATTTGAGAGATCCGACCAGGAGGTTTCCGCAGAGGTCTCCTTGTGCGGAATATTCCAGGAAATTTCAAATGTACTCCTTTACTGTACATAATTTCGTGAGCCTGCTGCTGAAACCACCTGGGTGAAGCACACTCAGATGACCTTATTCCCGAAGAGGGTTAAAAGAGGAGGTAAAGGATGAGTTGGAAGAGTTTCCAGAGCTTCATCATTTGCTGAACTCCTAGATCAAGTTCTCCTGATTGAACACAGATTTAAAGATAGCAGAATCGAAAAACAGAGAAACAAGAGGCTCACTTGCACTCCTCCTCCTAGAGTTTTTAGGAGGTCTAAACCAACTATTGAGTCTATCAATCCTTCACCTGATGTGTCTAATGAACCAATGCGGCTCGGGTCTGCTAGAGGCTCAAAGTCTAAGGCCAAAAGGGACTGAAGAGGTAAGGGAGGCTTGTTTGTCTGTGCTACAAGGACAAATCACGTGCTGAAAGACTGTCTTTTTCAGCCTGCCAGGCCACAGGGAAAGTGCCAAACCCCATCATTTGTATATGAGAAAAGGGTGAAAGTTTCTACTCTTCCTTAAATTTTCCTATCCTTTGGTGAGTCCAGTTCACACTTGTGTGAATGAAATGTTATTCTACATCCCAACCAATCTGTCACTGAGTCTTGTTAGATTTTGGTGAGTTGTGACCAGAGACTCCAAATTCAGGTCAGGAGAAGTCTCATGGATCATGTATAAAGTTTGGACGGATCTTCATTGACACTGGGTCTAGTAAATTCCATCACAGTTCCTCTCCTAGTGTCTTTAGACACTCATGAATGGACTGCTGCCTTTGATCTAATCCCTTCTTCAAACTATGTCAAACATTTTGGGATACCCTTCCTTGAATGACACAAACCTTACTTTGATTTGGAGAGCAGGATCATCACTCTTCTCGCCTAGTCTTGAAGATATAATTGTTATTTGAATGGGAGGTATTAGGCTTCCGTGGTACAAGAGCTTTCTGAAGACCTGCCTCTTTCCAATATAGCCAAGAACCTTTCCATTCCTAAGGCTTATCAAGCTTTCTGATTCACTCCCTCTGCAAAGGGTTTTAGATTGTGCTACCCGGTCTGTATCCAAGATATATTTCCCTATGCCAGAATATACCCTCTTTCCCAGCATGAGAAGCAGGATCTGAGGGAATATTTAGATAAAAACTTTCAGAATGGCCTGTTTGTCCAGACAGCATCCCCTGCTGGAGCCCCTCTCTTCATCATCCTAACGTATTCCAAAGAGCTAAGACTTGGTGTTGATTACTGTTGGTTGAATAAGGTCACTGTTACTGCTTCCACTCATAATGGACGTCTTGAAGAAGTTGTGGGTGCTAAATCTTTGATGAAGTTAGATGTCAGTGGAGCTTACCATCTACTCCAGATAAAGAAGGGCGATGAATGGAAGTCAGCTTTTGGACACCCTTTGCATCAGGTCATGCCCTTTGGTCTCAGTAATGCTCCAACCATTTTTCAGAAATGTATTAATAGCATATACTCTGACACCCTGAACCAGTTTCTTGTGGTGTACATGGACGATATCCTGATCTTCTCTGCTTCCCTTCCTGAACATGGAGTTCATGTTTGTTCCATCCTTCTATGTCTCATGGAAATTCAGCTATCCTCTAAAGTGGAGAAGTCTGAGTTTGAAAGAACAGAAGTGGTGTATTTAGGGTATCACCTCTCTGAAAGTGAATTATCTGTGGATCCTCATAAAATCTTGGACTGGCCAAATCCTAAGTTCATCAAAGAGATCCAGAGTTTCTTAGAGCTGGCTAACTTTTGTAGACAGTTCATAAAGAACTTTGCTGGCATGAGTAGCCATATATCTGCCACTTTGAAGAAGGAGAGCCTAACTGAAGATATTTTTTGAAATCTTAAAACCCAGGAGGCCGTTGTCAATCTCAAAAAGGCTTTCACCCATTTTAATATTCCCAGACACCGAGATCCATTCTGGAAGTTTGTTTTTGATGCTTAAAATTGTGTTGTTGGAGCAGTACTATTTCAAATCCAGGAGGTGCACAACCTGAAACATCCCAGTTTTAATCTTTCCCATGCTCTAAATTAATGTGAGCATGCTTGTATGGCGTGGCATCAGCATTTAATGGGAGCAAGCAAACCTTTAGCGGTTCGCGTGGGCCATCAAAACCTCCAGTTTCTGCAGAGCATGTAATGTAGAAAGAGCGAACAAGCTTGCTGGGCCTACTTCTTTTCACAATTTGTTATCTATGATTTCTACTGAATGTCCCTGACACACAGAATATTTTTGCTTATGCCTTGTCTAGATGTGGTATATTTTGGTTGAGAAATCTGAGCCTATTGTCCTTCTGCTTCCTAACAAAGTTGGCTGTCTGGCAAAGTCTTTTTTACAGCATACAAGAGCCGCTGAGATCTCTCCAGAAGGGCTTGGTGCTCTGCAGAGTTAAGTACCCTTGGTCTACTGCCAGAATCTCTATTTTTTCCAGAAGACTTTGTTGATCCCTATTAAGGTGCTTTAAACTGAGGTTCTGGGAGTGTGTCACAATAGTGCAGTAGCTCGGCATTGCAAGGCTAAGTCATCCTTAGAGCTACTCCTAAGTTCCTTCTGGTGCGCTACTGTTCGCAAGTATGTAGAGCTTTATGTTAAATCTCATCCTGTTTGTACACACTCAATAGTACTCCATGATAAGCATTTCAGCTTTCCCTAGCCCTTGCCTGTCCCTCCTCATTCATGCACACAATTTCAACTGACTTTATTGTGGACTAACCTCCTTCGTCATGAAACAGAGTGATCACAATCTCAGTAGGCCTCTTCTCTGAAATGCCTCACTTTCTTTGTTCCAGAGGCTTCCATCTGCAAGCACACTGGCAAGGAAGTTTCTGGCTGATTTATTCCACCTGCATGGGATACCCTACACTACAATGTCAAAAAGGTGTTCCAAATAGATTTCTAGGTTCAGGCTCTCTATTTCCTCTACCGTGGGTATCTATCAAGCGTTGTCCTCAGGTTACAATTCTCAATGCAGTGGGCATACTGTGATGGTCAACCAGAGCCTTGAGCATTATCTAAGTTGGTTATGCGAAGCCTCTCTATTCAACTGGCTGGGCAGAATTCCTACCCTTAGCAGAATTCTCGTATATCAGCTTTGTCCACTCTACTACCAAAGTCTCTCCATTATATTGTATCCAGGGTTTCAATCCTCGTTCCTTTCCACCTTTTCTATAGTCCACTCCTCTTGTGCCTGCTTCTGCTGACGTCCTAAAAAGGCTTGACTTTGAAAGAAAAGTGATTGATTGGAATTTACAAGATTGAATACTTCATACTAGAACCACTAGATTAAAGAGACCGGTCATAAGCTTTTAGGTGGGAGAGAAGGTTTGGCTGTCTTCCAAGTTCTTGTCCAATCACAAATTGGTAGTCTGGTTTTGTCTTCAATTCTTTGGTCCCTTTGTAATAGCCAAACAAATCAATATTGTTGCCTTTAGGGTTCGCCTTCCTAGCTCTTGGAAGATTCATCCTACTTTTCATGTCCCCAGGATGAAGGTTTTTGTACCTGATCCTTTTTGTCTTTTTGTCAGAATTGTTCTCCTCCTTTTGTTATAGTAGATGGAGAATCAGAGTATGAAGTTAGTCAAAAATGTGATACTTTGATTTTCATAGGCTGCTTACATTTCTTCATTCACTGGAAAGGCTATCCTGCTAGTGAGCAGTCTTGAGTTCCTCCCTCTTGAGTCCATGTCCCTAGATTGATTTGTCAATTTTTCAAGTCTTCACAGAGAAACCTGGTCCTCAGGAGTAGGGTATACTGTTGCGACTGCAGAATCTCAGCCCCCTGGGCACCTGAGAATTACAGTACCCTGCCTGGCCCCACAGTTCCCAGGTACCAAATGTTTTTTTAGGGGACAACATTTATACTATCAATTGACATCAAGCTGCTGATGAATGTATTATCAGATCTGGCTGGAAGAACTCTAACAGCTAAATTAGCAGTTAAACTCCAGGCTTTTCTGTTTATGGTTGAATGCAATGCACATGAAGACTGAATGTTGCATTTTTGGTTAAAGGAATGTTTGATGAATGATTGTGAGGTGATAAGATTGTCCCCCTTTGAGGTTTGAAGAGCTGTATTGTGAAACAAAGTCATGCAGGATATCTTGGAATGTCTGGGCATAAGCAGAGAGCTAGGCAATCAGTTGATATTCTGGAAAAGATTCTTCTCTCTGAAAAGCTTACCATGGTATTTAATTGGGGGAATGGACCACAATATGTTAAAGTGAAGAGGAAGGATTTTTAGGAAGATGTAGAATTCAACATTCAACAAGAAGATTAGGGTATATCATCCTGAGGTCAGTGACCAAGTAGAGCACTTCAATAGAGTCATTAGAGATTATTTTCAATTAGTTATATGCTTCAAGTTGAGTGATTCAATAAAGTCATTAGAGATTTGTTTCTATTAGTTACAAAGGAAGCACTGAATTGGAAAAGGCATTACAGGCTATACTTTTATTCTCCCAAACAATACCAACATCTTCTCCTTTCAATTTATGAGTAATAAACTGGATCATGATTGATTCCACAGTAGCTGAAGAGCAAAACAAGGAAGTTTGATGAACCATTTTTTGCTGAGTAGAATAGCAGAAATGTTCAGTGTGAAGATTCAGCTGTTGTGGGTTGTCAAACGAATAGAGACTTTAGTTTATGTTTTGATCATCATTCTAGAGATCTAGCTAATATCACCTCAAAAAGGTCCAGGTTTTGTGAGGTGAGAAATGGTGGTGTACATGGCAGCAACAAGACATACCTCCGACCCCAGGCCTCTAAGGAAATTTAAAGACCTATGGTCGCATGTAAGGTTTGACAGGCAGCCCGCATCACTGCCGGTGTGACGGAGGCCACTACTTTCCACACCCTAGCTGAATATTGCCATATATATTCAGAGATCTCCATTGGCTTGGCAGAGATCTCTGTGCCTTCCACCACCAAAGTTCCTCTGAAAGTTTGCAGAGCAGCTGCCATGTTTCATGCCACCACTCAGCAAACGTTTTGTTCCCAAAAACAAGCTCCCAAAGTGGGCATTTGTTTTTGCACAGCTAACTACTAATGACACTGACATTCTGGAAGCATTCTCAAAGGTGTGGGGATCATTTTGCTTTCTTAGTTTTTTTCTGTACAGGTCCACCAGGATTTTCCTGGTGGTTCTCAAGAGGAAAAAATCCATTTGATGATCTCCTCTAAATAGGGTAAACAGTCTGATGTACTTACACTGATGGCTCTAAGTCTGTCTGGCTATCAGTGTAAAGTTTCCACCAGCGGGGTGCATCACTGGCAGAACCACGAAGGTCCGCCTAACTAAAAGTAGAGCAAGCAGACTGTCAGGTTGGTCAACAGAGTGCCTCACCATGTTTGTGGCAGAGTCACCTGTTTGTCAACTCAAAATAAGTTCCATGTTGTGACTTTTCTTCTAGAGTTTGTGTGCTGCTTTTGTTTTATAGGTATTGTTGAGTGTTTGGTGAAAGAATGTGGATTGTGGGTGTGAAGTAGCAAGTTGGTGTGACAGACTTACCTGCTACAATTTCCTTGCTGCTCCTGACATTGGTATACATCTTAAGAAACATCTCCTGAGACACTACAACAAGGTCTTCAGAGGTTTTACCCTTAGAAAACCTTTCACTAACCATTTAATTTTAGTGAATGGACTACCAAGACTAGCAGTTAGTCAGTAAGCTTAATATAGATATATCATAAAGCACATTACCATAAGGAAAGGCAGAAAGCTAAACAATACACAATTACATAGCACTTCTCTTTAAAAATCCATGTGCTTGTGGCATGCTGGAGCAGGCATGGAATGGGACATGTTTGCCTCTCCTCTTGCACTCAACTAGGACTGATTGTTCAGGCAGATCACTGGGAGAGCAACACTGCCAAGATGAAGCCTGAATACCCTAGGAACCATGGAGTAAGTGTCTTAGTAGCAATAGTGCCTTGCATGTGGCTGCAGTAGGTGACTTGCCCTCTAAGGCTTCTGGATGGTGGTCTTACAAGGACTTACAGGGAGAAGAACCACAAAGAGCTTCTAGTTGAAGTGACTATTGGGAGTGACACGACTCTAGGACTCAGAGGCTTTAGCGGAGAGAACAGCAGTGTCTAATGCAGTGTGGTGTGCCTGGGCACAGAGGGGAACTCTAGTGAAGGAGAATGCAGGTGACTATGGTAAGGAGTAGTGTCTAACCTCAGTGTCGACCATCAGTGATAGGCACAGTGCTGGACGCACCATATTGTCATTGAAAGGAGCCCAGGGCATAGGACTCTGGACCTGGAGTGGTGGTATGGGACGACTAGCCTAAAGACAGAGGCATGCAGAAACATTATATCCAGCCAGTGAGAGAAAGGAATACTGAGGCTAGTCCTGGCAAGCTTCATAGTGAGAGAAACTTCACAAGGGACAAAAAGTAAGGGAGAAGATATCCAAAGATCTTTCTGTTTTCTCGCAGATATCTGATTTTGAAAGACTCCCCAGGCAGACCTACATACTGTGACAAAAACAGACAATGAATAGTGGCAACTCTTGGGGAACTCCCTCCGTCAAATGAGTACTGTCTATCGCAATCAGCTCATATTTGGGCAATGTCCCCATATTTGAGGAACAGACTGCAACAGATGATATTCCTCTGGGTGAAGCAAGCAATAACATTGAGAAAAAGGAAGACTCTTTGTAGAATAGACTTCCTTGGGGGTTATAAAATAACTTGTAGAGAAGTTACAGAACAACACAGGAAAAGAATGTTACAATGAATCATTGTGGACTACAGCAGACCACAGTAGAAGTGAGAGGTCTATCTCAAATCACTTCTGCTGATGCAGTGACTAAGGGGAAGAAAGAGATGTTACTGAAATATCTGCTTTAACAAAGGGTGTAGCACAGTGAAGAAATCAAAGTAACCCGGAACTTTGCCACACAGAAAGCACAGGGTTTGGTAGTCACAAAAAAAGAACCAGTTTTCAACCTAGCGAACTGGAAATAGCTAAGTGGTTCCCAAACTGTGTGCGGTGCCCCTGGCTGGTTTTGATGGCACACCAGGGAGCCACAGCTCCCAGTTTGGGAACCACTGACCTAGAGGAACCTGATGACAAAAGGTCAATGAAATAAAGTTTTCAGACAACTAATTATTTTGATAGAGCATAATATTGTCCCATGGACAAGTTTGAAGACCTGGAAAACCACTCAGGTTATAATTATGTTAGATTTCAGGTAATTTCTCAGGGGAAAAAGGTGGCAAACTTTGAAAACTAGGCGAGGAGGGCATTTTGAGGCATCACTGGGAGAACAAAACACCAAAGATTAAACTTGAAAGAATGCACTGAATGTCCACCTTCAGGACTCAGATACACTTACCCCAGATATAACCTGGGTTATTTTCAACTGAATGGGGACTTACGTTTCAACAGTAAAAATGTGACTTTCTGCCACGAAATCTATGCAAATCCCTATCAGAAGCCAAAAATGTTCTGCAACTCAATTAGCAATAGAAACAAGAAGGGAAGGACATCAGTCAGTACCAATCGGAACTTAAATCTAAGCTTCAACTAGAGAAATGGAGGAAGTCTACTTTAAAGAAGAGCATATACAAACCTTCTGAAGGAAAGATAATCAGGAAACAGCGACTGGTAAACAACCAAGTGGAGTTGGCCAGCAAGGGTGCACCAGACAAGAACTTACCTGTTCCCAGCAGACAGTGATTGGGACTACCACTATGAAGGGGTTGCCTGGTTTGAAGGATTATTCCAAAGGTGAAATAGAATTGGGTGGTACATGGCAGCAGAGTAAAGGGTGAAGGATCATATTATTCTTCATCTGACCATGTCATAGTCATTAAAAGGGGTTATTTTGAGCCAAGGAAGATGGTCACACGGGGAATTCTAGTTTTGTGTTGGTAGGTGTTGTGGCTTTATTAATTCAAGAATATAAGCACGACTGGTTGGCCCAAATACATAGGTCCTGGTTCTCTATGAGGTATTAGGGATAGCTTTCAAGGCATTCGTACAGGGCTGAGGCTACCGTCTTTTAAAGGCAGAGGTCTCAATGTCATGGAAATGATGCTCTTGAAAGATTGGCGTAGCATACCTCCAGGAAAATCGCTTTATGTACATCAGTGCTTGAAAAATTAAGTACCATTCCTTCACAACACAGCACTTTGACTCAGCAAAATAAAAAATGGCAGGGATATGGTTCTTGATTGCATCTTACTCTGGCTTCTCAGTATGTAACATGGAGGCAGACAGAGATGGCTGTAGAATATTGATTCCACTGACCATCACCTGTTGCTTGACTGGCATAATAACTACAGGATCAGGGGCTTGGACGCTTGGATGAATAGCTGCCTCCCTAATCAGCTGGCCCAGGTGAACTTCGGTCTCTAAAGTTCAGAGGAAAAAATGCTAAGCTTTGGAGTACTTCAGAACTTGGCCCTTTAATCTTTACTCTTCAATCTGACCATAGTCTCTCTGGCATATCTGTTACAATCAATTTGTCTCTATGCCCCTATATTTGGGGATAGTACCCACATTTTTGTGATTTATGGGTAACCCAATATTATGACAGGTTCATGTGTAACTGCTTGAGTAAGGTGCAGCAATGGATGACCCATAATCTGCTGAAGCTCAATAATGATAAACACTGACATCATCCCATGATACATCAGTCTGGGTCTTCATCTCTGGAACTGGTTCCTAGCACAGTTTGGATTGTCAAGAGCCTATGGGTAAAATCTGATGCAGCGCTTAAAATGGAAAAAAAACAAATGAACGCAGTGACAGACTTGTCTATTGCCAATACAAACGTTGACAAGGATTATGAATCTGTTTATTTCTGTGAACAAAGAATTCGGATCCTGAATTCATTTATGTCATCGAAACTGGATTACTATAACACACTGTGGGCCTGATTCTAACTTTGGAGGACGGTGTTAAACCGTCCCAAAAGTGGCGGATATACCACCTACCGTATTACGAGTCCATTATATCCTATGGAACTCGTAATACGGTAGGTGGTATATCCGCCACTTTTGGGACGGTTTAACACCGTCCTCCAAAGTTAGAATCAGGCCCTGTATCTTAATGTCCCATAAAGGACAACAATAAAGCTTCAGAATGCAGCACCTAGATGTATCTTAATATCAAATCATCATATAAATCTGTACCAACTGCTCTAGGAAGGCTGCACTGGCTGCCTGAAATGCAGGGGATTAAGGTTAAGCCTTTTTGTTAAGGTCACAAGGAACTTTACGACTAATGAAAAACCCACTACCTAAAAAACTGTCAGAGTATAAACATAGACAGAGATTCAGGTCAGAAGGATCGTCCTTTCTTAATATCCAAATCTACAATAGCGGGAGGGAAAGTGTTTTCCATAACAACCGAAGAAATTATGGAATAATACGCTAAACATCGCTATTGATCTTCAGAAAATGAGTAAAAAATGGCTTCACCAAAGCGTGCAGCATTTTGCCAATATCTGAATGCTGTTGTATACGGCTTGTAGGAAAGTACCATCTTGCCCGGCATGTTACCACCATATTTCACTGTATATATGTTGTTTTAGTCTACGTGTCACTGGGACCCTGCCAGGCAGGGCCCCAGTGCTCATAAGTATGTGCCCTGTATGTGTTCCCTGTGTGATGACTAACTGTCTCACTGAGGCTCTGCTAACCAGAACCTCAGTGGTTATGCTCTCTCTGCTTTCCAAATTGTCACTAACAGGCTAGTGACCAATTTCACCAATTCACATTGGCATACTGATACACCCATATAATTCCCTAGTATATGGTACTGAGGTACCCAGGGTATTGAGGTTCCAGGAGATCCCTATGGGCTGCAGCATTTCTTTTGCCACCCATAGGGAGATCTGACAATTCTTACACAGGCCTGCCAGTGCAGCCTGAGTGAAATAACATCCACGTTACTTCACAGCCATTTACCACTGCACTTAAGTAACTTATAAGTCACCTATATGTCTAACCTTCACCTGGTGAAGGTTGGGTGCAAAGTTACTTAGTGTGAGGGCACCCTGGCACTAGCCAAGGTGCCCCCACATCGTTCAGGGTGAATTCCCCCGCACTTTGTGAGTGCGGGGACACTATTACATGCGTGCACTATACATAGGTCACAATGGTAACTCCTAACATGGCCATGTAACATGTCTAAGATCATGGAATTGTCACCCCAATGCCATTCTGGCATTGGGGAGACAATTCCATGATCCCTCGGGTCTCTAGCTCAGAACCCGGGTACTGCCAAACTGCCTTTCTGGGGTTTCCACTGCAGCTGCTGCTGCTGCCAACCCCTCATACAGGTTTCTGCCCTCTGGGTCCCCTCTCAGCACGACGAGCGTGGTCCCTGGAACTCAGCAACTCTGTCCAAGTTTGGTGGAGGTAAGTCCTTGCCTCCCCACGCTAGACTGCATTGCTGGGTACCGCGTGATTTGCAGCTGCTCCGGCTCCTGTGCACTCTTCCAGGATTTCCTTCGTACGCAACCAAGCCCGGGTCCCCGACACTCTAACCAGCAGTACACAAGCTTCTGAGTTGTCCTCCGGCGTTGTGGGACTCCCTTTTGTGACTTCGCGTAGACTCCGGTTCACTCTTCTTCCAAGTGCCTGTTCAGGTACTTCTGCGGGTGCTGCCTGCTTCTGTGAGGGCTCCCTGACTTGCTGGGTGCCCCCTCTGTCTCCTCATCCAAGTGGCGACGTCCTGGTCCCTCCTGGGCCACAGCAGCATCCAAAAACGCGACCCTTGCAGCTAGCAAGGCTTGTTTGCGGTCTTTCTGCATGGGAACACCTTTGCAAGCTTCTTCACGACGTGGGACATCCATCCTCCAAAGGGAAAGTTCCTAGTCCTCTTCGTTCTTGCAAAACACCAAGCTTCTTCCATCCGGTGGCAGCTTCCTTGCACCCTCAGCTGGCATTTCCTGGGCTCATGCCCACTCTCGACACTGTTGCGACTCTTGGACTTTGTCCCCTTGTCTTACAGGTACTCAGGTCCGGAAATCCACTGCTGTTGCATTGCTGATGTTGGTTTTCCTTGCAGAATCCCCCTGTCATGACTTCTGTGCTCTCTGGGGGTTGTGGGTGCACTTTACATCTACCTTACAGGGTCTTGGGGTGTGGCTATTTTTCTAACCCTCACTGTTTTCTTACAGTCCCAGCGACCCTCTACAAGCTCACATAGGTTTGGGGTCCATTCGTGGTTCGCATTCCACTTTTGGAGTATATGGTTTGTGTTGCCCCTATACCTATGTGCTCCTATTGCAATCTACTGTAACTTTACATTGCTTGCATTACTTCCTTTTGCTATTATCTGCATAATTTTGGTTTGTGCACATATATCTTGTGTATATTTCTCATCCTCATACTGAGGGTACTCACTGAGATACTTTTGGCATATTGTCATAAAAATAAAGTACCATTATTTTTAATATATCTGTGTATTGTGTTTTCTTATGATATTGTGCATATGACACCAGTGGTATAGTAGGAGCTTTACATGTCTCCTAGTTCAGCCTAAGCTGCTTTGCCATAGCTACCTTCTATCAGCCTAAGCTGCCAGAAACACCTTCTACACTAATAAGGGATAACTGGACCTGGCACAAGGTGTAAGTATCTCTGGTACCCACTACAAGCCAGGCCAGCCTCCTTCATTGGTTGTGCAGCGGTGGGATAAGTACTTGTAACTACTTACCACTTTGTCATTGTGTACTTTCCATAAGAGAATAATATACAAAACAAGTTCAGTGTATGTACACTTAACCAAAAAGTTTTGCTTTTCTCCTCTTACACTTTCTACTAAGTGCTGAAAAGCACTCCAAAACTTCTAAAAAGTTTGAAAACGTTTTTTTTCCCTGTTCTTTAAAAAGTTCTGAAACTTTTTCTCTCTTCTCACTGTCTCTAAACCTTCTTCTATCATGTCTGATGTAGGAACTGCTCTTAAACTGGTCAATACAACTTATGACAATTTAGACTTCAAGAGCCTAAGGAGTCTCTGCATTGATAGAGGTTTAGTGATAGGAAAGAACCCTTCAAGAGAATTTCTATTTAACTTGCTCATTGATAATGATAAGTCCCTAGCAGGCACTTCAACTGAGAAGTTGGTAGATAGCTCCCATTCTGACTCAGGGGAACCCCTTGAGGGAGGTGTGGAGGGTTCTATTCCAAATCTCCCCCTCAGCAGACCTCAGAGCAATGCTGGTAGTAATAGAACCTCCCATCATAGTAGGGATGTTTTTATTCCTGGAGGCCAGGTTGTTTGAGTCCAATCTGCTAGGGACAGATCTCCCTCTGTTGTTTCCAATTTGTCCTCAGTGTCGAAGCATTCCCAACCCACCCACCCTGAAGACAACATGTTAGAAAGGGAACTCAAAAAGTTGAGAGTGGAAGAGACCAGGCTGAAGCTTAAACAGCAACAACTGGCTCTAGGTAGGGAATCCCTAGACCTGGAGAAGGAGAGACAGAGATTGGGGTTTGGACCCCATGGTGGCAGCAGCAGTATTCCTGATAGTAATCCTGTTAGAGAGCATGATTCCAGGAATCTGCATAAGATAGTTCCCCCTTCCAAGGAGGGGGATGACATCAACAAGTGGTTTGCTGCACTTGAGGGGGTCCCTCAAAGGCAGTGGGCTGCTATATTGTGGCTATCTTTCAATGGAAAGGGTAGGGATAGGCTCCTTACTGTTAGAGAAAGTGATGCTAAAAATTTTGCAGTTTTGAAGGATGCACTCTTGGATGGATTTGGCTTAACCACTGAACAATACAGGATTAAGATCAGAGACACCAGAAAAGAGTCCACACAAGACTGGATAGACTTGACTGTTCAGTGAAACCCTTGGAGGGGTGGTTACATGGCAGTAAAGTTTCTGACTATGAAAGCCTGTATAATCGTATTCTGAGAGAGCATATTCTGAATAACTGTGTGTCTGACTTGTTACACCAATATCTAGTGGACTCAGATCTGACCTCTCCCCAAGAATTAGGAAAGAAGGCAGACAAATGGGTCAGAACAAGAGTGAACAGAAAAGTTCATACAGGGGGTGACAAGGATGGGAAGAAGAAGGATGGTAAGTCTTCTGACAAGGGTGGGGACAAATAATCTAAAAATGAGTCTTAATCAGGCCCACAAAAACACTCTGGTGGGGGTGGTGGGTCCAAATCCTCTTCAAATCATGTTAAAAAGCCTTGGTGTTATTTATGTAAAGTAAAAGGCCATTGGACAACTGATGCCAGTTGTCCAAAGAAAAACACCAAACCTCCCACTACCACAACCCCTACTGCAAACTCTAGTGCCCCTAGTAGTAGCAGTGGTGGTGGGAGCAAACCTACTAATAGCCAATCCAAGGGAGTAGCTGGGCTCACTTTTGGTAATTTAGTTGGGGTTGGTCTTGTTAGGGAGACCACAGAGGCTGTGTTAGTTTCTGAAGGTGCCATTGATTTGGCCACCTTGGTTGCTTGTCCCCTTAATATGGATAAGTACAAGCAACTTCCCCTAATCAATGGTGTTGAGGTTCAGGCCTACAGGGACACAGGTGCCAGTGTTACCATGGTAATAGAGAAACTGGTACACCCTGAACAACACCTACTTGGTCACCAGTACCAAGTGACAGACGCTCATAACAACAATCTTAGCCACCCCATGGCTGTTGTGAATCTCAACTAGGGGGGGGTTACTGGTCCAAAGAAGGTTGTGGTTGCTTCAGATTTGCCTGTAGACTGTCTACTAGGAAATTATTTAGAGACATCAGCTTGGGCAGAAGTGGAGTTGGAGGCTCATGCAGCAATGCTGGGCATTCCTGGGCATATTTTTGCTTTGACAAGGGCTCAGGCCAAAAAGCAAAAAGGACAGGGTGACTTGGATCCTGGAATAATGGGCCAAGTGCTCCCTAAAGCTAGGGGTAGCAAGGGTAAATCCCTACCCACTATCCCTCCCTCTACAGATGATTCTCCTTCTGAGGAAGAAGAATTTCCTCCCTGTGCAGAACCTTCACCAGATGAGCTGGCAGCAGACACTGCTGAGCTTTTGGGTAGAGGGGGGCTGTAGGAGGCTGGCCTGGCTTGTAGTGGGTACCAAGGGGTACTTACACCTTGCACCAGGCCCAGGTATCCCTTATTAGTGTAGAGGGGTGTCTAGCAGCTTAGGCTGGTAGAAAAGGTAGCTTAGCAGAGCAGCTTAGGCTGAACTAGGAGACGAGTGAAGCTCCTACAGTACCACTAGTGTCATATGCACAATATCATAAGAAAACACAATACACAGATATACTAAAAATAAAGGTACTTTATTTTTATGACAATATGCCAAAAGTATCTCAGTGAGTACCCTTAGTATGAGGATAGCAATTATACACAAGATATATGTACACAATACCAAAATGTGCAGTAATAGCAATAGAAAACAGTGCAAACAATGTATAGTCACAATAGAATGCAATGGGGGAACATGGGGATAGGGGCAACACAAACCACATACTCTGGAAGTGGAATGCGAACCACGAATGGACCCCAAACCTATGTGACCTTGTAGAGGGTCGCTGGGACTGTAAGAAAACAGTGAGGGTTAGAAAAATAGCCCACCCCAAGACCCTGAAAAGTGGGTGCAAAGTGCACCTAAGTTCCCCAAAGAGCACAGAACTCGTGATAGGGGAATTCTGCAAGAAAGACCAACACCAGCAATGCAACAACAATGGATTTCCAGACGAGAGTACCTGTGGAACAAGGGGACCAAGTCCAAGAGTCACGATCAAGTCGGGAGTGGCCAGATGCCCAGGAAATGCCAGCTGTGGGTGCAAAGAAGCTGCCACCGGGTAGTAGAAGCTGTGGATTCTACAAGAACAAAGAGGGCTAGAAACTTCCTGTAAAGATGAATCTCTCAATTTAGTTTCATTTCACTTCTTTATTTCATAAGTAATATACAGCATCTCCAGCACAGCTCCTTCCGTCTCCTTCTTCCTTCCACCTCTCAACTCACTCACCCATTCCATTTCAGAACCCATCTACCTCATCACATTCCAGTACTGGCTCTCCTACAGTACATAGAGTACCAAGCCATCTTCACACTTCTCCCCCTTATATATTATATAACAATTAACAAAACAAAGAACAAGAGTAGGTACGATAAAACATGAAAGATCAGACAAAGCTATTAATCCTAGTTCACAATACGAGTTCAACAAAATAATTCAGAAATTCAATATTTTAACAATGAACTTTGCACACACTTCCCATACTCCAGGAAGAACCATCCTCTAAAATTATTACATTTCTTTTGACTTCCCTCACCAATTGAGGAGCAGAATACTTGCTGTCTCCCTTCACAATTGTTCCACCTCTCCTTCTCACTACCCAATCCCCTTTATTTATGTGAAAATACTTCACACCCATTCTTTTGTTGTACTGTTGGGTATTTTTTCTCTGCATCTCCTCTACTCTCTCTTTCATTGCCTTCCTGTCCACTCTTACATTCCTTTCCGTCTTTAACCACACTGGGCATTCTTTCACTCCAGGCATTCTCCCCTTAAGAGCTACAAATGGTGTCACCCCAGTAACTGAATGTGGATTTGTGCGATACTTACACATCATCTTACATAATTCTTTTCTCCAAGAGAGATGATTGGCTAAAGACAACTGAATATTATCCATTATCACGCGATTCACCCTCTCAACCAAACCGTTGGCGTGTGGTCGAAAGAGGGGAACTCTTTCATGATTTATACCCATCTTCCGCAAATATTCCACCATTTCATGTGACACCAATTGTACACCATTGTCAGACACAATAGTTTTTGGTATCCCTTCCTCTAAGAAAACTTCTTCAAAGAATTCTATGACCCTAGCAGTATTCACTTGGTCAACAATTTTGACCACAAACCCTTTTGAGTGGTAGTCTACTAGCACAATAATGAACCTGTTCCTGGTACCCAACCTGGATACAGGACCAATGAAATCCACAGCTAGTTTTTCCCAAGGTCTTTCTGGAAATCTTACAGGGGCTAAAGGAGTTTGCCTTAGGACCTTTGTTTTATCACTATTACCACAAGGCACACAATTCTTCACTGTCTCTTCCACCTGTTTATCTACTCCAGGCCACCAGAACAATTGTCTTATTTTCCTTTTCATTACACCTCGTCCTAAATGTCCCTGGTGAGTTATATCAATAATGTGCTTCCTTACACCCTCAGGAGGAACAATTTGATTTTTCCTATACAACCTCCCCTCCAGTACACTCAGTTGATCCTTAATCCTAAAGTAACATGACACATTGCTACCTCGTTCGTCCTCATGCGCCCATCCATTAATTATTTTACTTTCCACCTTACACATGACGGAATCGTTCGCTTTAGCATCATCCCACTCCCTCTCGCTTAAGGCCAGTTCACCTAAAATAGTTCCCACAAAATTCTCAACTCCTTCTCCAACAATTTCATCCACGATCACAGGCATTCTTGACAAACAATCTGCCACCACATTCCTATTACCTCTTGCAAACTCCACATCAAAATTATACTCCATCACAGATAATAGCCACCTCGAAATTCGAGGTGTTACATTCCCTTCCAAACCACGCCCGCCCTTGAAAATATAGATCAAAGGCTTATGGTCAGTTTTTAGTTTAAAAGGCACTCCCCATAAGTAAAACCTGAAATGATTGATTCCCCAGCAACAAGCCAAGGCCTCTCTTTCAATTACTGAATATGTTAATTCCGCACCCTGCAATCGTCTTGAAGCGAAACCTACAACGTACTCATTACCATCCTTTACTTGAGTTAAAACTGCTCCCACTCCCACATTGCTCGCATCTGAAGTTACATACGTTTTTGCTGTCACATCAAAAACACCTAAAGTGGGAGCACTCAAAATACTCTTCTTCACATATTCAAAGGCACATTTGCAATCCTCATTCCACTCATATGCTACTCCTTTTTTCATCAATCTCCTTAAAGGTTCTACAATCTCTGTAAAATTCCTTATGAACTTGGCGCAGTATTCCGCAAGACCCAAGAAAGATCTTAATTCATCTTTGTTAGTTGGCTCCGGCGCTTTCTCGATTGCAGTCACTATGCTCTTCTTAGGCCTAATACCGTTTCCATTAACAGTATGTCCCAAATAAGTCACTTCAGATTTTCCAATCTGACATTTTTCCTCTTTAATGGTCAGACCTCTCTTCTCCAGTCTGGACATCACTTCTTCAAATAAGAGGTTATGCTCTCTTTCATCATTACCTACAATTAAAATGTCATCTTGAAAGCATAACACTTTGTTCATATCTCCAAAAATCACTTACATTAGCCTCTGAAAAACAGCTGAGGCAGAAGCTAATCCAAAAGGCATCCTCTTGTAGCGAAATGCCCCCAAAGGCGTCACAAAGGACGTCAAATGCCTAGACTCTTCATGTAGATTAATTTGATGGTATGCTGAGGACATATCCAACACACTAAAAATACACCCTTGCCTTTTATGGATAACATCTGTGAAATATTTGGCAAAGGTTGCCTGTCCACCCAGATATTCTTATTTAAATCTCTAAGATCGATGCATAGACGAATCCTCCCTCCCTCCTTGGGCGCAACAACGATCGGAGCCAGCCATTCAGAAGACTCTATTGGCTCAATGATACCGTCTTGCAACAACCTGTCCAACTCATTTTTCAAAGGTTCCTTCATCAAATTAGGTATGCCTTGCACCTTGTGGACTACAGGTTTAGCAACTCTTTTTAGCACAATCTTGTGAGAAAACTCTTTCAATATACCTCATCTTGGAGAAAAGACCTGTGGATGCTTTTGGATCAAGGGATGAGGAGAGTTGTCTTTTACTTCACCAATTCTTTCTTTTTCCAAAATCATTACAGGTTCTTTAGCATTAGGGTTCAGAATTATCCCCAAATCTTTCTGATGACGTCAGCCCAATAGATTAGTTCCAAAGTCCGTAATATATATCCTTCCTTTAACTGCTCTCCCTTTGAAAACAATTGTCATCCAAATCATGCCTATCATTTCTATTCTCTTCCCTGCATATCCCACAGCTTTTATATCCGGTTCCAACAAATTCTCATTTCCAGTGTTAATGCACAATTTCTCATAAGTTTTTTTTGAAACAAGGGTAAATAGACTCCCAGAATCTACCAACAGATTAACTGGCAGGTTGTTCAGTAACACCTGAGCATGAGGTTTCTTCAAGACACTTGTACTTTCAAGATCAATCTTGAGTGTTGAATCTTCTATTCCCATGGTTTTCTCGTTAGGAGCTAGATCAATGGGGTTTCCTTCAACAGTTAGAATTATTTCTTCCAAGTTTCCACACACATCCTGAACATCTTGAATCGTGTGACCACTACCTTCATTGATTTTGAATTTACAGACTTTGGCAAAATGCCCTCTTTTCCCACAATTGCGACATATTGCGTTTCTTGCAGCACACATTTTGCTCGATGCAATGTGTCCAGGTGCTCCGCACCGATAGCATTTTACTTCCCTTGAATCAAACTTTCCCCGACTCGGGTCTTCCCAATTCCTTGTTGATTTTTTCTTCTCTTCACTAATTGTGAATTTGCTCCTATTCTTTATCTCACTGTTAACATTTTGTTTTCCTTCCTTATTTGAATCATCCATTTCCAGTAGCCATACAGCTGTGTGCTCCATTCTTTTAGCAACTTGAATCGCTTACTCCTGATTAGGATCTTTCATTAGTAACTTCTCCCTTATTTTCTTATTATAAGCACACCTTACTATCTGATCTCTTATCAGGGAATCCGATAACTGTTCGAAGCGGCAAGACAGGGCAAGTCCACGTAAGGTTGCTACATCTTCTTCAGCATTCTGCATCCTCGAGAAAAATTTATGACGTTCTAGAACCAAATTAGTCTTAGGTGTAAATTGTAAATCCAGCATTTGCAAAGACATCTCAAACAGATTGGAGGGTTGTCCATCACCCATACCTAATGAAACCTCAGGTAGGTCCTCATATATTCTTCTTCCTTCTATACCCAAATGATGAAGAAGAATCGCCTGTCTTCTGATAGGACTGTAGCAATTTCCTCCAATTGCCAGTAAGTAGGTAGAGAACACCTTTTTCCACTGTTTCCATGGAATAGGTGGTTCCCCAGGAGTTGCTAAAAAGGGTGGTGGCGAGGACATACTCTGATCACCCATAGCTCAATGTTATTTTTTTTTTTTTTATATCATATGCAGTTTCCTTCTCCTCAATTTTCCACTTTAAAATTTGTTATATAGTATCCATTTTAATACTTGTACTTCTTCACTCTTTTTCCATTCACATTGCCTTTTTTTTTTTTTTAAAGTCTTTCTTTCCTTTCACTACTTAACCTTTACCAAGTCCTTCTTCGGTTTTTGCAGGACTGGTGCAGAGTACGTCGTGAATTGCCGATGCAGGTAAGGTTCTTGTTTTCCTTTTTATTATTATTGTTTATATTTTAGTTGCCGCGTTAATTCCCCTGCTAATCGGCAGAAAGCCGGGCAATGTTCCACCCACGGCATGAACTGCCGTAATGAAACTTGCTCGTTCGTGTCAAGAAATACGTTATGCTCGCGGCATATACCTCGCGCGTTCTGCTCGCGGGAGAATCTCTTCAAAGGGCTAAGTGTATCACGCGCATACACCTCGCGCGTCTGCTCGTTTTCTTTAAAAAAAAAATAATAATTGTTTGTTCGTTACAGACAGGTGGGCTGCTTTGCGCCAAGATAAAATAAAGATTATTGTTGTTTCCTTGAGGAATGTTATCACACGATTGAGCTTGTCCACGGAGTTGATTAAAAAAATATATATATATATCTTCACATACGGTATCAAGGAGTAACTTAACCGATTTGAAATTGCAATTTTTGGATAATAATAACAATTGTGCTCACCAGTTCTAAATTAGATTTAAGTTCTTTTGTGGGTTTTTCTTTTCTCCTTTTTCTCCTTTTGTTTCTTTTCCTCTCTGTTGAATATATGATTTTTCGAGCTGTAGTTGCTTCCAGGAGTGGAGATGTTCAACTCAATCCGTCTCCTGCACGGCTCCTCGTCGCCAATGTAAAGATGAATCTCTCAATTTAGTTTCATTTCACTTCTTTATTTCGTAAGTAATATACAGCATCTCCAGCACAGCTCCTTCCGTCTCCTTCTTCCTTCCACCTCTCAACTCACTCACCCATTCCATTTCAGAACCCATCTACCTCATCACATTCCAGTACTGGCTCTCCTACAGTACATACAGTACCAAGCCATCTTCACACTTCCCCTTTGGAGGATGGATATCCCACGTCGTGAAGAAGCTTGCAGAGGTGTTTTCGTGCAGAAAGACCGCAAACAAGCCTTGCTAGCTGCAAGGGTTGCGGTTAGGGTTTTTGGATGCTGCTGTGGCCCAGGAGGGACCAGGATTTCGCCAATTGCGGGAGGGGACAGAGGGGGCGGCCAGCAAGACAAGGAGCCCACTCAGAAACAAGCAGCACCCGCAGAAGTGCCGGAACAGGCACTACGAAGTGGAGTGAACCGGAGCTCACCCGAAGTCACAAAGGAAGGTCCCACGACGCCGGAGGACAACTCAGGAGGTCGTGCACTGCAGGTTACAGTGCCGGGGACCCAGGCTTGGCTGTGCACAAAGGAAATCCTGGAAGAGTGCACAGGAGCCGGAGCAGCTGCAAATCACGCGGTACCCAGCAATGCAGTCTAGCGTGGGGAGGCAAGGACTTACCTCCACCAAACTTGGACTGAAGAGTCACTGGACTGTGGAAGTCACTTGGACAGAGTTGCTGAGTTCAAGGGACCTCGCTCATCATGCTGAGAGGAGACCCAGAGGACCGGTGATGCAGTCTTTTGGTGCCTGCGGTTGCAGGGGGAAGATTCCATCGACCCACAGGAGATTTCTTCGGAGCTTCTAGTGCAGAGAGGAGGCAGACTACCCCCACAGCATGCACCACCAGGAAAACAGTCGAGAAGGTGGCAGGATCAGCGTTACAAGGTCGCAGTAGTCGTCTTTGCTACTTTGTTGCAGTTTTGCAGGCTTCCAGCGCAGTCAGCAGTCGATTCCTTGGCAGAAGGGGAAGAGAGAGATGCAGAGGAACTCTGATGAGCTCTTGCATTCGTTATCTAAAGAATTCCCCAAAGCAGAGACCCTAAATAGCCAGAAAAGGAGGTTTGGCTACTTAGGAAGGAGGATAGGCTAGCAACACCGATAAGAGCCTATCAGAAGGAGTCTCGGACGTCACCTGCTGGCCCTGGCCACTCAGAGCAGTCCAGTGTGCCAGCAGCACCTCTGTTTCCAAGATGGCAGAGGTCTGGAGCACACTGGAGGAGCTCTGGGCACCTCCCAGGGGAGGTGCAGGTCCGGGGAGTAGTCACTCCCCTTTCCTTTGTCCAGTTCCGCACCAGAGCAGGGCTGGGGGATCCCTGAACTGGTGTAGACTGGCTTATGCAGAGATGGGCACCATCTGTGCCCATCAAAGCATTTCCAGAGGCTGGGGGAGGCTACTCCTCCCCAGCCCTGACACCTTTTTCCATAGGGAGAGGGTGTAACACCCTCTCTCTGAGGAAGTCCTTTGTTCTGCCTTCCTGGGCCAAGCCTGGCTGGACCCCAGGAGGGCAGAAATCTGTCTGAGGGGTTGGCAGGAGCAGCAGCTGCAGTGAAACCCCGAGAAAGGTAGTTTGGCAGTACCCGGGTCTGTGCTAGAGGCTCGGGGGATCATGGAATTGTCTCCCCAATGCCAGAATGGCATTGAGGTGACAATTCCATGATCTTAGACATGTTACATGGCCATGTTCGGAGTTACCATTGTGACGCTATACTTATGTAGTGACATATGTATAGTGCACGCGTGTAATGGTGTCCCCGCACTCACAAAGTCCGGGGAATTTGCCCTGAACGATGTGGGGGAACCTTGGCTAGTGCCAAGGTGCCCACACACTAAGTAACTTAGCACCCAACCTTTACCAGGTAAAGGTTAGACATTTAGGTGACTTATAAGTTACTTAAGTGCAGTGGTAAATGGCTGTGAAATAACGTGGACGTTATTTCACTCAGGCTGCAGTGGCAGGCCTGTGTAAGAATTGTCAGAGCTCCCTATGGGTGGCAAAAGAAATGCTGCAGCCCATGGGGATCTCCTGGAACCCCAATACCCTGGGTACCTCAGTACCATATACTAGGGAATTATAAGGGTGTTCCAGTATGCCAATGTGAATTGGTGAAATTGGCATCCTAAGTAGCCAAACCTCCTTTTCTGGCTATTTAGGGTCTCTGCTTTGGGGAATTCTTTAGATAACGAATGCAAGAGCTCACCAGAGTTCCTCTGCATCTCCCTCTTCACCTTCTGCCAAAGGATCGACCGCTTACTGCTCAGGACGCCTGCAAAACCGCAACAAAGTAGCCAGACGACTACTAGCAACCTTGTATCGCTTCATCCTGACGGCTTTCTCGACTGTTTCCAGGTGGTGCATGCTCTGGGGGTAGCCTGCCTCCTTCTTGCACCAGGAGCTCTGAAGAAATCTCCCGTGGGTCAACTGAATCTTCCCCCTGCAACCGCAGGCAACAAAAGACTGCATCACCGGTCCTCTGGGTCCCCTCTCAGCACGACGAGCGTGGTCCCTGGAACTCAGCAACTCTGTCCAAGTGACTCCCACAGTCCAGTGACTCTTCAGTCCAAGTTTGGTGGAGGTAAGTCCTTGCCTCCCCATGCATTCCTGGGTGCCGTGTGATTTGCAGCTGCTCCGGCTCCTGTGCACTCTTCCAGGATTTCCTTGGTGCACAGCCAAGCCCGGGTCCCCGACACTCTAACCTGCAGTGCACAACCTTCTGAGTTGTCCTCCGGCGTCGTGGGACTCCCTTTTGTGACTTTGCATGGACTCGGGTTCACTCTTCTTCCAAGTGCCTGTTCAGGTACTTCTGCGGATGCTGCCTGCTTCTGTGAGTGCTCCCTGACTTGCTGGGCGCCCCCTCTGTCCCCTCATCCAAGTGGCGACATCCCGGTCCCTCCTGGGCCACAGCAGCATCCAAAAACCCTAACCGCGACCCTTGCAGCTAGCAAGGCTTGTTTGCGGTCTTTCTGCATGGGAACACCTCTGCAAGCTTCTTCACGACGTGGGACATCCATCCTCCAAAGAGGAAGTTCCTAGTCCTCTTTGTTCTTGCAAAACACCAAGCTTCTTCCATCCAATGGCAGCTTCCTTGCACCCTCAGCTGGCATTTCCTGGGCTCCTGCCCACTCTCGACACTGTTGCGACTCTTGGACTTGGTCCTCTTGTCTTACTGGTACTCAGGTCCGGAAATCCACTGTTGTTGCATTGCTGGTGTTGGTTTTCCTTGCAGAATCCCCCTATCACAACTTCTGTGCTCTCTGGGGGTTGTGGGTGCACTTTACACCTACCTTACAGGGTCTTGGGGTGGGCTATTTTTCAAACCCTCACTGTTTTCTTACAGTCCCAGCAATCCTCTACAAGCTCACATAGGTTTGGGGTCCATTCGTGGTTCGCATTTCACTTTTGGAGTATATGGTTTGTGTTGCCCCTATACCTATGTGCTCCTATTGCAATCTACTGTAACTTTACATTGCTTGCATTACTTCCTTTTGCTATTATCTGCATCATTTTGGTTTGTGTACATATATCTTGTTATATTTCTCATCCTCATACTGAGGGTACTCACTGAGATACTTTTGGCGTATTGTCATAAAAATAAAGTACCTTTATTTTTAGTATATCTGTGTATTGTGTTTTCTTCTGATATTGTGCATATGACACCAGTGGTATAGTAGGAGCTTTACATGTCTCCTAGTTCAGCCTAAGCTGCTTTGCCATAGCTATCTTCTATCAGCCTAAGCTGCTAGAAACACCTCTTCTACACTAATAAGGGATAACTGGATCTGGCATAATGTGTAAGTACCTCTGGTACCCACTACAAGCCAAGCCAGCCTCCTACACGGCTGTCTTCTTCTTTTAGTATTTTTAGGTCAGTGCCTAGAAGCCATATTTGGATGATAGAAAATTGAGGGTAGTAGTCAGAGCTTTCATCACTCCAAAGAAGGAGGCTTTGGTATGTCTGATTTCAAGGCCTCTTAAAAGGCTGCTCACCTTCATTATTTCTGGAAAGAGTCAAGGAAGGAAAGGGAGGACACAGAAATGCAGTGGTGTTTTATATACCAACATTAGCAGGACATCCTTTGTGTGAAGTACCGTAGGTATGTAGAAACAATATACGAAGGATGCCGGCTTAAATGCTAGTGATATCCCCAACAGTATGGTAAATTGTGAGATTTAGGAAACGCACCTTCAGTGACCCATCCCCCTGATCCCTCTGTTGATTAATATGGGATGTTCTCCCAGGAATAGAGAGGGGAGTCTTCAAAGTATTGGCAGAAAACAGTTGTACTAAAATGGAGGAAGTTTTCCTTCACAGTTGATTAAATTAACTGAGCATTCGAAACTGGATTTTGGCTTAAAGGATTAGAAATGGAATGGTTTTGATATACCCAACTGAGACACTAGGGGGTCATTACAACCCTGGCGGTCGGTGTTAAACTGGCGGTAAGACCGCCAACAGGCTGGCGGTCTTACCTTGTGGAATCATGACCATGGCGGTTACCGCCATGGTCATCCGCCGGTTCTCCGTTCCGTCCACCAGGGCAGAGATGACCGCAGGGCTGGAGAGCTGGGTCTCCAGCCCGGCGGCCGTCACAATACCGCCGCCAGTATTTTGACCCGGCTTACCGCCGTGGATTTCCAGCGGTAGGAACCGCCATGAAATCCATGGCGGTAAGCACTATCAGTGCCAGGGAACTCCTTCCCTGGCACTGATAGGGGTCTCTGCCACCCCCCACCCCCACCCGACTCCCTCCCCTACACCCCCCACCACCCCTGCCACCCCCCAAAGGTGGCAGGGCCCCTCTCCCCACCCCGACCCCCGACATTACCTTACACATACACACCAGACACGCGCGCAGGCACCACCAACACACATACACGCGCACACACCGACATACATGCCAACATCCATACGCACAGTCAGACGCGTACACCCACATTCAAACATACACGCACACATCCATACAGACATACCCACAGACATACACTCACTCATTCCCAAAACACGCAACACCCCCGCAAGCACACACCCCCCTACATACACAGACGCACACCCCCATGCACCCACACAACACCCCCCCACCACCCTCCCCTAACGGACGATCGACTTTCCTGTTCCGTCGATCCGCCGGGAGGGGATGGGAGCCCTGGGGGCAGCTCGGCCGACACCACACCGCCAACAGAACACCGCCACGCAGAATCACAGGACGTGATTAGCTGGGCGGTGTTCTGTTGGCGTGGCGGTGGAGCAACCTCCACTTCCCTGCCGCCCGCAAGTATGGCTGTTGGCGGTTCTCTGTCGGAAAAACGACGGAGGGCAGCCAACGGTCATAATACGCAGAGCGGCAAACCGCCACTACTGGCGGTCTTCCGCACCGCAGTCCCTAGGTCTTTTGTTCTTTTAATAAGGAAAGGGGCTCATGAGCTTTGACCCAACTTGTTTGATAGAGCTGAATATAAATGTATTCTCTCTCTCTCTCTCGCTATATATATATATGGATATATATATATATATATATATATATATACCACGTCAGGCCTGTTTTCAGAAAACAACACATTTTTGTGATATAAACACCACACAGGCATAAGAAGGGTAGAGGGGACATTCCAGCCAGCCATCTTACACCTTGTGACACTTCATTGCAGCTTTGCTGATCTTGGCCTTGTCTTTCCAGTCATCCGGGACGATTGCTAGGAGACCAACAGGCAGACCCCTGCTTTTCTCCAGGTCTGGGGTCGGGGGCTCCTTCTATGGACTAATATGGGCAGAAGGGCTAACACTGCTATGCTCTCACGTTAGATGCTAGAAGTGTAGGTAGGAATTCTTAGACTCATGATTATGCAGGATGCTGGGACTGTTTATATGTTTTACTCTAAGGATCACTGTTAGACCTGACAGCCTTATGGTGGTCACCCCTAACTTTTTGCCTGCCTCCCTCCACTTTTGAGATACTGTTTTTGCTGGTTTTTAGACTGCTAACCAGTGCTAAAGTGCATATGCTCTCTCCCTTTAAACATGGTAACATTGGATCATACACAATTGGGCTATTTAATGTACTTATAAGTCCCTAGTAGAGTGCACTATATGTGCCCAGGGCCTGTAAATTAAATGCTACTAGTGGGCCTGCAGCACTAATTGTGCCACCCACTTCAGTAGCCCCTTAACCTTGTCACAGGCCAGCCATTGCAAGGCCTGTGTGTACAGTTTCATGCCAATTCGACTTGGCATTTAAATTTGGCAATTCGACTTGCCAAGCCTAAAACTCACCGTTTTCTACATATAAGACACCCCTAGGGTATGCCCTAGGTAACCCCTAGGGCAGGGTGCTTTGTAGGCAAAAGGCATGACATGTATCTATGTAGTTACATGTCCTGGTAGTGTAAAACTCCTAAATTCGTTTTGCACTGCTGTGAGGCCTGTTCCCTTCATAGGCTCACATTGGGCCTGCCCTCCTACATTGTTTGAGTGGTAGCTGCTTATCTGAAAGGAGTAGGAAGGTCATATTTAGTATGGCCAGAATGGTAATACAAAATCCTGCTGACTGGTGAAGTTGGATTTAATATTACCATTTTAGAAATGCCACTTTTAGAAAGTGAGCATTTCTCCACACTTAAATCTTTCAGTGCCTTACAATCCACGTCTGGCTGGGCTTAGCTGACAGCTCCCCTGTGCATTCACTCAGACACACCCTAAACACAGGATACTCAACCTCACTTGCATACATCTGCATTTTGAATGGGTCTTCCTGGTCTGAGAGGGTAGAGGGCCTGCCCTTACACAAAGGACTGCCACACTCCCTACTGGGACCCTGGCAGACAGGATTGAACTGAAAGGGGACCTTGCGCACTTCTAAGCCACTCTTTGAAGTCTCCCCCACTTCAAAGGCACATTTGGGTATTTAAACAGGGCCTCTGCCCCTACCAACTCAGACACTTCCTGGAGAAGAGAACCTGAACCAGAACCTGCATCCTGCCAAGAAGACCTGCCTGGCTGCTTAAAGGACTCACCTGTCTGCTTTCTGTGAAGGACTGCTGCCTTGCTGTTGCCATGCTGCTTTGCTACTCTGTGGCTGTGGTGAAGCAGTGCTCTCCAAGGGCTTGGATAGAGCTTGCCTCCTGTTCTCTGAAGTCTCAGGACCAAAAAGACTTCACATCTGCAAGAAGGCATCCTTGTGTGGCGAAAATCGATGCACAGCCTGCCAGAAACGATGCACAGCCTGCACCGCGGTGAAAATTTCACCGCACACCGAACCGGAATGACGCAGCCCGACTTCACAACGAGAACATTGATGCAGCGCCAGAGTAGTGACCGGAACTTCGACGCACGGCCTCACCAGATCGATGCACAGCCGAGCCGGAACAATGCAGCCTGACTTCCAGAGAGGAATCGATGCAGCGCCTGCTGTGCGGTTGAAAACTTGACGCAACGCCTACCGGATTGACGCAGCTCCTGTGACTTCGTCCTAGCAGCGCCGGAAATCCACGCATTGTCCCCGGGGCATCTGAAAGCCTCGCAACCTGAAGAGGATCAACGACCGAGAACCAGAAATCAACGCACAGCTGTCCCTGCATGAAAACTAAATGACTCATCGCCGTGTGCGGCCCGAGAAATCAATGCACACCCCCTTTGTTTCCATGCATTTCCTCCTCTGCGGTCCTTTGCAGAGATTTTTCACTCAAACCAGGTACTTTGTGCTAGATAGAGACTTTGGGGGTTATTCTAACTTTGGAGGAGTGTTAATCCATCCCAAAAGTGACGGTAAAGTGACGGATATACCACCAGCCGTATTACGAGTTCCATAGGATATAATGGACTCGTAATACGGCTGGTGGTAAATCCGTCACTTTTCCGTCACTTTTGGGACGGATTAACACCTCCTCCAAAGTTAGAATAACCCCCTTTGTTTGCTTTAAAAAGACTTAAGACACTTTGGGGGTCATTACAACATTGGCAGTAAAAGCCGATTGCCGCCGTGCAGAAGCCCGCCAACACACCGCTGTGGCCGCGGAATTCCACCACGGTCATTATGACCCACAGCTTGGAATCTGCCAAAATCCAGACACCAACACAAGTCCGCCACACCAAAGGTCAGTGATAATCTGGCGAGAACAAAACCTCCACTGTCACGCCAACAGGAATACGCCCACACTATCACGACCCAGGAATCCACGTGGCGGTCTTTCAACCGTGGTATTCCATTGGCGGTACACACAGCCGCACTCAATATACACACACATTTACAAAACACATCCACATTGGACAATTCGAAATACACACACCTGATGCACATACACACACCACTCCCACACATCCAATACAATATAAAACACACACCCACATCACCCACAAACCCTCACATCAACAATTGTGACAGAAGGCCAGAGAGAGACACCACCAGAAAGAACAATAGTATCCACAGGCACCCTACACCATCACTCACACAACATCCAAGCACCTCACACAGCACACCTCTAAATATCTCCCCACACATCACAACACACACCACCCCACACATCACCCACACCACCCTATGGCACCGCAAAGACACCCCAGGTTCTCTGAGGAAGAGCTCAGAGTCATGGTGGAGGAAATCATCCGGGTAGAGTCATAGCTATTCGGATTACAGGTGCAGCACACCACCATAGCTAGGAAGATGGAGCTATGGTGAAGAATCGTGGACAGGGTCAACTCAGTGGGACAGCACACAAGAACTAGGGATGACATCAGGAAGAGGTGGAACGACCTACGGGGGAAGGTGTGTTCTGTGGTCTCAAGACACCAGATTGCGGTTCAGAGGACTGGCGGCGGACCCCCGCCTCCTCCCCCAGAACTCACTACATGGGAGGAGCAGGTCTTGGCTATACTGCATCCTGAGGGTCTCACAGGAGTAGCTGGAGGAATGGACTCTGGTAAGGCAAATCTTTACTACCTTATCCCCCCACCCTACCTGCATGCCATCATATACCCCCACCCTCGCCCTCACCCCATCACTCAAACTCCTCAAGTATGTCCCAATATCACAAACCACACATCTCAAACCCAAGCCCTGCATGTAAAACCAAAGCATGGACACCCATCACCAAAGCATGTCCACTGCACATACTCATACACCCCCCTAAACCATTATCACACAATGTCCTACACAGGAATGCAAGCACTGGGGTACAGGGCCACCCACCCATTGAACACCATGGCACACACAAATGCAATAATCATGCCTTTACAACCCTGCAGGACCCCTACCCAAAGTCACCGGACAGGAGGGTCCAGACATGTCCACTCTACCCACAGAAGAGGCCCACAGTGATGACAGCAGCTCGGTCCAACTGGATCTAGATGACCAGCCCGGCCCATCTGGGACCTCAGGACAGTCAGTTCCCCTCACACTGGCATAGGCCACTACAGAGCTACCCCCCTCTGGAAACACAAGCACAGCACCCACCCAGCGGGCCCATCCCTCTGTCCCCAGGACACGTCAATCAGCAGTGGGTCCACCACTACAGGGAACCCAGGCTAACCCACCACCCGAACAACACCAGGGACCTTGGGGCAGTGGCAGTGGGCACACGGTTCAGGGGACAGAGGCCCAGGAACACAGGGGAACTAGGGAGGCTGCTGTGCGACAGGGGGAGGACAGGCCCAGGGAACCCACTCTCCAAGAGGCCCTCTCCAACATCATGGGAGCCTACCACCATTCCCAGAAGACGATGGCAACAGTACTGGCCAAGTTTCAGGAGACCCAGCGGCTGCAGGAGGAACAGTATCTGGGCTTCAGGAAGGAACTAAAATCCATCAGTTCCACCCTGGGCACCATTGTAGGGGTGCTGAGGGAACTCCGCAACACCAGGAGGGACACTGTGGCACAACAAGGGACCCCTGACACTAGCCTGGACGATGAACTGCCTACCACCTCCGTCGGTGCTAGTGGACAGGAGGCACCGCCACAGGACCACAGTACCAGCACCCCACCCCTTGCAGATGGAGAACCACCCTCCAAACGGTCCTGGGAAACAGGACAAAGACAGAGAACAATGCCAGACCCCAGCCAAGAAATGAGACCAGGCTGATTTGTCATCCTTCTGTCCCACTTTGTCTCCCTGTCCATACTTAAACTGCCCCAGCTCCACTCCCTATGCCCCTTTGGACAATGCACCTGTGAGACAAATAGACTGGACTCTGCCATGGTCATTCCTCCACCATCACCCCTGACCATTTTACAACCCCCTCCACTATTTAGCACTTAAATAAACATCCTTAAATCACAAAACAATCTGGAGTCAGTCTGTCCTTTCACAATTGTGTATTTGCAATAACTGAGGGAAATAGCAATGTCCATTGTATTGTCAACATACCTATGTCACACAGCTGTAGTCCATGCAGAAACTAAGCAGATGTCACACAGTGGGACCCACATCTGTGAAATCGTAAGGGAAAGTGACAACTGAGTGACCATACACTGGGTGAAAATGACAGACAGATGAGAGGCAGTAGAATAAAATCAGATGTAGCAGGCTGTGTTGCCTTCTTACCTGGGTCTCACTGGAAGTATTGGTGGATCACTGGGTACCTGTTGTATATGTCCTCTTCGTCTGCTTCCTCGTCTTCACTGTCCACAGGCTCCACAGCTGCCACAACACCTCCATCTGGACCATCCTCCTGCAGAAAAGGCACCTGTCGTCGCAAAGCCAAGTTGTGAAGCATACAGCAGGCCACAATGATCTGGCATACCTTCTTTGGTGAGTAGAATAGGGAACCACCTGTCATATGGAGGCACTGGAACCTTGCCTTCAGGAGGCCGAAGGTCCTCTCTATAATCCTCCTAGTTCACCCATGGGCTTCATTGTAGCGATCCTCTGCCCTTGTCCTGGGATTCCTCACAGGGGTCAGTAGACAGGTTGGGGTAACCAGAGTCACCTGCAAATGGCGAGGGACAACTGTTAGACACACACTAACTCATAGGGACATCCCCAGACCCAGACACCTATTCACACTGTATAGGGTCCATGTCCTCACCTAATAGCCACACATGGTGCCTCTGGAGTTGCCCCATCACATAAGGGATGCTGCTATTCCTCAGAATGTAAGCATCATGCAGTGAGCCAGGAAATGTGGCATTCACATGGGGGATGTACTGGTCGGCCAAACACACCATCTGCACATTCATCGAATGGTAACTCTTCCAGTTTCTGTACACCTGTTCACTCCTGCGTGGGGGGACCAAGGCCACATAGTCCCATCAATGGCACCTATGATGTTGGGGATATGTCCCAGGGCATAGAAGTCACCTTTCACTGTAGGTAAATCCTTCACCTGAGGGAACATTATGTAGCTGCACATGTGTTTCAGCAGGGCAGACAACACTCTGGACAACACGTTGGAAAACATAGGCTGGGACATCCCTGATGCTATGGCCACTGTTGTTTGAAAAGACCCACTTGCTAGGAAATGGAGTACTGACAGGAACTGCACTAGAGGGGGGATTCCTGTGGGATGGTGGATAACTGGCATCAGGTCTGGCTCCAACTGGACACACAGTTCCAGGATTGTGGTACGATAAAGTCTGTAGGTGATGATCACATGTCGCTCCTCCCTTGTCGACAGGTCCACCAGCGGTCTGCACACCGGAGGATGCCGCCATCTCCTCACCTGCTCCAGCGGACGTTGCCTATGGAGGAGAACTGCGAGCAGAGAGTCAACCAACTCTGAAGTACGAAAACACAACTTAATCAGAAAATGTTTGCAAATCGACATATGGCTGTATTAGTGTTTAAGCAAGGCCTAGATATGTGTGACGCAGTCCAAAATAATGCCATGTGGGCCCCTGAAATGGCATCTGCCTGACCTGTAAAGTGGGACAAGGGGATATGAGGTAACTGCGCTGGTATTGTACACCGTCATGGTAGGCGGCTGAAGACCGCGGCGCAATCCTGCATTGGTTAAAATTGGACCCTATGGGTCCCAGAAGCCAATGACGATGTACGCCGGCGGTGAGGGTACGCACCGCCGCAGACGTGACCGCCATTTTCTCTTTGTTCAATCACTTGATACCTGATCTTCGAGAGGAGAGGACCTACACTGCAAGTGCTGCTGTGACCTCAGTCTGGAAGAGACAATGGCTTGTGTGTCTGGGGAAAGGGCCCCTGCTTTCACCACAGAGGAGTTGGAGAAACTAGTGGATGGGGTCCTCCCCCAGTACACGCTACTCTACGGTCCTCCAGACAAACAGGTGAGTACTCTGTGAGCATGCTGTATGGGCAACGGCTGTTTGGAGTGGTGTGGATGAAAGATGGTGGGGGGAGAATGAGGCGTGCATGAAACGACGGTGAGTGCATGTGCATCATGGCAAGGGTAGGGTTGCGGGCCAATGACTGTGACGGTGCAGACGGTTCCATCTTCTCCTTTTCCCCTGTACTATTCCTATAGGTCAGCGCCCACCAGAAAAAGGATATTTGGTGTGCCATCGCCAAGGAAGTCCGGACCCTGGGGGTCTACCACAGACGGAGCCCCCACTGCCAGAAAAGATGGGAGGACAATCGCCGCTGGAGCAAGAAGATGGCGGAGGCCCAGCTGGGGATGGCCTCCCAACGTGGGAGGGGTGCCCGTCGCACCATGACCCCCCTGATGTTCCAGATCCTGGCGGTGGCGTACCCGGAGTTGGATGGGCGCTTGAGGGCATCACAGCATCCGCAAGGGGGTGAGTACACTCTCATTCAGCTGATCAAGCACGCATTGTAGGTGTCTGGGTGGGGAAGGTGGGCTGTGGGTTCCCTTTAGTAGGCAAGGTCCCTTCTGAAGGCAGGCCCTGTGGCACCCCACCCCACCTGTGTACAGAGCCAACTACACCTAGTCAGGCTCTTGTGACATCCATGTGTGCAGCAATCGGGCATAGCCTTGTAACCCATGTCCCTGTGATTGATTAGGAAACTCCAAGTGCATGGCGTAGTGCAGGGTGCTTCTGTATCTGTAGTGTCTGCCAACGGTAGAGGTATTGCATGCACTCAACATGTCTTTCTTCTGTCTCCCCCCCCCCTTTTTGTGGTCTCCCTGTTCTTGTGTGTATTAGCATCATCAGGCGGAGGAGCAGTGGCACCGGAGCAGGAGGGAGCTACATCCCACATGGCCCTGGAGGGTGACACAACGGAATCTGAATTCAACAGTGGGACGGAGGGCGAGGGGAACTCCACGGCGGGGACAGGAGCTGACACCAGCGATATGGACTCCTCCTCTGATGGGAGCTCCCTTGCGGTGGCGGGCCCATCTGTGCCTCCCGCATCTACAGGTACAGCCGCCACCCCCCCTACCAGCGCCGCCATCCCAGCAACCCCTCAGCGTTTGCCCCGTGGCCACTCACCCAGGAGGGTGGGCATCTCCTTCGCCCCAGGCACCTCAGCCCCTGCCCCTGTCACCCCTGCTGCCCTCAGTGAGGAGGCCATTGACCTCCTCAGGGCCCTCACTGTTGGGCAGTCTACCATTTTGAATGCCATCCAGGGTGTAGAGAGGCAGTTGCAACAAACCAATGCATACCTGGAGGGCATTCATTCTGGTCAGGCAGCCCAACAGCAAGCTTTTCAGACTCTGGCCTCAGCACTGATGGCAGCCATTGTCCCTGTCTCTAGCCTCCCCCCTCCAACTTCCTCCACCCAGACCCAAACCCCGGTACCTCAGCCTATCCCAAGCACACCATCAGACCAGCATGCACACACATCAACACACAAGGGAAGCTCAGGCAAACATAAGCACCACACATCCCACAAGCACTCACACAAGCATTATACACATGCAGACATACCAACGTCCACTGCCTCTACTGTGTACCCCTCCTCCTCGTCTCCCTCCTCCCTCCCTGTCTCATCTCCACTCACACCTGCATAAACTACATCCTCAGCCACTACCTCCTTCACCAGCACACCCACCAGCACACCCCGCTCACGTGCACTCACCATCCCCACTACCATTCACACATCCCCTGTGTCCTCTCCCAGTGTGTCTGTGAGTCCACCTCCCAAGGTACACAAATGGAGCCACACACCCACCCAACAGCCATCCACCTCACAACAGCCTCCAGCCCATGCACCTTCACCCAAAATCAGCAAATGTACACCTCCTACAACCAATACCTCTTCCTCCACTCCCAAACCCCCTCCATCTACCCGTCCCAGGGCCATATTTATACTCTGTTTGCGCCGGATTAGCGTCGTTTTTTTTTACGCAAATTCGACGCAAAACGAACTCCATATTTATACTCTGGCGTTAGATGTGTCTAGCGCCAAAGTCCATGGAGTTTGCGTAATTTTTTTGCGTGGACACCTACTTTGCGTTAATGATATGCAAGGTAGGCGTTCCCGTCTAAAATTTTTACTCCAAGGCATGTGCGCCGTATTTACACTCCCGGGCAAAACTGACGCCCGGGAGTGGGCGGGTCAAAAAAAATGACGTCCAGCCGCTTTTGCGTCGTTTTTTAGCGCCTGGTCAGGGCAGGCGTCAAGGGACCTGTGGGCTCGGAAGGAGCCCAGAGGTGCCCTCCCATTCCCCCAGGGACACCCCCTGTCACCCTTGCCCACCCCAGGAGGACGCCTAAGGATGGAGGTACCCATCCCAGGGAACATAAGGTAAGTTCAGGTAAGTAATTTTTTTTTTTGGGGTGGCATAGGGGGGCCTGATTTGTGCCCCCCTACATGCCACTATGCCCAATGACCATGCCCAGGGGACATAGGTCCCCTGGGCATGGCCATTGGGCAAGGGGGCATGACTCCTGTCTTTGCTAAGACGGGAGTCATTTCAATGGGGGTTGGGAGTCTAAAAAAATGGCGCAAATCGGGTTGAGGCGAACATTTTGCCTCAGCCTGACTTGCCCCATTTTTTGGCGCCCAAGCTCCATATTCCCCTACGCCGGCACTGCCTGGTGTACGTCATTTTTTTTAACGCACACCAGGCAGCTCGGCCGGCTAACGCCGGCTAACGTCATTGAATAAATACGGCGCCCGCATGGCGCTTCAGAATGGCGTTAGCCGGCATTAGATTTTTTGACGCACAACTGCGTTGGCGCAGTTGTGCGTTGAAAAGTATAAATATGGCCCCCAGTGTGCCCAAAAAACTTTTCCTGTCCAACCTTGACCTCTTTTCTTCACCTCCCCCACCCCTTCAGTCTCCTAGGGCCCGCCTCTCCAGGTCCCAACCCAGCGCCTCAGCCACAACATCTGCGGGAACAGTGGTGCCAGTAGTAATTGGCTTCTGGAGTGCGCCAGGCAGCAGGGCATCCAGTGTGGCAAGGAGCCAGAGCACGGACAGTCCCCCACCACAAAAGCAGAAAAAGTTGGCCAGTGCCCGGCGGGAGAGAGGAAAAAAATCTGCCACCAAAGCCGCTCCTGTGGGTACAGTTGGGAGTGTGAAGACAGCTGCGCCACCATCCAAGGTGGGTAAGAGGCACAGTAAAACCGGCACGGCGGACAAGACCGCAACAAGCACCGCTGCCAAAGACACCGCCGCCACCAGCACCGCTGCCAAGGACAGTGCCGCCAGCAGCACCGCTGAACAGGACACCGCCGCCACCAGCACCACTGCCAAGGACACTGCTGCCACCAGCACCGCCGCCACCAGCACCGCTGAACAGAACACCGCCACCACCAGCACCGCTGCCAAGGACACCGCCATCACCAGCACCGCTGAACAGGACACCGCCGCAACAAGCACCGCAGGCCAGTAAGTGCCAAAGATTCCAACGCTACTGAGGCGGCCACGAGCAGGATGATGCACTCTGGGCACAAAGCCCCCTCCAGAACCAGTCGAGAATGACATCCACTACCTCAGTCCTTGGCAGGATGAAGCACTCTGGGCACAAAGCCCCCTCCAGAACCAGTGGAGAGATCCATCCACTACCTCAGTCCTTGACAGGATGAAGCACTCTGGGCACAAAGCCACCTCTAGAACCAGTGGAGAATGACATCCACTACCTCAGTCCTTGGCATGATGAAGCACTCTGGGCACAAAGCCCCCTCCAGAACCAGTGGAGAGATCCATCCACTACCTCAGTCCTTGGCAGGATAAAGCACTCTGGGCACAAAGCCCCCTCCAGAACCAGTGGAGAATGACATCCACTACCTCAGTCCTTAGCAGGATGAAGTACTCTGGGCACAAAGCCCCCTGCAGTATCAGTGGAGAATGACATCCACTACCTCAGTCCTTGGCAGGATGAAGCACTCTGGGCACAAAGCCCCCTCCAGAACCAGTGGAGAGATCCATCCACTACCTCAGTCCTTGGCAGGATGAAGCACTCTGGGAACAAAGCCCCCTCCAGAGCCAGTGGAGAGATACATCCAATACCTCAGTCCTTGGCAGGATGAAGCACTCTGGGCGCAAAGCCCCCTCCAGAACCAGTGGAGAATGACATCCACTACCTCAGTCCTTGGCAGGATGAAGCACTCTGGGCACAAAGCCCCCTCCAGAACCAGTGGAGAGATCCATCCACTACCCCAGTCCTTGGCAGGATGACGCACTCTGGGCACAAAGCCCCCTCCAGAGCCAGTGGAGACTGTTATCCACTTGAGAGACTGTGGCTTTGCACTCCCCAGAAGGCAGCAGTGGGCAACCCACCCACTGTAGAGACTTGAGAGACTGTGGCTTTGCACTCCCCTGGATAAAGCAGTAGGCAAACCACCCACTGGAGAGACTTGAGAGACTGTGGCTTTGCACTCCTCAGGATGCAGCAGTGAGCAAACCACCTACTGGAGAGACTTGAGAGACTGTGGCTTTGCACTACCCTGGATAAAGCAGTGGGAAAACCACCCACTGGAGAGACTTGAGAGACTGTGGCTTTGCACTCCCCAGGATAAAGCAGTGGGCAAACCACCCACTGGAGAGTCTTGAGAGACTGTGGCTTTGCACTCCCATGGATAAAGCAGTGGGCAAACCACCCACTGGAGAGACTTGAGAGACTGTGGCTTTGCACTCCCCAGGATAAAGCAGTGGGCAAACCACCCACTGGAGAGACTTGAGAGACTGTGGCTTTGCACTCCCCAGGATAAAGCAGTGGGCAAACCACCCACTGTAGAGACTTGAGACTGTGGCTTTGGACTCCCCAGGATAAAGCAGTGGGCATGGAGCCCCCTCGTGGATCTGGCGTTGTGCACTCATTCGGCTGAGGTGCCCCCCTTACCTTCCCCCTGAGGTGCCTGTTTTATTTCTATCTGATGCCCCAGCAGTGTTCTCTCCGTCTTATTCGGGTATTGAGAGTGGGCCTCGCCCATGCATTTTGGGCCCAGTGGTCCACGGTCTATGATGGTGGAATCCCTTGGACTTGTATTCTTGGTGTATTTATTTGTTTATAGTGTGAATATCTTTATATATGTATATATTTTTGATTAATGTATTTGAATATATTACAATCATTCGACTCATTTCCTTTTGTCTTTGCATTCTTCCAGGGCGGGTTGGGGGGTGTAACTGTAATGTATCATGATGTATTAGTGTGTGTGTTGTCGTGGGTGAGGGTGGAGGTGGGGGTGTTGCGTGTGTGTGTGTCACTCCTTTCCCTCCCCCCACCCCTGTGTCGTGGGTGCAGTACTCACCGTGGTCTTCGCCGCCGTCTTTGTTGTTCCTGGTAGAGAAGCAGAAAGATAAAGGCTGGCAGTATCCGGAGCTCGGGTTCCATGGCGTCCTGATTCCTCGTGGGGTGTGCAGAGGTGAGCGTTTTCCCTTCCAAGTCCTGTTTCCGCCGTGTTTTTGTTCGCGGTGAATCCACCCCAGAAAAGGTGGCGGATTGGACTGTTGTAATTCTGTGGCCGGTATATTGTCATCCGCCTGTCTGTTGGCGGTTACCGCCGCAGTGTTTGTTTATACCGCCTTGGCGGTCGGAGTGTTAAAGTGTCTGTCTATGTTGGCGGTTTCCGCCACAGTCGTGATTCCAATTTTTTTTTCACCGGCCTGTTAGTGGTTTTACCGCCGCTTTAACACTGACCGCCAGGGTTGTAATGACTACCTTTATGTCACTTTTCAGTGATACCTCAACATATACTTGTTGCATTTCAATCGTTTTGACCTGCATCTTATCAGATAAATATTATATATTTTTCTAAACACTGTGTGGTGTATTTTTGTGCTGCTATATTGTTTTATTGTATGCTTTTTTGCACAAATACTTTACACATTGCCTTCTAAGCTAAGCCTGACTGCTCAGTGCCAAGCTACCATAGGGTGGGCACAGGATAATTTGGATTGTGTGTGACTTACCCTGACTAGAGTGAGGGTCCTTGCTTGGACAGGGGGTAACCTGACTGCCAACCAAAGACCCCATTTCTAACAATCACAATCATCACTGTATTATGTTTCATCTTCCTAATAATTGCAGCTCATACTTTTTTATCATAGAATGCAGTTTCTTTAGTAAATATATTGAAACATCCTGCATTTCTCTGTCTGCCTTCGCATATGTGAGACTTTGTGCAAATGAGAGAAAGGGGTCTAATCTGTTCTACCACAACTTCCCAGAGGAGTCAGAGTTTCAAGTTTTTAGGCTGCCACAAATCACCTTTCCAAAGGTTAGGTGAGGTGCTGCTAGCTATCGAAGAAGGTCAGACCGACAGCTTCCAGTTGGTGTGGACTGACTCAGCCACCCACACTCGGTGGTGCTTCCACCCAAAAGCAAGCAGTCTCACCATCATCGTAAGAGTGCTATGAGATATATATATATATATATATATATATCCATGTATACACCTATGTCTATACATATATATATATATATATATATATATAGATATATATATATATATATATATATCCTATGTCTATCTTATTTAGATTGTTGTTTAATCCTTTTGCTGCTAGGCCTCCCCTTCCCCCTTGCTGAACACTTTTTTGGCTATTTGGGGGAGTTCCCGCTTAGGGCTCCATAACGTTTTTCAGATAAGGAATCCACACCAAATTTGTATCCTTCTTTCCCAAATCCTGGGGATTCTAAAGATACCCAGGGATTGTGGATTCCCTTGGAAGGAACTGAGAAAATAGGCAAACTATTGCACAATGCTGAGTTAAAAAAAAACAATTAGGGGAATAAGTGCTCTAGATAAAAGTGTCTGTTCCCCAAAAATGGTATCCATGAACAGTTTACTGCAGTAAAGTCACCATCTTCTCAGCTTTCAGGAAAATGCAAAGCTGAATTAAAAGTTCTAACTTTGGACCACAGTTTTTGGCATTTTTCTAAGAGGTAGCCTATTTCCCCTATTTTTGTGCCCTCAACCTACTTCCAGTTTGTGGTGAAAACAAGTGTGAAACTCATGGGTGATGTAGAAAAGCTATTCATTTCTGAAAACTAGACAAAGTTATGAATTCAGAAAGATGTCGTGTGTATAGATCCCTCAATGTTTTCTCAAGGAAAGTAACTGTTGAATTAAAGAAAGTTTGAAAATGAGTAAGAAAAAAAGGGCATTTGTGACAACATTTTCATCTGTAACTTTTTGTCAGAATTGCAGATTGGCAAAATTAATATACCATTACATCTGCTAGACCTGTCTGGTTGCGCTGATATATAGAGCACACAGAGCAAACAACGGAGCTGCATGGTACAATGGGTTTTCATTGAGACAGTATAGACCAACTCTTATGGCAAAATAGGCAGAGTGAAAAATGGGTATTAAGAAAACTTATGTATTTCTGAAACGAGCACAAAATATAGAGTTTATCATCAGTGGTTATTTCTACATTCCTGAATTTGTGGGTACCTGTACTAACACATGATTTGGAGGGTATTTTTCAAAATGTCATCTTTCTTATATACTGGCTTATATTTGCAAGGCACAAGTGCAGCAAAAGCTAATTGGTAATAACAAATATTCAACTATTCTATGCTCCTATAAGTCTCCCAATAGAAATGGTACCTCACTTGTGTGGGTAGACATAGTGCTTACGACAGGAAACAGTCCAAATTGCAACATGAACGCAACACATTTTTCCACCCAAAACTGACCCTCTTTTTCCAACGTGGGTACCTTTAGATTTTGGACTCTAGTTCAACTGGCACCTAAGAAATCTAGACAACCTGTATATATTTGAGAACTAGTCACCTAGGGATATCCATGGTGGGCTGATTTGCGTGGCTCTCACCGCATGTTGTTACCCAGTATCCCTGCAAACCTCAAACTTTGACTAAAAAAACACTTTTTTTCTCACATTTCTGTGATGGTAAGTTCTAGAATTCGGGGGGGAGCCACTAACGTCCATCACCTGGCATTCCCCCAAGTCTCCCAATAAAAAATATACCTCACTTGTGTGGGTAGACCTAGTGCCTGCAACAGGAAATGGACCAAAACACAACATGGACACAGCACATTTTTCCACCCAAAACTCACCCTCTTTTTCCAATATGGGTAGCTCTAGATTTTGGGCTCTAGCTCAGCTGGCTCCCAGGGAAACCTAGACAATGTGACATTTGTTAAAACTAGATACCTAGGGGTATCCAGGGTGGGCTGATTTGTGTGGCTTTCACCACATTGTGTTACCCAGAAACACTTGCAGACCTCAAACTTTGACTAACAAAACACATTTTCATCAAATTTCTGTGATGGAAAGTTGGAGACTCTGCGGGGAGCCACAAATGACCTTCCACCCAGCATTCCCCTATGTCTCCTGATAAAATCGTACCTCACTTGTGTGGGTAGACCTAGTGCCCACAGCAGGAAATGGCTCAAAACTCAACATAGATGCAGAGCATTTTCCCGCCCAAAAGTGACCCTCTTTTTCCAATGTGGGTAGATTTGGGATGCTAGCTCAGCTGGCACCTAATGAAGGCTAGCCAACCTGTACATTTCTTTAAACTAGACACCTAGGAGTATCCATGGTTGGCTTCCTTGCATGACTCTCACCACGGTTTGTCACCCAGAATCTCTTGCAAACTTTGACTAGAAAACACATTTTCCTCATATTTCTGTGATGGAAAGTTCTAGAACCCAGTCACAAACTACCTTCCACTTGGCATTTCCCCCAAGTCTCCTGATAAAAATGGTACCTTACTTGTGGGGGTAGACCTAGTGCCCATTACAGGAAACGGCCCAACATGAATGCAGTACATTTATCCACCTAAAACTGATGCTCTTTTCCCAATGTGGGTAGCTCTAGATTTTGGACCCTAATTCAGCTGGCACCTAGGGAAACCTAGTCAACCTACATATTTGTGAAAACTAGACATATAGGGACATCCAGGGTGGGCAGACTTGTGTGGCATTCAACAATTTGACAAAAAAAACAAATTTTTCTAACATTCCTGTGATGGACAGTTCTAGAATCTGTGCAGAGCCACAAACTACCTTCCACTCTGCATTTCCCCAAGTCTCCCAATAAAAATGGTACCTCACTTATGTGGCTGGGCATAGTGCCTTCACCAGAACAAATCAAACCAAGGTCAAGACGGGTCCCTTTGCGAGCACGCCTATGATGTTAGCTTGATCATTTCCTGTCGCGGGCACTAGATCCAGCCACCGAAGTGGGAAAGAATTTTTATTGAGACAAGTTGGGAAATGCTGGGTGGTAGGAATGTTGTGGTTTCCTTCTGATTCCAGGAATGCAAGGGACAAGTGTGATTTTAGTCACATTTTGAGGTTTGCAGGGCATTGTGGTTAAGAAACCTTGTTGGGATCCACAAGAAGCACACCACGCTGTACTCCCCTGGGTGTCTAGTTTATGAAAATATCTAGAGTTGGTAGATTTTCCATAGAGACAATGTACAACCTGGCAGACAAAGACAGAAAAGACAAATATTACTTCACAACCATCTATTCCTCAAGTATACACACATACGGGTTGGATTTGGCACAAGGGTAAGTGAAGGTTCAAAAGGTAAAATGTTATTAACAAGAGATTTCACAAAAATTAAATACACTGCGCGATAGTGACGCCGCAAGGAGGAGGGGCTGCCCAGTGCCCGGGAGACATTAAAAAAATCAAGCCGGAGGGGCTGCCTTTAAAAATCAAGCCATCATATTTTTTTAAAGAAAAAGAAAACACAAATCAATCAGAAGTAGATGCAAATCTATACCTACAAACACAGCAGCTCTAAATAAATTCATCACACCAATGCCAACCATGTAATCTGAACAAAAAATATAAAATGAGACAGTCCAGTCAGTTCACTTTTACGCTCACTGTTGCTCCCAATAACTTTGTTGCATGTGGTACAGGTTAAAGCATGCAGGTACACATAGCCAACGATTAGACGGACACTTGGAGCAGTACAAACAACTTTCCTTCTGCATGCCTCTTCAGATATAGATTCTACATCTCCTATTGGGATAGTTTTTTGGGAGTGGGAGTATTGTAATCAGGACAGTGTCAATCTTTCAATCTAGTCACACCCTCCACCATCCTATCTCTAGGAACACTTGCCTGTTCCACTTCAACAAGGCTGCCTATCACAGACTGCTGAAACTGAACAAATGTCACCTTTGATTCTGGAGAACAATCCTTGAATACGACCAAAAGCATTGGAGGCAGCTAAATGGAATAAATAGATAGACATCTTCTTATACTTGAACAGCACTGTAAGGCTCCAACCTCTGATCTAGTCCTTTGTTAAGAAGTCCTAATCAAGTTCCCACATAAATTTCTCACTAACTCCAAAAAACAACCAAGGGGAACAATAGTGGAATCCCTACTAGTGTACACCCTGAAATTATAGACATATTCATTACTACTCTCAGACAACATATACATCCTAATTCCATAACGTTCCCTCTTGTTAGGAATGTACTGCCTAAAAACCAAAAGACCCTTGAACAAGACCAAAGACTCATCCACAGCTATTTCGTTCCCTGCAACAGAGATTTCTGAAAATCAATAAACTAAGTGATCAAGGACAGGCTGATTCTTAAAAAGACGGTCACAATCAGGGTGATCTAATGGCAATGTTGAAGCATTATCAACAACATGCAGCATCCGAAGCAGATGCAAATACTGATCACGATACATGTTTACAGGAAATGTAGCCTTTGTCATCAAGGGACTAGTAGACCAATATGAAGACAGCGGTGACTACCTAATGAAGCCCATCAAAAAAGTTAAACCAGAGGACTCTTCAACTCATCCAGATTTGTGGGAGTCCACCAGCTAGCTCTGGAGTGGGGCCTACATCTGGCACTGTTGTCCCTCAAATACTATTCAGCATACACATTAGTCTGCTCACGAATCTCATCCAAAAATACATCATCTATAAATAACTGAAAGAAGTTTAAAGGCAAAACGTTTTCAGTATTCACTCTACACCTTGTAACACCAGTAAAGGCAGGTAACGCCAGCTGCACCATGTTTGGGGCAACCCACAGTTCAGCACTTCCAATGTGAAACCTTTCAGCCCCAGGCTGCAATCCAGGTGCCTCTTGCTGCACTATCGGCACAGCAGTGTCCTCCTCTAAAAGAGGCACGTCTTCCATTGAGAGTGGCTTTATCACAAGATGATTCCTCTCAGAGAGAAAATTCACTGCCAGAATATTGGACTGCCTCCTCTGCCTCAGATGCAGTCAGTCTCATAATCATGGTGAGAGGAAGAATCGAAAAGCATACCAACAACCTGCTGAGTGTTAACCCTGTGGCTAGCCATAATCCTTACTAATAAAATGAACTTGACCAAAATGTCAACAATGACCAACACTGTGTAAAATAAGTAATAAACAAAGTGTGGTTTTATCACAAAGACCTATGTACTCAAAAACAATACCACTCACTTGCAAGAGATAGCTAGACTCACCAGCACCTATTCTGGACAGACACAGCAAGCACCAATGATATCCCACTATAAAGAAAAAACAAAAGAAAATGACCCACAAGGCAACACAATACACTTCATTCACAAATCCAAGGAGAATTTTACACACAATAAAACAGAAGCTAAATATGCTGCTATTATGCTGCTATTATTACACCATTTACAAAAAATACATTCATGCAGGAAAGCGATGCTCATTTACAGCAAACAATATAAAAACGTTTTCTAACCAAACACATGCAACTACACAAGCTGCAGATCTACCAGTGCCAATATGGCAAGCAGGAGTCACAGCAAAGGAAATCAAAAGCTTTGCACTAAAATAGAAAGGAGGAATTAAACATTACAATCACAAATGCAAATGATGACAAGAAATAAAACAGTTAACACTATAAAATGCTATGTCTGCCCATCACTGCCCAAATGCCAGCCACACACATTGCCAGCCAGAAGCCAGTCAACACACACTGTCAGCCAGAAGCCAGTCGACACATACCGCCAGCAAAATCCCCAGTACACACACACCCCCAGTCTACACACACAGACAGGCAAGCGCCAGTCCAAACCCATCGCCAGGCAAGTGCCAGTCTACACACACTGCCAGCCAAGTGCTAGTCCACACACACTGCCAACAAAGCTCAAGTCCACACACACCGCCAGCAAATAGCCAGTACATACAGAGACAGCCAGAAGCCAGTACAGGCAGACCGTCAGCCGAACTCCAGTTCACACACACAGACTCTTTCCCTGGTGTCTAGTGTGCCTACAAATACCACCAATCTGCCCCAAGCACAAAAATGGTAAAAAGGTTTGCACAAAGAGCTAAGGGATCGCTCTTCGAATTGTGCTAATTGTGCAAAATCCCTGGTGTCTAGTGGCTCCTGTCCCCGTCAGAGGGCAGATCGGTCTAAAAAGGATTGATCTACCCACTGGGGGTGGGGGGAATATAAAAAGGCCCCAAATGGAAGTGATCCTTGCCTAAGGGGTTGCTCCCCGAACAACAACAAAAATCATCCCTGGTGGTCAGGGGACTATCAAGGAGGGCAGATTGGCCTTAAAACTGCTGATCTACCCTCTGGGGGGGAGGTGGAATAACCAAATAAATTCTCCTCTAAGGGAAGAGACCCTTCTCCTAACAACTAAAAACTCCCTCGTGCTTTAGTGGGCTTTCACCCCCCCAAGAGGGCAGATGGGCCTAATAATGGCCGATCTGCTTTATCGAGAGGTAGAATAACCAAATAAAACCTCCCCCAAGCGAAGCGACCTTTGTCCAATGGGTATCTCCCCTAACAATGATAAAAAATCCCAGTAATTTAGTGGCCTTCCACACCCCCCCCCCCCCCCCCCCCAGAGGGTAGAATTGTCTAAAAACAGCAACCTGCCCTCTGGGGGAGTTGGAATAAATAAATGAGTTCTCCCCCAAGGGGAGCAACCCTTTCCCAAGGGCCCCCCAACAACAACAAAATCCCAGATGGTTTAGTTGGCTTCCATCCCCCACAGAGAACAGATCAACCTAAAAACGTCTTAGCTGTTCTGTGGGGGTTGGGTTGGAAAAACTAAATAAATACTCCCCAAAAGGGAGTGACCCTTGCCCAAGGGGTCACTCCCTGTTATTTATGGCATATAAAAAATCTATGAAGTTCTAGTGGGTTTCGCCCCCCCGGTGGCAGATTGGCTGAAAGAAATGGCAGATCTACCCCACTCCCCGGGGGGAGGGATAAACATGGATATATAAATTGCCCCATGGGGGAGCAACCCTTTTCCAAGGGCTAACTCCCCCCACACAAAAATAATCCTTGGTGGTCCAGTGGATGGATTCCTGCTCCAAACAGGCACAAGGAGAAAGGCAAAACAGTTTCCTTTCCCTCGTGTCTGTTTTCTCCTCCACTTAAGCCCACCTGGAGAAGATTCACCTGAGAACGTCCTTTCCCAAAGATGTGCTGGAAGCAAATTGTTTTATGATGTCAGGGTGCCGCAAGGTCATCAACAGTTCGGCGACGGTGGGGTTAGGTATAGCAGCGGAAGTGCTTCGGCTGCTGTCCCTGCTGGAGGGACTTCAAGGGGTGGCCCATGGGTGGAGCTCCAGTGCTTTCCCTGTGGGTGGGTTGCACCGAAGGGGTTAATTGTTCGTAGACAATGGCAATTTGTTTTAGGCTGTATTGTTATGATTTTACATATGTAATTTATTGGGTGAATGGTAAAGGTTTAGTCTAAATATATCTAGATCTAACTTAAACGTGCATAAAATATTTTAAGTTTAAAATGTTTTAAGTTTATTTCCAATAAATGTATCATGTTAAAAGTGATTTTTTTATATGCATTAATTAATATTTGATTATTTTGGTGATAATATTGTAGTCGATAATGTGTGAATCTATGTTTTTACATATTTGTTTATGTAAAGGTAACAATATTTTTGGTTTTGTTATGTCTGTTTTCAATATAGGTTGAAATCAATATTTTTAACAACAATATTTTTGTTCTATATATTTGTGGCTTTACTAGTTAAGTATAGGAAGTGAATATTTTTGTTATCGATATTTAATTTTTGTGTTTTAATATTGCATGTATCGATATTCTGTCAGTGATCCCAAAAAACATAGCGCTGTGCAGGTTCAGTGTAAAAGCCTCTATGTTCCTGATTCCATACAAAACCTTCTTCCTGTTACTAACAAAATGTCTCTGATGTCATCAAAGTCACGACCTTTTGAATATTCTTAAAAAATTATGGGATTACCTCGCTCCCCCCACCCCCTCAGGGCATCATACTTCATCACAGGTCAACCCCAGCTTGCCAAATAATTATTTAATGGTGGGCAGGCCCTCAGTTGTGTTGAGGGGACTGGCAGGGATGAGGGGTGAAGGATCCTGACAAAGGACAGACATAAAAATATTGCTTACCTACCCAAAGAAACTACCCTCTTTATTAATGAGGTGGAGATGAGGTGATTAAAACTTACACTGGGATGGAATTGGAGAATGTTATTGCTCCTGCATCCAACAGGTCAACATGTTTCAGTCCTATCCGTGGCATGTGAATACTAGATACCTGTATATCCCTAGAGTAAGTCCTTGACTTTATGGATGCACCCTTACTTTGAGAACCTCTTGTACGAAAGTACCATCTTGCCTGGCATGTTACCACCATATTTCACTGTATGTATGTTGTTTTAGTCCATGTGTCACTGGGACCCTGCCAGGCAGGGCCCCAGTGCTCATAGTATGTGCCCTGTATGTGTTCCCTGTGTAATGCCTAACTGTCTCACGGAGGCTCTGCTAACCAGTACCTCACTGGTTATGCTCTCTCTGCTTTCCAAATTTGTCACTAACAGGCTAGTGACTTAATTTACCAATTCACATTGGCCTACTGGTACACCCATATAATTCCCTTGTATATGGTACTGAGGTACCCAGGGTACTGGGGTTCCAGGAGATCTCTATGGGCTGCATCATTTCTTTTGCCACCCATAGGGAGCTCTGACAATTCTTACATAGGCCTGCCACTGCAGCCTGCGTGAAATAACGTCCACGTTATTTCACAGCCAATTACCACTGCACATAAGTAACTTATAAGTCACCTATATGTCTAACCTTCACCTGGTGAAGGTTGGGTGCAAAGTTACTTAGTGTGTGGGCACCCTGGCACTAGCCAAGGTGCCCCCACATCATTCAGGGCAAATTCCCCGGACTTTGTGAGTGCGGGGACACCATTACACGTGTGCACTATACATAGGTCACTACCTATGTATAGTTTCACAATGGTAACTCCGAACATGGCCATGTAACATGTCTAAAAACATGGAATTGTCACCCCAATACCATTCTGACCTTCTGAGTTGTCCTCCGATGTCGTGTGACCCCCTTTTGTAACTCTGGTTCACTCTTATTCTAAGTGCCTGTTGGGGTACTTCTGCGGGTGCTGCCTGCTTCTGTGAGGGCTCTCTGAGTTGCTCAGTGCCCCCTCTGTCTCCTCCTCTAAATCTCGACATCCTGGTCCTTCCTGGCCCTCAGCAGTACCCAAAAATCCTCTACCGCGACCCTTGCAGCTAGCAAGGCTTGTTTGCGGTATTTCTGCGTGGGAACACCTCTGCAAGCTTCATCGCGACGTGGGACATCCGTCTTCCAAAGGAGAAGTTCCTAATCCTCTTCTTTCTTTCAGAACTCCAAGCTTCTTCCAACTGGAGGCAGCTTCCTTGCACCTTCATCCGGGGTTTCCTGGGCTCCTGTCCCCCCTGGACACTGTCGCGACTATTGGACTTGGTCTCCTTGTCTTACAGGTACTCAGGTTCGGAAATCCGTTGTCAGTGCACTGCTGGTGTTTGTCCTTCCTGCATAATCCCCCTATCACGACTTCTGTGCTCTCTGGGGGTAGTAGGTGCACTTTACTCCTACTTTTCAGGGTCTTGGGGTGGGGTATTTTTCTAACCCTCACTGTTTTCTTACAGTCCCAGTGGCCCTCTACAATCTCACATAGGCCTGGGGTCCATTTGTGGTTCGCATTCCACGTTTGGAGTATATGGTTTGTGTTGCCCCTATACCTATGCTTGCCTATTCCAACCTATTGTAATCCTACACTGTTTGCATTACTTTTCTTGCTCTTACTTACCTAATTTTGGTTTGTGTACATATAACTTGTGTATAGTACTTACCTTCTTACTGAGGGTACTCACTGAGATACTTTTGGCATATTGTCATAAAAATAAAGTACCTTTATTTTTGGTAACTCTGTGTATTGTGTTTTCTTATGATGTTGTGCATATGATATAAGTGGTATAGTTGGAGCTTTGTATGTCTTCTAGTTCAGCCTAAGCTGCTTTGCCATAGCTACCTTCTATCAGCCTAAGCTGCTAGAAACACCTCTTCTACACTAATAAGGGAGAACTGGGCCTGGCACAAGGTGTAAGTACCTTTGGTACCCACTGCAAGCCAGGCCAGCCTCCTACACCTCTATCTTCATCGGCTAGTGAGTGCGGGGAGCCTTGTAGTCACACACTATCAGTGAAAGTGTGCATTATTTTGGTTATCAAGGCAAGAAAAAGCGTGGGGCAGAAGGGCTCAACTGGGGGTAGGCACTTACTTTGTCAAAGGTCTCTCCCTGCATCTCAAACCTATTTGGTGTTTCTTCCTCCTCCCAAAGGATGAGAAGTGTTTCTCATATGCTTAAGACTGCAGCACAAGGAGCATGTAGCCCATGTCACTGCCCCGTAGTCCCACAACCTGCTGCAAGAGCACCGCCGACATGTTGTGAAAGGACACGGAATTCCCTTGATGTAGCCTGTGTACTAGATAATCTGGGGAATATAGTCTCACTAGTTTAGGGGCCAGGGTGGATCAATCAGAGTTATACAAAACGCTTTGCAAATCACCCATTTTTAAAAGACTCCTTCGTTTTTTGGAAAGCTTCTTTAATTCAATGCAGAGGCTAGTTTATTATCAGTGGAGGACTACATAAAATTGCCACCACAGTATAGACCCAGCCATATGCAAATTAGTCTTGACCCTGCTCGCCATGTGACCAGTCCAGCCCACACTGCCTGGCCAGGTCCTTCCTGGACTTGAAACAAGCATCCTAGGACCAGTTTCAGGGTATCACCCTTCATCAGCCAGGCTAGCTTGAATCCAGTAGCACAATGAGCCTGGGACCCATGTCTGGGTATACCCTTCCCACTTAGGGTAACAAAAGCAAAAAGAAGAGATGATGGACGGAATGCTGAACAATGCAAACATTCACCACCAGACACAGATCTGGGTTTAATCCATTGCTTTTTTGCTCACCATGAAACCCCAGTTTGATCCCTGACATATGCAAATCAGTTTTGACCCTGCTCCCTATGGGAACAGTCCAGCCCGAACTTGCAGGCCAGGCCATACCATTGGAGTGAAGCTAGCCTGGCTGATGAGGGGTGATACCCCAAAACCGATCCAACAATGCTTGTTTCTGGTCCAGGGAGGACCTAGCCTGGCAGTTGCGGCTGGACTGCTCCCATGGGTAGCAGGGTCAAAATGATTTGCATATGGCTGTGTCCAAACTGGAACACCATGGTCAGCAAGAAAACTATGGCTTTAGGCCCAGATCTCTGTACTGGGGGTGAATGTTTAGCATTCTGTCCAGATTTTTTTTTTTTTTTTTTGCATTCAAATAATGGTTAGTCATGTGACTAGTGTTTTACTTACACCTGATATGACTCCTGTGTTTGCCGATCCTGATGCGCATCTTAGGTGTGGGCATATATATATCTTAATGGGCAAGGGTATGTCATCATATGGATAACGTTTTCACTATTTAAATTTGTGTAGTGCTTCACTATCCATGGTGGGTCTATGCTAATATCTATTTCCTTATATGATTTTGTGAATGGGCAGACCAAACATCTCCCACATGGTAAATGCCACTGTACAGGAGGCAGGTCCCATGAAGTATTTTGACCTGTTGTTGTTAGTGCTGGTGGCCTTTCGCATGCATGTACCAGACTATCTTTCAGGCTGGTACTCCTTTTGAGTAAGAGGGGGGTGGGACAATTGTTCCCTGTTCTCTATAGAATGTTTTGTTTTTTTGTAACAATTCTCTTCATTATATTAAAAATTGGGGTAAGTTGGTTACACAATAAGCCTTTCTGTTCTTTGCGATATGTTTCTAATAGGGAGTCCCTGTTGTTTTTTTGTGCATGTTTTTTAGCTTTTTGAATAATCGTCCTCTGGTATCAGCGAACTAAAAGTGTTTTAGTCAGTCTTTCAGCTTGTATGTTGAATGTGGCCATATCTGAACAATTACGCTTAATTTAAAGATATTATTCAAAGGGGGGATTCTCTCAGAGTGCTCTGGGGTGATAGCTATCAAATCTAAGTAGTCAGTTTTAGTCTGTTGCTTTCTCAAAAACTTTAGATACTAGCTTGTTTTCCCTAATCTAGGTTTCTAAATCCAAAAAGTGATGGTGTTGCTGGAGATAGTATGTGTTAATTTAAAAAAAGGGTTTCTGGTACTGACCATTGAGTAAAGTTGTCAGCAATATCCGTATCTCCACACCAGACAATGAAAACATTGTCAGTGCATCTACGCCATACGATGATATTACTGTGGTAGGGATTATCTGGAGTGTATATGTTCTTACACTCAAATTGGGGTAAGTATAAACAACCCAGACTTTGGGCAAAGGTACTTCCTGTTGAAGTACCTTGCACTTGATGGTATAAAGTCCTGTGATATTACAAAATTATTTCTGTAATGGCTATCCTAGCACACTTGGGAACAAAATGGATAGGAGTGATGGAATTTAGCGCAGTGCATCTTAAAATGGTTTCAATAACCTGTAATGTTTCTTCCTGAGGGATATGGGTGTACAATGCCTTGATATCCATGGTGATAAAGATATTGGGATTGGGATTAATCTGTAGTTACTTCACAAGGCATGTTCACATCCTTGGTATCTTTCACATAGGATGGCATTTTTATTAAAAGTGGCCTTAGGAATCAGTCACAAAATTGATGACAGAGGTTCCATCATGGAGGTAATACTGTATACTATGGGTCTCTTCAGTGGTGAGTACTTGTTTTTGTAGATTTTCAAAAAGGTGAAAATTGGACAATCCTGGGATCTCCACCTACCCAGAAATCCGCTTTATTGTCCATTATCCAGCTCATTGCATGGGCCTCTTCCACCACGCTCCCTATAGTGGCCCTCAGACATGGACTAGGGTCATTGTTCAGGATCTCATTGCTATTTCTGACAGAAAGGAACCTCCTACATTCTTCATCATACATGCTGTATGAAATAACCACAATTGTGCCCCTTTGTCTGCAGGTTTTATTACCAAATCCTTGTTGTCCTCCAGGGGTCTAAGGATCTTTTTGTTCATGTTAGAAATATTGTAAAATAATGCTTCCTTGTTAATCTCAATTTTTTAATCTCCCTAATCACTGCTACTCTTAAAGTTTGTACTGCAGGGAGGGTTTGTTGTGAGATTGGTTGAAACTGTTAGGGTTTGTACACAGCAAAGAGCATGTCCCCTCTCACTGCACTAGTGGGTTCTGTAATAGCTCCCTTTTAAACTTACTATTGAAAGCCTTTCTTGTTATCTCACCTTCCCCCCCCCCTAGGCTTCTGTGTATGTTGTTTAATGTGCTGTTTTGTTTACACATTGGGCCTTGCTTTTACCAAGGCTTCTTTAAAACACTCCTCCCTAGGCCATGTGTTAATCCAACTCATTTGCATAATAACTGAAACTCTGCACACCTTTCAAGAACATGTGCAGCATGTGAGGACCACACCCAGCCCTTCAAACCACACCCAGCCCTGTCTATAAAAGGCATCCCCCAAGCCTCACCCAGTGCTTGTGCTCGTCTACCTCCCGCTTACCTGAGAACAGATCCCTCGGCGCTGGCACTCCTGCTCTTTACAGACTTTCATTGACTTCAATGGGCGCAGCTTCTGGCTCTTCCTTCTTCCGGTTTCCGGTTCCTCCTTGCTTCAGCCTCTCTCCTATGAGTAACCTGCAAAAGAGAAAGAAGACAAGGTTAGACTGATCAGTATCTCTTGCCAGCAACAAGTAAGTGCAAAACCTTTTATTACCTGAAAGAACTTTGACAACAATTTCTGGATTCGTGTATAGACAATTTGAAACGAAATACCTTCCACGAACATTGTGATTCAAACTCTTTGTTACAAGAATATTTTGCAGAACTTTGTGAAGCAAACATTGTTTTTTCTCATGGAACTTTTAAGAATCGTACAGTGGAAACCATTAACAGCAAGGCAAACAGTAAATCAAGGACTTGCACAAATTACATGCTGTATTTTGATGTAAAAGTACAGTATTTGTTTTATAAAAGATTCTGGAAATATGGGAAAAAAGTTTTACAGTAATAGAAAACACATCCCAGAGCAGTAACACATTCCAAACCTGGAAACTAGAGACCAGGATCCAAGAGGTACTTTTAGAAGAGAATTTCTAATAAATAAAGGGATAGTCAGGAACCCATTTAGGAATAGGTTGCACTTATCTGTACTTTGTTTATGTTTCATTAGGCACCAGTTTCTACAGAAGTCAGAAAGGGCCGCAGATTTGTGCAGCACTTCAACAGTGGAAACGCAAGAACGGTGTTGTCTCTCTTTTTTTTATTTTATCCACTTCCCCCCTTCCCTTGAGCTTCTGTTCTTAGTGCACTGTTTTAAAAACTAGTGTGCTGGAACAAGCAGTTACAGGGTGGGGTCGGATTGTCTTCAACCTCCATCAGAACTGAACAAGAACTCAGGTGAGTTGGGCTTTGACAGAAGCACAAGCCTTTAAAAAATTTCAGTTCTGGTGGACGATGAATACCGGGGAAGAAATAGAGGGCATTGTCGTCACGGATATGGCGCAGGCCCTAAATGAGGACTTGGCTCATAATGAATCAGTGTCTGGCATCTTGCAACATATGCAAGAGGAAATAGAGAGATTAAAGATGGAGAATACCTCTTTAAAACAGGATTTAAGCAGGTATAAATTTAGGGGATCTCAGTGGAACACAGCTTCTACGCCTTTGTTTAAAACCTCCTCAGAGACAGGGGCGCCATCAAAACATACAACTTTGCCTTCCCCAGTTGAGGTTACTGTTAATGTTCCTAATGTTGTGCCCTTAGCAGCACCTGAACGTTTTCATGGAGATAGTAACAAATTCCATGTTTTTATCAATCAATGTCAATTACACTTCATTAGTAAGCCACAACAGTTCCCTACTGATGATACGAAAGTGGCATTCGTCTTGTCTTATTTGGGTGGCACAGCAGCCAATTGGTCAATTCCTTTCGTGGATAGAGATGATCCCATCCTCCATAATTGGAATCAATTTAAACGTACCATGACCAGCCTTTTTGCAAAACGCACTTTCATGCAGGCAAGTGATAATGAGCTTTTAAATCTTAAACAAGGTAACAAGGATTTATTGACCTATCTCACTAGTTTTAATCGTTTACTCACCGAGACACAGTGGCCAGAAGAAAAGCGTGTCTCCCTTTTTTATAAAGGTTTGAGAGACGAGTTAAAAGACGCGCTGGCTCATATCGTTGATTTGCCAAAAGACTATTCAGACTTTGTAGATTTAGTTGTGAAATTAGAACATAGACTAGGAGAAAGAAAGGGAGATAAATACAAACTGGAATCACGGTTAACTTTTATTAGACACGAGAAGAAAGACACAGATAATAAACTCCCTGAACCAGAGCCTATGCAAATAGGGACACTCAGAGGTCCACTCACATCAGAGGAAAAAGAAAGAAGGAGAAAATTTCAATTATGTTTATATTGTGGCAGGGCAGGTCACTTTGCCAGAGAATGTCCAGTAAAGCCTAAAACTCCACGAAAGGGTGCTGTTTCCTCCACCTCCTCAACTGAATCGGGAAACGATTAAGCTCGACAAGGGGAGAGGTTACTTGTTCGAGAAAACATCTTAATCAAACCTCTAATGCTGCAGCCTTCAGGGTACCGCACATACCTAGACATTTCATAATTCAGGTTGTTTTAATTGTTACTACCCAAGTGAGGCATTCTCTCCCTGTCCTACTGGACTCAGGCGCGACAGGAAATTTTGTGGATAATAAGTTAGCTGAAATCTTAGGACTTCCTATGTGCCTAAAGCCTTGTCCAGAAGCAGTATGTGCAGTGGATGGGTCAGAATTGACCTCTGGATTAATCACAAAACAAACAAGTCCACTTGTTATGGTCTGTCAGAACGGGCACACAGAGGTGATTAGCTTTGATCTGATAGATACTCCTAATTTTGGTTTGATTCTCGGGGTACCCTGGTTAACAACTCATAACCCAAAAATTGATTGGGTGAATAGAACTGTTACTTTGGATTCCTCTTTCTGTAGAACCAATTGCTATCAAGAAGCAGGTACAGAACAGAGCACAGTATTACACTGTGCTAGTGTTACACAAGATGAACCAAGTCTCCCTCCTGAATATTCTGACTTTAAAGACGTCTTTGATCCAGTAAAGGCTAGTGTGCTGCCCCCACATCGGTCTTATGACTGCCGTATAGATCTTATCCCAGGGGCCCCTTTACCTAATAATAGAGTATATGCTTTGACTGACGAAGAAATCAAATACTTAAGAACCTACCTAGATGACCTACTACAGTCTGGGTTCATCCGTCATTCCACATCTCCGGTGTCATCTCCACTCTTTTTTATCCCGAAGCCGGATAAATCCCTGCGCGCGTGTATCGATTATAGAGGACTAAATAAGGCTACAATAAAGAATAAATATCCTCTTCCTCTAATACCTGTGTTGTTGGATCAATTAAGACATTCTACTGTATACACTAAACTAGATCTGCGGGGAGCTTACCACCTGGTCCGAGTAAAAGAGGGGGATGAGTGGAAGACAGCTTTCAAGACAAAGTTTGGTTTATTTGAGTACACAGTAATGCCCTTTGGGTTATGTAATGCCCCTGCGGCCTTTCAGTTCTTTATAAATGAGGTCCTACACGAATTCCTGGACGTTTGTGTCATAGTATACATAGACGACATCCTCATTTACTCTAAGAACTCAGAAGAACATACCCAACATGTTTGTGCAGTATTATCAAAGTTAAAAGAAAATCATCTTTTTGCTAAGTTAGAAAAGTGTACTTTTAATGTCAACAAGGTGGACTTTTTAGGATACTGCCTGTCACCTCAAGGAATAACTATGGATGTAAAGAAAATCAGTGCTATTGCTGATTGGCCAGAACCATCCTCTGTAAAAGATATTCAGAAATTTCTGGGTTTCGCCAATTTTTATAGGAGGTTTATTGCACATTTTGCAGACATTGCGGCCCCAATAACTACCTTGTTGCGGAAAGGGCAACGATTTCTTTGGACTGATGAGGCGGCACACGCCTTTCAACTCCTAAAACAAAAGTTCACTTCAGCCCCAATTCTGAAACATCCTGATCCTGACTTGCCCTTTTTTGTTGAAGCGGATGCTTCACAAGTAGCTTTAGGAGGAGTTCTCTCTCAACGAGATGCAGTAGATGGCCAGTTACATCCTATAGCCTTCTATTCCAAAAAGTTATTGCCAGCTGAACAAAATTACACTGTGGCTGAAAGGGAACTACTAGCTATCAAAGTAGCCTTTTCAGAATGGAGGCACCATTTAATGGGAGCCAAGTACCCAGTTACAATCTTTTCTGACCATAAGAACCTACAGTTTTTTGGATCACTTAAAGCACTAACACCACGTCAGGTGCGCTGGTTAAATGTTTTTTGCACATTTGACTTTGTTATAACCTATAGACCAGGTGCACAACAAATTCAATCTGATGTGTTATCTAGATACGGACATACCTCAGACATGAAACAAGATAAAATAGGAGAACCCATTATTCCTCCCCAAAAGTTGTTGGCACCAGTACAACAGAAGGATTTCATCACAGATCTATATAATGCACACATGCAAATAGCACCTCAGGATTGGTTAAAGGATTCCCATAACACAATACAACGAGGTTTATTGTATCACGACAACATGCTATTAGTGCCCACCTCTGAATTACAAACACAGGTGATAATTTGGCATCACGCCTCACCCTTGGCAGGTCATCCTGGTTGGGTAAAAACCCTGGAAAATGTGCAAAAACACTTTTGGTGGGACACTATAAGAAAGGACATTAAGCAATTTGTCACTACCTGTCCAATTTGTGCAAGACATAAATCTTCTCATAAGGCTCCTGACGGCTTGTTGATACCAATGCCAACACCCAAACAACCTTGGCACACTGTGAGCGTAGACTTTATTGTAGGTTTACCACCTGTAAAATCCTTCACAACAGTGTTGGTTATAGTGGATTTTTTATCTAAAATGGCACATTTTGTACCATTACGGAAATTACCCACGGCGGCAGAATTTGCCGATATTTTTATAAGGGAAATTGTGCGTTTACATGGTTTGCCAGGCAAAGTGGTTTCAGACCGAGGGAGCCAGTTCAACTCCAGATTTTGGAAAAAATTATGTGAAAAACTGAAAATAGATGTGGCCTTATCCACTGCTTTCCACCCAGAGACAGATGGACAGACAGAACGACTGAACCAAACCTTACTTCAAACGCTACGTTGTTTATTGGCTGATTATTCTAGTGAATGGTTGGAAGCTCTCCCTGTAGCAGAGTTTGTTTTTAATAATACTGAGCATTCAGCTCTACTTTGCTCACCATTCTATTTCTTGCAGGGGTATCATCCAAGAGCTATACCCATTTTGTTAGAAGATTCCCTGTTGCCTACAGTAACGGATAGACTAACAAGGTTAGGTGACATACAAGACAAAGCCAGGAAACATTTATTAAAGTACAAGGAAAGCATGAAAAGACAAGCAGACAAACACAGGTCTGAGGCCCCAATGTATAAAATTGGTGACAAGGTATGGCTCTCCACAAAGAACCTAAACATAGAGGGATCCCGAAAGCTGCAACCACGTTTCATTGGACCCTTTAGTATAACTGCCATAGTAAACCCGGTAACAGTAAAATTAGATTTACCAAAAGAATATCCAGTACATACTACATTCCATGTGTCCTTGCTTAAGCCGTACAACTCAAAAAACCCGACCTGAACCACCACCTCCACCCATACCAATTAAGGGAAATCTGGAATATGAAGTGAAAAGCATAAAAGACTCAAAAAGAATTAGTGGACGTCTGTTTTATTTAGTAGAATGGAAAGGATATGATGAATCTGAGAATTCATGGGAACCAGCATCATATGTACATGCCCCACAGCTGATTAGACGGTTTTATTTAAAAAATCCAGAAAAACCCCGTCCTGTAGGAGGGCCTTTGAGGGGGGCAACTGTTAGGGTTTGTACACAGCAAAGAGCATGTCCCCTCTCACTGCACTAGTGGGTTCTGTAATAGCTCCCTTTTAAACTTACTATTGAAAGCCTTTCTTGTTATCTCACCTTCCTCCCCCCCCCCCCAGGCTTCTGTGTATGTTGTTTAATGTGCTGTTTTGTTTACACATTGGGCCTTGCTTTTACCAAGGCTTCTTTAAAACACTCCTCCCTAGGCCATGTGTTAATCCAACTCATTTGCATAATAACTGAAACTCTGCACACCTTTCAAGAACATGTGCAGCATGTGAGGACCACACCCAGCCCTTCAAACCACACCCAGCCCTGTCTATAAAAGGCATCCCCCGAGCCTCACTCAGTGCTTGTGCTCGTCTACCTCCCGCTTACCTGAGAACAGATCCCTCTGCGTTGGCACTCCTGCTCTTTACAGACTTTCATTGACTTCAATGGGCGCAGCTTCTGTCTCTTCCTTCTTCCGGTTTCCGGTTCCTCCTTGCTTCAGCCTCTCTCCTATGAGTAACCTGCAAAAGAGAAAGAAGACAAGGTTAGACTGATCAGTATCTCTTGCCAGCAACAAGTAAGTGCAAAACCTTTTATTACCTGAAAGAACTTTGACAACAATTTCTGGATTCGTGTATAGACAATATGAAACGAAATACCTTCCACGAACATTGTGATTCAAACTCTTTGTTACAAGAATATTTTGCAGAACTTTGCGAAGCAAACATTGTTTTTTCTCATGGAACTTTTAAGAATCGAACAGTGGAAACCATTAACAGCAAGGCAAACAGTAAATCAAGGACTTGCACAAATTACATGCTGTATTTTGATGTAAAAGTACAGTATTTGTTTTATAAAAGATTCTGGAAATATGGGGAAAAAGTTTTACAGTAATAGAAAACACATCCCAGAGCAGTAACACATTCCAAACCTGGAAACTAGAGACCAGGATCCAAGAGGTACTTTTAGAAGAGAATTTCTAATAAATAAAGGGATAGTCAGGAACCCATTTAGGAATAGGTTGCACTTATCTGTTCTTTGTTTATGTTTCATTAGGCACCAGTTTCTACAGAAGTCAGAAAGGGCCGCAGATTTGTGCAGCACTTCAACAGTGGAAACGCAAGAACGGTGTTGTTTCTCTTTTTTTTATTTTATCCACTTCCCCCCTTCCCTTGAGCTTCTGTTCTTAGTGCACTGTTTTAAAAACTAGTGTGCTGGAACAAGCAGTTTCAGGGTGGGGTCGGATTGTCTTCAACCTCCATCAGAACTGAACAAGAACTCAGGTGAGTTGGGCTTTGACAGAAACATGGATTTATTCAGATGTCTTGTATTTTAAAGGGCATTTTGGTTGTCGGATTGACCTGAAAAAAGGATTTTAGTCTGATCTTCCCAAAGAACTGGGCAATCAGCTCACATCTGAGGTTGAATGTGTCACCCATTGGTGTTGGGACAAATCCTAACCTCTTGTTCAAGACTGCAAGGTCTGACTTTGAACAGGTCGTGGAGCTAAGATTAACAACTAAGTTGTTACTCTGTTTGAGCCTGCCTGGTTGTTGTCCTTGACCTTGCTCCTAGTCAAGGGCCCTGGTGCTTTCTTTCTATTTTCCCCATCCTCCTCCCCTTCCTCTTCCTAAAAAAGGAGGTCTGTCGTGTTGGAAAGGGACCCGCGGGCATTGGTGTGGATAAGGGTAGAAACCCATCAGGTACCCTGGTTGTTGAGGGCTGAAGGGTGGATGCTATGGTGGATATTCGCCATGACCACCCTCATAGAACATTAAGGCACTAACATTGATGCTCCATAGTGGTACCTTTTGCGTGGTAATAGTACATGTATTTAATGCCACTACTGCTGAAATTAGCTGAAGGACATGTGGCAAAATAGAACCATTTATCACACTCTCTTATGTACTGGTCTGAGGTGCTGAAATACATCTTGCAAATTAGGACCACAGCAATTCCTCCTGCTACTTTCAAGATATTTTGGGGTGCCTGAATGAGATCCTTTGAGGAATCTGACAGAGGACTAAAGATTTAGGGCCTGGGCTAGAGTTTGGCAGATGCGGACAGGATTAACAAATCATCTGTTTACCCAATCCTTCTGTGGAGGGCTATCTGTTAGATTTAAAGTACAGTGGTTTGACGGATAAGTGCCTCCACCGCACTGTCCTTACTCCGTCAATGGTGGTACAGCCTAAAGATGACTAAGGAAGTGATGGAATCCACTAGTCCATCTGTTGTGTTTATACTGTAATTTCCATTGCTGAAAACATGGCAGGTCATCCTCCACACCCATGTTGGAGGAAAACGTATAAATAGCTCAACCATGACCACATCAGCCTCAAAACCTATTCAGTCAGCATGCCCTTGCTACTCAAAGCCCTGGGACTCTACCTGACAGTGATGGATGAATAACAATAAAATGAACAGCAACATAGATGGTAGATAGAAGAGTTTAAACTATTCCAAATTCACAATGCTAACTATCAAAGGTATTAAACTTACATATATGTACATCAAACCATATCTAATAACAATTTACCCTGCCTCCCTCTCTGGTCACATCTCTGAAACTACATATCCCAATTAAATAGTCAGCTTTTATATTTTAACTACCCCACATCTGAAATCACTAAGTGAATGCACACTTTGTAGTGATCTACATGGTCAAACATAATACTAACACTCTATAAATATGCTGTGTTGTTTTTTAGCAAAGAAATGCATACCAATAATATTTCAACACTTGAGTGCTTTAAATGAATCAATACATTATTATGAGCATTCCCTTCTTTCCACTCTACCCACTCACCACATACTCCACAATCATATGATTCAACCAGGTACCCCCAAGTACATATTTTCACAACCTAATCACTGATATGTTATGTCTTTAAATCTGTCACATAATATCAAAGACAAGGCACATCCCCACATGCCAGACATTGAATTCATTTACCTAGGTGTAGGCACACATAATGCATGGCATAGACTATATGTGAACCCCATCCTCCGCCTACAGTTAATCACCAAAATAATACATTTAAGTATGGTCACACATACTTCCATCCTAAATGCCACACACAGTAGGTTAATGATTAAAATAAGCAACCTATTTGAAATATTCATACACATACAGCAAACATTACTAATAACAAAACAAAATATATTTACAAGTAAATGACAAACGCAAAAGGTTGAATTATAATGTTATTAAAACTGAACAAAAAAGTGACAAAAACTATTTTTCCATTGGGTTATTTAACATCATTAAAAAACAAAATTTCAAACAAGAGTTTGGGATTGGGTAATGAAAAATAGTGTCCTATCACGGTCTATTTTAGGCTTCAGGCCTTCATTGTACCTTCACATTGTAGTAGTGGTCTTCTCATGGGGCTCTCCATTCTCCTGGCTCAGGTGAAAGTCGGACACCTCCTTTTTTGGATACAGTGAGGTTTTTAGGATTTTGTTTTGAGGGTCAGAAGGTTCTGGGAAAGAATCAAGACAGGAATGCTGAAGTTTTGAGAAATGGGAATGTTTGGGAGTATGGGAATGTTTAGGTATATAGGATGTTTTTTGGACAGGTGGAATGGTATGGTGGAGGGGGGTGGAGGCACTAGATCTGCAGAAGAAACAGTGGTGGGCTCTGGAATGAGGTCAGGACATTGAATGGGGCAGTTGCTGGAATGGGGTCAGAGCTTTGAATTGGGCAAGTGGTGGAATGGGGCCAGGGATTTGAATGGAAGCAAAAGGAGGAATAAGGGCAGATGTGCATAAAGCACTGGAATCAGCAGAGTCACTAGCAGCCACAGGACCTCTCTGTGGGGCAGACAGGGCAGAGTGCATATCATCCAGGATGTCACCTTGTGAGAGTTGCCGAATTACACTCTGGACGGAATACAATAATGCTGTTTGCCTCATAAAGAGATTCTTCAGACCCTCCAGTGCTTCATCTGATACCAGCTCTCGCAAGATAGTGATAAGGGGAGAGGTGCCAGGCCAAAGGAGACTCCAGACTATTTATGGACTGGGTGTTGGCTTTGTATCGAGGGGAACTCAGGTGAGGATGTTGTTGGTGGTAGTGGTGGCCACAGGAACATATGTTGTGGCAGTTGCGTAAGTCAGAGGGCTCAGAATCTGTTGTACATGTCACCTCCTGGCAAGCCGCATCGCCCACATAGTAACTAGGTCCCTTGTTGTCGATAGCACACCTTACAACTCTCCTGTCTGACAACTACAGCTCTCCTGCTTGTCCCCTGAAGTATGTCCAGTTTAAAATTATTTCGGAAAGATGTATGTTAGTTTCACTTTGGTCATCACTCAATGTTGTGTGATGCCATAAGGACTATACTCTGGAGCACATTTATAACTTTAATTTTTTTTTATCCCTAACAATCTAATGGACAGGCTGTCCACCTTATTACAACTTCTAGTTTTGGACATGTAATCATGTGTATGTACTATATGTCACATTGTGATGGAGTATCCATTTCGGCAAACAGAAACTCAGGACCTTTGTATTTTATATAGCGGGTACTCCATTCTCAATGTCAGAGAGTACCATGCCCACAACAAACATTATCAATGTCATCCTCAAAGTGAAGTGCATTGTGAAATGTTAAAAGACACAATGCTCTTGGACTTGACACTTGGAAAGCTAACTTCCACAACCTGACCCTACCTCAACTAGTGCCATGTCCTAAATCATTCATGACATTCAAACAACATTCAAAGGAAAACATAACATGCTTATTGAAACCATGGATGTTTTTTGTTTTGTTTTTGCAATTCTTTATTTAGGAATCATGAAAATCATACTACAAAGCCTTACAACAAAATATGCATTCCCAGCAATATATGAACAGGAAAAAGCATCCCCAAAATCTAGCATCCGTACAAAACTATGATTATACAGTGCTGGATGTTATCATAATCACGATCTTGGTATCATGTATAATGGCATGGACTATCTTAATGTATTAATCTATTGTCCCAAACACGGCCCTAAAGGACAGTTGTAAGGAGGGTCCAGGTGAGGAGGGAGCCTATCGGGGAGGCAGTATATGAACTACATTCACAGTGCTATCCATGGGCTAAGACCTGCGGTAGTACAAAAGGAAAGGTTGAAGACAGTCTAGATAGAGGACCCGGTCAGTGATAGGACACCAGTCCTCAGGGCAGGGGGCGAGAAGGGCCACATGCAGGGTGTGGATATAGGTAGCTGGACATCAAATCAAATCAAATCATTAGCATTTATAAAGCGCGCTACTCACCCGTGCGGGTCTCAAGGCGCTAGGGACAAAGGGGGTGGTTATCGCTGCTCGAACAGCCAGGTCTTTAGGAGTCTCCGGAAAGCGGAGTGGTCCTGGGTGGTCCTGAGGCTGGTGGGGAGGGAGTTCCAGGTCTTGGCCGCCAGGAAGGAGAAAGATCTCCCACCCGCCGTGGAGCGTCGGATGCGAGGGACGGCGGCGAGAGCGAGGCCAGAGGAGCGGAGGGGGCGGGTGGGGACGTAGAAGTTGAGGCGTCTGTTGAGGTATTCCGGTCCCTTGTCGTGGAGGGCTTTGTGTGCGTGGGTGAGAAGTCGGAAGGTGATCCTTTTGCTGACTGGGAGCCAATGCAGGTGTCTCAGGTGTGCGGAGATGTGGCTGCTGCGGGGTACGTCGAGGATGAGGCGGGCCGAGGCGTTTTGAATGCGTTGTAGGCGATTTTGGAGTTTGGCTGTGGTCCCGGCGTAGAGGGTGACATCGCAAGTGTGAGGACAGGAAGGGAAATAAACAGGAATAGGTGGCGCGCAACAAAGTAGGCTAAAAGGACCATAGTGGTAATAGAGAGAAGGTAGCATGTGAGAGAAGGGTGAGGGAAAAACAGAAAAAGAGAGTGAGGGGAGAGGAGAAAAAGAGGACATTTAAGAAGAACAGAAAAAGAATAGAGAAGGGGGAACTACTCGGATCTATGGTAATTGAAACAGACTGTGTAAAGAGACTGAAAACAACACTGACAACTGGAAAAAGATCAAGAGATGAGTCCGTAATAGCGGGACAGAAAATGATAATAACTGAGATAGCAAGACTAACCGTAACGATAAGAGGAACAGCACAAGTAACAGCAATACCAGCACCGACCAAGGGGTGGTGGGGGAAGAAGGTGAGGCAATGGGTAGGGGAAGGAAAGGGGGAGTTAGCTGTATGGCACCGCAGCTCTAAGTTTATGGGGCATCCAGTACCAGTCATGCAATGTTTTGAAGAAACAGAACTTCAGGCGAGCCTCACGGGCACCTCGATCTCTTGCCTCCAATAGGTCAGACCAGTTGTCTAGCTCATAATCATGTTGTATATATGCCTGCCTCTTGGTTTTGAGCGTTTCTAGTAGAGGTAAGGAGAAGAGATGACGGTTTATTTTGTTATGCATGCCCGATACCACTCCCCAAGAGATACCCCGGGTTTCAAGGTAGTGAAGTACTGGGGAGCGGTCAAGCACCCATGGACAAACTCCCATGCAGCGGTGGAGACAGTGTCGAAGCAGGAGAAATCGCCAGTCGTGATGGCCGGGTAGGGCAAATTCTTCCCGAAGGGTCGCAAATGGTTTCAAATTCCCATTGGCCAAACGTTGATCAATACGTAAGAGGTCTTTGCTCCGCCAAGTCCCCCAGTTGATCGTTTTCCCCCCTATTAGCAGGCCCACATTATCCCATATGGGGGCATGTTTATGGATCTGCAGATCCTCCTAACAAGCGGTGTGCTCTTCTCCAGGAATTTAGCATGGCTTGGATCATGAGGTTGGTGGGTCTGGGCAGGGTAGCTCCTGCACTGTAGAGCATATTGAAGCCAGATAGAGAGTGTGAAATTGTGCGTTCTGTTGTAACCCACAACAGTAGATCCGTAACTTCCGGGAGCAGCTCACAAGCTGTAGTGATGTAATGCTAAGGTGTAATGTTCTACCGAGGGTAGGCTCATCCCTCCGCACTCACGACATGCTAAGAGTGTAGCCTTGGATAACCTGGGGCACATTGACCCCCACATGAAGGTACGTATTCACCTGTCCACCTCTCGAAGTATAGGCAGGGGGATGTGCAAGGGTAGCATTCCAAGAACATACAGAAACCGTGGTAGGGTCACCATGTGGACTGCCTGCACTCTCACCCACAGAGAGAGGCCTAAATGGGACCACTTGTCAAAATCCCTCTTCATATTGACAATTAGTGGGTGTAGGCTGTCTGCCACCATGCGTTCCAGGCTCTTATTGATGAATATACCGCTTCAGGAGTATATAATGTCTGATAGAATCTACTGAACGCGTTAGCGATGTCCTGGGGGTAAGTAAGAATCATATCATCAAGATCACGGATGGCTGGTATAACCAGCGCTGCTTCTTGTTGATGGAGTTGGGCAGACAGTAATGGACCTGCCATTTCCCCTTGTTCATAGTGTCGCCCTTCCATCTGCTGCAATCCATATTCCACCTGGGATGTATATAGAGAATTCAATTCCATTTTGGCCTGTCCGAGACATAGGCACACGTTGCTATTCATTCTTCCAAGGCTCGTTGATGGCAAAATCTCTGAGAGTTGGTGACGGCAGCGTCTCTCATGAGCTGGTCCCATGTCCAGTGCCAATAGCACCAGGGAGTAGTTCGATAGTGCTGCCGCCAATATTTGGGATTCCTTGATCCGTGGGACAAGGGTATGAGTAACGAGGAAGTAATCTAGTCTAGATTGTGTACCATGGACCGGTGAGACATTGGTGTACTCGCGATCAATTGGATGGGAGAGACGTCAATGATCAACTAAACCCTGTTCCGAGCGTATGTCCCCCGAAGAGGGCCCTGTCCGTATTGTTACCCACGTTCAGACTGCCCATACAATCTAGTACAGCATCGCATGCCAGGTTCCAGTCACCGCCAAGAAGATATTGTGAGGCCCCAATCTCCGTTAAAAGGTGATTGAGAGAGAGGAAGAAGTGGCGTTTGGAGCCTGTAGGGGCATGTATAGATCCTACACAGATTTTATGAATATCCATTATAAGTTTGGTAAGGATGTACCGGCCTTCCAGGCCGGTCCATGACTTAAGTACCTTGAATTGCAAAGACCGGCAGATAAGGATCGCCACTCTGCATTTTCTCCGGTCTGAAACAACGTGATCCCCCTATAGAGCCGCCGACCCACCCAGTCCCTGCGGAGTTTCTCTGATTCCTGGGGTAAAGATGCATTTCTTGAAATAGGGCAATGTCTGTACGTTTGGATTACAAATAGAACAGAACATTCTTTCTCTTGATGAAGTGTGTGAGACCATGAACGTTCCAGGAGAGAACCGTTGGCGGAAGGGGAGATCCCATGCTAGGGTCAGGCATGGTATCGCTATGCGTAGTGGTCTCTCGCTATGCGGATGCGTCCGGGAGCGATGTGTGCCAAAGGAGAGTCAGAGGACAGGTCAAAGTACAGGGGAGCGCTGGTGGGGGTGCGGGAACCCCTGGTCAGTGTAAGGAAGAGGTCGGAACCAACCAAGGGTGGAGAAAGAGGGGAAAGGCAGAAAGAGTGAGACACAAAAGAGATGTGAAGGATAACATTGAATAGGGTAGGGAGGGAGAACGAAGGGCCAACAGAGGAATAGGGAAGAAGAACAAAGAAGAAGGGAAGAAATACAACTATTGTACAAGGGGCTGGACATAGGATAGTTTGGGAACCGAGGTAAGCACCTCATAAAATATAAGTGCTGTTGAACTGTGGGTCAAATCCTGCATAGTCTGCATCTAGGCTCGCGGACAGGGGGAGGGGGCCCACGAACATAGAGAAGGTGTAACAACGCAAGCCTCTACAGCCAGGATGATCAAGGGGAAGGGTATGCCCAAACGTAGGTCCTTTGCTCACTGTACCACTGGATTCAAACTAGCCTGGCTAATGAAGGGTGATACCCTGAAACCGGTCCTAGGATGTTTGTTTCCGGTCCAGGAAGGACCTGGCTTGGCATTTCGGGCTGGACTGTTCCCATGAGGAACAGGGTCAAGACTGATTTGCATATGGCTGGGTCCAAACTGGGGTGGCATGGTGAGCAAAAGAACAATAGATTAAACCTAGATCTATGACTGGGGGGTGAGTGTTTTTGCATTGTTCAGCACTCCGTCCATCATCATTTTGTGTTGCTAAAGTTGCCCTACGTGGGATGGGTATGCGCAGATGTGGGTCCCGTGCTCACTGTACCACTGGATTCAAGCTAGCCTGGCTGATGAAGGGTGATACCCTGAAACTGGTCCTAGGATGCTTGTTTCCGGTCCAGGGAGGACCTGGCTTGGCAGTTCGGGCAGGACTGTTCCCATGAAGAATAGAGTCAAGACTGATTTGCATATGGCCGGGTCCAAACTGGGGTGACATGGTGAACAAAAGAACGATGGATTGAACCCAGATCTATGACTGGGAGGGAGAGTGTTTGCATTGTTCAGCATTCCGTCCATCATCTTTTTGTGTTCTTAAAGTTGCCCTACTTGGGAAGGGTATGCCCAGACGTGGGACCCGTGCTCACTGTACCACTGGATTCAAGCTAGCCAGGCTGATGAAGGGTGATACCCTGAAACTGGTCCTAGGATGCTTGTTTCAGGTCCAGGAAAGACCTGGTTTCGCAGTTTGGGCTGGACTGTTCCCATGAGGAACAGGGTCAAGACTGATTTGCATATTGCTGGATCAAAACTGGGGGGGGGGGGCATGGTGAGCAAAATAGCGATGGATTAAATCCAGATCCATGACTGGGGGTGAGTGTTCGCATTGTTCAGCACTCCATCCATCATCTTTTTGTGTTGTTAGGAAGAGTGACAGCAGCTGGCAGAAAGGTGCAGGATACTTAGCCCCCGACGAGTGTGCATTCTTAGCGTCCGTGCAGGGAACCTCAGCAGTTGCAGTTACCTCCCAAAACATGTATCAGTAAAACAGTAGGATGTGGTGGTTTCAAGGGAGAATGGGATTTGTCTCTGTTTAGGTCTTGGGTAAGGGTGATCAGAGCTTGAAGGGCATGTTCTCTGGCTTCCTGGGATCGCTGTGGGCGATCATAAGTCGTACCCCTTTTCTGCTTTGCCAAATTAGCATCATGCCGGTCGTGGTCTGAGTGTGTAGAAGGACCTTCCGGGGATGGAGGGCTTGACTGTAAATGTGTAGAGGTATGGTCCCTGGGCTGCATGGCAAGAGTATCCAAAAAGGAACTGAAGGCTGCTTGCTCAAAGAAGTCTCTAGATCTGCCATCCTGCATGATCCACATGCGAGCCGGCTCAAAGAGGCCAAATTTGATATTCTTGTCTCTTAGCTGTGGCCAAAGGGCCAGAAATGCTCTCCCCTTCTCATTGCTTTCGCGAGAGAAGTCTGCAGCCATTCGAATATCAGTCCCCTCCACCCTATAGAGACCATGTGCTTTCTCCGCCGTGAAAACCTGATGTGCCTGCTCATATGGAGGAAACATGCGATGATGGGGCGAGGCCTTCCTGAGTCTGCTTTATGGATGGGGCCGATTCTGTGGACCCGTTGGAACTCCAGTGCTGGGGAGAAGGTGAGGCCTGTGAGCTCCTGTAAGGAGATCTTTGAGATAAGCTCTTACATCTGAGCCCTTCTTGCGTTCTGGTATGCCAAAAAAAAGAACATTGTCCCTTCGGCTCCTGTCTTCCAGGTCCGTAAGTTTAGCATAAAGGAGTTGCAACTCTGAATCCTGTTGTGGCAGCACTGCAAACTGGCCTTCAACTTCTGTAAGGCGATGGTCTAGGTTCGTGACCTTATTGTGAAAGCTGGCAATGTCCGACCGGATCGAGAGAGAGGCCATGGAGAGGTCTGTGTTCTTTGAGTCCATGGCTTCCAGGCTGCAGCAATTTCCTGGAGAATGTGCTCCGTGGCAGTGTCTGAGCGTGCATCATTTGCGGAGGCCGTGGAACTGGAAGCTGTGGGAATTGCAAGTGAGGCCATGGGGCAAGGCTGGGAGATATCTTCTGAGAACAATAGTTGGTGGTGTGTTTCCCCGCTGTCTTGCCATTGGGCATCGCCGAGCGGGGGGAGAACCAGACTTCCTCCGGGGTTCCTCCTCGATAGCGTGCAGTGAAACAGTGAGATGACGTGTCTCCTCGTGGCACCACTTAGAGGTGCAGGTCCAGGGAATGTATCCCAATCCTTTGGGTTCACCTCTACACTCTAGGGCGTGGATCGGTTCTCCTGGGGTGGTCCCCGTATATGGCAGACCACACACATCACCCTATAAACAAAAGTGGGGACTGGGAGATTACTGGTCCAGTGCACAGTCTACAGGCGCGCAGCAGAGGGCAGGTTCCCTGACACACCAAGGACGTGATAAATTCGTTTTCCTTGGTTGATGCTAGCGCAGACCTAGGGAGCCCAATCTCTAATATGGGATGGGCGACTATACTGACCGATTGACTTAGGCATATTCTGTCTTCCACTCTGTAAGTGACTGTACGTGCACTTGATAATATTACTGATATATAGGAGAAGTAGTTTTATAATCATAGACTTTTTTTGTGGGTCCTGAAGAAGCGTCACTGGATCACTTTGTGACCAAACATAGACGCGAAACATGTTGACCATGCAGGATTAGGTGAACTACCTTCCCTGATTTTAGAGTGTAACGGTACATTATTCCCAGTAACACTCTGATACTTTTGTTTTTAATATTGGCCTGAACCCAATTTCTATCGCATTAAAATAGTGGCTTAGGTTCAGAGCTAATTTTAGAGTCTTGTCTTTTGTTCTACACTCTCCATCTTTGATTCAATTCTTTCCCCAGACCTCCGTTGTTAGCAATTTTATTATGGTTGAGTGCCACCCAGAATGCTGGGCGGCCCGCCAGGCATTGCAGCACCAGTCTGGCGAGGAGCAAGCCCGATGATGATACCTGTCACCCAAAAGGGTGCTTGAGGGCTCTCCTGAGTATACTCAGTATAGTTTCGCCACCTCTGATCTCTTTCTTGTTTTCTCTCTGTCGTGGAACAGTGCACTTATTTTGACACACACATCACCCTCAGAGGGTTCCGTCACTGGTCCATGATCTGTGACCTTATTGCAGTTATGGTCATCCATCTTGTGGCATGATTTAGGGTGAGGAGGAGGGTAGGGTTGTGAGTTATCCTGGATCTAGACACTGCAGTTTATGGTAGAGGCAAGCACTCCCCAGCAGGGAATGAGAAACGGGGGTCACCAGGCAGATGGTGAGAGTGCAGTCCAGGGTGCCCGATGACCCCAACCAGGTGCGTCTCCTCTCCTGGCCTCATAGTGTCGTGGGGTTGAGGCTGATGGGTCACATTCGCTCATGAAAATCTACAATGTTGTCTTTATCCAGGGTCCTTTATGCTTCTTCTCGGGCGGCTCCTCGGTCCCCCTGTAAAGATGGGCTGTCGTCCTGTAGAGGGGGTATGCAGACTGCTATAGGTGCAGGCGGGGGGAGCAAGCCCCTGACAGATCCTGGGCATCCCCCTGGCCACAATTAAGAGCATGGCGTTAGCGCATCGCTGTCTCCAATACCAGACAGCGCTGCCTCTTTGTTCCCCTCACCTCAGGGAGGCAGTATGTCGTGGTCCGACAAAGCAATCCAAGGGCCTCAGGCTGGGGGCTCAAAAGATGCTTCCTCTCAGCGCTCTCACCCCATACTATCTGCCGCTCCTTTATCAAAGGGGGGGCGGAGGGGAGAAGCGCCGGAAGAAATGGTGTCCCAGGGGTGCTGGCAGAGATTAATGACGGCCGCACGCGGGGCCGTTCCTCAGGCCTTCAACACATGCAGCTGAGCGTAGCTGCTGTCAAAATTGAGCCCCCAGACCCCTGTGGGGTGGTAGGCCCAAAATTACTCTGGGGCCCCGGGGATGCCCCTGGCTTCAAAGGCGGTGGCGGTCCAGACTGGGCGGTCTGCAAGGCGTTTAGAGGGCGGAAGAGCCCTCTCATCGATCCGCCTCGTCAATCTCCCCCCGGCACAGCCCGCCTCATGGAGCACCAGCTTTAGGCGCCCATTCTTGCCACAGCCTGACCACGCCCCTTTCTAAAACCATGGCTGTTTAATCATTTTAACATTCTGATTGCCCTAGTTGACCACGCAGCTTCTCCATGCCAAAGGTAGATCTTGCATGCCCTCTCCAATGTCTGACTCATTTGTGTTTGATCACAACATACTTGGCTAGTAAACTACTGTGGCTCACCATTTAAAATAATTGTTTTTTGCATTCATTGATGTTTGTAGAGTGCATTGCATACAAAATCCTGACCTACTACAATTCCAAAATATAAACCAGAATGAGAATAATATTCAAGTTAATATTTATGAGGTTAAAATACATATGCATATGTATTGCTAGCTGCAAGGGTCACGGTAGAGGGTTTTGGGTGCTGCTGTGGCCCAGGAGGGACCAGGATGTCGCCACTTGGAGGTGGGGACAGAGGGTGAGCCCAGCAAGTCAGGGAGCCCTCACAGAAGCAGGCAGCACCCACAGAAGTACCTGAACAGGCACTTGGAAGAAGAGTGAACCGGAGTCCACGCGAAGTCACAAAAGGGAGTCCCACGATGCCCGAGGACAACTCAGAAGGTTGTGCACTGCAGGTTAGAGTGTCATGGACCCAGGCTTGGCTGTGCACAAAGGAAATCCTGGAAGAGTGCACAGGAGCCGGAGCAGCTGCAAATCACACGGTACCCAGCAATGCAGTCTAGCGTGGGGAGGCAAGGACTTACCTCTACCAAACTTGGACTGAAGAGTCACTGGACTGTGGGAGTCACTTGGACAGAGTTGCTGAGTTCCAGGGACCATGCTCGTCAGGCTGAGAGGGGACCCAGAGGACCAGTGATACAGTCTTTTGGTGCCTGCGGTTGCAGGGGGAAGATTCCGTCGACCCACGGGAGATTTCTTCAGAGCTCCTGGTGCAGAGAGGAGGCAGGCTACCCCCAGATCATGCACCACCTGGAAACAGTCGATAAAGCCGGCAGGATGAGGCGATACAAGATTGCTAGTAGTCGTCTTGCTACTTTGTTGCAGTTTTGCAGATGTCCTGAGCAGTCAGCGATCGATCCTTTGGTAGAAGGTGAAGAGGGAGATGCAGAGGAACTCTGATGAGCTCTTGCATTCGTTATCTGAAGAATTCCCCCAAGCAGAGACCCTAAATGGCCAGAAAAGGAGGTTTGGCTACCAAGAAAAGGATTGGTTACCAAGAGAGGTAAGAGCCTATCAGAAGGAGTCTCTGACGTCACCTGCTGGCACTGGACACTCAGAGCAGTCCAGTATGCCACAGACACCTCTGTTTCCAAGATGGCAGAGGTCTGGGACACACTGGAGGAGCTCTGGGCACCTCCCCTGGGAGGTGCAGGTCAGGGGAGTGATCACTCCCTTTCCTTTGTTCAGTTTCGCGCCAGAGCAGGGCTGGGGGATCCCTGAACAGGTGTAGACTTGCTTATCCAGAGATGGGCACCATCTGTGCCCATCAAAGCATTTCCAGAGGCTGGGGGAGGCTACTCTATATGGCTATATGTCTTGATAACATTACTTTTTAATCATTTTATTACACATATTTTTATTCATTATTTTATTGATGTATAATGTAAAAATAAGTAACAAATTCCCGATTCTGTGAAACATTAGCTTGTATGTTGGATGAGGAATTAATGATGACCCATCAGTTGCTTAGAGTCTTTTTCCAGACAACAATCCATCAGCAGACTGGAAATGTGAGGGCATAAGGTGGATAAGGTGATTAGTCAAGACACTCACATTTGGATATCACTTTTTGCATCTCTTGGTGGTATGTTGTTGGGTGCTATCCTCGACATTGCCAGGTGAATGGCCCCTCCTAAGGACCAGGCCAGAGTGTCAACAGGGGTGGTGGTGACAGGTTGCTCTGTGCACAACAGTGTTCTGCTTTCAATGGAGCTGCCAGATGTAGATGTTTCTAGGAACGAGCTCACAGCAGATGGTGCTTTACCATGGAAAGTGGCACCTAAATCAGATATTCAATAACCAGGCCCAGTTGATCCTCCTGCCACATAGCTGCACTACCCAGTCCTCTACTTATGGTGTTTACATTAATGACTTCACCTTGAGCCTCCTTTGCATCAGGTCCTGCCCAAGCCCTTTCCAAACCACCCTGTGACCTTGAGTGGGTGACCACAGGAGTAGTGTGACCTGGTTGCAGATCAGATATTATGGCTGTCAGAGGGGCCAGGACAGCAGTGGAAACAATTGCTGGGGGATTAGAGCCATAAGGGGCTTGAAGGGGAGCTGACATACATAATGGGGCAACACTGAGCTGGATATAGTAGAGCTAGTATACTCATTGAGATGAAGAGAAGCTGGGATTTGGCAACACAAACATGATGGGCCAGGCAGGTCCTGAAGGTTATCCTCATCGGCAGGAGTGCTGCTCCACTGAAGGCGTGCGATCTTCTTTCCTAGGGCAGAGTGGTCAACACAGGTGAGATTGATGACTGAGATCTTGCTGCTTTACCTTGAGTGAATTATATATATATTTTTTACAGACATAGTTGATACCAATTTTTACAAACTTATTTGCCCTTTATTCATGTTTATAATGCCAAACTGTTGATCAAAGTTTTTTAACACTACTGATCGAATATATTTTTTATTCCAGATTAAAATAAAATAATTGATACATACAGAGTGAAGTGAAGTTATTTTGGTATTCATGGGTGAAGGCTGACTTAGTGTGTGAGCCATGAATCATAGGGTTGTTTAGCTCTCCTATTCCATGGGTCATTATTGCTATGCCTTAGCAGCACTGTGTGAAGTAGAGCCCCATAAACATGTCAATGTTAATATAAGTAATATTAAAAATCCTACCCTTCTTACAGAGGTTATTGAGGATCACAGCACACTGTGATAGCAACACTGAAAGTATAGTGCTTTGTAGAACAAATAACAGGGCTGTATTCAGCAATTTTAAATTTGAAAAAACCTAATACACATTGATGAGAAGCAATATGCAGGTGTAAATCATAGACATCTAGGTTTGATGGCTTCCTCTACCTACACCAACACCCTTTGGTAGAATTGAGTATGTTAGCTAGATACAGTGGAGAAGCAGCATTACACTTGGGTGTTACATAGTGTAACACTTTTTTCCTTCAGACTGATAATTGCTGGGCATCATGTGGAAAAAGTGTACAATCCACTGACCACAGATTGTTAGCAGACACGTGTTGTACCATGGTTGAATGAGCCAGCTGAACCACTCAGGTTAGCAGACACAGATAACTTTGCACTGCATTTGAGTAACTTATATTTCAATCACTGTATTTCCATAAAATGTAGATGTGTCCTTGGATGTGTGCTGGCCATTTAAATAAATGGTACATTATGAATGTATATAGAAGGCAGTGTATTGTGAGAGAAATCAGGTAAACAAATTGTGTGAATAAGCAATCAGTGTATGTAATTGCATTAGGAATTAGGGGGTGCGAGTGTGTGGGGAGCTGCTTGAGGGATAGATGTCACAGTACTGCATCATATGTCCAGGTAGAGTCATCACATGCAGAGGAATATCTTTAAATGCCAGGTAACATATCCCATATCCCATACTCCAGAACATCCATTTTAAGACCAGATCCAAAATCACCTGTCCAGGTACAGCCTCACGTTCACGTATACAGCACCATATACATGGTTGGGTGAAGAATTCCGCTTCACCAGAGGAGTTTGCGCATTTTTGCTCACTCTGCGTAGAGCACGGAGTTCCGAAAAATGAAGCAATGCAGGGTGGAGTTTTTTCTCTTGTGCGGCTCGCCAACATTAATTTGTCGAGCGAGAGAAATTGGTAAGTTGGCGAACTCGACCGAGATTTCTGAATGCAGGAGGTCGCAGCAGTTCTCTACTGTTTGCATTGAGAAAGCTGCCGCAGGCATTGAAGCTGCTGCTCGAGTAGAAAAACTACTTGAGTGGTAGAAAGCAGTCAGAACCCTTGGGCACTCAACATAATGCCGTTCGCACTAATTTTACAGCATGGGAGAAACTCCTAGCACTGAAAATCAGCGCAAACAGTGCAACTTACCCAAACTTCGCTGCTCACGGAACTCCACGTAGCGCGGCAGTGTTTTTTCAACACTTCGCGGACTTCCGCATAGCAGAATTCTGTGGACTCCACCCAGGCCTAATCATATACTAGGAGCAGCTTCATATCACTAAGGGACATATTTATACTTACCTTGCGTTGAAAGAGCATCATTTATTTTGATGCTAATTCAAAGCAAACCCAACACCATATTTATATTTTGATGCTAGACCTGTCTAAAGTCAAACTTTTGGAGTTAACTTCATTTTTTGGATGCATGTACCTCCTTGCATCAATGAGATGCAAGGTAGGCGTTCCTGTCCAAAAAATGACTGAAACACCCTAGCGCCGTACTTAACCACCCGGGCAAAAATGACGCATGAGTGGAAGGCTGACACAAAAAACAACGTTAATTCAGATTTGCGCCTGGGTCGGGGCAGGCGTTAAAATGAGGCAAACACACCACTACTAAAGAATAACACACAGAAGCAACATTACAACCCACAGGAGAAGATGAAGGTGATACTGATACAGCTTGTGAGACGGTGCAGAGGACAGGAACAACTCCTGCACACACCACCACAACAACGCGGCCCACAAAGACAACACAGAAGGCAGAAGAGGGTCTTCAGAACCAGGGCAACCCTCCTTGGCCTCAGAGACCCGGATATTATTAGGACCTACAGACTCAACCGGCAAGCCATACTACACCTGCTGCACCACACTGAGCCACAAATTGCAGCCAGCCTGCAGACCCCCCACAACATACCACCTATGACTAAGCTGCTCGCTGTCCTGCACTTGCTGGCAAGTGGCTCATTTCAAGCAACGGGTGCCCTGGTTGCTGGTGTCTCACAGCCGTCGTTCTCTGTATTACTTCCAAAGGTGTTAGACGCCATCATCTCCCTGACATCCCGCCACACCAGCTTCCACAATACCCAGCAAAAGCAGCAGGAGAACAAACAAGGGTTCCATCAAATCCATGGCTTTCCGCATGTGATAGGTGCAATTGACTGCACCCATGTCCAGCTCGAACCACCTGCAGCAACAGAGCACTTATATAACAAGCACAAGCATTCCATTAAGGTTCAGGGCATAGTGGACCACCACAGATTATTCATGAACATTTTGACCAAGTATCCTGGGAGTGTCATTACGCCTTCAGATTCCGGCATAGCAGGACCAATGAACAATTCCAGAAAGGACAATTTGGAAATGGCCTACTTGTGGGTAATTCAGCAAATCTAGTAATGTACACACAAAACACCAACTGTGTCAGACACACAAGACATACAGTACTACAGTAACATATGGCCAGGGTATCACACATGTGCAGGTGATAACAAATATGCACCATGCTGCAGTACAGCACAATCAGTGTACAACACTAATACATACACCCACATGTACGTAACACACCCACAACTTGACAGGCACATCATGGGAAAGACAGGTGCAGACATGTACCCTTAGACAACAGCAGAACTACACAGACCACTACAAGTGCCCTCGGGTTTCCCACTATGTACACATCACACACACAACACCAAACAAAGAATAGCTCAGAAACGTCAAAGGCCTACACCATGCCCATGTCATGTAACTTCCAAATAGGCACAGATGCCTCAAGTCATGCCCTGCAAATCACTGCCAGAACAAATATCAAACACCACATAACTTGCACCTATAACAACTGCATCTCATCAACACATACCTAACTTAACTGTAGTGTGCAGAGACATCTGCCTGACGCATTGACTCACACACATAGGAATACAAGATCAATGCCCATCACATACCATGTGCTAGATGTGTCAGAAGTGGTACCACACTTACTGCAGCCTCACATGCAACACTCACTGACTCACAACACCATCATGTCTGTACCAGATACAATAAATAGCTTAACAGGGGGCAGAGACACAGTCAGACAGTGCAGATCATGGATGTCACAGTGGGACCCAGTTGGAGAAAACAGGACATCACTGACCTCACATGCACTGTTCCAAGGGACACATTTGACAAGTAGCTGAGCTCCATCCTAGAGCCTGCACTGTGCATGTCTCAACAGAATAAATGAACATTTATGTTTAGGAAGATAGGAGAGACACTGCTAGTTATGTTGATCATCCTGTGACAATGGGATACACATCCTTGGACAGCTCATGGCTGACACAAACATTAGCTGCCACTCAGGAACACCAAGGGAATAATGTAATAGCCCACAGTTCCATATTCATAGCCTGCACTGTATGTACATCTTGGCAGATGACCATTTCATAATGACAGCAAGTCACATTATAAATTGACCACCCTCCCATGCTGTATGTAGCGTGGAAGGGGTGTGCAATGTTTTTTGCTGCAAGGCTGTCACCACAAGATACATAGCATGATGATGCAGACTGACATGTAGCTGTGCCCTAAGACCTGAGGAAGTGTCAACAACAAATACCACCCCAGGGGTGCTACATGCAGGTTGCAAAAAGGAAGTAGACAGTGCTAAGAACTCAGCTGAATGTGGCACAAATGTATGCTGCACACTTCAGCACACACCAAATGAGCCAATTGGCCATCTAAAAAGTATATGTACAGGACAGTGTACCGTACTGCACAGATACTTCCACCTCCACAAGGCAGCTAGCCAAGTACCCTGGTGCAGGCTAGGTAGTGTTGGTGCACGGCTGCACATGAGCAACTGGCGCAGGGGACAACAAAGGGTTGCCAAGTAACATGTCACACATGGGGCATTCTTGCATAGTTGAAATGTTGCAGTACTGTGCAGCCAATTTTTGAGATATGTAGTGCATTCTCACTAACCAATTTCAAAGCCCATAGTGTCACACGTTATCTTCAATGACACATATCAAAAGGGATTGGATGTCTAGGCTCTGTAGTGCTACCATGTTGCTACCACATCTAACCACATTGTGTTGTGAGATTGTGTCATGTCCCCTCTAGTGATAGCACACTGATACAAAGGTGCACTACACAACATATGGTACATACATAATGACTATCATTGTGCAATCCAAATCATATGTTCCATGTCCTTGAGCCAACACAAGATTGTCATGTCCAACAACCTAGTGCTGAGGAAACATTACATAAGGATAGTAACTCACACAAAACAATTAATGTAAATGAGCCACAACCAGCTGTTAATATTAACTGCCATGCTACATTACATACCTGTTGCAAGCCCTAACAACAAATTACTCCTTTAATCTTTTGCAGCTCATCATGGTTGTGGTATGCAGCCGTGGATAATGACCCCATTTCCCAACCCAAGCACAGCATCAGAGTGTGGATATAATGAGGAACATCAGAGGTCACAGACTATTGTGGAGAGGACATTTGGCATCATGAAGTCCAGATTCAGGTGCCTGGACATCACAGGAGGCAGCCCCCTATACGCCCCACACATTGTCTGCAAGATAATCATGACATGTGCCATCCTGCACAACATATGTGTGCGGATGAACGTACCCTTATATGAGCAGGTAGATGACTTGCCTGAGGAAGAGGAGGAGGATGGTGGAGAACAAAATGAGGGGGAACAGCGCAACACAGCTGCTGGGATACGCCGCAGACTGCACATTGTTGATAACTTCTTCACTCAATAATCACATACCTCACCTTGTAGATGTTGTCAATAAACACCTCACTTATTCACAAAATCCGGCTTTGGTGTCTTCAATCTCTTAAACATATACCTCAGGGAGCATGTTACAAACACTAATCTGAAGAGTACTATAACAACATCACATGTGAAGCATTAGAGTGAACTGCTACCATCACACACATCACAATTAGCCTCATTACTTGAATGTGACAACTGAAGGACACAGTCTATGGACCACAACATATTCATAACATCCACGTTGCCAACTTGTACAACAATAGCTCATCACACACAACAACAACAACATGTCTAAATAGGAGGTAAACAAGAGGCCACACATGAGGCAGTGGATGTCAAAATATGGCGAGACTGTAGTGTCTGAACAGGGAACTAATACAACTCAGTGTGAGACTTGCAATGGCTGCATGGAGCATGTGTGACAGGGTGTGGACATCATTGGTGACAATCCTCAATATGATTAGGCCAGAAATGACAAGCAATGGTAGAAATGGATCCTGCACAGTACATCCATGGAAATCACTCCTGCCACTGCCATGGGGCCCAATCCTGTCACTGGGTACACATGACCTTACACTTTGGACGGACACGTCTGTGGAATGCTCATCAGAATGGATGAGAACATATGCAGCTAGGGCTGCAGGTCCACAACAAATTAATTTTTATTGTAATGCAAAATGTCATGAATTTCAACTGTCTATTGTGTTCAATACATTGTATGTTTGGAATGTAGGCAGAGTGTGTCAATCACAGTATGTAAAAAATATGTACACATGTCCAACATATGTGTAGTTCACACACAAGTCATCCATATACTCAAGAGCAACAAATGGAGACATTTGTTGGGTAACACTTGCCAGATTGCATTAATCAGCCATCATCAACAATGCATGAGCTGTGCATGTCGTCTGCATGTCGTCTGAAATGTGATGCACTGTAAGACAACAACACACAGCACATAAGTGAACACATTTCACAGTCACATATACATACAAATGCATGACGTGTACACATTTGCATGGTGTTGATTCTGTAACACACACATTGGTATAAAAGACCAATCACACACAAATCACATTGTTAAATGGACTACCACATGTGGCCATACACAAAATGCCAAACTGCAGCCTGCCCATTCAATTATAATGTTGATACAGGGTGCATCCATTAACAAATTACAAAACCACACAATCAGGAATTGAGTAAAAAAAAATGACGCAAATGTGTCAAAAATATCCGCAAATGCAAAGTACAGGGCCCAAGGGCCCTTAGCATGATTTACACTTTGGCACACATTTCAATGCTGATTTACTGTAAAATATACGCATATAAGTAAAGCGTAATTATAAAAAGACGCACGTAACAAATGCATCAGAAAAAAGTCATGCAAATATCGTGAAAATGCGTTAAAAAAATCTGCATAACAGAAAACGTGATGCAAGGGCACAGGAAGTGATGTGATAGGATATCCTGTTTACAGGCATGGTACAGTGGGTGTACTTTCACTTTCTCTTTACAGTCTGTGCCTCTTTTGACGTGTGGTTGTGTCTTGGAGTTGGTGGTGTCTTCTTGCTCTTTTTTGGATCTTGTGATGTCCCTCCTATTGTGTTTTCTGTTGTTTTTGATTGTTATTTGTCCCATTGTCTGTGAATTTGTGTGTCAACTATATTTTAACTTGTACCTGTGCTGTGGGGTGTCTGTCTGCGGTAGTTGTATAGGTGGGTTAGTTATTCTTGAGTGTTAAGTTTCCTCACCTTCTTTATTTTTATCACTACAACATTTTATTTTTCAAGCTGTACCCCAGTGCAATGTCTGGCGGGTGAGGCAGACCAGAATGGGGGAGGGGGAGCTAGGAGGCTTTGCATTCATCTGGAATGTGAGTAGGAGTGCATGTGCAAATCGATGTAGATAGTAAGCTAATTTATTGTACATACTCCACACAATGCTGATACTGATGGTTGCTGTCTCATTTTAACAGCTACCAACATGAATAACGACCAGCTCTGTGACTTTCAGAAGAGGGCAGTGCGCTATAGGCACATATTGGCAGTGGAATCTGGGTACAGGAGGATGGCACGCCACTATCGCTCGGAGCGATCCACTGGTGAGTGGCGGGCATTCAGCCAAGGTGGACCCACACTGCCCACACAGGCTGGGCCAAGCACCACAGCTGTGCAGAGGCCTACAGCTGCCAACACACTTATCGCTCCAGCTGCTGCACCCTCTACTACCATCCCACAGCCACCCACAGCTGCTGCCATGGACATGAGTGCCATCACTGATTTACAGAGGGATGTAGAACATGTCCTCAAAATATTGGACTCCATTGAAAAGGAGGTGGCAAAACATACTAAGGCCCTTAAGAACATTAAGAGGAGACTGAAAAGGGCCCACCTCTGAATGGCATGATGTCACTCCTCCCAAGTTCACTCTCCTCCCTCCTCTTTTTTTCAGGGTTTTTGTGGGTATTAAGGGTTTAGTTGCAGGTTAGAGTAGGTTAATGGGTTAGTTAGGATAAATAGGTTTGGGTTGGGTTTTCTACTTCTCATTTTTACTATGCGGGTTTGATGTTGGGTCTTTTATGTGTTTATTCATTAAAAAATATATATATATATATATATATATTTGTGTAGTCATAGTTAGTAAATCTGTAGTTTAGTGTATGTTGTCCTGCATGTGTCCTGTGATATAAGGGGGTTGGGGCGAATGTTTAGAGTGTGTAGTTAAATTTGTTAGTTAAGCGTAGCATAGAGTAGTTAGGGTCTCTTCTGGGTTATATATAGTTAAGATAGGTGTTAATATTTGTTTTTACTTATATGATTCTCATAATAAATAATATTGGGTACTCCCTTTCTTCATGTGTCATATGCTTGGGTCTCGGGGTCTTCCCATGGGTTACCCTGGAAACACCGTCCTGCATCCAAATCCCTCTCTTGACATGTTCAACACCTCCTTATGTCTGAGCTGTCACTATGGCAGCTACAACACATCTACTTACCTGTGCACCTGCCATCCAATGTACCCTCCACTCAAGCTGACTATGTTGACCATGTATAGGACAGGTAGGTGTGGGAATTCAGCTGACATTGTATGGGTTTTGTTTTGGAATGTTGGGCACTGTGGGACATTTTACAACAGCCTATCCTGCTACAGTGACCAGTGGCAATAATAGATGAGTATGAGTCCCCCTGTTTCACACCAATGTGTTCTACTGGTACTCCCTCTGATGGTATTGCCTGATTACAGTTTCACACCCATTCCTGCATTATGTAGTGGGTGTAGCATACGTGTTCAACATGTATCACATATTCAGTGAATTGCTTGGAGAGGATGAGGCCAACATTGACATACAACATGTCGGTACTATGTGCATAGATATGTGCCCACATATTCATGCACTCCTGTACTGAGACTTGAGACATGTTACACACATCACAAATCCCAGGCATAGCATTCACAACACACATAAACATGCTGGCTGTGTAGGTGTTTATTAACAAGTGTAATAGTGCTAAATATATACAAGGTCCAGGTCTGTGACCCCATTTGTGGAATCCATCCAGTTCTGACACAACACAAGTCCAGGGTTGAGGGACATGTCATGGGATATGTTTGGGTAAAGTGTCTTTCAGTGCAGGGGAACATAAATTGCCAATTGAAAAGTTAGGGACAATAGCAGTCCATATCAGAGAGGTCAACAGTGTGTTGAGGAAGAGTACATATCTGTAACAGTGCTAACACTGGCATGATGTCAAGCACAGGACTAAGGAAAACAATGCCCATGTGGCATGGGCCGGTACTACCGGGAACTCCTACGGCTGAAGATGGTCTGTTCCACATCTTCATCCTCTGATATGTGTGGTACCTCCTCTACCCTTGAGGGTGCTAGTGGAGAGGCACAGGGGGCCACACACACTTCAGATGTGGACTCCCAGTTCCCGGCAGCTGCCATCTGTGGCACTACATATAGCTTCACTGCAGCTAGGAGGAGATGCTTGTTTTTAAGTATAGCTGCAACATCCCTGTGGTAGGCAGCCATTTCTGCCCTGAGGGAGACCATTTCCCAGTGCATGGAGTCCATTGTGTGCTCAAGCACACTGCTGCCAGTTTGGGAGGACAGTTGTTGTGGCCTCTCCCTCATGGCAGCAGCTATGTCCCTCAGACACTCCTGTACTCCACACATTGGGGAGTTTGTGAGTCGGTTGGCTGCAGTATGTTCTTTGCCATAACCACGCACGTCCGCATCCCCTCAAGGCTGGCTGCCATAGTTTGCATCCCCACCGGCACCTCCTTGACTAGCTCCAGCTGGACTCCTACCACTGTCCTCTCAAAGCTGGTGCCTGGGTCAGCGGAGTCCTCTGCTGTGTCTGTGCTGGCAGGTCACACTATGGGGGTGCTAAGTGGGGCCTGTGGGATATGTGCTACTTCAATACACCTCTTTGCGACTGGAGGTGGTGCCTGCAGGTTTACAAGGACTTCTTGGAGGGTCTGTTGGCTGATAGTTGCCACTGGTCACCCAGGTAATCAGGGTACTCCAGGACAGGCAGATCCGCAGGAGAGCCATCATCCTCTGCAATGAGATGGTGTAAAATCAGTCTATCTGTGTTGTGGCAGTTGACAAGTCATGTCACAGACTTGATATTTGAGGCTCATTGTCATGTTAAGCCCATGTTGATGTAAATGTGGTGCAGCACGGTGCTGTTCACAAATAATCAGTGCTGCGCTGTGTCACTTTGGTAACACAAAGATGTATGTACATGAATACGGGGCACCTCTGTGTTGTCCCCCGCGCTGGTGCAAGATTCAGCTGCCAGCGTCGTCGCAGGCATCCTTGCACCATCTTGCAAGGATGTTTGCGTTGAGGGGTGAGACTATTTATGTGCGTGAAGGTGTCCTTTCCTGCACATAAACAATCACTAATGGCGCTTTGGCACTACTGTGTGAGCTGTAGAATGCAGCACACACTGAAGAGCCAAATTGTCATTTAAATATGATTGTTTATGTGCATAAAGGAACACCTACACAGTAAAAAACAATAATTTCTGTCATTTTGCTCTTCCTATGCATGGTGCAGAATGCAGTACACATTGGAAAAGCAGAAATGGAGGTATAAATGTATTCCTCCTTGTTGCACCCTACTAATGCCACCCCTGGGCCTGGCGTTAAAGTTTTGGCCCTACCTCAAGTTTACAATATTCCATTTATCTGAGGCAGCATCAAAATTTAATGGGTGTTGCTGTGGCACACCATCTTCCACGCACAGTCATGATCAGGAGGGTATCTATTTACAAGGTGACATAATGCCACAAAAAGTGGCTTAACACTACCTTGTCAATACTACGCAGTGCTTAGACACACAGGAACGTCAATGAAAGTGACGCTCCTGTGGCGCTAGGGGCCTATGATGCGCCCCTTAGTTCCAAAGGGTTGTTCCAGTACATCATAGCTGCAGTCTACAGCCCTATGCCCCATCTGCATGTCACATGAATGGAAGCCCAGTTGCCACTATTGGCTGCGTCATAACTTCTAAGTGTGTTGTCTATCCTTATTGTGGCTTGACGCCCTCTTTTCTTGTTCTACCCTCCATTTGCACCCATTTGCATGGTGAGGCCTTGCAATGAGTGTTTCTGTGCTCTTGCCACAGCACCACACATGGCTATGTTCACCCGTCACAGTCTTACATGTTTCACATACTCTCATGCTGTGCTGAGAGCTTGCACCACTCCAGGGTTGGCATTGTCGGGACACTGCGCTCTTGTTGCCATTGATGGCTCCTCATGTTGTTGTTTGTGTTTGTGTGCTACATTGCATAGCACTCATGGACCTGGCAGAGTACTGTTTCAACTCCTGTCTGTGTAGGTTGTTTGCCTTACTAAACACCCATGTCCCCCCCTCAATGCAGCCCTCCTTGCACTTTGACACATGATTGCAGCATGGCGACAGTACAGCTCATCTGACAAAAGCACAGGGTTGACCCAAAAAAGGTTTAGATAGATCTTGGGGTAACTGTTAAGATATGTTACTTGACTTGTCTGGCCCGTTAACAAAAATTCTTGAGATGGCCTTCCTCGCCAAGGATTCAGGGACTTTTGTGGACACTGATGTACTGATTGGTTGGACTCAAAGAGCCGTCTGCTAACTGGGTAATATGAATTGCGCAATTTCTTCTGAACACAGAAAGTCCATTCTTAGGCATATTGATCCTAAACTAAATGATCTAGCTTCTTCTGAGGGAGGTCCTTTGGCAGATGTTTTACTTTTTGGTTCCTCCTTTATTAAAGAGCTGGCTAAGTTCTGTTCTACTTTCTCCTCCCTCAACAAGGCACAGATGTCCTTTAAAAAGGTGTTTAAACGAGGGCCTGTCATTATGGAAGGCGAATGCCCGGCAGAGGATCTTTCGCAAGTCCTCAGAACTAATACCCCAGAGGGAGAGGAGGTTGGTATGGAGACCAATCTGACTCTACCTTCTACCCCACTGGCGCTCCAGGTTTCGTAGAGGACCCTGAAGGAGACAACAAAGGAGCAATCCAAGAAGCTGGTTACTCAGGTGAGCATTATACCACATTCTCAGGTACTACTTGGGGGCAGAGTGGGATTGTTTCTGGACAATTGGAGAAAGATTTCTGGGGCTCCTTGGATTCTTCAGACGGTCACGGGTTTTCGTTTGGAGTTTATCAGTACTCTGAAGCAATTAAAACTCCCTCTTCAAATGTGTTTTCCCTTGCAGATCAGACCTTTATAGATTTAGAAGTTCAAGCTTTGATCGACAAAGGGGCAGTACGTTTTTCCTCTCCTCACCCATTCGGATGTATCAGCCCCATTTTTTCAGTAGACAAAAAAGGCAGGGGTCATCGTCTGGTATTAAATCTAAAAGATTTCAATTTTTGGATTTTAAACAGCCACTTCAAAATGGAAGGGATTCAAATGATGAGAGAAAATCTATTAGAAGGAGACTGGATGGTCCGCCTAGACCTAAACGATATCTACCTTTCGATTCCCATTTTTCCCCCACACAGGAGGTTTTTACAATTCCTGTGGAAGGGCCACTGTCTAGAGTTCAATGTGCTACCTTTTGGCCTTTTGTCAGCCCCCTGGTCCTTCACGAAGCTGATGAGACCAGTGGTGGAATTTATGCGTGCCAAGGGAGTTCTTTTGATCATATACTTGGGCGACATTTTACTGATGGCTCAGGATATTCAGTCTCTCCTGACTCATTTAGATTGGACCATCCGTCTCTTACAGGATCTGGGTTTCCTTATCAATCTGCAGAAGTCATTGTTGAATCCGGCTCAAGTGATAGACTTTCTGGGTTTCAAGATAGACTCAGTCCGCTCTCAACTTATTCTTTCTTCTCAGAAAATTCGCAATATCAAGAGGGAATTGAGGTCTGCATTAATCAGTCCGACTGTGTCATTGAGGAAGATTGCCATGTTAGTGGGCCTTCTTGCCTCATCTATTCAGGCCATCTTTCCAGCTCCCCTTCACTATCATGCTCTGCAAAAACTCAAAATCCGGCACTTACAACAGCGGCTGAGCTATTAGAAACTGATTCGGTTTACCGACGAGGTGAATTTGGAGATTCATTGGTGGCTCCGGCACATGGAAGCCTGGAACGGCAGGGCCATTTTTGGTTCCTACCCAGAGGTGGTGATCGAATCAGATGCCAGTTGTTGGGGCTGGGGAGCCCGTTGTTGCTCCTTAGTGACAGGGGGTCGATGGTCCAGTTTGGAGCAGAATCTTCACATCAATTGTTTGGAACTTTTAGCAGGCTCTTTTGCCATAAAGAGTCTATCCCCTCAGAAGACGGACTTGCTGCATATTGTTGAAGATGGACAATATTTCAGCAGTGCGATATGTCAACAAATTAGGGGGTACGAAGTCCAGGCATTACTGCCTCAGTCATTGTAGGAAAGTACCATCTTGCCTGGCATGTTACCCCCATTTTTACTTGTGTGTCAGTTTGTTTTTGCCTGTCTCACTGGGATCCTGCTAGCCAGGAACCCAGTGCTCATAGTTGTGGCCTGAATGTGTGTTCCCTGTGTAATGCCTAACAGTGTCACTGAGGCTCTGCTAATCAAAACTTCAGAGCTTATGCTCTCTCTGCCTTTAAAAATGTCACTGCAAGCTAGTGACCATTTTTACCAATTCTAATTGGCACACTAGAACACCCTTATAATTCCCTAGTATGTGGTACCTAGGTACCCAGGGAATTCGGGTCCCAGGAGATCCCTATGGGATGCAGCATTTGTTTTGCCACTCATAGGGAGCTCAGACAATCCTTACACAGGACTGCCACTGCAGCTTGAGTGAAATAACGTCCACGTTATTTCACAGCCATTTTACACTGCACATAAGTAACTTATAAGTCACCTATATGTCTAACCCTAACTTGGTGAAGGTTAGGTGCAAAGTTACTAAGTGTGAGGACACCCTGGCACTAGCCAAGGTGCCCCCACATAGTTTAGGGCAATTTCCCCAGACTTTGTGAGTGCGGGGACACCATTACACGCGTGGACTACATATATATAGGTCAATACCTATATGTAGCTTCACAATGGTAACTTCGAATATGGTCATTTAACATGTCAAAGATCATGGAATTGTCCCCCTATGCCAAATCTGGTATTGGGGTGTCAATCCCATGTATCCCCGGGGCTCCAGCATGGACCCCGGATACTGCCAAACCAGCTCTCTGGGGTTTTCACTGCAGCTACCGCTGCTGCCAACACTCAGACAGGCTGCTGCCCTCCTGGGGTCTGGGCAGCCTAGTCCAAGGAAGGCAGAACAAATAATTTCCTCTGAGAGAGGGTGTTACACCCTCTCCCTTTGGAAATAGGTGTTAAGGGCTGGCGAGGAAATGCTTTGAAGGGCACAGATGGTGCCCTCCTTGCATAAGCCAGTCTACACTGGTTCAAGGATCCCCCAGCCCCTGCTCTGGCGCAAAACTGGACAAAGGAAAGGGGAGTGACCACTCCCCCGTCCATCACCACCCCAGGGGAAGCGCCCAGAGCTCCTCCAGTGTGTCCCAGACCTCTGCCATCTTGAATTCAGAGGTGTGAGGGCACAATGGAGGCCTCTGAGTGGCCAGTGCCAACAGGTGATGTCAGAGACCCCCTCCTGATAGGTGCTTACCTGACTAGGTGGCCAATCCTCCTCTGAGGGCTATTTGGGGTCTCTCCTCTGGGCTTCTCTTCAGATAACGAAAGCAAGAGCTTACCAGAGTTCCTCTGCATCTCCCTCTTCAACTTCTGCAAAGGATGGACCGCTGACTGCTCCAGGGTGCCTGCAAAACTGCAACAAAGTAGCAAGAAGACTACCAGCGACATTGTAGCACCTAATCCTGCCAGCTTTCTCAACTGTTTCCTGGTGGTGGATGCTCTGGGGGCTGTCTGCCTTCACCCTGCACTGGAAGCCAAGAAGAAATCTCCCGTGGGTTGACGGAATCTTCCCCCTGCTATTGCAGGCACCAAACTTCTGCTTCACTGGTCGTCTGGGTCCCCTCTCATCGTGACGAGCGTGGTTCCTGGAACACAGGAGCTGGATCCAAGTGACTGCAACAGTTCAGTGGCCCATCTGTCCAAATTTGGTGGAGGTAAGTCCTTGCCTCCCCACGCCAGAAAGTAATCCTGTGTACTGTGTGAACTGCAGCTGCTAGGGCTTCTGTGCACTTTTGCAAGGAATCCTTCATGCACAGCACAGCCCAGGTCCCCAGCACTCTCTCCTGCATTGCTCAACTTGCTGAGTTGAACACTGGCTTCGTGGGACCCTCTTTTGTTGTCTTGAGATGACCACCATGCTCAGTTTTCTTGAACCCATGTTCAAATACTTCTGCTGGAGCTGCCTGCTTCTGCATGGGCTCTCTCTATTGCTGAGTGCCCCCTCTGTCTCCTCGTCCAAGTGGCGACCTCCTGGTCCTTCCTTGGCCCAAGCAGCACCCTTTTTCTTCAACCACAACCTTTGCAGCTAGCAAGGCTTGCTTACGGTATTTCTGCGTGGAATCAACTCTGCATCCTCCAGCATGCCATGGGACATCTTCTGTGCAAAGAAGTTGTTCCTGGCATCTTCCATTGTTGCAGAATCTTCAGCTTCTTCCACCCAGAGGCAGCCATTTTGCACCTTCATTCGGAGTTTAGTGGGCTCCTGCCCACCCCTGACACTTTTGTGATGCTTGGACTTGGTCCCCTTTCTTTGCAGATCCTCAGGTCCAGGAATCCGTCTTCAGTGCTTTGCAGTCAGTTGTGGTGTTTGCAGAATCTCCTATCACGACTTTAGTGTGTTTCTGGGGATGTAGGGTAACTTTACTCCTACTTTTCAGGGTCTTGGGGTGGGGTATCTTGGACACCCTTAGTGTTTTCTTACACTCCCAGTGACCCTCTACACTAGGCCTGGGGTCCCTAAGTGGTTCCCATTCCACTTTCTTAGTATATGGTTTGTGTTGCCCCTAGGCCTATTGCATCCTATTGAATTCTACAGTGTTTGCAACACTTTTCTAACTGTTTACTTACCTGATTTTGGTTTGTGTGTATATTTTGTGTATTTTACTTACCTCCTAAGGGATTATGGGGTCATTCTGACCCTGGCGGTCTTTGACCGCCAGGGTCGCGAATGACGGAAGCACCGTCAACAGGCTGGCGGTGCTTCCAAGCCCATTCTGACCACGGTCAGAAAACCGGGACCGGCGGTTTCCCGCCGGTTTTCCCCCGGCTGGGCGAATCCGCCAGGGAAGCGCTGCAAGCAGCGCTGCCATGGGGATTCTGACCCCCTTCCCGCCAGCCTGTTTCTGGCGGTTGTCACCGCCAGGAAGAGGCTGGCGGGAACGGGTGTCTTGGGGCCCCTGGGGGCCCCTGCACTGCCCATGCCACTGGCATGGGCAGTGCAGGGGCCCCCTAACAGGGCCCCATGAAGCTTTTCACTGTCTGCCTAGCAGACAGTGAAAAGCGCGATGGGTGCAACTGCACCCGTCGCTCGCCCGCAACACAGCCGGCTCCATTCGGAGCCGGCTTCTGTGTTGCAGGCCTCATTCCCGCTGGGCCGGCCGGCGCTACCATGGGTAGCGCCGGCCGGCCCAGCGGGAAGGTTGGAATGCCGGCAGCGGTCTTTTGACCGCGTAGCGGCCAAATGGTGGTTCCCGTCTGGCGGGCGGCAACCGCAGCCCGCCAGAGCCAGAATGACCGTCTATATCCTCTAAGATATTTTTGGCACATTGTCACTAAAATAAAGTACCTTTATTTTTAGTAACTCTGAGTATTGTGATTCTTATGATATAGTGCTATATGATATATGAGGTATAGTAGGAGCTTTGCATGTCTCCTAGTTCAGCCTAAGCTGCTCCACTGTAGCTACCTCTATCAGCCTAAGCTGCTAGAACACTACTAATCTGCTAATAAGGGATAACTGGACCTGGCACAAGGTGTAAGTACCATCAGGTACCCACTATAAACCAGGCCAGCCTCCTACAGCCAAACAGACTGGTTTTCTTAGCAGAATATCTTCCGGGTGTTCAGAACACAATAGCGGACTGGAGTTCCAGATTTCTGAGGGATTCCAACATTTGGAAACTGGAGCCAAAGATTTTTCTTCAGATAATCAGAGAGTTGGGCCCTTGCGAGGTGGTTCTTTTTGCGTCTCACCTCAACTCTCAGATAACAATATTTTTCAGCTGGCGTCCAGACCCTGTGGCTCTTGCAACAGATGCTTTTCTTCAGAATTGGACGCAGTTTTGGGGGTATGCCTTTCCCCCCATTTCTGATGATTTCCAGGGTTCTGTCTCATGTATGGCGACAGAAAGTAGAGATTATCTTGGTGACTCCATTCTGGGGAGCCCGACCGTGGTTCCCAATGGCTCTACATTTCGTTTTTGCTCCCCCGCTTCTCATTCCTTCTCAACAGGAACTTCTGATGAGTCTGAAGGGCCTTCAACATTCACTGATCATGTCAGAGAAACTGTTATTGATGGCTTGGATGGTTTCAGGTCAAGATGGAATTCCCCAGGCCTTTCTCTGCAAGCTGCAAATTTCATCAATCGGGCTTCGGCAACAGGCACTCAAAAGAGATACTCATCAGCCTGGCGTAGATGGAGTAGTTGGTGTGACGGAAGGGGTGATCCCGTGGGGTCGGGCATTGAGGTGATTGTGAATTTTTTAGCTAAACTCGCAGGTTCAGGTTTGGCATATAGAATGATTATTAATTTCAGCTGAGCCATCTCGGCTGGACATGCACATATTGAAGGTAAGCCTGTAGGGGAACACCCCCTGGTTTGTAAAGTATTGAAAGGCATCTGTTTGTAAAACCTTCCTCAGACCAGATATTCTGTTTTATGGGATGTGAACATCATATTGAGGTTTTTAGACGCTTGGCCCTCCAATAGGTATCTTTGTTGAAAACAGATTTCAGCAAAATTTACTATGTTACTATGTCTGATTTCCTGTAAAAGGGTATCAGACGTCAGAGCTTTAGATTTGGCTAGGAGAGTCCATTCCCCTGAAGGTGTTACTTTTACCATTACCAGAAGGACTAAGACTAATTGCAGGTAAGTAATTTATCCAAAGTTTCCTGATAATTCAAAATTATGTGTAGTTTAATGTTTTTAAAGATTATGAGGGGGTTACAGATGAATTCAGGCAAAATGCTAGAGGTCAATTATTAATATCCTTGCAGAAACCTTTTAAGCCTGTTCTGTCAGCCACCTTATCGAGATGGATGAAATGGTTAATGAATGAAGCAGGTATAGATACCTAAAAATTTGGAGCTCATTCTGCAAGAGGACCCATGGCTTCTAAGACATATACTTTAGGTTCTGATTTAGAGGACATTATGAGGGCAGCAGATTGGTCTTCCAAAACTACTTTTCGTAAATGTTATCACAAACCTGTTGTGGATGTTGCTACTGTGGTAATTGGACAGCTTTAAACAAATATAATTGGAGCCTTCGGTCCTGAAATAGAATAAAAAATGTTCTAGCTTACGCAACAAGAATTTTCAATTCTATTAAGGACGTGGAGGCGAGGATTATCCCTCCCATGTATACATATTTATGTCTTCGTCAGTATTGTATGGTTATTTATGTTATGTATTTTGCCCTCCCTTATATTATTTTAAATTTGCTTACAGAATTATTGATTAATTTATTTTGAGAGGTATTACCTTCCAATATTTTGTGTACTATTTTAGGTTCTGATCAGAAGGCTATGTGCATTTTGTCACTGTTCTGTGCTTGGAGAAGACAACGTTATAGGCTTCGTTATCCTTGGAAGTTGCTTCTGGATATGGCTCCTGTTGAGCTCAGCTTGTGTTTTTCCAGATTCCCGGTTCTGATGATCGCAGGAACAGTTCATCTGTAAGAAGTTTCGTTTTGGATGTTTCTTGTTTATCTGACTCTGACAAAGGAAGAGGAAGTGACATTAGAGGTCATGTTATTTATGGATAGGTCTTTTGATTGGCTGTATTGAGACAGTAAAGAAAGAGAAAGCATAATCCTCACTTCCGTGTCCTTAATAGAATTGAAAATTCTTGATGTGTAAGCTAGAAAACATTTTAGTGTCATAATAACCCATCCTATTATTTCATTGGTTTCTGAATTGCATAATGCACATCTTTTATGCACAATACCACCAACAAGGTGAACGTTAATGACACCATTGTCCATACGAGTGGTTGTTGGGAAACGCTCCTTCTTGGAAATTGTCAGGATTCTGAGGTTTTGATCAAAAGAGTCAGAAGGCAATAGGCCCCATTTCCCAGAACGTATCTCTGCCCATGATTGATCATGAATATCAGAACTAAACTCTGCAGGGGAGGGGAAATAGAAGTGAGAGAAAGACAGTCGCTGGAATGTTGTGATCTCGCCCAGCACACAACTCTCATGCTTCAGGGGATTCACAATAGCATTTTCTAAGCTGAATGCCAAACCCATACTAAAGGTTTAAAAAAACAATGTTTTATTATGATGCATAAATATTGAAATGATCTTAGAAAAGGTGGCATTGGTGATTATGCTTACAGCTTCGTAATGGTGGGCCATAGGGCCTAAGTCAGAGTTGAGGGGAGTTAATAACAGCAAGGGTGGAATACCGGGTCAATAGCAACTCTGGACTTCGGGGAGAAAGAAGGACAAAAAGCACAACTACCAATGTCAAAATGTAAAACAGAGGCAAGTCATAGTTCAGACAACCGTTCAGCAACACAACCAAATCCTACTTTAAGGGGCAAGTCAGAAGGCAGGCAACTGGTCTGAAATCAATACTAAATCGTAATTCAGAGGGCAGGTAGGAGTTCAGTCAAGAAAAATCAGGGAACAGAGGGAATTAAGGAAGGAAATAAAACAATAGATATCAGGGATGCAAAAAGAGTGACCGAACTGTAGCATTGGTGAAGTAGCCAATACAACACAGAAAGGTATAAGGTACCTTCCACCTGGGGTTGACTGCTAATAAAGTCCTTCTACCAGTCATGACCTGGAATTCCATCTCTTTCCCTTCTCCTTGACCTCCACTAGTGATAATCCTGACGCCCAGCCATCACAGAACAGTCCTCCACAACCTTCTTGGATTGCTAATTTAGATTCAATAGTGATCATACCTGCAGGCAAATGTCTAAGTAAATATGTAACCCCCTTATTCCTCACAAAACTTTCTTCCAAAATTTATCATGTTTCTGACACTGATATAACTCACGCTTGGGATCTTTTTCAATTATTCTGGGTCAATGGTGGGTTACAATGCTCAATTTGATTAAATCAGAGCCATTTACCTTTGATATCTCTGAGCATAACCCTACTATTTAGACCCAAAAAAGTACACCACATTAGCACTTGAATCTCAGGGTAGTGAAATTGTGCAGGTCACAGTTTTCTCAGATAGGTGGTGTGAGGTTAGAAATGCAACACTCAATAACCTTTAAAGTGTAGTAAACAAATCTATGGTGGTCATTACAACCCTGGCGGACGGTGTTAAAGCTGCGGAAATACCGCAAACAGTCCGGCGGACAAAAAAAGTTAATTATGACCCTGGCGGAAACCGCCAACAAAGACAGCCACTTTAACACATCGCCCGCGACGGCGGTGCAAACAAGCAGCGCGGCGGTCACCGTCAACAGACAGGCGGAAGACAATGTACCGCCCACACGCCAATCGGCCACCTTTTCCGGGGCGGATTCACCGTGGATAAAAACACGGTGGAAACAGCTTCTGCTATGGGAAAACGCTCACCTGAACACATCCCACGAGGAACGACGACTCCATGGAGCCGGAACTCCAAATACTCCCTGCCCTTGTCTTTCTGCTCCTCTACAACCAACAGCTACGTAGGCGCCGAAGACAACGGTGAGTACTGCACCTACGACACGGGGAGGCAAAAGTGAGGGGGACACCCACCAAACACCCCCACCCTCGCATATTGCAACATACACACCAATGCATTCACAAAAAAATCACAGTAACAACCCACAATCCCCCCGGAAGAATGAAAAGACAATGCGAAATTCGGTCAAACATTGTAATATACATGTCATAAAAAAATATTCAGATATATCTTTGAAAATCAGTCATAAATATATACAATACGAGAAGTGGTGCAGATATGTAAATTACAATGTCCGTGCACCAACAGTCCAAAAATGCATGGGCGAGGCCCACAAAGGATACCTGACCAAAATCGGAGAGAACACTGCCGGTGCATCAGATTGAAATACTACAGGCACCTCAGGGGGAAGGGAAGGGGGGCACCTCCGCAGGATGAGTGCAAAGCCAGATCCACGACGGGGCTCCATGCCCATTGATGTATCCTGGGGAGTGCAAAGCCACAGTCTCTCAAGTCTCTACAGTGGGTGGATTGCCCACTGTGCCATCCTGGGGAGTGCAAAGCCACAGTCTCTCAAGTCTCTACAGTGGGTGGGTTGCCCACTGTGCCATCCTGGGGAGTGCAAAGCCACAGTCTCTCAAGTCTCTACAGTGGGTGGCTTGCCCACTGTGCCATCCTGGGGAGTGCAAAGCCACAGTCTCTCAAGTCTCTACAGTGGGTGGCTCGCCCACTGTTCAATCCTGGGGAGTCAAAGTCACAGTCTCTCAAGTAGATGCAGGTCTCTACTGGTACTGGGGGGGACTGGTGCCCAGACTGGATGAGTCTCCCCGTGAAAGTTCCTGTCCTGTCACTGTCCCAGCTGCACATGAGATAAGGATGCCTGATGTTGCGGGCCATTCATTCCTACCCAGTGCTTGCCCTGTTCAGCGGTGCTTTGCCATGGCGGTTCTGGACTGTTCAGCGGTGCTTTGCCATGGCGGTCTTTGCCCTGTTCAGCGGTGCCTTGACATGGCGGTCTTTGCCCTGTTCAGCGGTGCTCTGCCATGGCGGTTCTGGACTGTTCAGCGGTGCTTTGCCATGGCGGTCTTTGCCCTGTTCAGCGGAGCCTTGCCATGGCGGTCTTTGCCCTGTTCTGAGGTGCTTTGCCATGGCAGTCTTTGCCCTGTTCTGCGGTGCCTTGCTATGGCGGTCTTTGCCCTGTTCAGCGGTGCCTTGCCATGGGGGTCTTTGCCCTGTTCAGCGGTGCTTTGCCATGGCGGTTCTGGACTGTTCAGCGGTGCTTTGCCATGGCGGTCTTTGCCCTGTTCAGCGGTGCCTTGACATGGCGGTCTTTGCCCTGTTCAGCGGTGCCTTGCCATGGCGGTCTTTGCCCTGTTCAGCGGTGCTTTGCCATGGCGGTTCTGGACTGTTCAGCGGTGCTTTGCCATGGCGGTCTTTGCCCTGTTCAGCGGTGCCTTGCCATGGCGGTCTTTGCCCTGTTCAGCAGTGCCTTGCCATGGCGGTCTTTGCCCTGTTCAGCGGTGCTTTGCCATGGCGGTTCTGGACTGTTCAGCGGTGCTTTGCCATGGCGGTCTTTGCCCTGTTCAGCGGTGCCTTGCCATGGCGGTCTTTGCCCTGTTCAGCGGTGCTTTGCCATGGCGGTCTTTGCCCTGTTCAGCGGTGCCTTGACATGGCGGTCTTTGCCCTGTTCAGCGGTGCCTTGCCATGGCGGTCTTTGCCCTGTTCAGCGGTATTTTGCCATGGCGGTTCTGGACTGTTCAGCGGTGCCTTGCCATGGCGGTCTTTGCCCTGTTCAGCGGAGCCTTGACATGGCGGTCTTTGCCCTGTTCAGCAGTGCCTTGCCATGGCGGTCTTTGCCCTGTTCAGCGGTGCTTTGCCATGGCGGTTCTGGACTGTTCAGCGGTGCTTTGCCATGGCGGTCTTTGCCCTGTTCAGCGGTGCCTTGCCATGGCGGTCTTTGCCCTGTTCAGTGGTGCTTTGCCATGGCGGTCTTTGCCCTGTTCAGCGGTGCCTTGCCATGGCGGTCTTTGCCCTGTTCAGCGGTGCCTTGCCATGGCTGTCTTTGCCCTGTTCAGCGGTGCTTTGCCATGGCGGTTCTGGACTGTTCAGCGGTGCCTTGCCATGGCGGTCTTTGCCCTGTTCAGCGGTGCTTTGCCATGGTGGTTCTGGACTGTTCAGCGGCGCTTTGCCATGGCGGTCTTTGCCCTGTTCAGCGGTGCTTTGCCATGGCGGTTCTGGACTGTTCAGCGGTGCCTTGCCATGGCGGTCTTTGCCCTGTTCAGCGGTGCTTTGCCATGGCGGTTCTGGACTGTTCAACGGTGCTTTGTCATGGCGGTTCTGGACTGTTCAGCGGTGCTTTGCCATGGCGGTCTTTGCCCTGTTCAGCGGTGCCTTGCCATGACGGTCTTTGCCCTGTTCAGCAGTGCTTTGGCATGGCGGTTCTGGACTGTTCAGCGGTGCTTTGCCATGGCGGTCTTTGCCCTGTTCAGCAGTGCCTTGCCATGGCGGTCTTTGCCCTGTTCAGCAGTGCTTTGCCATGGCGGTTCTGGACTGTTCAGCGGTGCTTTGCCATGGCGGTCTTTGCCCTGTTCAGCGGTGCCTTGACATGGCGGTCTTTGCCCTGTTCAGCAGTGCCTTGCCATGGCGGTCTTTGCCCTGTTCAGCGGTGCTTTGCCATGGCGGTTCTGGACTGTTCAGCGGTGCTTTGCCATGGCGGTCTTTGCCCTGTTCAGCGGTGCCTTGCCATGGCGGCCTTTGCCCTGTTCAGCGGTGCTTTGCCATGGCGGTCTTTGCCCTGTTGAGCGGTGCCTTGCCATGGCGGTCTTTGCCCTGTTCAGCGGTGCCTTGCCATGGCGGTCTTTGCCCTGTTCAGCGGTGCTTTGCCATGGCGGTTCTGGACTGTTCAGCTGTGCCTTGCCATGGCGGTCTTTGCCCTGTTCAGCGGTGCTTTGCCATGGTGGTTCTGGACTGTTCAGCGGTGCTTTGCCATGGCGGTCTTTGCCCTGTTCAGCGGTGCCTTGCCATGGTGGTCTTTGCCCTGCTCAGCGGTGCTTTGCCATGGCGGTTCTGGACTGTTCAGCGGTGCCTTGCCATGGCGGTCTTTGCCCTGTTCAGCGGTGCTTTGGCATGGCGGTTCTGGACTGTTCAGCGGTGCTTTGCCATGGCGGTCTTTGCCCTGTTCAGCAGTGCCTTGCCATGGCGGTCTTTGCCCTGTTCAGCGGTGCTTTGCCATGGCGGTTCTGGACTGTTCAGCGGTGCCTTGCCATGGCGGTCTTTGCCCTGTTCAGCGGTGCTTTGCCATGGCGGTTCTGGACTGTTCAGCAGTGCTTTGCCATGGCGGTCTTTGCCCTGTTCAGCGGTGCCTTGACATGGCGGTTCTGATACGGACATTGGTGTGTGGCATGACGTTCTCTACACTGGGCATTGGTGTGTGGCATGACGTTCCATCATTGCCCAGCGGGGCTGTGGCAGCCGGGGCCCTCCAGGGCACTTACTCCGGCGGTGGTCACTGGACCAGTGACGATACTTGTGCCCTCCTGGGCTCTGACTCCGGAAGTGGCAGTGGTCTCCTGACCAGTGACGATACTTATGCCCTCCTGGGCTCTGACTCCGGCGGTGGCGGTGGTCTCCTGACCAGTGATGATACTCGGGCCCTCCTGGGCTATGACTCTGGCGGTGGTCTCCTGACCAGTGACGATACTCGGGCCCTCCTGGGCTCTGACTCTGGCGGTGGTCTCCTGACCAGTGACAATACTTGTGCCCTCCTGGGCTCCGACTCCAGCGGTGGCGGTGGTCTCCTGACCAGTGACGATACTCGGGCCCTCCTGGGCTCTGACTCTGGCGGTGGTCTCCTGACCAGTGACAATACTTGTGCCCTCCTGGGCTCCGACTCCAGCGGTGGCCTCCTGACCAGTGACGATACTCGGGCCCTCCTGGGCTGTGACTCTGGCGGTGGTCTCCTGACCAGTGACGATACTCGGGCCCTCCTGGGCTGTGACTCTGGTGGTGGTCTCCTGACCAGTGACGATACTCGGGCCCTCTTGGGCTGTGACTCTGGCGGTGGTCTCTGGACCAGTGACAATACTTGGGCCCTCCTGGGCTATGACTCTGGCGGTGGTCTCCTGACCAGTGACGATACTTGGGCCCTCCTGGGCTGTGACTCTGGCGGTGGTCTCCTGACCAGTGACGATACTCGGGCCCTCCTGGGCTGTGACTCTGGCGGTGGTCTCTGGACCAGTGACGATACTCGGGCCCTCCTGGGCTGTGACTCTGGCGGTGGTCTCTGGACCAGTGACGACGGTGCTGGCGGTTGTGTGTCGACCGCCGGAAATGATGGTGCACTTCTCCGTCGTGACACTCACAACAGGCTGGGCAGACTTCCTCAGGCCCTTACCCACATTTGGTGGAGTCACAGCTGACTCTCCAATCCCCTTGGAACCCATGTCAGTTGCTTTCCCACCAGGAGTCTTAACACGGTCCCGTCGTCCACTCTCCAATTTCAGAGCCTTTACAGGGGGTGGGCTGCCAGTGCCTTTGCTCCGGGTCCTACTGCCTGCCCTGGTGGCCGGTGCACTCCACAAACCTAGAACAGGCACCACTGGTATTGGAGGCTTTTTGGCTAAGGCGCTACGACTGGACTGATGAAGTGGAGGGGGTGGGGTGGGGCCAAAAAGGTCAACTTTACAGAGAGACAGTTTCTGACAAACACTGGGATGGGTAGCTGGAGGGGGTCTGGGAGTGGAGGAAGAGGAGGTGGTTGTCGGAGGTGTCACTTTAGGTATTTTGGGTGCAGGTGCAGGTGGCTGTGGTGAGGTGGATGGATGTTGGGTGAGTGATTGCCGGCGTTTGTGTATTTTGGGAGGGGGCGTCACAGACACACTGAGAGAGGACACAGGGGACGTGTAAATGGCAGTGGAGGTGGTGAGTGCAGGTGAGCGGCGTGTGGTGCTGGGTGTCCTTGTGTGATTCATGGTGCATGCAGGTGTGTGTGTAGACGAGACTGGGAGGGAGGAGGGAGAAGAGGAGGAGGGGGACACAGTGGAGGCAGTGGATGTTGCTGTGTCTGTACCTGGGTGAGGCTTGCATGAGTGCCTGTGGTGTGTGTGGTGCCTATGTTTGCTTGAGCTACTTGTGTGTGTTGACTTGTGTGCATGCTGGTCTGTAGGTGTGCTTGGGATGGGCTGGGTACAGGAGATTGGGTCTGGGTGGAGGAAGTTGGAGGGGGGAAGCTAGACACAGGGACAATGGCTGCCATCAGTGCTGGAGCCAGAGATTGCAGGGTTCGCTGAAGGACAGCCTGACCAGAATGAATGCCCTCCAGGAATGCATTACCGTGTTGCAACTCTCGTTCTACACCCTAGATGGCATTCACAATGGTAGACTGCCCAACAGTGAGTGACCTGAGGAGGTCAATGGCCTCCTCACTGAGGGCAGCAGGGGTGACTGGGGCAGGGCCTGAGGTGCCTGGGGCGAAGGTGATGCCCACCCTCCTGGGTGAGCGGGCACGGGGCGAACGCTGAGGGGCTGCTGGGAGGGCGGGGCTGGTAGGGGAGGTGACGGCTGTACCTGTAGAGGTGGGGGGCACAGATGGTGCCGCCCCTATCGGCGAACGAGTATGTGTCGCTGCTTGGTGATCCGGTGGCCGTCGTGAAGCTCCCCTCGCCCTCCGTCCCACTGGTGCATTCAGAGTCCGTGGTGTGGCCCTCCATGGCCATGTGGGATGCAGCTCCCTCGTGCTCCGGTGCCAGTGTACCTCCACCTGATGATGCTGATGCACAAAAGAACAGGGAGAGCAGAAAAAGGGGGGGAGACAGAAGAAAGAGAGTTTCAGTGCATGGATTACCGCTACCTTTGGCGGACAAGACAGACGCAGCAGCCCCCTGCATTACGCCGTGCTCCTGCCCTCTACACATGCAATTTCTGGGATATGGCCTACATGGCAATGGTGGACATCTGCGCACATGTATGCCACAGGGACAACTGTACCTCGACTTGGCACTCTGCTGAGGTGGGGTAGAGTGCCACATGGCCTACATTACGGAGGGGCCTTGCCTACCTTACTCGCCCTGGCCTAGGGACACCCACAGCCCACCTCCCCCACCCAGACACCTCCACTGTACGCAAAGTCAGCAGAATGAGGTTGTACTCACCCCCTTGTGCCTGCTGTGATGCCCTCAAGCGCCCATCCAACTCCGGGTAGGGCACCGCCAGGATCCGGAACATCAGGGGGGTCATGGTGCGACGGGCACCCCTTCCACGTTGGGAGGCCATCCCCAGCTGAGCCTCCGCCGTCTTCTTGCTGCAGCGGCGAATGTCCTCCCATCTCTTACGGCAGTGGGTGCCCGTCTCTGGTGGGCCCCCAGGGACCGGACCTCCTTGGCGATGGCACGCCAAATGTCCCTCTTCTGGTGGGCGCTGACCTACATGACATGCACAAGGAAAGAGGAACAGTCATTACCAACTGCACCGTCGTTGTGAGTGGCCCCCTCCCTACTCTGGCCATGTGGCCCATTCACTCCCATGCATTGTTGTTCTATGAACTCTGCCCCCTTCCCTTTTTTTGCAACCAGCCCTCTCCACCCAGGCCTAGCCCATACAACGTGCTCCCTGTGTACTAACCTTTTGGTCTGGAGGACCGAAGAGTAGCGTGTACTGGGGGAGGACCCCGTCAACCAGTTTCTCCAACTCCTGTGCAGTGAAGGCAGGGGCCCTTTCCCCAGACGCAGCAGCCATCGTCGCTTCCAGACCAAGGTCACAGCAGCACTAGCAGTGTAGGTCCTCTCCTGTCGAAGGTCAGGTATCTAGTGATTGAACAGATAGAAAATGGCGGTCACGTCCGCGGCAGTGACGTCCGCGGCGGTGCGCATCATCACCGCCACCGCACCTGTTCATTGGCTCCTGGGACCCATAGGGTCCAATGTTAACCAATGCAGAATTGCGCCGCGGTCTACGACCGCCTACCGCGACGGTGTGCAATGCCAGCGCAGTTACCCCACAATCCCATTGTCCCAGTTTAGAGGTCAGGCAGCCGCCATTTCAGGGGCCCACATGGCTTCATTTACCTCTGCGTCACACATAGCTAGGCCTACACTCAACACACATACAGGAAGGGTTTTGTGAGGGGTGTAGTCTTGTGTGTAACTGTGGGTACATACCTGGAGGAATAATGACTGGTTCTTCACTGTTGTCCTTCGTAGACACCGTCATCTGGGACATATGAAAAGATGGCGGAATCCGCCGGTGTACCGACCGCTGGTGGACCTGTTGACAATGGAAGAGAGACATGTCATCGTCACCTACCGGTTTGACCGTGCCACAATCCAGGAACTATGTACCCAGTTGGAGCCAGACCTGATGTCATCAATCCGCCATCCGACTGGAATCCCCCCCTGACGTGCAGGTGCTGTCAGTGCTCCCTTTCCTTGCAATTGGATCTTTTCAGACAACAGTGGCCATGGCATCAGGGATGTCCCAGCCTATGTTTTCCAACGTGTTGTCCAGAGTGTTGTCTGCCCTGCTGAAACACGTAAGGAGATACATCATTTTCCCTGAGGTGGAGGATTTGCCTACAGTGAAAGGTGACTTCTATGCCCTTGGACATATCCCCAACGTCATAGGTGCCATTGATGGGACCCATGCAGCTCTGGTCCCCCCCCACAGGAGTGAACAGGTGTACAGGAACAGGAACAGTTATCATTCAATGAATGTCCAGATGGTCTGTTTGGCAGACCAGTACATCTCGCAGGTAAATGCTATGTTCTCTGGCTCAGTGCATGACGCCTACATCCTACGGAATAGCAGCATCCCTGATATGATGGGTCAACTCCAGAGGCACCGTGTATGGCTATTGGGGGACTCTGGTTACCCCAACCTTTCCTGGCTATTGACCCCAGTGAGGAATCCCAGGACCAGGGCAGAGGAACGCTACAATGAGGCCCATGGGTGGACTAGGAGGGTGATCGAACGCACCTTCGGCCTCATGAAGGCCAGGTTCAGGTGTCTCCATATGACAGGTGGATCCCTATTCTACTCACCGAAGAAGGTGTGCAACATCATCATCGCCTGCTCCATGCTCCATAATTTGGCTTTGCGACCCCAGGGGCCTTTTCTGCAGGAGGATGATCCAGATGACGGTGTTGTAGCAGCTGTGGAGTCTGTGGAGCCTGTGAACAGTGATGAGGATGAAGCTGAGGAAGAAGACAACGACAACAGGGAGTCAGTCATACAGCAATATTTCCAGTGAGACACAGGTGAGAACATTTTAATTTTTAGCATTACCTTAACTTTCACACGTCTACCTCTATCCTGTTTCTCGATTTAAATCAATATTTGGTAACTGAGTTGTACCCTTCCATTACGGTTTCACAGGTGTGGTTACCTACGTGTCAACTGCTTGCATCCTTCAAGGGCTTGTGATGTGTGACATAGGTATGTTAGCCTTACAATGGTAAACCCATTATGACACTGTAATTGATAATACATATTTTCTAAATCACAGACTGACTCCAGATTGTTTTGTGTTTCAAGGGTGTTTATTGAAGTGCTCTGAAATGTGACAGGTTTGTAAAATGGTGATGGGTGATGGCGGAGGAATGTCCATGGCAGAGTCCAGTCTATTAGTCTCACAGGTGCACTGCCCATATGGGCATAGGAAGTGGAGCTGGGGCAGTTTAAGTATGGACAGGATAACAAAGTGGGACAGTG